>NC_137456.1:15107884-15826896 GCF_964235325.1 Thermobia domestica | reverse complement strand
GTGGTAATTTGACTGCTCTGTTCCGGACTTGCTGGAGTTGAACTGGAATAACCTGATGGCTGAGATGCACAAGTTGGGTGAGTTTCTTCTGATGGGCTTGAAGGAATCGACGGGGAACAGGTGTTCCTGATGGAACACTTTGCTCCGTTGTTGCTACAGAAGCACTTGGGACGGTGGACGACACAAGCTGGCTACTTGAACCTGTGGTAATTTGACTGCTCTGTTCCGGACTTGCTGGAGTTGAACTGGAATAACCTGATGGCTGAGATGCACAAGTTGGGTGAGTTTCTTCTGATGGGCTTGAAGGAATCGACGGGGAAACAGGTGTTCCTGATGGAACACTTTGCTCCGTTGTTGCTACAGAAGCACTTGGGACGGTGGACGACACAAGCTGGCTACTTGAACCTGTGGTAATTTGACTGCTCTGTTCCGGACTTGCTGGAGTTGAACTGGAATAACCTGATGGCTGAGATGCACAAGTTGGGTGAGTTTCTTCTGATGGGCTTGAAGGAATCGACGGGGAAACAGGTGTTCCTGATGGAACACTTTGCTCCGTTGTTGCTACAGAAGCACTTGGGACGGTGGACGACACAAGCTGGCTACTTGAACCTGTGGTAATTTGACTGCTCTGTTCCGGACTTGCTGGAGTTGAACTGGAATAACCTGATGGCTGAGATGCACAAGTTGGGTGAGTTTCTTCTGATGGGCTTGAAGGAATCGACGGGGAAACAGGTGTTCCTGATGGAACACTTTGCTCCGTTGTTGCTACAGAAGCACTTGGGACGGTGGACGACACAAGCTGGCTACTTGAACCTGTGGTAATTTGACTGCTCTGTTCCGGACTTGCTGGAGTTGAACTGGAATAACCTGATGGCTGAGATGCACAAGTTGGGTGAGTTTCTTCTGATGGGCTTGAAGGAATCGACGGGGAAACAGGTGTTCCTGATGGAACACTTTGCTCCGTTGTTGCTACAGAAGCACTTGGGACGGTGGACGACACAAGCTGGCTACTTGAACCTGTGGTAATTTGACTGCTCTGTTCCGGACTTGCTGGAGTTGAACTGGAATAACCTGATGGCTGAGATGCACAAGTTGGGTGAGTTTCTTCTGATGGGCTTGAAGGAATCGACGGGGAAACAGGTGTTCCTGATGGAACACTTTGCTCCGTTGTTGCTACAGAAGCACTTGGGACGGTGGACGACACAAGCTGGCTACTTGAACCTGTGGTAATTTGACTGCTCTGTTCCGGACTTGCTGGAGTTGAACTGGAATAACCTGATGGCTGAGATGCACAAGTTGGGTGAGTTTCTTCTGATGGGCTTGAAGGAATCGACGGGGAAACAGGTGTTCCTGATGGAACACTTTGCTCCGTTGTTGCTACAGAAGCACTTGGGACGGTGGACGACACAAGCTGGCTACTTGAACCTGTGGTAATTTGACTGCTCTGTTCCGGACTTGCTGGAGTTGAACTGGAATAACCTGATGGCTGAGATGCACAAGTTGGGTGAGTTTCTTCTGATGGGCTTGAAGGAATCGACGGGGAAACAGGTGTTCCTGATGGAACACTTTGCTCCGTTGTTGCTACAGAAGCACTTGGGACGGTGGACGACACAAGCTGGCTACTTGAACCTGTGGTAATTTGACTGCTCTGTTCCGGACTTGCTGGAGTTGAACTGGAATAACCTGATGGCTGAGATGCACAAGTTGGGTGAGTTTCTTCTGATGGGCTTGAAGGAATCGACGGGGAAACAGGTGTTCCTGATGGAACACTTTGCTCCGTTGTTGCTACAGAAGCACTTGGGACGGTGGACGACACAAGCTGGCTACTTGAACCTGTGGTAATTTGACTGCTCTGTTCCGGACTTGCTGGAGTTGAACTGGAATAACCTGATGGCTGAGATGCACAAGTTGGGTGAGTTTCTTCTGATGGGCTTGAAGGAATCGACGGGGAAACAGGTGTTCCTGATGGAACACTTTGCTCCGTTGTTGCTACAGAAGCACTTGGGACGGTGGACGACACAAGCTGGCTACTTGAACCTGTGGTAATTTGACTGCTCTGTTCCGGACTTGCTGGAGTTGAACTGGAATAACCTGATGGCTGAGATGCACAAGTTGGGTGAGTTTCTTCTGATGGGCTTGAAGGAATCGACGGGGAAACAGGTGTTCCTGATGGAACACTTTGCTCCGTTGTTGCTACAGAAGCACTTGGGACGGTGGACGACACAAGCTGGCTACTTGAACCTGTGGTAATTTGACTGCTCTGTTCCGGACTTGCTGGAGTTGAACTGGAATAACCTGATGGCTGAGATGCACAAGTTGGGTGAGTTTCTTCTGATGGGCTTGAAGGAATCGACGGGGAAACAGGTGTTCCTGATGGAACACTTTGCTCCGTTGTTGCTACAGAAGCACTTGGGACGGTGGACGACACAAGCTGGCTACTTGAACCTGTGGTAATTTGACTGCTCTGTTCCGGACTTGCTGGAGTTGAACTGGAATAACCTGATGGCTGAGATGCACAAGTTGGGTGAGTTTCTTCTGATGGGCTTGAAGGAATCGACGGGGAAACAGGTGTTCCTGATGGAACACTTTGCTCCGTTGTTGCTACAGAAGCACTTGGGACGGTGGACGACACAAGCTGGCTACTTGAACCTGTGGTAATTTGACTGCTCTGTTCCGGACTTGCTGGAGTTGAACTGGAATAACCTGATGGCTGAGATGCACAAGTTGGGTGAGTTTCTTCTGATGGGCTTGAAGGAATCGACGGGGAAACAGGTGTTCCTGATGGAACACTTTGCTCCGTTGTTGCTACAGAAGCACTTGGGACGGTGGACGACACAAGCTGGCTACTTGAACCTGTGGTAATTTGACTGCTCTGTTCCGGACTTGCTGGAGTTGAACTGGAATAACCTGATGGCTGAGATGCACAAGTTGGGTGAGTTTCTTCTGATGGGCTTGAAGGAATCGACGGGGAAACAGGTGTTCCTGATGGAACACTTTGCTCCGTTGTTGCTACAGAAGCACTTGGGACGGTGGACGACACAAGCTGGCTACTTGAACCTGTGGTAATTTGACTGCTCTGTTCCGGACTTGCTGGAGTTGAACTGGAATAACCTGATGGCTGAGATGCACAAGTTGGGTGAGTTTCTTCTGATGGGCTTGAAGGAATCGACGGGGAAACAGGTGTTCCTGATGGAACACTTTGCTCCGTTGTTGCTACAGAAGCACTTGGGACGGTGGACGACACAAGCTGGCTACTTGAACCTGTGGTAATTTGACTGCTCTGTTCCGGACTTGCTGGAGTTGAACTGGAATAACCTGATGGCTGAGATGCACAAGTTGGGTGAGTTTCTTCTGATGGGCTTGAAGGAATCGACGGGGAAACAGGTGTTCCTGATGGAACACTTTGCTCCGTTGTTGCTACAGAAGCACTTGGGACGGTGGACGACACAAGCTGGCTACTTGAACCTGTGGTAATTTGACTGCTCTGTTCCGGACTTGCTGGAGTTGAACTGGAATAACCTGATGGCTGAGATGCACAAGTTGGGTGAGTTTCTTCTGATGGGCTTGAAGGAATCGACGGGGAAACAGGTGTTCCTGATGGAACACTTTGCTCCGTTGTTGCTACAGAAGCACTTGGGACGGTGGACGACACAAGCTGGCTACTTGAACCTGTGGTAATTTGACTGCTCTGTTCCGGACTTGCTGGAGTTGAACTGGAATAACCTGATGGCTGAGATGCACAAGTTGGGTGAGTTTCTTCTGATGGGCTTGAAGGAATCGACGGGGAAACAGGTGTTCCTGATGGAACACTTTGCTCCGTTGTTGCTACAGAAGCACTTGGGACGGTGGACGACACAAGCTGGCTACTTGAACCTGTGGTAATTTGACTGCTCTGTTCCGGACTTGCTGGAGTTGAACTGGAATAACCTGATGGCTGAGATGCACAAGTTGGGTGAGTTTCTTCTGATGGGCTTGAAGGAATCGACGGGGAAACAGGTGTTCCTGATGGAACACTTTGCTCCGTTGTTGCTACAGAAGCACTTGGGACGGTGGACGACACAAGCTGGCTACTTGAACCTGTGGTAATTTGACTGCTCTGTTCCGGACTTGCTGGAGTTGAACTGGAATAACCTGATGGCTGAGATGCACAAGTTGGGTGAGTTTCTTCTGATGGGCTTGAAGGAATCGACGGGGAAACAGGTGTTCCTGATGGAACACTTTGCTCCGTTGTTGCTACAGAAGCACTTGGGACGGTGGACGACACAAGCTGGCTACTTGAACCTGTGGTAATTTGACTGCTCTGTTCCGGACTTGCTGGAGTTGAACTGGAATAACCTGATGGCTGAGATGCACAAGTTGGGTGAGTTTCTTCTGATGGGCTTGAAGGAATCGACGGGGAAACAGGTGTTCCTGATGGAACACTTTGCTCCGTTGTTGCTACAGAAGCACTTGGGACGGTGGACGACACAAGCTGGCTACTTGAACCTGTGGTAATTTGACTGCTCTGTTCCGGACTTGCTGGAGTTGAACTGGAATAACCTGATGGCTGAGATGCACAAGTTGGGTGAGTTTCTTCTGATGGGCTTGAAGGAATCGACGGGGAAACAGGTGTTCCTGATGGAACACTTTGCTCCGTTGTTGCTACAGAAGCACTTGGGACGGTGGACGACACAAGCTGGCTACTTGAACCTGTGGTAATTTGACTGCTCTGTTCCGGACTTGCTGGAGTTGAACTGGAATAACCTGATGGCTGAGATGCACAAGTTGGGTGAGTTTCTTCTGATGGGCTTGAAGGAATCGACGGGGAAACAGGTGTTCCTGATGGAACACTTTGCTCCGTTGTTGCTACAGAAGCACTTGGGACGGTGGACGACACAAGCTGGCTACTTGAACCTGTGGTAATTTGACTGCTCTGTTCCGGACTTGCTGGAGTTGAACTGGAATAACCTGATGGCTGAGATGCACAAGTTGGGTGAGTTTCTTCTGATGGGCTTGAAGGAATCGACGGGGAAACAGGTGTTCCTGATGGAACACTTTGCTCCGTTGTTGCTACAGAAGCACTTGGGACGGTGGACGACACAAGCTGGCTACTTGAACCTGTGGTAATTTGACTGCTCTGTTCCGGACTTGCTGGAGTTGAACTGGAATAACCTGATGGCTGAGATGCACAAGTTGGGTGAGTTTCTTCTGATGGGCTTGAAGGAATCGACGGGGAAACAGGTGTTCCTGATGGAACACTTTGCTCCGTTGTTGCTACAGAAGCACTTGGGACGGTGGACGACACAAGCTGGCTACTTGAACCTGTGGTAATTTGACTGCTCTGTTCCGGACTTGCTGGAGTTGAACTGGAATAACCTGATGGCTGAGATGCACAAGTTGGGTGAGTTTCTTCTGATGGGCTTGAAGGAATCGACGGGGAAACAGGTGTTCCTGATGGAACACTTTGCTCCGTTGTTGCTACAGAAGCACTTGGGACGGTGGACGACACAAGCTGGCTACTTGAACCTGTGGTAATTTGACTGCTCTGTTCCGGACTTGCTGGAGTTGAACTGGAATAACCTGATGGCTGAGATGCACAAGTTGGGTGAGTTTCTTCTGATGGGCTTGAAGGAATCGACGGGGAAACAGGTGTTCCTGATGGAACACTTTGCTCCGTTGTTGCTACAGAAGCACTTGGGACGGTGGACGACACAAGCTGGCTACTTGAACCTGTGGTAATTTGACTGCTCTGTTCCGGACTTGCTGGAGTTGAACTGGAATAACCTGATGGCTGAGATGCACAAGTTGGGTGAGTTTCTTCTGATGGGCTTGAAGGAATCGACGGGGAAACAGGTGTTCCTGATGGAACACTTTGCTCCGTTGTTGCTACAGAAGCACTTGGGACGGTGGACGACACAAGCTGGCTACTTGAACCTGTGGTAATTTGACTGCTCTGTTCCGGACTTGCTGGAGTTGAACTGGAATAACCTGATGGCTGAGATGCACAAGTTGGGTGAGTTTCTTCTGATGGGCTTGAAGGAATCGACGGGGAAACAGGTGTTCCTGATGGAACACTTTGCTCCGTTGTTGCTACAGAAGCACTTGGGACGGTGGACGACACAAGCTGGCTACTTGAACCTGTGGTAATTTGACTGCTCTGTTCCGGACTTGCTGGAGTTGAACTGGAATAACCTGATGGCTGAGATGCACAAGTTGGGTGAGTTTCTTCTGATGGGCTTGAAGGAATCGACGGGGAAACAGGTGTTCCTGATGGAACACTTTGCTCCGTTGTTGCTACAGAAGCACTTGGGACGGTGGACGACACAAGCTGGCTACTTGAACCTGTGGTAATTTGACTGCTCTGTTCCGGACTTGCTGGAGTTGAACTGGAATAACCTGATGGCTGAGATGCACAAGTTGGGTGAGTTTCTTCTGATGGGCTTGAAGGAATCGACGGGGAAACAGGTGTTCCTGATGGAACACTTTGCTCCGTTGTTGCTACAGAAGCACTTGGGACGGTGGACGACACAAGCTGGCTACTTGAACCTGTGGTAATTTGACTGCTCTGTTCCGGACTTGCTGGAGTTGAACTGGAATAACCTGATGGCTGAGATGCACAAGTTGGGTGAGTTTCTTCTGATGGGCTTGAAGGAATCGACGGGGAAACAGGTGTTCCTGATGGAACACTTTGCTCCGTTGTTGCTACAGAAGCACTTGGGACGGTGGACGACACAAGCTGGCTACTTGAACCTGTGGTAATTTGACTGCTCTGTTCCGGACTTGCTGGAGTTGAACTGGAATAACCTGATGGCTGAGATGCACAAGTTGGGTGAGTTTCTTCTGATGGGCTTGAAGGAATCGACGGGGAAACAGGTGTTCCTGATGGAACACTTTGCTCCGTTGTTGCTACAGAAGCACTTGGGACGGTGGACGACACAAGCTGGCTACTTGAACCTGTGGTAATTTGACTGCTCTGTTCCGGACTTGCTGGAGTTGAACTGGAATAACCTGATGGCTGAGATGCACAAGTTGGGTGAGTTTCTTCTGATGGGCTTGAAGGAATCGACGGGGAAACAGGTGTTCCTGATGGAACACTTTGCTCCGTTGTTGCTACAGAAGCACTTGGGACGGTGGACGACACAAGCTGGCTACTTGAACCTGTGGTAATTTGACTGCTCTGTTCCGGACTTGCTGGAGTTGAACTGGAATAACCTGATGGCTGAGATGCACAAGTTGGGTGAGTTTCTTCTGATGGGCTTGAAGGAATCGACGGGGAAACAGGTGTTCCTGATGGAACACTTTGCTCCGTTGTTGCTACAGAAGCACTTGGGACGGTGGACGACACAAGCTGGCTACTTGAACCTGTGGTAATTTGACTGCTCTGTTCCGGACTTGCTGGAGTTGAACTGGAATAACCTGATGGCTGAGATGCACAAGTTGGGTGAGTTTCTTCTGATGGGCTTGAAGGAATCGACGGGGAAACAGGTGTTCCTGATGGAACACTTTGCTCCGTTGTTGCTACAGAAGCACTTGGGACGGTGGACGACACAAGCTGGCTACTTGAACCTGTGGTAATTTGACTGCTCTGTTCCGGACTTGCTGGAGTTGAACTGGAATAACCTGATGGCTGAGATGCACAAGTTGGGTGAGTTTCTTCTGATGGGCTTGAAGGAATCGACGGGGAAACAGGTGTTCCTGATGGAACACTTTGCTCCGTTGTTGCTACAGAAGCACTTGGGACGGTGGACGACACAAGCTGGCTACTTGAACCTGTGGTAATTTGACTGCTCTGTTCCGGACTTGCTGGAGTTGAACTGGAATAACCTGATGGCTGAGATGCACAAGTTGGGTGAGTTTCTTCTGATGGGCTTGAAGGAATCGACGGGGAAACAGGTGTTCCTGATGGAACACTTTGCTCCGTTGTTGCTACAGAAGCACTTGGGACGGTGGACGACACAAGCTGGCTACTTGAACCTGTGGTAATTTGACTGCTCTGTTCCGGACTTGCTGGAGTTGAACTGGAATAACCTGATGGCTGAGATGCACAAGTTGGGTGAGTTTCTTCTGATGGGCTTGAAGGAATCGACGGGGAAACAGGTGTTCCTGATGGAACACTTTGCTCCGTTGTTGCTACAGAAGCACTTGGGACGGTGGACGACACAAGCTGGCTACTTGAACCTGTGGTAATTTGACTGCTCTGTTCCGGACTTGCTGGAGTTGAACTGGAATAACCTGATGGCTGAGATGCACAAGTTGGGTGAGTTTCTTCTGATGGGCTTGAAGGAATCGACGGGGAAACAGGTGTTCCTGATGGAACACTTTGCTCCGTTGTTGCTACAGAAGCACTTGGGACGGTGGACGACACAAGCTGGCTACTTGAACCTGTGGTAATTTGACTGCTCTGTTCCGGACTTGCTGGAGTTGAACTGGAATAACCTGATGGCTGAGATGCACAAGTTGGGTGAGTTTCTTCTGATGGGCTTGAAGGAATCGACGGGGAAACAGGTGTTCCTGATGGAACACTTTGCTCCGTTGTTGCTACAGAAGCACTTGGGACGGTGGACGACACAAGCTGGCTACTTGAACCTGTGGTAATTTGACTGCTCTGTTCCGGACTTGCTGGAGTTGAACTGGAATAACCTGATGGCTGAGATGCACAAGTTGGGTGAGTTTCTTCTGATGGGCTTGAAGGAATCGACGGGGAAACAGGTGTTCCTGATGGAACACTTTGCTCCGTTGTTGCTACAGAAGCACTTGGGACGGTGGACGACACAAGCTGGCTACTTGAACCTGTGGTAATTTGACTGCTCTGTTCCGGACTTGCTGGAGTTGAACTGGAATAACCTGATGGCTGAGATGCACAAGTTGGGTGAGTTTCTTCTGATGGGCTTGAAGGAATCGACGTGGAAACAGGTGTTCCTGATGGAACACTTTGCTCCGTTGTTGCTACAGAAGCACTTGGGACGGTGGACGACACAAGCTGGCTACTTGAACCTGTGGTAATTTGACTGCTCTGTTCCGGACTTGCTGGAGTTGAACTGGAATAACCTGATGGCTGAGATGCACAAGTTGGGTGAGTTTCTTCTGATGGGTTTGAAGGAATCGACGGGGAAACAGGTGTTCCTGATGGAACACTTTGCTCCGTTGTTGCTACAGAAGCACTTGGGACGGTGGACGACACAAGCTGGCTACTTGAACCTGTGGTAATTTGACTGCTCTGTTCCGGACTTGCTGGAGTTGAACTGGAATAACCTGATGGCTGAGATGCACAAGTTGGGTGAGTTTCTTCTGATGGGCTTGAAGGAATCGACGGGGAAACAGGTGTTCCTGATGGAACACTTTGCTCCGTTGTTGCTACAGAAGCACTTGGGACGGTGGACGACACAAGCTGGCTACTTGAACCTGTGGTAATTTGACTACTCTGTTCCGGACTTGCTGGAGTTGAACTGGAATAACCTGATGGCTGAGATGCACAAGTTGGGTGAGTTTCTTCTGATGGGCTTGAAGGAATCGACGTGGAAACAGGTGTTCCTGATGGAACACTTTGCTCCGTTGTTGCTACAGAAGCACTTGGGACGGTGGACGACACAAGCTGGCTACTTGAACCTGTGGTAATTTGACTGCTCTGTTCCGGACTTGCTGGAGTTGAACTGGAATAACCTGATGGCTGAGATGCACAAGTTGGGTGAGTTTCTTCTGATGGGCTTGAAGGAATCGACGGGGAAACAGGTGTTCCTGATGGAACACTTTGCTCCGTTGTTGCTACAGAAGCACTTGGGACGGTGGACGACACAAGCTGGCTACTTGAACCTGTGGTAATTTGACTGCTCTGTTCCGGACTTGCTGGAGTTGAACTGGAATAACCTGATGGCTGAGATGCACAAGTTGGGTGAGTTTCTTCTGATGGGCTTGAAGGAATCGACGGGGAAACAGGTGTTCCTGATGGAACACTTTGCTCCGTTGTTGCTACAGAAGCACTTGGGACGGTGGACGACACAAGCTGGCTACTTGAACCTGTGGTAATTTGACTGCTCTCTTCCGGACTTGCTGAACTGGAATAACCTGATGGCTGAGATGCACAAGTTGGGTGAGTTTCTTCTGATGGGCTTGAAGGAATCGACGGGGAAACAGGTGTTCCTGATGGAACACTTTGCTCCGTTGGGGTTGCTACAGAAGCACTTGGGACGGTGGACGACACAAGCTGGCTACTTGAACCTGTGGTAATTTGACTGCTCTGTTCCGGACTTGCTGGAGTTGAACTGGAATAACCTGATGGCTGAGATGCACAAGTTGGGTGAGTTTCTTCTGATGGGCTTGAAGGAATCGACGGGGAAACAGGTGTTCCTGATGGAACACTTTGCTCCGTTGTTGCTACAGAAGCACTTGGGACGGTGGACGACACAAGCTGGCTACTTGAACCTGTGGTAATTTGACTGCTCTGTTCCGGACTTGCTGGAGTTGAACTGGAATAACCTGATGGCTGAGATGCACAAGTTGGGTGAGTTTCTTCTGATGGGCTTGAAGGAATCGACGGGGAAACAGGTGTTCCTGATGGAACACTTTGCTCCGTTGTTGCTACAGAAGCACTTGGGACGGTGGACGACACAAGCTGGCTACTTGAACCTGTGGTAATTTGACTGCTCTGTTCCGGACTTGCTGGAGTTGAACTGGAATAACCTGATGGCTGAGATGCACAAGTTGGGTGAGTTTCTTCTGATGGGCTTGAAGGAATCGACGGGGAAACAGGTGTTCCTGATGGAAAACTTTGCTCCGTTGTTGCTACAGAAGCACTTGGGACGGTGGACGACACAAGCTGGCTACTTGAACCTGTGGTAATTTGACTGCTCTGTTCCGGACTTGCTGGAGTTGAACTGGAATAACCTGATGGCTGAGATGCACAAGTTGGGTGAGTTTCTTCTGATGGGCTTGAAGGAATCGACGGGGAAACAGGTGTTCCTGATGGAACACTTTGCTCCGTTGTTGCTACAGAAGCACTTGGGACGGTGGACGACACAAGCTGGCTACTTGAACCTGTGGTAATTTGACTGCTCTGTTCCGGACTTGCTGGAGTTGAACTGGAATAACCTGATGGCTGAGATGCACAAGTTGGGTGAGTTTCTTCTGATGGGCTTGAAGGAATCGACGGGGAAACAGGTGTTCCTGATGGAACACTTTGCTCCGTTGTTGCTACAGAAGCACTTGGGACGGTGGACGACACAAGCTGGCTACTTGAACCTGTGGTAATTTGACTGCTCTGTTCCGGACTTGCTGGAGTTGAACTGGAATAACCTGATGGCTGAGATGCACAAGTTGGGTGAGTTTCTTCTGATGGGCTTGAAGGAATCGACGGGGAAACAGGTGTTCCTGATGGAACACTTTGCTCCGTTGTTGCTACAGAAGCACTTGGGACGGTGGACGACACAAGCTGGCTACTTGAACCTGTGGTAATTTGACTGCTCTGTTCCGGACTTGCTGGAGTTGAACTGGAATAACCTGATGGCTGAGATGCACAAGTTGGGTGAGTTTCTTCTGATGGGCTTGAAGGAATCGACGGGGAAACAGGTGTTCCTGATGGAACACTTTGCTCCGTTGTTGCTACAGAAGCACTTGGGACGGTGGACGACACAAGCTGGCTACTTGAACCTGTGGTAATTTGACTGCTCTGTTCCGGACTTGCTGGAGTTGAACTGGAATAACCTGATGGCTGAGATGCACAAGTTGGGTGAGTTTCTTCTGATGGGCTTGAAGGAATCGACGGGGAAACAGGTGTTCCTGATGGAACACTTTGCTCCGTTGTTGCTACAGAAGCACTTGGGACGGTGGACGACACAAGCTGGCTACTTGAACCTGTGGTAATTTGACTGCTCTGTTCCGGACTTGCTGGAGTTGAACTGGAATAACCTGATGGCTGAGATGCACAAGTTGGGTGAGTTTCTTCTGATGGGCTTGAAGGAATCGACGGGGAAACAGGTGTTCCTGATGAAAGACTTTGCTCCGTTGTTGCTACAGAAGCACTTGGGACGGTGGACGACACAAGCTGGCTACTTGAACCTGTGGTAATTTGACTGCTCTGTTCCAGACTTGCTGGAGTTGAACTGGAATAACCTGATGGCTGAGATGCACAAGTTGGGTGAGTTTCTTCTGATGGGCTTGAAGGAATCGACGGGGAAACAGGTGTTCCTGATGGAACACTTTGCTCCGTTGTTGCTACAGAAGCACTTGGGACGGTGGACGACACAAGCTGGCTACTTGAACCTGTGGTAATTTGACTGCTCTGTTCCGAACTTGCTGGAGTTGAACTGGAATAACCTGATGGCTGAGATGCACAAGTTGGGTGAGTTTCTTCTGATGGGCTTGAAGGAATCGACGGGGAAACAGGTGTTCCTGATGGAACACTTTGCTCCGTTGTTGCTACAGAAGCACTTGGGACGGTGGACGACACAAGCTGGCTACTTGAACCTGTGGTAATTTGACTGCTCTGTTCCGGACTTGCTGGAGTTGAACTGGAATAACCTGATGGCTGAGATGCACAAGTTGGGTGAGTTTCTTCTGATGGGCTTGAAGGAATCGACGGGGAAACAGGTGTTCCTGATGGAACACTTTGCTCCGTTGTTGCTACAGAAGCACTTGGGACGGTGGACGACACAAGCTGGCTACTTGAACCTGTGGTAATTTGACTGCTCTGTTCCGGACTTGCTGGAGTTGAACTGGAATAACCTGATGGCTGAGATGCACAAGTTGGGTGAGTTTCTTCTGATGGGCTTGAAGGGATCGACGGGGAAACAGGTGTTCCTGATGGAACACTTTGCTCCGTTGTTGCTACAGAAGCACTTGGGACGGTGGACGACACAAGCTGGCTACTTGAACCTGTGGTAATTTGACTGCTCTGTTCCGGACTTGCTGGAGTTGAACTGGAATAACCTGATGGCTGAGATGCACAAGTTGGGTGAGTTTCTTCTGATGGGCTTGAAGGAATCGACGGGGAAACAGGTGTTCCTGATGGAACACTTTGCTCCGTTGTTGCTACAGAAGCACTTGGGACGGTGGACGACACAAGCTGGCTACTTGAACCTGTGGTAATTTGACTGCTCTGTTCCGGACTTGCTGGAGTTGAACTGGAATAACCTGATGGCTGAGATGCACAAGTTGGGTGAGTTTCTTCTGATGGGCTTGAAGGAATCGACGGGGAAACAGGTGTTCCTGATGGAACACTTTGCTCCGTTGTTGCTACAGAAGCACTTGGGACGGTGGACGACACAAGCTGGCTACTTGAACCTGTGGTAATTTGACTGCTCTGTTCCGGACTTGCTGGAGTTGAACTGGAATAACCTGATGGCTGAGATGCACAAGTTGGGTGAGTTTCTTCTGATGGGCTTGAAGGAATCGACGGGGAAACAGGTGTTCCTGATGGAACACTTTGCTCCGTTGTTGCTACAGAAGCACTTGGGACGGTGGACGACACAAGCTGGCTACTTGAACCTGTGGTAATTTGACTGCTCTGTTCCGGACTTGCTGGAGTTGAACTGGAATAACCTGATGGCTGAGATGCACAAGTTGGGTGAGTTTCTTCTGATGGGCTTGAAGGAATCGACTGCTGGGAAACATTTGTTCCTGATGGAACACTTTGCTCCGTTGGGGTTGCTACAGAAGCGCTTGGACTCTGGTTACTGACGGTGGACACAAGCTGGTTACTTAGACTTGAACCTGTGGTAATTTGACCCGTCTGTTCCGGACTTGCTGGAGTTGAATCTGATGGCTGAGATGCACAAGTTTCCAAAGTTGGGTGAGTTTCTTCTGATGGGCTTGAAGGAATCGACTGCTGGGAAACATTTGTTCCTGATGGAACACTTTGCTCCGTTGGGGTTGCTACAGAAGCATTTGCGCTCTGGTTACTGAATGTGGACACAAGCTGGCTACTTAGACTTGAACCTGTGGTAATTTGACACATCTGTTCCGGACTTGCAGGAGTTGAACCTGATGGCTGAGATGCACAAGTTTCCAAAGTTGGGTGAGTTTCTTCTGATGGGCTTGAAGGAATCGACTGCTGGGAAGCAGGTGTTCGTGATGGAATACTTTCCTCTGTTGGGGTTGCTACAGAAGCATTTGCACTCTGGTTACTGAAGGTGGACACAAGCTGGCTACTTAGACTTGAACCTGTGGTAATTTGACACATCTGTTCCGGACTTGCAGGAGTTGAACCTGATGGCTGAGATGCACAAGTTTCCAAAGTTGGGTGAGTTTCTTCTGATGGGCTTGAAGGAATCGACTGCTGGGAAACAGGTGTTCGTGATGGAACACTTTGCTCTGTTGGGGTTGCTACAGAAGCATTTGCACTCTGGTTTCTGAAGGTGGACACAAGCTGGTTACTTAGACTTGAACCTGTGGTAATTTGACTGCTCTGTTCCGGACTTGCTGGAATTGAACCTGATGGCTGAGATGCACAAGTTTCCAAAGTTGAGTGAGTTTCTTTTGAGGGGCTTGAGGGAATCGACTGCTGGGAAACAGATGTTCCTGATGGAACACTTTGCTCCGTTGGGGTTGCAACAGAAGCATTTGCACTCTGGTTACTGAAGGTGGACACAAGCTGGGTACTTAGACTTGACCATGTGGTAATTTGACCCGTCTGTTCCGGACTTGCAGGAGTTGAACCTGATGGTTGAGATGCACAAGTTTCCAAAGTTGAGTGAGTTTCTTTTGAGGGGCTTGAAGGAATCGACTGCTGGGAAACATTTGTTCCTGATGGAACACTTTGCTCCGTTGGGGTTGCTACAGAAGCGCTTGGACTCTGGTTACTGACGGTGGACACAAGCTGGCTACTTAGACTTGAACCTGTGGTAATTTGACCCATCTGTTCCGGACTTACTGGAGTTGAACTGGAATAACCTGATGGCTGAGGTGCACAAGTTTCCAAAGTTGGGTGAGTTTCTTCTGATGGGCTTGAAGGAATCGACTGCTGGTAAACAGGTGTTCCTGATGTAACACTTTGCTCCGTTGGGGTTGCTACAGAAGCATTTGCACTCTGGTTACTGAAGGTGGACACAAGCAGGCTACTTAGACTTGAACCTGTGGTAATTTGACGTGTCTGTTCCGGACTTGCTGTAGTTGAACTGGAATAACCTGATGGCTGAGATGTACAAGTTTCCAAAGTTGGGTGAGTTTCTTTTGATGGGCTTGAAGGTATCGACTGCTGAGAAACAGGAATCGACTCTTGTGTTGCAACACCTAATCTAGCTGGTGGCTGTGACGTTACTAATTTTCCAGTATTTATGCTACATGTCGTGTTGTTGGACACTAGTTGATTTCTTACAGTTTTGTCTGTACTATGTGTAGTTATTATACTTTCTTGTTTACATGTGCTCAATACTGTAAGTTCAAAAAAGAGACGTTTGTCTGTCGTGTTGGTATTACTTTGTGTTTCAGACTTGCTCGTTATTGACTTGCTCGCAGTTGTTTGGAATTCCTGGCTTTCTGTTTGTAGCTGAATCGTTGGTTTCTTTGATGTCGTTGGAGTTTTTTCCGATAAAAGGTGTGTTATTCCATAAGATTGGGAATTCGCAATATATCCTGTATATTCTTCTTCTTCCCTGTTCTTGGCAGCTGAGGGCGTTTGTGTGATTGATGGTGGTCCTGCTGTTGTCTGATTGTTTGCTTCACATGTGATACTTTTGCTATTTGTTGTTATTGTATAGCTTGATGTTGTGTCTTCAGTGTCTTGTATTGATATTAAATCTATTAAAAGTGAGTAAGGTTCTTCCACGAAAGCAAACAGTCTGATCTGAAATTATATTTAAGAGGTTTGGTATAAATATTTGAATGTGGTATCGTATTGATATAATATAATTTATTTATTTATTTATTTATTTCGACTTATTTTACATGTCTAGGTTAAGGCTATATGTAGCCTTATTTACCACCTAAACATGACACAAAATTGAAAAATCAAAGAATATACCCAACAATAGCAAAAGAAAAAAGTTAGAAAGTAAAAAAAAAACACAAGAAACAGACGGTCACTTGAACACACACATACACACACACACACACGCACACATAACACACACAAATATAATATAGTGCTACACGAAAGTACATACATGTTACAATATGTAATAAATGTTGAGTTTCATATCTCTATGACAAGCTTCTCTATTGGCTCTTCTGTCTCTGTGTCCATTCAACCCTGCTTCGATAACAATAAATTATATACTGCTCTTTTAAAAGATGCTAAAGATTTTGACTCACGTACCGAGGTTGGCAAAGTATTCCAATCACGACACGTTGAAATTATATATGATTTGGAGGAATAAGTTGATCTATGAATAGGAATTGCAAGTTGGTTATTAAAACGTGATCTTGTGTCTCTCTCATGGAAATCGCTTAAAAAATTAAGGTGTTTTAGAAGATAGGAAGGTTCTGTAAAAGTAAGTGTTTTATACAGCAGTACCAACGAGTGCAATTTTCGCCGTTGCTGCATCTTCAGCCATTGCAGCTTCTTAAAGAATGGCGTAACATGATTTGAGAATTTTAAGTTAAAAATAAAACGTATACAAGCATTTTGTACTCGCTGCAAACGCTTTTGTAAATGTATATCAGCGTCAGTTAAGGCGGTGTCACAGTACTCCCGCCAGCGCTAGTGCAGGTATTGGCGGGAAAGTGAATCAGCTGCAGGGACAAGCACCGAGCGGCGTCCGGCGCATATGCCAAATTCAGTACTGGACGCCGATGGGCGTCCTCAGCAGCGAACGTGGACCGCAGAGTCACAGTGAAAGCCGTAGCCGCTGAGGTCAACTTGAGCGTCGGAGGTATGCACACCATCATGACAGAAAGACTGAACTGACGCAAAGTGTGCGCGCATTGTGTGTCCCACAGTCTTCAATCATAACAGGAAGTATTTCGAATGGCCCAATGTCTTGATCATCTGCAGCGCTATGCCAAGGAAGGGAATGAGTTTCTGGAGATGAGTATTGGTGCCATCACTTCGAACCAGAATCGGAACGACAAAGTCTTCAGAGAAAGAATTCAGGGTCACCACTACCCAAAAAATAAATTCCAAGTTAATCCACACAAGTGCAGGAAAGGTTACCTATCTGCAACTTGGGACAACAGTGAATGCCTTACGCGCAAACATTGACCAATCTTCGCGAAGCGATCAATCGAAATGACCATAGGCAAGCTCATCCTTGCAGTAATTTTGCTCGATGTCAATGCACGACCTCATATGCCCAACACAGTCAGGGCAGTCGTGGAGAAATTCAGTCCAGACCTCTTTTCCTGCGATTACGCCATTTTTGGTCCCCTTAAAATGGCTCTGAGGGACAAACGATTCACCTCGAATGATAATGTCTACAGTAGGTTCGGAACTGGTTTGCAACGAAGCTCAGGCAATTCTACGAAACAGCCATTTACCACCTTGTGTAGTGGGACAAGTGCCTGAACAACCAGGGCCAATACTTCTAACATACAGGGAAGGGATTATTTTCCTCGGCTTCCGGCTCGTTTCTTTTTGAACACTCTTTATATTTACATACACACCTACACGTGATTCGCGGTTCGATCTCTAACCATGCCTTGGGTTAAATGTTCTCCTTTTCCTTCGTTGTGTTCCATCTCTATATTTGTTACGCAAAGATTTTTTTCATTATTTTATTAGACTTTTCCCCTATTTTCTACATAGTACAACGACTAAACGTTAAATTACAGATTTAATTTCGTTTTTTTCTTCTATTTATGTGTTAACATGTGTGTGGCTCATTTAAAGTTTTCAAAGAAATGTTTCATGTAATATTATTTCTCTGTTTAAACTTACTTTGTAAGTTTCAATGTTGAGCCTTGTTAACAACGAGAAGAACCACTTTCTATTATTTCGCAAGGTTAATGTTTTCAAGTATGTGGATTCAATAAATAGTTTACGTGAGAGGACAAGTAAATCCTTTAGGATTAGTTGTTTTCTCGTTTCTCTTCTACAAATATCTTTTTTTATTTTAATAAAGAATTTATACAAAGTTTCCCAAAAGTAGGTATACAGTCCTGTACTGATCAACTCATTGCTTTTTATAGGGGGCCGCGGTGGCTCAGTTGTAGAGCGTTCACCTCCTGCGCTTGGGGTCCCTGGTTCGATGCCAGCTCGTGCCAAGTGAATTTTGTGGTGCACAAACACGGTGTGCGTAGATTTCCTCGGAGTTCTCCCGTTTCCTCCCACTTTTTTCATTCCACCATTTCATTGATTTCTCATCATCACCGTCTCCTTTAGCCTAACCGGCATATCCGTGAGACGTAAAACTCATTTAAAAAAACAACTATGAATTCAACACTAATATCTGTCGTTTTCGATTACTTTTAAAATCTCACCCCCTCCCTGGGGAGTGGAGTATAACTTTGAAGTTGAATTTTATTAAAACTGTCACTATTCATCTCGACAACCCAAAAAGTATGAATTCAATTCATTGGTCGTTTCCGGGGGAGAGGCGGTAAATTCTGTGCGGAGAGGCAGCAAATTATTTAGAGCACCGGGGCACACAATATATAAATATGGGCCTGGCTATATGACAAAATAATGAGAGAATTATGATAGATATATCGTCTTCTTTCAGACCAATGAAAAGTAGGCACCTAAAAGAAACAATATGGATGGTCGTAAGTGTCTTATTTATAGACTGGTCTAAAAAGTCTCACAATAGTTCATACTTTTTTTGTATTTTTTTTCTTTTTTTTATTCATTTTATTTTATTTATCTTTCTTGTAAATTGTCCCTGTGTTTCCGTAATGAAAAGTGATTTTTACCTAGTTGTGGTTAATGTAATTGCTGTCAGAAGTTGCGTACTGAGACAAATTAGTTTTACATTTCCACTTCCTTTCTGTACAATCTATTGCTTTTATTTTTAAATTTCCTTTCGTTTTTCTACTAAAAATTATTATATCCCTAATAGCATGTTGGTTTGCAGCAAGTCTTTCACTATATTTGGTTTTAACTTGCTAGACTTTCCGTGCAATGTACTGCTGCAGGCGTTTTGAAAGAGTTACCCGCAAATTTTGTAGTTTGATTTTCACTTGCTAGATTTTACTTGCCTCGGAGGCTTGCTGCAACTTTGCAGCAAGTGTGTCAGTTCTAGTTTCTACCAACAGGTGGCACAAAAGTCTAATCTTAGAAATCTCCCCGCCAGGTCGACATTTGTAGTAGGTGCAAAGTGTATGAAGCATTAAAACAAGTGGATAATTAAGATAATTACGTAAGTATTCAGTATGTAGAGATAATTTTTTATTTAAATGTGTATTGTTTGACAAAGTTGTTGAGAAAAATATACTTTGTGATTGTTCGTATACAGTAAATGTTCGGTTTGTAAAAGGCATGCAATGCAATGCAAGTATATACCTGCAGAAGACTTACTACATTCACTTGCTGAAGACCTGCTGTAGACTTGCAATGCAAGTATATACTTGCAGAAGACTTACTACAAACTTGCTGTAGACTTGTAGTGCAAGTGGTATCCTTGCAGAGACTTGCGTCAAACTTGCACTAACTTGCTGCCGACTTGCTGCAGTGCAAGTGGAAACTTGCAGTAGGCTTGCTGTGCAAGTAAACCCCTTGCAGAAACTTGCTTTGCAAACTTACCATACACTTGCACTGCAGGCGTGCTGCAAGTTCGAAGAGCGTCAACTAGGAAGTTTGCATTAAACTTGCATCAAATCGCAAGTCTGCTGCAAATTTGCCAGACTTGAATTGCAAATCTGCTGCAAGTTTGTTGCAAGTCATTTTTGCTATCTGGGATTTATCAGGGGATAGACAACGATGACATTATTGAAGTTTTGCCTGAACGTTTCTACAACCCCAAAGAACAAGTTGTTTTTCCATATGATCTTGCAGCAGAGAATTTCAATATGTGAATTTTTTCCTAGTCGTACTGTGTTATTATTATTATTATAACAGTACCACATGATGTTTTTGCAGAGTTAACGTAAATGTACATGTGTAAAAATTGGCACCAGGTAATTTTTTTAAAAAATCAGTGTAAGGCAGTTGCTGATCTGACACATACGTAAATTTCAGAAAACTTTGTAGGGCATGTTTTTAGTGTTTTAAAGATGTCTCAAGAGCTTATGCGTGTATTGGCAATTGACAAAATTTCTCTTGCATTGTTTGAAAAACTACCGCTTATAAATGTATATTTAAAAAAAAAAAAAACTGTTCTGGTTGTCCAGTTGGCGGTTCGGGAAGACAACTTTACCACTGTAGTTAGTTTAGATTGGTTCAACAATTTATTGTGTTTAAGTAAAAGGTTGTGCTAAAAGAAAAGTCTTTTTTTATTTTTTAAAAAAAGCGAAGGAACATAACACTATGAAAGAAACATAGGCATGTTAGACATCAATCTTCTCAGAAAAGTATGATCTTGCAAGTGGTTCTTTCCAAATAGTTCCATATTTCACACAACTCTTACTACTATGAAAAGACATATAATTTCCAAGTAGATCGGGGCTACTTGAAAACAGCACATTATGGCTCCTGGGAAGCTTCAGTCTCAAGAGGGAACCTATCTAAGTGTAACTCTGACTTCGAGTCGAGACTATGGCCGTTGGATACCTTGTCCCAAAAGAACATAACACGAAAAGTGATACATCCTCGATCGCAACCGTTGCGAAGATATAAGCGTGAAAAGTTAGAAATTGAGCTCCATACTATACATTACGAAGTCAGATTCCGGGTCAGATTTTTTCGGAAACGGTCGGGTAAGGAAACTCAGCGAATACATATTAAATTTGTGTAGGGAGCACAGCACCTTTTGAATGAAAAATTTGTATCCCCGGGGCACTCGCAGGGTCCCAGGCGGGGTTCAACTCAAAATTTGCGAATTGAACCGGGGGTCAAGTAGTATATTGTATGAAAGCTATTGTTAAATAAAAGAAGATAGAACAAATCTCAACTCTTTACGATAACCCTGTGCAAACGGGCAACTGCTCAAAATCTCAATACAACCTACATCAGAAAATATATGGCCACTCTTCTAAATCCGTTAAGTTGTGACAATAACAAAACAGAAAAATACGTTTAAAAGTGCAAGGTATTGAAGTAAAGCAAATTGCTGCAGTCTCTTACAGAGTCGCATAAAGGACCTTATCCAAGTATAAGTGTGACTTCGAATGACCAATGGACCATAGAATAACCATGACCATTGGATTTCGTGTCCTAGAAGAGAAAGGATACATTGTCAATCGCAACCGTCGTGGAGGGTGAGAAGGTCAAAAGGCAACGGTATGTGCTTCGCGCTTCTGGACCCCAAATTTACAGATTGTACTATGAAATTTTTATTGGGAGATTTGCTGAACGAGAAACCTGAAGTTTGGAGCTACAGACTACACCGAAATAATACAATTGCGTACTTGTGATCTTACTTCTCCTTTGTTAAAAGCATTGTCCAATTACGAAATAAGTCAGTTTATAAGCAGATATTGTAAGCCCGTTATGCATTTCAAGAAGTTCCCATGTCATACTAAAGCTGTAGAAAGATGTGTTAAGCTTGTAACAGAAGCTTCCGGTAGACACAGCTTCTTCCGGTAGCTTGAATATGTGAACACAATGATAGAAATGGTTTCATCAAAGCTACACTATTGTCAAGATCATCTATGTCTACATTTTCGCATTTAAAATCATTAGTAATGAACAAAAACAAGTTAAGTTTCAAAGTAAAGGGGAAAATAGAAATTTGTAGGGGACGAATTATGTAGAATTATAAACTTGTAAATACAATTGTAAATAATACACTCTAATCATTGGATGGCTGGTTCGGTAGGGTGTGAGTGGAACTCCAAGTGAAGCCGGGATCGGGTCAGATGCTCGAGTATGTTTTGCCCAACCATTAAAATGTTGGACATTTGCTCAAGTGCCTTATCTTGATATTGATCATGAACTGGAAATCTATGATAGGTGCGAAAATCTTGGCTAATGGCCAGAACGAGGGGTTGAGATTTTCATATCTTTTTTATTAATAAGATTGAATGTTTTTCACGAATCATGTATGTCAAAGAAGATCTGAATATTCCTGAAGTATGTGCACGGGTTTGCAATTTAGAACTCAATCCTAGCAGTTATCACATTCTCAGTATCATATTTTCCATATTACGAAGGCAAAGCACTGTATCTGAGCAATTCAACGTTCAGAAAAGGGGAATAATTAATTGCAGACGATATTGTAACCACACTGTCCTTTTACACCATCTGTACGAATTCTTCAATAAATCACATTAACCTTAGGTTATATACAGTATAATCCAAATGAGCTGTAGAGGGGCGCGGTGGTTCGGTGGTAGAGCGTTTACCTCCGGTGCTTGGGGTCCCTGGTTCGATCCCAGCTCGCGCCATGTGGACTTTGTGGTGGACAAACACCGTGCTCGTGGTTTTTCTCTGGATTCTCCCGTTTCCTCCCACTTTCTCAATTCCATCATTTCATTCGTTTCTCATCATCACCGTCTCCTTTAGCCTAACCGGCATAACCGTGGGACGTAAACTCAAATATTTCATTTCATTTTCAAATGAGCTGTATTGAAAGAAATTTATTAAATTTTCCGTTGTTTGAAACAAAATGCTTTATGCATAGAGTAAAACAAAGATTAATAATAGTGTTAGCCAGGAGACGAGATTTAAGTCTGTTTCGTCTTGAAATGGAGGCGTGAAAGTTGTTGTCTTTAAAAACGTGTTTATTGGAAGAGTTCGATATTATCTCGAAAATTCTCCCTTGACATTATTTTGGGTAACACTAATACCATAATCTATATAGCACTATTATATAAAAGAGTGGAAGTGATTCGCTCATCATCGCCTAGACCATACTTCTTTATGTAAAAATAAATGTGAAATTTGGACTGAATATTCCTTGGGTGTACTCCATTTGATACAAAGAAATGAAAGAAGGTGCTTATGGTATCGCGAGCACACAATATTCGATGCTGCGATGTCATGTTTGGATTTGTTTTACAAATTATATAAGAGATTATTTCTGTTACATAGAGAGGCAAATAAATATCAAGAAATATAATAGACGTTTATTATAACACGATTAATTGCCACATTTTTATTTTTTTAAAAAAATATGTGAAGATGTTTTTGTATGAAAAAGTAAGTAGCAAAAAGTATAGCATACGTACGTAATATTATTATATAGTAAATTTTATATCCACGATCTGTCTTTAATTGACATTTACCCATTTTCAGTTCGCACCTATAAAAAAGAAAAAAAAAGATAGCATCACTGGCTACCACCACAGTATAAGTGCCGCTAAATGTGTAACTTTCGTCAAGGGGAAGATTTGTTTGTGTACCAGTTTTAGACAATTTAAAATAGGATTCTTGAATTTCATTTATGCACAATTATCCTTGCTGTTTACTTTGAAAATGATTACCTTATGCTAATAGAGAACCGCAGTTTACTTTTTTAAGGTATATGCTGACAATATGAAAGTATAAAGACATGACACGTAATATGTTGACCTATCTCCAAATTCTGTTTTCTTCTCCAGCGCTAAATAAATTGACTAATCTTGTGCCCAGTGATAATGCAATATTTGTTTCGAGGGTGTAGGATGGTGATTTGGAAAAAAAAATCACTATTGCCAAAAAGTGTTTGACATAATGGAGTATCATCGCATCATATTTTGTGCACTCGAGGCTTGTTATTTATGTCATGATTGCACATAGGCCCTTGTTTGTTCGCTTCCGGTCTTGGCCTATTCCTTTTATCACGGAGGCAAGAGATAAGAAAGTATTTTTTGGAGCATGTATTCCAAGGGAAATAAAGAGTTAAAAAAAAAAAAAAGAATTGAGTATCTCATACATTCATGAAATTAGGGAGATGAAACTCAGCATATAAACTCTTCTTTAAAATAAGGAAATATCGTATGTCAGAGCTTTCATAAATGCCGCTTCTAACGGAGACATTTCTATAATATTCCAACTTCTCTTCCTTTCTTCAGAGACAGTCAAATGTGAAGATTCGCTTAAGTTGGAGGTGTGGAATTCGATACATAGATTCTTAATTAAAAATAAGATAACACGTGTTTCAAGAGCAGAAAGAAGGTCATATTTATTATATCGAAATTTCCTTTTATTTATACATAAAGTGCCGAGTGTGACCATTTAAATTTCCGGTTTTTTATATTTATTACACCTTATCTTCCCGTGAGGAGAACGGAAACTTCTGCTACTGTATGTATAATCAGAATACGATAAAATATATATTTAATAACTAGCCTTCGGTTATCTGGGGACTTCGCCCAGAAACCGACGTGTTTTTTCATCCTACGGCCTCACATCTCATACACCTGCAAGCATACCGAATTTCAGTTCAAACATCGTTCCATGTTTCTAACTTTCGGGATCCCCATATATGAATGTATTATTATAATAAACTCAAAGACCGTAAAAAGAATTTCGTAATATTTTATCATGTAATATGGAATATGGAAGTTGTAGTATGGTTCTTTCAATTCCGGTTTAAGTAGAAAGATTAGTGTTGAGATGGAATATATTCTTCGGACACTTGATTAAAGAAAATCGCTTCTCGCTATCTATTAACTAACTAACTCTATGGCCTATGGAACCAGGAGGTTTAATGCCGCGTTCACAAAAGCTCTCCACTGACTTCTATCCTTAGCCAACTGCATCTGTCGCTATCTATTACCGTTTTTAATTTATACTGATCAACATTATAACCGGAAGTGTGTAATTTCTATTTCCGGTTATACTAGTGTTAAAGATGAAGATGAAAGTTGTCCTTGAAACGTGTAATCGTTTTCCGAAAACCGCTTATTTCTTTCTATTACCTTTTTACTCTACAGTGATAAATGTGGAAACAGGAAAAGGCTCATTTCTAGTACTTCCTGTAGGCGAACCACCTCCATCAACGAACTTCCTCGAGATAATCACTCTATTTATCTATGGCAAAAAAACAGAATTTAAAAAATCGCATCCGTTCAAAAGTTATCGTGCGAAGTAATTAACATTATAATCTTATAAGTACTACTACGTGATTTTAATAACTGTAATACTTTGACTAGCTGAGTGCTTCGCCCTGAGACTCTTGCATTTGTTCAACCTACTGCCTCGCACCTCATAAACCTACAAGCACACCGAATTTCAGTTCAAATACTAACTTTCGTTTCTCTAACCGTCCTGAATGCTGAGATACACTGAACATTTCAAGTACCAGGGGACTTCGCTCCCAAACCCGTGTTCGATCGGCCTACGCACTCACATCCCATGAACCTATAGAGTATCGAATTCCAGTTCAAATATCAAGTTTCATGTCTCTAATCTTCAGGGATCCAAAAATATGAATATCTTATTGTAATTATGATCCTCACCTTTATTCTTTCCTTCTAAGGCAGATATATATATATATATATATATATATATATATATATATATATATAGGGTGACATCTTGTCATTATGTCTTGACCTCATCTTATGAACAGGCGTCTCAAATGAATGTTTCTTTTTCACAGCACTAATTTGCTTCATGCGAAAATAAACAAGGGATTCAAAAAAAAAAACTTGGTGATCTTTTTTGTAATGGTCTATTTTAGGAGGTGTTCTATATAACTTAGTATTATTTATGTTATCAATAACTAGAAGTAAGCCTGGGGTGGCCAAGCTCCACCCAGAACACTGTTGCTCCCCTACAATACTGTTCGAACACCATAGGTCGTTGAAAAACCCTCAGTTATTGTAAGTAAGGGGCCACGGCTTACCTTCCCGCCCCCGAGCAAGATATTGTACTTACACTAATGTCAAGAGTCCCAGATGTGTCAATAAAAAATATATAGCCATATCTTTAAAAAAATATATTGTATGAAGCAAGTCATAGTAGAAGAAAAGACACATTAATTTAAAGTCTTTGTTAAAAGGGGTTATGTGCAAAACTTCCAATTGTTACCATAATCGTTTATGCACGTAAATACTCTTGATCAAGAGATAAATTTGTAAAAATATCTGAGTAGATTTCCAAATAAAAATATTAGCAAAGAAGAAGTCCATATTACAAGTTAAATAGTTTTTTGTGTTTACCTCGAAATGATGTTTTTGTCGCATAACCCCTAAAATTGACGTAATGAAGTGAAAGATAGGATTTAAAGAATATAACAGTTTAGTGTACTGTACACGAAGTACTAAGAAACTGAGTAAAATTCAAAAGTGGATTTAGACCTGGACATTATGTACCAGAATCTAGAACGGCAAATTTAAGGGGATGGCAACTGTATTGTTTAAAGGTTGAAACCTATGTAATCTCAACCCAAACTTAGTAACGCCTGATATATATTTAGCTGCTCTTGCTATTAAACATAAGTTTATTATAAAGCTACGAGCTGCGTTAAATATACTAAATAAATCTGCAAATCTGCAAGTGAGTCCTGCTTGTTAGTACGAACCACAATTTAGCTTATTATGTGGCTTCACAAATTCTACTCGACAGAAATGTGAATCACAAATTAGTATTGTATATTACACATGATTCGTTTTTCATCATATAAAACTTTGAAAGTGTTTCTTTCTTCCATTCTAGCTACATGACCTCTCCACATGAGCTTCTTAGACTTGATGACCCTAACAGTGTTAGGTAAAAGGTACAAATTATGTAGTTCCTCGTTATGAAGTTTCCGCCTTTCCCCATTTCCGTTCTTCTTCAGTCCGAATATTCGTTTCAGGATTTTATTCTCAAATACTTTCAGTATACGTCTTTCCCTCAGAGTAAGCGACCATGTTTCACAACCATACAGAACAACTGACATGATTATCGTTATATATATTCTAAACTTCAAATTCCTCGACGACGACAAAAAATTTTGAACTGATTAATAACACGAATTTTTTTTGCTATAGTAGACATTTAATTTCTTTGTAGATACGATTTTGGTCTGTTAACAATGATTCTAGATTTTAGATATTTGAAAATATCTACTTTGACGAAAGTATTATTTAATATTTTAACGCATTCATAATTTGCAGTATTACGATCCCGACGAACTTCCATTTATTTAGTTTTCTTTGCATTTATTTCTAAACCCATGTCCCTGCAAGCGTTTAATAAGACCTCTACATTTCTTTCTATTGTTTTCCTATCATCCCATATTACATTTACGTCATCAGCATTGGTCATAACCTGGTGAATACAATTCAAATGTAGGCCCTGGTTGCTATCTTTGATTTTCCTTATAACGTACTCCAGAACAAAATTGGATAAAATGACGATAACCCATCTCCTTGTTTCAGGCCATTCTCAACGTAAAAGCTCGTGGACAAGAATTTTCCAACTTGGAATTCACTTTGGGATTCATTTAATCAAGATTCAAATATTGAAACCGAAAATATTAGTAAGTTTCAACCATTTCCGGTTTCTTTGGATGTTGTGGGTGCTAATTGTACGTTTTCTCGCAACGCTGAGTTCGTTGCAAAAAAAAAAAAAAAAAAAAAAATCGGTTGTCGCTAACTATTACAGTTTCTATTCTGTGATTATCAACATTGAGACCGGAAATGATTGATTTCTATAACTTCCGGTTTGAATAGAGGATTAAAGGAAATTAAACGTATTTTTGGGACGCTGAATCGATTGCTGAAATAAATTGTAAGATAACTTTCACCAATTTCGCCCTGTGGAAATCTCTAATGAAACCGAAAATGCTGGAAAATTTCATTCACTTGCGGTTTTGGTAGAATGTTGCAGATAGGCGCTGAGTTGAGTGCAAGAAACAGCTAGTCGCTATCTAGTACCGTTTTTGTTCTATTGTGATAAACGTTGAAAGTAGAAATGGCTGATTTTTATCACTCTCGGTTTGAATAAAGTGTTAAGAGTCTTCATCCCGGCGAAATTAAAATACCGCTAATTTTACAGTAATTATATGATATCATCAAATAGATAAAAGATAATCGAAATGTGGAACAAGAGCGCCCTAGACAATATCATTTTACATGAGAAACCGTTATCACGACTCACTTATCTGCTTTCGATTTCGAGCCATTTTGAAAATCGGCATTTATTTTCGCGTTTCTAAACAGCTGAAAACGGAAAGCCGTTAGGTGACTTGTAATAACGGTACCTCACGCAAAATAATATTGTCTAGGGCGCTCTTGTTCTATATTTCAATTATCTTTTATCTATTTGAAGATATCAAGTAATTACTGTAAAATTAGCGGTATTTTAATTTCACCGGGATGAAGACTCTTAACGAAGATATCCCATTGCTGAATCGATTGCAAAAGCTGCTTCTCAATATCTCTTATCGTTTTTGCTCATACTTGTCGATAGACAGATCGACGGATAAAACCATTCAATAAAACTTTCGACACTTCGTATGACTTGCATAGTTTGGAAGTCTAAAAGGAACCAGAGTGAAACGTATGAGAAAGCAATAAATAATGTACAAAGTATCAAATATGATTATGAAAAAATAACGTGGAAAATAAATGTCACAGTTAGGATAAGAATGCGTCAACATCGGGAAACGTCAGTTGAGAAAGAAGTATAGTTTGTTTCTTCAACCGGAGTGCAGTCCGTACATAAAGAATGCCGCTTTCAACGTGTGGTGGTTCGTGACATAAATAAGTCGTCGTCCGAGGGATCTTGTGCAAAACACTCCCGATAACAAAATGACCAACCAGAACCCTCATTTCAAACAATTGACAGTCATTTGTCAACTCCACGTGAAGTCTTAGTTGCAGCAGTCCCAAATGTCGTCCTTTAAGTTAGTGCTCAATTCCCTGATCCTAAGACCAGCTTCTTTGTTCTTACATTGTCTGACATCTGTTTCATATTAGCCATAGTATTGGAAAGAAAGAACGGACACAGTGGGTGTTAAGACGTTGCAACCCCGCTTTTGTGGTCAAAAGAGGGATGGAGGGAGGGAAGAATGCTGTTGTAAAAAAACAGTATGGGAACTTCTGTTGAGTAAACGCACTATGCATATATTGAAAGAGGACAAAGTATCCAAGTAGACAGGGATAAAAATTGGAGAAAAAGAGAGACATAGTGTAATGAGAAGGGCCCGGATTTTGTTGACCTAAAATTTTCTAAAAAGTGACCTATAAAATGACACTAAAATTCCTTAAAAAAACCTAAAATTCACAAAAATTGACCTTAAAACTTGCGTTTCTTAAAACGTTTATTTCGTTAAACATTGTCATTTTTTTTGAATATCTATTAGATTTTAATTACCATTTCTCATTCTCAAAAGTTTTGTTTCAGCTAGTCGCAGTCTATTGATCAGTCCATTGTACGGCATTGTACGTACTGAAAGCGTCAATTCACTCACGAGTTGAAACTAGAAAGCACACTTAAAGAATAGATGTTCGCAAGTGTAGACTGTATACATGAGAATAATAGATAAAAAAAAACGTTTAAAATCTTTGTATGTGTTTTAATCCATTTTTAGTTACTCACGTCATCACATTCTTTGTGGTCAATAATCCAAAACTACCTGTTTGGCCACCTACAAACTCCTACCCCTACTCAACCAGCTAAAACTTAGTGTTCATTAACTTTTTTAGGAATGCTGTTTTTCCACTCCAATAGTCAGGAAGCAGGAAAATAGGTAACTTCGTATTTTTCAAATCCGTAAACAGTGTTCATTTTAAGATTTCCTTATGTAGAAGGAAAAGACTAAAATGACCATAAGTGACCTGAAAGTTACCTTAAAATATTAAAAAATGACCTGAAACTTCAAAACGGCAAAAAGTGACCAAAAGTTGACCCTAAAACAATATACTTTTAGAACCTTGAGTTGAAGGATAACGTTTTTATTTGAAGTTGCCTTGTTCTGTGCGTAACAGAAAAAAGTTGACTTGTCAACAAAATCCGGGCCCTGGTAATGAGAAATTAATGTAAATGTAAGAAAGACGTAAGTGTAATAAATACAGTGTATATAAGCGTCTTATTTGCCCCCTTCCTCCACTCAGCAAGACGTGGACACTATGTTCATACATGCGAAGACTACCACTAACGAACCCGAGATTCTGGTAGTGTTCTGTATTTCCAGTGATTTCTTGCAGTACAAGAACAGTATAAGGCCTAGTGAAAAATATTTAAAGAAAGGTTATTACAACAGCAAAATGCCTATTTTTCGTGAAGTGAGAGTGAAAACAACTGTATCGGAACACAAAGGAGTGGCTAACGCTCTCGACTTTGGTGCGAGCGAATCCGGGTTCAATTCTCGGTAGGAACACTCGGTCGATAAAACTCTTCAGGCCAACCATTCCAAGAGAGTTTCTTCTACACCAGTAGTTCTCAAAGTGGGGTCCGCCTAAGAGTTGAAATGTGTTGTGATAAAATAAAACTCACAGCTGTTATGCAAGAAGTATTTTTTTACTTACTAAAAACAAAGCAATTAGAAATTATATCTACGTTTTAAATTTAAATGTTTTCCTACTTTACTAAATTTCTGCCCTGAAGCTGGTCAACAATTATAGTACTACTTCAAGTGAAAGAAATTCCTTCTTTGTTAGGCACTTTTTCAAAAGAAGTTGTACATTAACTGCACGACGCCTCTGAATTTCATGGATTTCGGAAAGCTCGCACCATACCACCAATTTCAGATTGTTTTAGTAAAAAAGAAGTAATTAAATGTTAGTCATTTTTATGCTTATAAACATCAAACCTTGCCCCCAATTGTGGGATTTCTAAAACAAAAAGGATGAGAAAATCCCTCCAAAAATATATTCCTTGGTCCACCCCTGTGAGTAACTCTTGACTCAAATTCGTTTGCCTGTGCACTGTGAGTACGAAGAATTGTCTAAAAAGGCATTGCAACATTTGATGCCTTTCCTTACCAGTTACTTATGTGAGCATATCTTTTCTCCTCATTGCAGTATTAAAACCTTAAAGCGAAATTGTGTTAATGTGGAATTGGACCTAAGATTGACGGTGACAAAATTTAATCCAGATTTCAATGCAGTTATGGAAAAAAAAATTCATTCCTCACATTAGTGACCCCACATTTAAGAAAGCAATTAGTGAACTTCAAGTGGATTTCCTTTAAAAGAAATATATTGCTTTTCAGTCTTGAAAGTTACTGTATTTTCAATTGAAATTTCTTTCACTAGGAAAAAAATCATGTATTTTTAGAATAAAATACTTATTGCATTATTTTTCTTGTCAGTGGTGATTCTAAGCAGTATATTTTTAGTACCATCTGAAATTTCAGATAGCATTGCAAGGGGGTCCACAGATCACTTCCCGTAGCGCTATCGGAAACTTTGAGAACCACTGCCCTAGACGAATCCTCATTTACACAAGGTAAATGCCGGGATGGTACATAACCTAATGGTTTTAGGCCTCTTCCTTTCTTTTCCATTCATGTCTTCCTCTTCCATTCCCCCGGTTAGCGTACGCGCCTTTGGTGTGGGAGACCCGGGTTCGATTCCCGGCGGGAGCTCATGTGGTTCGGATTCCACGTTAATCAGTAGGTCCACATCTCATATAGCCTCGCTGCTGAAAGGGACGCTAAACTGAAATCAATCAATCAATCAATCTTCCATTCCCCGGGTAGTGTAGTCGCCGACGAATGTCATCCGTCGGGCTAACATGGGCATAGATACCGAAGCCCAGAAATATAATTCTTATTTGTGAAACACAAAAGGCACTTATAACTATTACACTTTACGAAATATTGAGAACTGTTGTTTGTCAACAGGACTTTGTTTATTCTTACTCACGTTACTCGGTTTCAAGTTTTGCTACGCAGATAAAGAAATCATGAACGTTCATGTAAGAAGCATTTGTGGTGCATTTCTAGGAAGATCGATAATAATTTGGAACATTCACATTATTGTACAAAATGGGCACGGTGGCTCAGTGGTAGCGCTTACGTCTCGTGGGAAAAGTCCCTGGTTCGATTCCCGGTCAAGTAAGTAGTGGTGGACAACATTGTTTCCGTGAGTTTTCTCGGGGTATTTCCGTTACCTCCTACATTCTCATTCCACCAATGATTCCATCATCATTCACTTGCCTTAACCATCCGTTTCTTTCAACATAATACGTGGCACACATGTGGGACGTTAAATTTAAAGGTTTCATTTCATTTTCATTATTATACCAAAAAGAAAAACTAAGATAATTGCATTAAGGCTGCCCATAGACTTCTGCCCCCACTGAACAAATACTCTGTGAGGGGCCCTCAAACTTTCTCAGCCTATAGGAGTTTTTTAACTACTAGGTCTAGAAATCTCTTTCAAAATACCCACCTCGTACAGCAACCCACCTTGATTAGGTGAAAGGTGTGTCTGCTTGAGGATGTGTCAAAAGAGGCCAAGTAATGGACAAAAGAAGACGCACCAGTTGTATGTGAAGTATGATGGAGTACATTGCAGGTCCACTGGTTGCATAACTCTTTTATATATATATATATATATATATATCAGTGGCGACTCGTACTTTGAATTTTAGATGGTGCACAATATATGATCTCGCCTTTTCCATTATTGTTAATATTATTATAAATACTATTAGTAGTAGAGCACAGGGTATACGCTAGTGGCAATTCATGACTCAAAGATTTAGAAATGAAAAAAAAAATACAAGGTATTTCTCAATTAATAAGTAGAAAATTTACTGTAAAGAAAATTTTTAAAAAGCCAATTTGAAGACGCCACAAATGGAATGCAATTAATGATTATATTGAGCACGTACCTGTTTTCCGTCACTTTTTGATTGACATTCTCAATGGATAGCCTATAGCCAGCATCTAGTTGAGTAGCAATATTCACATTTTCCAACACACTGAGATTAAACATGTGTTCATGAGCTGACTAATTTTATTTATTTTATTTTATTTTATTTTATTTTGTAGTGCAGATGCTGAATATCCATAATACCTATTTTACTCCATGCATCTTCTCCCGCCCCAAACAACAAAACGGAAAACAAAACAAAGCATTTCTAATTTCACATCCACATAACCACTTAAGCTATTCGTACAAGTATTAAACTTCCTTGTAAATGTTCGTTTCTGTCTTCTAATTACTTGCGTTATAGTGAGAGTCGAAATCAGTTCTTTGATGTTTTCACAAGTTGGTTTGCTTCTGACGTTCTTTTCGAAAACTGCTCATTCAACAGAATTCATTGTCACTTCAAGTTTATCAGAGGTAAACACGTAATTTATGCAATTACGGTAACCATATTCCAATTAACAACAAAGACGGCACACAAACACAAACACAAACACACAACACTACAAAGTACAAGAAAATAACTAATAATACTTTATATATTTTTATATCAATATTATCATACTTATTTTTTACACGTGGAAGAAATGCAATGCAAATCACAGGTGACATGGTATAATTGTGTTACTGTCTAGTATAGCTGACGATAATTTTGATACATCAGTAGTCTATTGCGCTCTTTTTTGTTTTCTTTTTTATTACTTTGTGATAATGAATCATTAGAATTTGTTCAGTTATTTATTAGAAGTGAAATACTTACTAAAAACAAGAGATAAAATCAATGCAAAATATAAGTACAACAATTTCTTCAAAAAACTACAAAAAAAAAAAAAAAAAACACTACATTATACATTAAACTTGCTGGAAGCATTTGAAATGTGGTGTTGGCGCAGAATGCTGCGCGTATCATGGACCGAAAGGAAAAGGAATGGAGACGTACTAAAGGAAGCCAATGAAGGACGACAGATCATGAAGATAACACTAGTTAACAAATTTAAACTTTTTGTTTGTTACATGAGAAAAATCACCTGATCTTAAAGAAACTTTTTGCGCTGAATTCGAATATGCACTCGGTTTCTCTCCATCACGTACAGTTTTCCCGTAACAGAGGGATTTTCGGGAAATTCCCTCAAAAATTTCCCTTTTTCAGATATTTTATTCCCCTAGCTCCTGTCCCCTTACATATAGTAACATAGAAATTATACCTAAGTATACCTTGATTTATATTTAATAAACCCTAAAAGTTTCGTAAAAATCGCTTTGTTCTTTCTAGAGAAATAAATATATTTGTATGTATACTGTGTGCACTGTTTATTGCACCTGATAGTAATGCTTTCAGATCTCCTGAGTTGGGGTAAAAACGATTTGCTTTATTACTACAAACACAGACATAAAAATGAATATTTACAATAGTCAACAACACACTTGTATTGCTCTCTGTAAATTAGAAACGTGTATAAAAATAGAATGTACTTCCAACGTATATTTTTTTAAACGTACAGTATATGTATATCTTAATACATATATATACAATTCTCAAGTTTTTTCGTTTTGTTCATGAAATGGTTATCAATATTTGTTATCAAATGTAACAGAATGCAAAAGAAAGAAAGAAGCTGATGACAAACATTATGAAGTGAAGGAATGGGAACCTAGAGTGAATTACGTACCTGGAGAATGCAACGTCAAATACGCTCCTTTGGTAGATCCTAATAAGATATTACTACCGCCACTTAATATCAAGTTAGGACTTATGAAAAACTTTGTCAAAGCCATGGACACATCTGGTGAAGGTTTCAAGTATTTGCGAGATAAGTTCCCTAACCTGAGTGATGCTAAGATTTCAGCGGGAGTGTTTATTGATCCCCAAATTAGGAAATTAATGCTTGATGATAGCTTTGACAGCAAGTTAAACAGTGCTGAGCTAGCTGCCTGGACATCATTTAAGTGTGTTGTGTGCAACTTTCTGGGCAATAACAAAGCTGAGAGTTACACAGAAATCGTACAGGACATGATACAGAAATACAAAGAGTTGGGTTGTAGGATGTCTTTAAAAATCCACTTTTTGCACTCCCACCTCAGCTTCTTTCCTGCTAACCTAGGTGCTCTCAGCGACGAACAGGAGGAAAGATTCCACCAAGATATAATGGCAATGGAGAAAAGGTACGAGGGACGATGGGATCCTTTAATGATGGGGGACTATTGTTAGGGTCTTGTTAGAGAATGCAACATTTCTTACAAAAGAAGGAAGTAGTGTACGTTTTTGTAATCCAATGGAAGTTTCATATATTGTGATAGTTTTGATTGTCTTTTCATGACCTTTTGGTACATTTGTATTATTGTTTATTGTAAATTGTCACACTTGTAAATTATATTGTATTATATTTTATATATGTGTTTGTGGTAATAAAGCAAAACGTTTTACCTCAACTTAAGAGATCTGAAAGCATTACTATAAGGTGCAATAAACAGTACACACAGTATACATACAAACATATTTATTTCTCTAGAAAGAATAAAGCGATTATTACGAAACTTGGAGGGTTTGTTAAATATGAATCAAAGTATACTTAGGTATAATTTCTATGTTAGTATATGCAAGGGGACAAGATCTTGGGGTGTAAAATAAACGAAAAGGGAAATTTTTTAGGGATTTTCCCGAAAATCCCTCTGTTACGGGAAAATCGTACGTGATGGAGAAAAACCGAGTGCATATTCGAATTCAGCGCAAAAAGTTCCTTTAAGAACAGGTATTTCCTTTTATGTAACAAAACCTTTGTTAACTAGTGTAATAGGAGAAAGAAGAAATAGCGTGCTTGGCCATCTTATTCGACACTCCGATTGGATCACTGTGCTGATAGAGGGAAAGGCAGAAGGAAAACCAGGAAGAGGAAGACCAAGGATAGAATATTTAGATGCAGTTACGAAGAAGAGGCCTTATCAAAGTATAAAGCAGCTCTCTTAAGCGAGGGAAAAGTTTTAAAATTTCCATGTTGCCCACCAACCTATGGTTGAGGTGAACAACAAGAAGACATTAAACTTCATCAGAACAAGCCTATTCTGAACCTGCCAGCTAGCGGCCAATTTTTTATTTTTGTCATACGCTACGAAATGTTCTATCGACAGGTAGTTTAGAGCGAGAGGACAGCGAGGGACTCCAGCAAGCGGTGGTTTTGGAAAAGTTTTTGGTTGGTAGGCTTGCTTGCGGAAGATCTGCAAACATATTCGATCCTTATGAATGACGCAGTGAGGCAGTATTCATCCCCGCACCTGGCAACCCCCGCAGTGGCCAAGCTAGGGAGTTTGTGAAACTCCTAAGCAGAAAGAATTAGCCATGCTCGTTTCAAACGCACTTGTTTAAGAAAAGATGATGTTGACAAAAAAAAAAAAAAAAAAAAAAAAAAGCAAAAAGTGATTTAGCACATATAAAAATTGAAAATATTGGTAGGAGGTTTGTGCAAACATGCAAACATTAAGAAAAACCGCTACTGATATATATATATATAGGGTGTTTCAAAAGAACACCGACAACGTTTGAGAGGTGATTCCTGATACCAAGATAAGGCAAAAGTATAGACCAACCTGGATGTACAAATGCTTCCTTTCGGAGATATAGGCTGCCGAAAATATGAGAAAATGAACTTTAAAGGTCCATAGCTCCAAAACTATGGGATCTATCATAGTCAGGTCAAGACTTCACTTAGGAACTAATATATTCCCCACCCAAATATCCATATATCAAAATCCTGTACTACTTCCGCAAGAATTTTTATAAGGGAGTTTGTGAGTATTTAAAATTATATGCCCGTAGCCAAACTGCCTTATAAAAATTGTTGCGGAAGTACCTAAGGATTCTGATACATGGATATTTGGATAGGGCACATACTAGTTCTTAAATGAAGTCTTGACCCGACTACGGTAGGTCCTGTAGCATTGTAGCTATGAACCTTTAAAGTTAATTTTTTCATGTTTTCGGCAGCCTATAACTCCGAAAGGAAGCATTTGTACACCCAGATTGGCCTATACTTTTTGTCTTGTCTTGGTTTCAGGAATCACCTCTCAAATGTTGTTGGTATTGTTTTGAAAGACCCTATATATATACATATATATATTAAAGACCTACACTGGCCGAATATTTCGGACCGAGCTCAATCCAGCCCGAATGTGCCTAGGCCCGGCCCAGCCCGGGCCCGAAAAGTTTTGGAGATTTTCGGCACGAGCCCGGACCGGCCCGATAAGTTTTTTTAAAATTGTTGGTGCAAGCCCGGCCCGGGCCCGATAAATTTTAAAAGTTTTTGGCCCGACCCCGGCCCGATAAATTTTTTAAAAAATTAGCTCGAGCCCCAATCTTTCTCAAAATTTAGTATTAAACTTAACCGAACTCTCAGAAACATTTTCTAAACTCTGGAACTCAACCTGACGCTTGCCTCCCGAATGGTACCGTTGCCTCCTAGAACTTTGCCTGTCATCGAGAGAACAAAAACTCCATTTCCTGTAACAAAAATCTAACTTGATAGATTTTTAGCATAAAGTGAAGATGGCAATAGTGTTTAGCGACAGGCAAACCTTTCCCACCCCATCTTGTCATATTTTGGGTTCAATGAAGGTCAAGGTCAGAGCTCTATTTACCGCGCAATGCCTGCAATTTCAACAGTGAAAGTGGAGCCGCTAAGCAACACAAACTGTAAATAGCTATTGCATTCTTTGTAACTTGTTCAGGGGCCCACTTCTTCAACGTTTGGCTTTATTCCAATTATCGTTTAACGAAAGTCGATAATTCTTAAATAATTGCAATTAATCGGCCCCAGCGCGGCCAGACCTGAAGAGAAATCAGTGTCGGCCCGAACAAGCCTGGCCCTGGCCCTTATATATATATATATATATATATATATATATATATATATATATATATATATATATATATATATATATATATACAGACTGTTCCATAATTCGTGTTATTTTCTACAGCGCTGGGAGAAGATGAAGTTTATACACTATTAATGTAAAATTTGGCACTCTTATTGAGAAATATCTAAATTTTTCGAATTTGTAAAGAACATAAGAGAAAATTGCTGTTTAGCCACCCTTTAAGGGGTGTAAACACGAAAGTTCATTTTCCTTATGGGAGATTCAATGTTAAATTTTACAAGCAGTTTTCTTCAATAATTATTCGTGAAGATTTTGGAGCAAATGAGTTGTATTTGTTACAAAATGCAAAAACACTCATTCACAAAGCTAATAAAGCCGTCTCAAACATTATTTTGCGAAGGTCCCGCTTTTGGGGGGCAAGGGGCGTAAAAAGGTGGTTGGTGATATGTTACCAAAATTTCAAAATTTATTTTCGGAATGCCAGTAAGCGTGAGATTAATCACAAATGTCACAGAATTAATGCTACAATGTCCTTACGTGTAAGAGTGACTGATAATGGGGCTCCAGCCCCCTTTCAAAAATAAAAAAAATCACCATAAACATCCTTAGTAGGGACGTACGAGAAGAAGGTATTTTTGTTAATTAACGTGAAATTAGGCGTCATTGTATCAAATGAGTATGCGTTTTTCAAATCTGGAATGTTATTTTGATAACGTACCGCCTGTGGGGGGCACAGGGGGCGAAGTACTCGATGATGGATCTTTATAAAAATTCAAAATTTTGTTCCGGAAATGCCAGTGAGCGTCAGATTTTTCACCATTGTCACAGAATTACTATTCTAATGCTCCTTGCATGTGCCAGTGACTTATATGGGGCTACAGCCCCCTTTCAAAAATAAAAAAAATCACCATAAATATCCTTAGTAGTGACATACGAAAAGAAGATGCTTTTTGTCAATTAATGTGTAATTTGGCGTCGTTGTAGCACAAAGGCATGAGTTTTTCACATCTGAAATGTTATTTTAGTAACCACTGCTTTAGGGGGGCACAGGGGGCGAAGCATCAGATGATGGACCTTTATAAAAATTCCAAATTTTGTTCCGGAAATGCCAGTGAGGGTCAGATTAAATTTGATGTCACAGAATTAATATTCCGATGCTCTTTGCATGTTCCAGTGACTTATATGGGCTACAGCCCCCTTCCAAAAATCACAAAAATTCACGATAAATATGTCATAATTAATATGTAAGTTGTCATTATTGCAAAACAAAAAAATACAATAAACCTGGAAATTACTCTAAATGAATAACTTCTGTCAGTTAACTGATTATGCATATAGCTTTGTTGTTGTTGCATATAACTGGAATATAATCAAAGAATTTTATATTTTTAAAAATCAATTAGGGCTCGTTTTATAGCAGAAAATCTCACACACAAATCACCTACGTATTTTCTACACGCTTAAGCAGAACCATCTCGAAATAGAACACAAAATGACAATGGAAAACGTAGCAGGAACAAAAAAAAAAAAAAAAAATCTTAATGAAAAGTAAGATCATAAAAATTATAAGTGAGCTTTAAGCTTCAATATTGTTTGCTTTATTCGTAAAAAGAAAAATCATGTATTTTCATTACTTCTTACACAATAACCGTATTATCCAACTTTCCACATAACAACTTACTCGTATGTGCTGCAGACGTAATACACACGGACACACGGTTGTAATAGAAACAAATGTTTCCCGAGGAATAAGAATCAGTTGCTGGTAATTATTCTTTGTTGAAAACAACTCTTTTTGGCTCTACTATCACTAATTGTTTAAAAAGATCATTAGCCTAAGTGTAAAACCCATAAAATGAACTTACTTTTATTCGGCATGCCCTCCTGAACGAGCAAGACATAAATTAATGCGATTTACTAAAGAAACTGTGAACACCTTCTCCAACATATCTGGAGCAATCATCTCTATACTGTGGACAATCCTCTGTTTCAGGTCCTCTATACTGTTACATGATTTTTGGTAGACAATTTGTTTTAGGAATCCCCACAAGAAAAAATCGCATGGTGCAAGATCCGAACTTCTTGGTGGCCATTCGACACTTGACCCCATAGAAATAATCCGTTCCCCAAATTTCTCTCTCAAAAGATTTATAGTCATACTTGAGCGATGCGCTGGCGCTCCATCTTGCATAAACCATAATTCATCACTTTGACCTAAATTTAAAAGATCAAGTTCAGCAAATACTTTTTCTCTTAGTAGCTTTTGGTATGATGACGTTGTTACATTTTCATCAAAAAAGAAAGGTCCTATCACCTCAGTCGCAGTTATACCACACCAAATCATTATTCCTCGTTTGTCCATTGACACTTCTGATCTCACGTTCGGCTGTATCGATGACCAATATCTTGCATGTGATGAGGACACAGAACCATTTAAGAAGAATTTTGCTTCATCGGAAAACATCACTTGAAATAAGAACATAGGGTTTTCATTTAACTTCTCGATAAACCAGTTACAGAAATAAACACGATCACCATAATCACTTGCACACAATTCAGAAACCATTCGGACCTTGTATGGTTTTACCTTCAAGTTTCTTAAAATTCTTTGTAGCGTAATTTTCTTAATATTTAAGCCTAAGCTTCGACGAGCAAGGGATTTCCGCGGTGAACTAGTAACAGATAACAACACCTGTCTTTTTGTTTCTTCTGTAGATACACTTGGAGATCTTCCTGCACTTTTTCTAGATGCAAGATGGGCAAACAATTGCTGCGGAACTGTTTGTACAAACGGTGAATTTGTATATCGTGTACTTTTAATCCGAGTTCTTTAACTATACGGGATCTTGTTGCTCTTGCAGATTTTTCTGATAAAATGTACCATTCAATTACATTAGCACGCTGATCCTGAGTTAAAGAATGCATGATCGAAGGACACTACAGTATGAATGCACTCTTAAAGTACACTGGAAACGACAAGTAATTATCAAATGATTAAGCCAGTCTATACCTGAGATTCACCTACTATGTAATGTCCATTTCCGAAGAAGTCAATCTAACCCAGGTGTTGATTACAGACACGAAATCCTATTGAACTGTCAACACGCTAACTCGTAAATCGTTGGTGTATTGCGATAAGAAAAGGTCTGAAACTGTTGTCAGCACACACGAACAAGAAGTTGAGTCAGGAATTAGAGGGTGTTTTATAAACAAAAGTTTGTTGACATTGCTTAAAATCAGCTTACAGTGGGACGCCAACAAATGATTCGGACGTGTTCCAGTGCTTCTTAAACACCATCTTTTAGCATGCATTCTGAATAGGCCAGAGAGAAGCATGGAAGATAATAAAGCAAAGTGGTGTGGTTCTTTAAATGATTTTGGGACCGTGAAGGGGGAATTGAATCACTAAAGTGGTCGCTGGCACATGGAGGTAGCTTCTAAGCATTAATTTTGGTATATTTCCAAATATTTTGACGCTCACGGGAAGTAACGAAAAGTTTGAATTTTTCTTACTGCCTATCTTCCCTAATTTGGAGGTTTGGCGTAATAAAACTAGAAACGCATGTACCATCATAGATGAAAGGGGAGGAAGAAGAGGAATGGTATCGTATTTTCTACCTAAAACTGCACAGCAAAATTCGTATAAATATAGAGCGAACTGATTTCCGCATTCTACATTGAAACTCCAGTTAGGCCAATCAAATTTTGAGTTGACGCCACCAAAAGAGATCAACACATGACCATTATCATCTTATCGCTTTAGCTCTTTTTCTAAACAAACATTTTTTGACAATAGTGCCAAATTTCACTTTAATAATGAAAAATATTTACCTTTTGCCAGTAGGTCTTTGCGTATAAGGACATTCATCATGAATTTCTATTGTTTTATGAAAGGGGATTGTAGCCTAATATCAGTCATTGGTACAGTCCGCAGCAAAAAACCTGCAACATGAGCATATATGTTTATTGTGAAACGACGAAGTCTTTTGCTCCAAAATAAGTGTGCAGGGGAGGGCGCCGAGGTTTCTCCTGGCGTGATTCATGCCACTTAGACGTTATGTTGATTCCCTGTGTTGTTAGTCGTAGTTTCACAATAAACTTATATGCTCATGTTGCAGGTTCTTTGCAGCGGATTGTACATGGAAATAGCATAGGAGCATTAATTCTGTGCGCCTTGTAATTAATTTCATGCTCATTGGCACTACCAAAATAAAATTTGGAAATTTTATACTTCGGCCCCTGTGCCCTCCAAAGCCAAAAATTACCAACCGCGCCCTTTGTCCCCTGTTACCAAAATAACATTTCAGATTTGGAAAATACATAACTTTTTATTACAATAACGCCAAATTTCACATTAATCGACCAATAGAAAAAAAAGCTTCTTCTGGTATGTCCCTGGTTAAGGATATTTATCGTGATTTTTGGTGATTTGTGGAAGGTGGCTGTAGCACCACATCAATCACTGGCACATGCAAGGAGCATCGGAATATTAATTCTGTGACATTTGTGATTAATCTAATACTCATTCACACTTGCAGGATAAAATTTGGAATTTTTATAAACCTCCATCATTTTATGTTTCGCCCCTTGTGCCCCCCTAAGGCGGTGCGTTATCAAAATAACATTCCAGATTTGAAAAACGCATACTCTTTTGATACAATGATGCCTAATTTTACATTAATTTTTAAAAAATACCTTCTTCTCGTATGTCCCTACTAAGGATATTTATGGTGATCTTTTATTTTTGAAAGGGGGCTGTAGTCCCATATAAGTCACTGGCACGTGCAAGTAGCATTAGAATATTAATTCTGTGACAGTGGTGAAAAATCTGACACCCGCTGGCATTTCCGGAACAAAATTTTGAATTTTTATAAAGATCCATCATCGAGTACTTCGCCCCCTGTGCCCCCCTCAGACGGTGCGTTATCAAAATAACATTCCAGATTTGAAAAACGCATACTCATTTAATACAATAACGCCTAATTTTACATTAATTTAAAAAAATACCTTCTTCTCGTACGTCCCTACTAAGGATGTTTATGGTGATTTTTTTTTTATTTTTGAAAGGGGGCTGGAGCCCCATTTTCAGTCACTCTTACACGTAAGGACATTGGAGCATTAATTCTGTGACATTTGTGATTAATCTCACGCTTACTGGCATTCCGAAAATAAATTTTGAAATTTTGGTAACATATCACCAACCACCTTTTTACGCCCCTTGCCCCCCAAAAGAGGGACCTTCGCTAAACAATGTTTGAGATGGCTTTACTAGCTTTGTGAACGAGGTTTTTGCATTTTGTAACAAATACAACTCATTTGCTCCAAAATCTTCACGAATAATTATTGGAGAAAACTGCTTGTAAAATTTAACATTGAATCTCCCATAAGGAAAATGAACTTTCGTGTTTACACCCCTAAAAGGGGGGCTAAACAGCAATTTTCTCTTATTTTCTTTACAAATTCAAAAAATTCAGATATTTCTCAATAAGAGTGCCAAATTTTACATTAATAGTGTATAAACTTCATCTTCTCCCAGCGCTGTAGAAAATAACACGAATTATGGAACAGTCTGTATATATATATATATATATATATATATATATATATATATATATATATATATATATATATATATATAAGTACTGAACTATAGTAGCTATGTAGTAAATAAATACATTGACATTGCTGTCTGTGATACTGAAATCTAGGAATACGAGGATTTCTCGGACACCCTATTTATATTTCAATTTCATGTGTTTTGTGTTGAAAAAATGTAAATTAGTGTCGTGGAATGTACTTTACAAATCTTGCATATTAAACGATCTCGATTGTAATGGATATCCACTTTTTTTTTGTTTGTTTCATTTTATGTAAATTAGGAGTTTTCACCCAGTCTTATATCTTCAACTAAGGATGAAATTCTGTGAACTAATAGATATGGCATTTAATTCCTGGAACTGGTGCCGTGAAAGTTTATTAGTCTTATATTACTGCCTCAGAAACATAATTTCTTAATGTTTGGATTTTCCGTCCTTCATTTTTTTTTCTTCCGGACGAGCACAGGAGAGAAAATGTAAATATACTCATATAAAGAACTTTCTGATAAGCCACATTCCTTAAAAATCAACTACAAGAACGCAATATATCGAGCTCACTTGATATTCACGAATAACTCACTTCACATGAAGGTAGGGTTTCCTAACTCTGAAAAGAGCTTCTTCGTGGCTAAGCGGTTAGCGTACACGCCTTTGGCGTGGCAGACCCGGGTTCGATTCCCTGCAGGAGCTCATGTGGTTCGGATTCCACGTTAATCAGTAGGTCCACATCTCAAATAGCCTTTTCTGCTGAACGGGACGTTAAACTCAAACTCAACTCAGCCTAACTCTGAAAAATAAAATTACTGGTATCTATTGATAATCCTCAAAACACAGAGGAATGATTGCATGTTTACGTATCTGTTGACTTGTTATCACTTGTGTGTCACCGGCAACAGTTCGCCAGTAGTATTTTTTTTTTTTTTTTTTTTTTTTGGCCTTTGTTTGAGACTCATAAGTGTATGATTTTTGCATAAACGCTGCTTGGACATTTCATTTTGACTTCTATGCCATATGTATGTAATTGCATACACACCTATAAAACAAATGCGACAAAAGTGCAAAGTATTGTTTGTGTATGGAAAATGATACACACGGCGCTACACCGGAGAACTGTGTGTATCTAATTCCATACACATGGCAGTTTATGTGCTAAACCTTGAAATATACACGGCAGTGGTGCCCACCCCCCCTTATGTCCATGACGCACCCCCCCAATTGTCTATCCGTAGGTGTTCTTCCATGAAAAAATCTTCTTTTCGATTAATTTTACCCCCCATCAAACATATTTATATAGATTTTTAACCCCCCCAAATATTTCAATGACGCAGTTTGCGTCATAGCCCCCCCTTGTGGGCACCCCTGCGCGGTGAACCATTTATCTTGATACACCTTCGTAAGTTTTAAACTAACGGACAAAACAAATACTGAAATTTTGTACTGTAGAACTATCAGCAGGGGGAATAATGTTTGGCATACTCCGTGATACCACAAAGGGCCGCGGTGGCTCAGTGGTAGAGCGTTCACCTCAGGTGCTTGGGGTCCCTGATTCGATCCCAGCTCGAGCAAAGTGAACTGTACTGGACAAACATCGTGTGCGTGGGTTTTCCCGGAATTCTCCTTTTTCCTTCCACTTTCTTCATTCCACCATTTCATTCATTATTTCATAATCACCGTCTCGTTTAGCCTAGCTGGCATAATCGCAGGACGTAAAACTCAAACATTTCATTTCATTTTCCTTGTGATTCCACAAGATTAACAGTGTTGCCAACTCAATATAAATTTCCAACCCAATATAAAGTTATATTTTTTCAAATGACACTGCGTCAGGTTATTATGCACATATTTCAAATCTACATGTAAAACAAAGAGCTTACAATAGCATATTTGTGGCCCCGCGTGGAATAGTCGCTCACACTCTCGCGTTTGGTGCGAGCGGTCCCGGGTTCGATTCCCGCTGGGGCACTCGGTCAAGAAAGTGTAAAAAGCTTTTTCAGGCCAGCCATCCTGAATGAGGTTTTCCTGGGTTTTTCTCATTCACACCAGGCTAATGTCAGGGTGGTACCTAACTTATAGGTTCCAGGCCGCTTCCTTCCTTCCCCAATCCTTTCTTCCTTCCCTTTCCTCGGATAGTTGATCTCCGAGGGACGTCATCCCTCAAACGTGACGGGCTAACATGGCCTTAGATGCTGAAAGCCCAGAAATCCAATTCCCAATTTTCCAATAGCATGTTTGTTACAGAGTATTGCAAACTAAGGATGCTACAGTATCACAAATATCGAAAAACGACCAATTTTTTCTTTTTTAGTGTTGTATATACAACAGTAATAACGCAAGTGAGACGGACAGGGTAATGCAAATTCAAAATACCTCAATGTCGAATACTGTGATCATCAAGTAACGTATTTCGAACAAGTAGAAACGAAGTTGAAAGGAATATTAAAAAATTGAACTTTTTCAAAGAACTTGATTACAAAAAAGTGTTCTAATAAATATCACATTCAACTATGTATATGGTTTCCAATAGATATAAAGATCATAATATTGTTTACAGCAATTTAATATCTCAAACTACTCGAGAGCTATGAAAAAATGGTTAAATTTGATAAATGGTTTAAAATAGCGTATTATGGGTACTTTTCAAAACAATTTGTTTCTATAACATTACAACAATACTTTTTCAGTAGGTGTAATTCGAGTAGTTCTTGGAACTACAAAACTTAAGCAGTGTTATGAGCTTTACTAATATTAACCATATCTGCAGAACAGTTTGAGATATCAGGCTCCTGTAAACGGCATTGTGATATTCACATGTATCGAAAACTACCTATGGAATTGGATTAGGTACCTATCTACACTGGCGCAAATCTCAGGGGATGAGGGGGACATGTCCCATCCAATCTTGGAACTGGGGGAACTATCCCTCAAAATAATCCGATTTGATTTTGGGGGGGAGGAATGTGATGATTTGTGTCCGATTGCCACAAAGAAAAGTGAGATGAAATTGATGTCCTTGTTGTATAATTCACTTGTTGTATAATTCTGTAGGTTCACTTCAGAAATCAGATTCATCTACCGTAATATGAATCTCACGCCCCCCCCCCCAGAATAAGCCTCAAATCTGCACACCTCCCAATGTTAAAGACAATTCTGTTCCTCTGATCCTCCACAGCATTGTTTTTCGTCTTCATAAATATTTTCAACATCGGTTAAAGAAAAAGATTATGGGAACGGTCTTACCCGTCTCCTCAATGTTGAAGGCAGATTCACGCCGGTGCATATCTAAGTAGTTTACCGGCATAAAGGCTCTTGAAAAAATAAAATTTTCAACTCCTTGTAACTTTGTTCGTATTCAAGCTACATTCGCCATATCGTTGTATTTTGGTTGTGCATTACCCCGTCTGTCTCTCTGTTGGACGTTCACATTGTTGGATTCAAGTATTGCTTTACGCATTGCATAACAGAAAAACTGCAACTGAACTATATTTAATGTTCCAAAAAATTCTAATAAAGAATAAAAAGTAATGCTTACTATAAATTTCCAAAAATGTATAATATTAACTTCAATTATTTTTGTCACTGAAAAAAATGGGGGACTAGTCCCCCGGCCCTGGGCTAGATCCGCCTCTGCATAATGGGGCAATGGTTAAGGTAGAAAGGAGGTGACGTGCAAAATAATCGAAAATGACCGATAGTAATCCCCCCAATCCAAAGTTGTCGCTGAAATGGATTGTGACACTCTCGATGCCGTTTAAATCCAAATTTATTCCCAGTGCGTATCCTAAGAAAGAAAGAGTTAAAACACATTTCATAAATCTATTTCTCTCCGTGAAAAGATTGGCATTTCAGCTAGTTATAACCATATTCTTCGATCAAAAGATTCAATATATTTCAATCAAAAATTTTCATGTTCGTCTTATATCTCGAGAACTACATTTATTGTAGCCAAAGCCAATCTATCACTTAACTCAATATGACGTACTTATTCCATAGAAAATGCAAAAACTCGATTTAGGGGCCGTTCAAATATTTTGTGGCCCCTGATGCAAGATCCAATATATTTTAATCAGAAATTTTCTTGTAGTGTAGCCACATTTAAACCATCACTTCACTCAGTATGATATTCCGTAGAAAATACGAAAACTCGCTTTAGGGGCCGTTCAAACATTTTGTGGCCCTTGATCCAAAATCTAATTATTGGCCACGATCGCAATCTTTTGATTTATTTATTTATTTATTTATTTATTTATTTTGATCATTCCTAAAGTTGTATTTCCCTTTAGAAGTCATTGCACTGAATAGGAAACGTGAACTCACAGTTGTCCAGAATCAACGGCAAATATTCTCTGTGACAGGATATGATTGCCCTTCTAGAAAAGAAAATGTGAATTATCATTTCATGCCCCTGCATCACTGCTAAGGCGTTAGATGATGATTGTCCATAAAGTAATTCCTGCTTCATTTGTTTTCTTCACAAATTAGATCAGATTCAATTCAATTTCCAGGTGCACTCACAACATAGCAGGTAACTTTCATTCATTTTATGGACAATGATCAGTAGCGTACGCAGGAATTTATTTCGGGAGGTCCAAACTCCATATAAAGGTATTTTATATTAAAATTCCTAAAATTGTCTCTAAAATTAGGCTAAATTTACACAAAAGTCGAAATTTCGGGGGGTCCGGACCCCCAGGACTCACCCCTGCGTACGTCCTTGACAGTCATACTTTCTAGTAAACATAGAAAACTAGAAAAAGAATGCTTACTTGTGAATATGAATTCCCGTTCTCAGAATATCTTTTCTCAGAATGCTTGATCGTAATATCTGTCAATAAAAATGTTAGCGCCATAATTTCTAGGAAATTTTATGGTGTGTTTTCTTTGGTTTCTGCTGCATGTAACAACTCTACAACAATCGTTTTAATGAATATTACCACATAAATTATATTCAAACCCTTCTGTAGAGAAATTTAGAGTTTAGGGCAGTGGAGAAAATGTCCCCTGCGAATGTTTTAAAATTATGTTTTAGTCATGGGTTTTAGCTCTCTATACAAGGTGTTTCAAAACAACACCGACAACATTTAGAAGATGATTCGTGACACCAAGATAAGACAAAACGTATAGATCTGGGTGCACAAATGCTTCCTTTCGGGGTTATATAGGCTGCTGAAATATATATATATATATATATATATTCGGGTGGTCCTTATTTATATGGGCAAAAATAAATTTAGGAATTTCCTTGGACTCACCCCCTAAAATGGTTCCATATGGAACAAAATTAAGCCAGGAGAAAAATTAGATCCATTGAATAATTTTAAATGGTGCCCCAAACGACCTAAAATTTTGAATGCGTTTACAATACATAGTATATGGGGAAAAGCTGGAATAAACTCTTGTAATTTACAAACGGCTTAAAGAAATGGAAATATATCTTGGATGATGGAACTAGAGGAAATGACCAACCTAATTTTGTATAGCATTATTATGGCCGCCATCTTGAAGTCCGCCATCTTGAATTCAAGTCAAAATTTTCAAATAGGAAGAGGGTCATGTTACATATCATTTTGAGGTGGCGTTTTCTCAGAAGCACAAATCTCGTATTATTTTCAAGCTACCAATAATCTTGTAAGAGTTATTACGTGTGAAAAACGAAATGCTTCGATGTAATGTTATTTTATTGTAGTTATGGACCACAGATTTGTAAGAATTTGGAAATATTTTACATAAACTGGAAACAAACTGCTAGAGAAAGTTAAATCTTTGTTTCCCCATGAACTACCAATAAGTTTTTCCATCAAGATGATTCATAGACCATTATGAAGAAAAAGAAAAAATATAACATGGAAGAAATTGAAATATCCCTTATTTATGTAGTACTGTAGCTTTGGGGTAAGTTTTCAATAGGTTTTCAATCTTATATACTACACAGTTCACTTTTGTCACATTTAGGAAAAGATTATCTATGAGAATTCACTATGTGCAAAATAAACTTTTTCTGATACTCATTTTTCGTAAAAACGATGTTGTAATCTTCTGTTAGTTTCACTCCCCTTTCTGCTGCATCGTTTATTACGGAGATGAATTTAACTATTGTCTTTCCTTGAAGATAGTCATTGTTATCTACCATGAAATCAGATCACACTCAAGAAACCCTTTGGGTATTTTAAATCTCATGAGAAAAAAATGTTTGTTGTATCAAAATCACTGATTTCTCTTTTCGCAAGAATTTTTATATTATCATTGCGTCAAGCCTCTTTGCTGCTTCACGGTCTCTCCTTACAGTTTTAATTCTTTCAACCAATTTTTGTTTTTCCACTATGTTAACTTCATCATCAGAAAACTCCAATGCTACGTATTCCTCCTTCAAGTTCCAGAGATACCGAGAAAATTTAGAAAGAGCCACTTCAGATAATTCATTATCTATTTGCCTATAACTGTACAAAGCTTTCAAAAATTGCAGGTCTTGTAATGATGAATGGGATACTTGATCACATTTAAATCAAGCTTGGACATATAGTCGTATAAAAAAAATTCATGCTCTCCGAAGACCCGTTTCTATTTGCTTCGTTAAACGAAAATGTTGGCGAAAGAGAAATATTTTTAAACAGTATATTGCTTTCCCATCTACCTTGCTCCAGGCAAACGAAAGAAAACTCTTCGAGGAGGTATGCCATCCAAGAATGTCAGTTCTAAAAATTTACTGTAATCTTCTCTGCGGTGTCCTGCTTCTACAAGTTTGATAGCAAAATTCAATACTTCATTTCTTACATCTGAAATGTTCCTTATGTCATTATTATAATCAATTCTGGAATAAAGTTAGTACAATCTATTTTAGACCAATCGTTCTGAAAATGCTTAAATAGGGGAACGTCCGGTCCAGATGCAAACGAAACACAACACTTGTCAAATACACATTTTAAAACCAATTCATAAATGTAGTGTCTACAAGGAAGGTATAGAAGATCATTTTGGAGCATCTGCTCTAGCAGAATGAAAGCACCGTTCACCTGACACATATTGCAGGGAATAGTATGACATCAAACTGTCTGCACGAACTTTACCAAGTTCCATTCTTCAAGCTAATGAACTGTAGTAGAAATAATGTGTTCGTTTTCCTCTTCATGATGACAAACTGAGAACACCAATTAGCCTCTCATGAGCATCTCCTGTAATAAATATTGATAACCCGTCGATAGTCTCTCTACTAGTCAAATTCGGCAGTAGTTTTCCGTCTCATTGCACAACTAACGCACTTGATACACTCCAAATTGTTTTTGTGGTCTTATGCAACTTCGCTACGGATTTTCTCTCAGCATCGATGCATATTTATTAATATTTTCTTTACATTATGGCCTAATGTTTCTGCCGTCGCTGTCAGAATATGTATTCTCGTTCTATCAGTGGACTTGTATCGATCAAGAGCAGCAACCTGTCTTGGAGTTTTAAAATTAGTTTTTCCCCTTTTACATCTCTTGCAGGGTCCGGGCGCACACAGGCACATATTTACTTTTTATCTTACATACTCAACTGGGTTTTCCTCTTCATTTCTTGAAATGCTTAGCTCCGTGTATTTTGGTGTAAAATTCATACAAATCATTTTCAGAAGTGCATTTTTCTTTTGCGTTCCTCTTTCTAATGAAGCCGCGTATATCCCTCTTGTTCTTTTCGGGCCAAACTCATGTCTTTACATTTAGTTGTGTAAGAGTTATTAGTTGTGAAAAAGAGAAATATTTTCACAGGTAATAATTCTTAGACGACTAAAGCTATCTTTAAAATAGTGCCAGATTTGTGTTTCTGGTGAAACGCCACCTCAAAACGATATGTCACATGACCCCCTTCCTATTTGAAAATTTTGATCTGAATCCAAGATGGCGGACTTCAAGATGGCCGCTGTGACAATACTATACAACTTTAGGTGCGTTTCTTCCTCTAGTTCTATTATCCAGGGTATTTTTGCGTTCCCTTTTTGCGGACTTGAGTATTAGCTTCGAAAGAAGAAAGAAGTGCGTTTCGTTGCGCTCCTGAGAAGGAGCTCGTTTCGGTGGGAAGCAGTGAGGTTTTTGTGTAGTGTGTGTGTCCTTAGTGATTGTGAATGTTTGGAGAATACAATGTTGTAAACAGTACAAAAATCAGTTAAGTGGTGTGAAACTAATAAGCAAAAACAAAACTAATATTCAGTGTTAATCACCATCATAAAGCATTACACGTAGCATTTAAAAAGAAGAATATTTTAAAAAGTAAAAATTCATGTATTATCACTTCCTGCATTGCTGTCGGAACATATGATGGACTTCAATCTTGAGGTGAGTGTTCTGTAATTTTTTATTATTATCAGTGGATAGGCAACCCTCGTGGTAATTGGACAGGCCAGGTTGCATAAACACACAGGTGTAGATACACACAAACACTGAAGTCATCCGTAGATAAACAATAGTCATCTTATCGTGGAGAAGCATCCATGTGCATGTAGGATAGGCAACCCCCACACGTGCGCACGTTGCGGGTTATCCGTATTTTTTAAGGGGGAAAAATGCAGAGAACTCCGCCTTCGGGAATAAAAAGCACACAGGAACAGAGACTAACGAGGGAACAATCTCCAATTGTAAATATTAATCCGACAATGACATTAACAAAAAAGGTTGAAGGTGAAAAGAGGAAGAGAACCCAAGAAGAGGAATCCCCCGAACTACAAATTCCGAAAAGATCCATGGAGGAAACCTTAGGTTTTGACACTATGCACCAATATGAACAGGAATTGATATACATAGAGGGACTATTAGATTGGAAAAAGGTAGGCCGTTCCCATTTAGAAAAGCTGAAAAAACGTATGGCCATATGGGTTAGAGATAGGTCTCAATTGGAAGGCAAATTATCACAAATGGAGAAGATGAATAGCAATCTTCAAGAGAAATATGACCTCCTTCAAAAGGAGAAACTAATGTTGGAATCTGATCTAATGTGTGGGCAGAGAGAATCAAAGGATGAAGATAAAAAGATCATAGAAAAATTACAGGATACTGTAGAGAAACAAAGAAAAGAAATAGATGAATTAAAGGAGGAAAAAAATGAAATCAAAAGTGACAGGGACAGACCAAAACAGATAAGAATCTTAGAGGATCAAAATAGACAACTAGAAAAAGAAAACATCAAGATAAAAGAAGAATTAAAACTACTGGGAGAGCAGCTAAGGAAACAGGAAACAGATAAAATAAGGGAGACATCGATTCTGAGGGGAAAACCAGCGGAAGTAAAAAATGGAAAAGAGATAGATACTGAACATATGACAAAGGAGTTAAGAGAAATATCCAAGAAAATAGAAGACTTGAAAGTCGGAAAATTGGAAACCGAGGAACAAAACGCCCCAACATGGACAGAAGTAGTTAAGTCAGGAAGAAAGATCACAGAAAAAGAGAAGAAGATTATAGAGGTTACGGCAAAAACAAAACCAACTCTGATTTTTAAACCAAATGATGGGGAATCAACTAAACAAACAGTACAACGTCTTACAGGAACAATCGACCCTGGGAAAGACAAATCAAAAATCAGTGGAATGAGAACGACGAAGGACATAGTTGTATTAGAAACAGCAACAAAAGAAGATCTAAACAAGATAACATCGAAGGAGCAAATCAAAAAGAACTTTACCTTTGAAGAAAGTAGAAAAAGAAATCCATTAATGATAATTTATGGTATCCCTTCAGAATTGAAAGATGAGGAAGTAGTGACAGCACTTGTAGAGCAAAACTTCGAGGAAAATGAAATAGAAGAGGCTAAGCAAATCAAAGCCCGTTTTAGAGCGGGAAGAAAAAATCAAAAAAAAGTGTCACTTGGTCTTGTCCACAAATAAGAAGACTGCAATTAATAAAGATAAGGTCTATATAGACTATGAGTCCCACAAGATAAAAGACTTTATAGTTGTTCCAAAATGTTTTGTTTGTCAAGAGTTTGGGCACGTAAGCAAATACTGTGATAACAAGGACAAACAAAGATGCAGGTACTGCAGCACATTAAGACATAAAAGCGAAGAATGCGAGGACAAGCATAAAAACGTATGTGTCCCATGTAAACTGAGACATAAAACATGTCAGACCCCAAATACAGAAGAATGCGTTTCATACAGGGTCGCGAGAGAAAGAATAATCAGTAAGATCAATTATGGCTGAGAAAAAGCAGCAAAAAGTAGTAATAAAGAAAAAATCCCCAAGCAAACAAAAAAGAGATAAAAAAGATTGGAAGAGTTCTTAGAGAGGAAAAGAAATGGAAATAAATCATTTAAAAATAAATACGTGCAAACTGACTTATTTGAAATAAATAACTCTAAATTAGAAACAAAATCTGAAGGAGAATTTAAAACCCTCTTGGAGAATATAATGAAAAACAAATACAAAAAACAAAATACTATCCAACAAGAATTTAACCAACAAAAATTTCCAAAATTAAAAGATTCCTTTACACAAGGAGAAGAAAAATACTTATTTCCGGAGAAAACAAAACCTATTCAAGATAACGCAATATCATCATCAGAATCAGAGGCAAAAATAAACTCTCCAATAATAACTGAGCCCCGACCTCTGTACGAAAGAATGGAACATAAATATAAATTGGCCAAACTGGAGGATAAACAAATTCTAACAGTAGCATTTAGACAGATTATCAGAGATTTACACGAAAAAGGAAGAATCATTACATATCCTGTACTGGAAGAAGTGGACAGAATGGAGCTCAGAATATATGATCTACCTGCAAATGGTTGGGAATTAATTGATTTGATTGATGAAGCATTTGAAAGAAGAGGAATATACTGGAACATTGATAATGTATACAAACAAATGGTAAACGCCCACGGTAGATTATACTTTGATTTTAGTAAAACGGGAACGGAAGCAATGGTACACACCAAATATGCATAAAACGTCCAAAACCTTAAGATTTTTGCAAAATAACGCCCATAGAAATCGAAATCCTAAAAATATCACAACACTGTGACGATTGGAACGTTTGTATAGAAATTTCTAATTTAATATTTTAAAAAAACATGGCCCTTATTTCTTTATTACATTTCTAGGATCACACCGAAAGCATTGAATTTGTAAAAAGTAAAGCATAATATTCTACGAGTTATACATTCCAACACCACATTGTTGTATATTGGGGTTGTATATCTCTCAGGCGTTTGTTTCATGGCCTAATGATGATATGAAGTAGACCCCTCCAGTCTAAGTTGAATCTATAATTTGGAATGTTTTGCCCAATGAACACCATATATCACTGACATAATTAATTGTGTATGTAACGTATTTGTTTATTACATACTGCATGCAAGAAGAAAGAAAACACTGATGATACATGAATTAGAAACTCCAATACGAAGTAGGCTCAAATCTTGCAAACGGTGCGAGATATTGAAAAAATCACTCGTTTATGATATCCCTTCCAGATTTTTGTAAAGACGCCCTTCATTTGTGTCCGTAACGGGACATGTTGTGAGGGATGACAAGGAGATTCATTCACATATCGATGCTTGAGCGCCAAAAAGGCGTAACTGCAATTTTATTAGTTTAGAGGCTTAAGTGATATGTGCCTCTCTGGCACAGAACCAAATGCTAATAACTCAGTTATACCTTTATATCATTTTCGAATAACGTTCCAAGGATAGAGATTTTCATTAAGGCGTCTTGGCACAAGAAAATTGAATCCATTATACATGTTCTCATAGCATTACCTCCAAATTTTAAAATTCGACAGTTACGCCCTTTTGGCGCTCAACCATCGATATGTGAATGATGCGCTTTGTAGAGAGCGCAGGTTCATCTAGTACTGCATTAAAATGCTAGGTTTACACGTTTGTCCACAATCTTTTCGACAATGAAATCTCCGAAACCATAACTGCTAGAAACGTGCCGTTTTCACTGGCCGATTCCAAATTTTGTGTAGATTTTCGAGTTCTCACTCAAAATTTCAAAAAGCGTGTCGTTATTGTTCTATTCAACATTTTAGGAGCCCTTTTGAGCCCATCAGATTAACATTATTGCAGGTCGAAACTACGGTATTAGGCAACCAGGAGAGAAGACGGACATTGCAGGCACTTTACTTAAATCTGAATGGCAAAACCTATTGCATACAGACAACTTTAAAGGTCTCAAGAGACGCAAGAGGAGTAGTGGACGGATATGGATTTATTAGAAAAAATGTTTAAATTTGATATCGTGTTACTTCTTCAAATTTGCTACAAACTCACTCCAACGTCTATAAATAGCAATTCACTTCCTTTGTGAGTTTTCTATCCTTTATTTGTATGAGTGAGGAGACATGCACAGTGGGAAGGAGATTCATGGTCATAACAGAAGATGCGCTGAGTAGGCAGCGCAGGTTCAGCTAGTCTATATATTAAAATGCTAGGTTTGTATGTTTGTCTCCAATCCTTTCGACAATGAGATCTCGAAAACCACAAGAGCTAGAAACGTGTCGTTTTCGCTGGTCGATTCCAAATTTTGGGTACATTGTCCAGTTCTAATTGAATATTTAAAAAGCGTGGCCGTTATTTCTCTATTACATTTTTTATGGGTAAATTGGAAGTGTTGATTTCTTTTTTAAAAAAACATCATATCCTATCAGTTATACATTCCAACACAACATAGTTGTATATAGGAGTTGTATATCTCGTAGGCGTTAGTTTCATGTCCAAATTATAATGAAAACGAGGAATAACCATTTCTCCAGTCTAACGTAAGTTAAATCTTTATTGTTTGGAGTGTTTTGCCCAACGAACAACATATATCACTGACGTTATAATTAATTGTGTTATGTAACGTATTTGCTTATTACATACTGCATGCAAGAAGAAAGAAAACACTGATCATACATGAATTAGAAACTCCAACCGGAAGTATGCTCAATCTTACAAACAATGCGAGGTATTGAAAAAATAATGGATAAGATCTCGCGTTTATGATACCCCTTACTGACTTTTATCAGGACGTCTTTCACTTGTGTCTGTAAAGGGTCATGTACAGATGTTGTGAGGAATGACAAGGAGATTCATGCTCATATGTGAATGATGCGCTATGTAGAGAGCGCAAATTCAGCTAGTGGGGAAACAAAAAGTATTTATGAGCTACATTTGTTTGACTGCGTTTATGTGGTAAAAGAAAAGAGAAAAGTAAGTTAGACATTCTTTATTTGTTGTATTAAAAGAAGTGTTAATAGGCATACAACAGAGGGACGCCATTGGAGTACCAGGAATTCGTTTTGCAGGACTATTCCCCCATTTCTCCCATGGTTACACCCCTGGTATTCAACATCATTTAGAAGTATCTCTTCATCCGAAATTGCTACTGAATTAAGTACAGTATCGACAACGGAGAGAAACCTATAAAATACCAACAGATATTTAATTGATGTAGCCTCTTCTAAATGTTCTGTTATCTTTGTAAATTATAATTTGAAAGTTTCGAAGCAATAACGAAATATTAAAAGAAAGATATATATATACACTTTGGTACAAAGTCGCATTTTTCTTAGTTCTGAAAAAGGTTGCCCAATATCGGATAGTAAGGGGTCTCAATATCGGACGGAAATTAAATGAGAAGGATTTAAGGAAAACCACAATTGGAGAAGACTGCATTATTTGAATTATATTACATGGTGTAAATATATACAAAACGTAAAGTTGCAAAACATGTAGATGTAACTAAACGTTGTTCTATAAAACAAACTACTTTCTAAATATGTGCATATGTAAATTTATCTTAACTAAACATTGTTCTACAAAATTGTAGACGTTTTCAACATGTAGATTTACTTTGAATTAAACATTGTTCTATCAAATAGACAAGTTTCTACAAGTTTCTAACAGACAGATTTTCTGGTACCATTGTTCAACAAAAGAAGCTACTTTCTAATGATGTAGATTTATTTGTAACTAAACGTTGTTCTACCCATCTGTAGTAGGTTCTACCAAGAAGTTAAATTACTGGCAATAATCACAAACAAAGGATTTCCACGTTTTTGGATCAGTGCCTGCATATAGCTCGTGTGCCCATTTAAGACATCATTGTCCGTGTCTGTATAAGCATTTCAAATGGAGCGGTTTTTTTTTTAAGTTAACCCTTCATTTTTCCATCTTTTCGCTGTACAGTTTGCTGTCCACGCAATTAATGTTGTCTGAAAAACTTCAATGTAATGTTTTACTTTATTTGAATAACATAGCCCATAGTGAATCAACTCATCTTCAACCTAACAGTAAAGTAATTTTTAAGTGCTGACTTTCCGTGCCCATCACGGAATCGATATTTGGAGAAAAAAAGTCGTGATGAGCACAGCTTTAGCGGGAAGTAGAAGCACAAGCTCGAAATTTGAATTGAGAGATTTTAAATATTTGGCCTTCGATTTGACCTTGATGTGAGAAATCGGGACCAGCAACAATCCATTTCTTATTTGATAGGCTAATATCTAGATTTTCTTTAAAAAAATGTCCGGTTTAACTGATAATTTTAGTGGTTTTCACAAGACTGAAATAGGTTTCTTTTCGCAACCTGTATGTATTAATGCAAAGTGGAAGCTTTCAAAATGAGTGGAAAAATTAACATATGCTTGTGATCATGGCTATCGCTCGAGCCAAATTATTAACTAAATAAACCTTAGAGAGCTACGGGGACAAGAGTGAGTACAACATTAAAACATGTTCAGAAGGGTTTAGTGGGGTGTGTGTAACTGTGTATGTCAGACAATATATATGTCCATAGTTATTGTCGGTAGATTTATTAAATTAATAAATCTCTTATTTATTACAGATGTCACACACACACACACACACACACACACACATATATATATATATATATATATATACAGAGAGAGAGAGAGAGAGAGAGAGAGAGAGAGAGAGAGAGAGAGAGAGAGAGAGAGAGATAGATAGATAGATAGATAGATAGATAGATAGATATAGATATATGGGGGGTAAGGCATTTATTGTCTGATTTTGAAATTTGAAACTTCAGACTATGTCCTTTGGCCTAATTTTATCCCCCCCCAATATAGATTATCTAATTCGCACACTGGGCCCACCTATTGTTGTGCAGTTACGATAACGGCCGCTAGGCTGCAGCACCTCACAGGAATATTTCTCGGTATCCGATATTAGGAAACCATCCGATATTCGGCACCTTGACCCTACATACAGTGGCGGCTCTAGTATTCTGCAACACGGAATCACGTGGACAGTAGCGTTGAAACTGGCTTTGCATTCTCCCCTGGCGTTATAAAATCACTCCCTGGCTTTAGGGACTCCAGTGATATTTTACTTCCAAGTTTTTTTTTTTTTTTGTTTTAATTCTGATATTAGGTACAAATATTGCAGGAAAAACTAGCCATTGAATATAATACAAGGTGGCCCAAAAGTAGGTATGCAGTCCCGTACTGATAACTCATTGCTTTTTACATCATTTCTTATTGTTATCCATCAGGTAACTTAGCTTGTTTATTATTTCTTCTTAAGGTCTTTTTACTTATATCTTAAGCTCGGAACAGCCGATGCAAATAAACCTATAAGCTAGAATGTTATTCTTGATCAATGCAGGGGTGTATACCTACTTTTGGGTCACTCTGTATATCTGATATATATGGCTTAATGCTTACCTTATAATCTCCTGGTCCTGCGAGCGGTCTGAGAGGCATTGAATACTCTTGCCATTCGTCCTTGCGTTGCAAACTACTTAGATCGTGGAAATCTACCGGGATAGATATAGGGCCATCTTCCTTTTCAAGAGATATCATGAAAAGTGCTCCTTCCACATCTGGTGATAGCCAGTATTTGATTACCGAGTTTCTTTCTGACTCGAGGTGGATAGGTTTACTTCTTACGCAAGCAGACCTCTTGGGATCAGCACTCAGTACATGACTTCCATTCGGAGGAGTAGAAGAAGGTGCCAATTTGGAATCAATGACTCGAAACCCACCGTGCCTGTTATTCTCAATACAGTCCGAGGTCCATCCTTGAAGGTCTCCATCTTCAAAATCGTATTCAATGGTTAACACAGAGGAAAGGTACGTCATAAACAGTAGGAAAACCTGAAACATACTCAGGTTACCTTACACCGCTGCGAAACAGCGTATTGCCTCTTTTGGAAGCGGTTACAAAAAAGTTCCTTTAAAATAATATTAATGCATTATGTCACATCAGTAGTTGTCTCACTATGAACATTCACTGCCAAAAAATTATGAACAAATGAATCCTAGGCATACTTGTGACGTTTGAGTAGTTCATTTTTTGTACTTAAGTCTCGTTTATGTAGAAAGTGTTATATTCGGTTTTTTACGAGTTAGTATTCTCTTGAAGGCATGAAATGGCTGTAATTCTGAGTTGTATATTACGCTGTTAACCAAACAAACCATTATCATTTACATATAGCTCGTTTCAAGTGTAGTTCGAATGCCATTATAAACCTCTCCTATGATACTTTCCTCCATATCACTGTATTGAAAGCAATCAATGTTTTACTGCATAAAATCCATTTGTGCAGAATGAAACTAAAATAATTTTCTAGTTTTAATTCTTCATTCAATCTATAAAAAGTTACAAACTGCCTCTCGGGTGTTACTAAAAGATATAAAACGAAAAATGTTCGCTTTTTGATACAGATTAGGTAGTTATAACTTTGCGTTTACTTCTTACTTATAATTTAACATCATATGAGAGATATTCGTTGTTCGAATGCAGTGGTTCTCCACTTAATTCCTATCACGAACCCCCATTTTATCACACCCTCTTGCCAGCGACCATCTTATAATTTCTGGTTTGCAATAAGCTTGTGTGGAGTTTTTAATATATCTATTGCGGACATCTCACGATACCATCTATTTCTATAATAATAGAATCAATTTCTTGTATATAGTAGATATAGTAACTTCATTAAAAGCGAATAGATTAAAACCAAATGTGGTCAATTCATTCATATTACAAAATATTGAATCTGATCCGTCATACTGTTTTAAAATAGAGGCCGTTTGAAAATTTTAAAACTTCATAACCCCCTTAATTTTGGGTCATATGATCAAGAAATAAAGTGGTTTCTAATTTTGGTTTTTAAAAAAACTTGGGCAGTTGTTAAAAAAAAGTTATTGAGTATTATAAATGACTTGATAGTGTGCGTCACGAAGATTGAATCGAACATTGCCGCACTTGTGAAATCACACCATGCTCAGGTATCTCATTAGCTTTCAGTTTTAATTGTATTTCAATATACAGGTTTTGTTGCATTTATATTTTTCTGTCATTTCAATAAACAGTTCTCATTAGTTCCATATTTAAATTGATTTTTAAACTCTGCACCTGTTGCAAATGTTCAGTAGGCCTATCTTTTGTTGTTCTTAACAGTATGTATAAAAATGAAAATATGCCTATCAGAACAAAATTCAAAATAATATTTAAAATATGCAGAGAAAACTAAATACATGGAAGTGCTTCGGGACCGTAATACAGCAAATTATAGATGCGTTAAAATATTAAATAATACTTTTGATAAAGTGGATAGTTTCAAATATCTAGGATCGATATTAACAGAGGAAAATCATATTCACGGAGAAATTAAATGTCGATTAAAAGCAGGGAATTCGTGTTACTATTCGGTTCAAAATCTCTTGTCGTCGCGAATTCTGTCGAGGAATTTGAAGCTTAAAATATATAAAACGATAATCATGCCTGTTGTTCTGTATGGTTGCGAAACATGGTCACTTATTCTGAGGGAATAACATAGACTGAAAATATTTGAGAAGAAGATCCTGAGACGAATATTTGGACCCAAGAGGAACGAGAATGGGGAATGGCGGAAACTTCATAACGAGGAACTACATAATCTATACGGTTTACCCAACATTGTTAGGGTCGTCAAGTCTAGGAGGCTTAGGTGGGCGGGTCATGTAGCTAGAATGGAAGAAAGTAGAAACGCTTTCAAAGTCTTGACTGGAAGACCAATCGGAAAACGACCATTAGGAAGACCTAGGCGCAGATGGGAGGACAATATTAAGATGGATCTCGCAGAGATTGGAACACAAAGTAGTAACTGGATGCAGTTAGCTAAGGATAGAAGTCAGTGGAGAGCTTTTGTGAACGCGGCATTGAACCTCCGGGTTCCATAGGCCATAGAGTTAGTTAGTTATTTAAAAATACTTTCCGTATTAGATTCTAATTATTCATCTCCTCCGCTGATCGAGACTCTCAGGTTGAGAGACCCTGTTCTAGTGGAAATCCGATATTTTGTTGCTGGAATGTGTTTCAGCCAAAACTATTCTGAAGTTAATCATAGTTTACAAAACTATTCTAGTTGTAAATAAACATTTTTCTTTAGCACGGAGGTTACATGAGATAATAGGCAACGGAATTTGGGGGCTCAGACAATTTTTGTAGAATGGGCCGAAAAAAGAAGCAAAATTGATTTTTCAAGTTGTAACGCAGAAAAGTTACGAATTGGAGAAACTAAAAAGAAAGAAAAAAAAAAAAGAAATAAAATCTCATTATATCCCCCAGTTGCATATGTGCTCTAAAGTTTGCTAAAATATGGAAAAAATCACACTTTTACGATATTTTTTTTCTTTATCTTGCTTGCCAATGTTTGAATGTAATAGCTGTAGTTGAATCTTATTTAAACCGAAAATGATTTAGAGAAAGAAGGGTTCAAATCGATCAAGGTATTCCGCTTGCGCAACGGCTGTTAATTCTAAGAAATTCAGGCGCTGGTTGTAACTAGGCCCGTAGCCAGCCCAAAAATTTAGGGGGGGACAGTCGAAGTTTGGGGGGGCCTGATCCAACCACATTATAGTACATCACCATACTATGGTTCACTTGTAAGCCTAGGAAAATTTTAGGAGGGGCCAGTAAAAATTTAGGGGGGCCCTGCCCCCTAGACCCCCTGGATACGGGCCTGGTTGTAACTCGTTTGGGTCAATGGCCACGACACTCCACTCACCCACAAATCAGATTTCAAAGTACCTTCAGCTAAGAATGAGTGAAAACGGAGATGTTCAATTGTTCAACATGAGTTTCTCAGACGTATACCCTACGACTCTTCACATAAAATCTTAGTTTTCAATTTAAAAAGAAAATCGTTAATAAATATTACTAATTGTCTAAAATAAGTTGTTTTTAAACACTTAAACGTGTATCCAATAAAGAAAACAAAAACCCACGTTTGATTACACTGACAGAGGACGTTCCAGTCCATCCTGTGGAGTTTACCAGTTGTGCGACACAGGGGGATCCAGGACTGACTTCTGGGGGGCGGTGGGTTGTCATAATGCTACTTTTAAAGGCTCCAAACTCTGGGATGGATTTTATTTATATATATAAAATAGAAAGTTTCCTCTTCTGGGGGAAGCAATCGCCCCGATCACCCCCACTGGATCCGCCCCTGGTGCGACAGAGGAACTGGCAACCAGAACCAATATCCCGCAAGCGGACTTCTCTTTTAACGTGCTCTTCTCACACGAATCGTATTTTCATGCGAACCGAGAAGCAAACAAACAACCGTTATTGGATTACAGCAATTGCATTGGATTAATACATCAGGGATGGTTTGGTGCGGTAGCGTTCTTTCAGTTTAGCCAGGGGAGGCAAGATTGTCCATGTACATAAAATTTCACGTTTTTATTAGTATGTTAATATACAATTTATTAAAAATGTATGTTTCTCAAACACAAGAGGGGAAGCAATTGCTGCTTTATTCTCCCCAAATAAGGCCTGGGTTGGTAACGAAAAGGTCACAGCTAAGTGTAGTATTTTTGGCACGAGGATCATCTATGGCACGCTGAACGTCGACCAATAACTGAAATTGTTGGCTGAAGAGACCCTGCCATCAGTTTTATCAGAGAACGACTCATACCTAAAGTTCTTCTAGCAGGATGGAGACTCCCTCTAATTACGGACGTGTTGTGCCAAACTACCTGGATGAATGGTTTTCTGCGAGATGGATCGGGCATAGGAGACCGGTGCAGTGCCCATCACACTCTACAGATCTCATGCCTCTGGACTTCTATTATGGGGCCCTTTTTAAGCCATGCTGACCTTTCTCATGAACCTGAATGTAGGGGCTACGGCAATTGGTGACGAATTCAAGATGTCTGTTAGGCGTTCCTGGCTGGGTACGTCAACTTGAAGAGCGCCATGTTACTTACACCTTTATTCATAGCTGACGTTAGGGGAAAGGAAGAAAGAAAAAATATTGGGTCGCCGATATTATTCCTTTCTTAAGCTACAATTATAGACCAGTGAGCACAACGCTATTTAACTCCAGACTCTTGCACACTAATGGCATCGTCGGTACGGAGAAAGAGGAAGATAAGAAAAGGAAAAAATTCATTTCAGAACAACACCACATACCTTGCAATCATGTTTATTTAACTCTCTTGTAAATAACGTATAATATTGAAAATAGCATTGACATTAGTAATCATGGACAGCTAAACTCAATTGTCAGAAAAAAAATCATATGTATTCAGTCTTTAAAGATTCCAGAAAACTTCTAGCGCCAACCCAACTAAAAGATGAGTAACAACAATGTTTGAACATTATCCTTAATAACCGTAGAAAAGTTGTTTACATTTCTCGACCAAATAGTAGGACATAATCTTCGGTAGGCTGCATTATAGCGAGTGAAGGGAAATTACAAATTACATTACTGTTTACAAACCATCTCACTGCAAAGGGAGTAAGCATATGGCTGTGTCGACTAACCTTCCTCCCTAAACACATAACGTTTCCACTACTCTCCGCAACCAACTGTTAAGAGGGCATTTCCCTCGACATAACTTACAATTTAACAGCGGCAGTAACAATAATACATACTGCAGAAACATTATAGGAAGCACCAGACCAACCAGTAAATTTGACTCTACCCCTGACACCATCACATCAAAGTGTGAGTGATATCGCAATGCCCACCGTCTTCGACGCGTCCTACTGAACTAGTAAGTAGCATTATAGCTAGAGATATGACATGAAGACAACTCGAGGATTTACATAGATTTTTCCTGCGTGGCGACTTAATACTTTGATTATATATATATATATATATATATATATATATATATATATATATATATATATATATATATATATATATATATATTGTAATGACCAGTACGGAGTGTCCACTAGCGGACAGACATGAGCTAGCCATCGCTAATCAAGCTTTTACTTCACCAAACATAGTACTTGTAAATAGACAATACGAAGTGCCCGCTACTGGACGAACATAAGCTAGATGGTAGCGAGTGATACTTTATACATCTACGCAACTCGAGTAATGATTTCATTCAAAGCAAGAGAGAAATGGTGTTGATATCAGACTACCCCGTCGGCGTATGATTCGACTTACTGGATAGAGACTCATTTCTGTCTACTCAAACATGTTATGGATAAGATTTACTTGAGACGATATTGTAGACATTGTAGAATCGATATACATATAGTATGTAAGTTCACTAAGTAACCAATGATGGATAAATATATATATTGTTTTTGCTTTATAAAACGATTTGAGACAATAGAATAAACACACGACAGTGATAATACAACACTGAATATTATAGACAGAAACAACTTGAACGAATTATATGAACGGCGGACAATTCTTTAGTTTCCAGGACAACATTACTCCTTCTGTAGATTGAGGTAGAAAAATAGTGAAACAGAGTTACCTGAAACGGAGACCAAAGCTCACCCAACCTTTTGACGCTTACTAGTAGACAATACCGGCACCACAAGCCAGTTCAAAGGGCTCAGTTTCGGGCAGCACCTTCGGGCGGCGACTGCAATGACCACGTAGTAACCGTAATCATAGCCACAGGTGCAGGTTGACCAAATGGCGACCTTCCTTTCGGTTAGCAGCAACCAAGTATACTTCATTAATTCTCTCACCAGATGAATGAGATTTCACCGTATAAGTTGCTGGAACACTTACGTTCGCAACAACAACCACAGATGAAAATTTCACTGAATGATACGCTTAGGTCCCACAGAAGCAGGCGGAATCAGCCGGCAAGTAACAAGGGATGGAGTCCCAAATTAAGGAAAGGCGGAGTACGGAGAGTCACTACTTCAAGAGGAAGAGGCCGTACACAAGATCGAACTTGATCCAAGAGACAATTCTCGGTGGGACTATCAGACTTCCGCTTACAACACAGCAAACGATTAACAAGTATCAAGCCAATCCCAGTAGTATCCGGAACGAGCACGAGCTGAATATTCGTAGGTGAGTTATTGTAATTCACTACACGTACACTGAATCTATTATCACTATTCGGTCATGGCATCTCCTATTAAAAGGTTTGTAATAGAAAACCATCACTTTGCTGCATGACACGCAGTAATTCATGTCTAAAAGACAGAACGAAGAACTACGCCTCCATTCTCACCATCACCATGTTTGTTCAGTGCGAAGAGCTAAAACAAAGGGAGAGCGCTTCTGCATCCCGCTCGTTCTCTAATTGGTCGCTCCTTACTACGCATCAGAGCGTAATACCGAAAAGACAACTTTAATAGTAAAATATATATGACTAAATAAAAATAGAATTTACATAAATCAATGTTTATATATGTACGTTTATAACAAATCCCTCCGTTTAAACGAAACACAAAATTTCAAATTATTTCAAGCAGTCAGCGCCATCTACCGAGACTGAGAGACATCCGCTCGACGCAAGCCATAGACATACAAAGAAAATAGCATATTTCAACTACACATGCTAGTCCAATTGTCGACCATCTTGAATCCTTCATGAGGGTCGAGAATTGAGAAAATATAAAAGAAAATAACACTAACTAAGAGCTGATTAAACATCTCTACGAATAATCTCTTTGAGAAAATGTAACGCTCAAAGAGGAACGTTACATCTGCTTACGGTGCGTCCAGAGATATTGTTACCCCTGCACAGGATTTGGAAGAAGCATGTAGCACACACTATTGTTACAGAGGATGGTCATTTCGAGAGGATCAACAGAGGAACAATAGGCCATAATCAGTGAGCAGTTAGTGATACAACAAGACAGTTAGCGGTGCTGCTCTCCACCGAAAAGAAACTGTATAGAAACAATGTCTCATCTCAACTTTCCTATTTGAAAAATTGAAGTAATGTTTAAGATGGTGGACTCCAGTTTAGGATAACAGCAGGGTAGCAACTTGTGTTTTTCAGGTCCCTCACCCCATAAACATTATCTATGGGCAATATGGACATCCAATAGACTTTCGCCTGTCAGGACTATTACCTGACCTCTCGCCCATTCTGTATATGTCAAAAGCACATTTTAACAATATTTTGCACATCTTAAATTTGATTTTGTGTGGACAAGTCTATATTCAAAAATAATCTAAGTTTTTGTCACTAAAAGAAACACACACGTTGAGTAATATTATTCAAATTTGATCAAACGAGGATCTAACAACTGACATCAAGAGATTTTGAATCTGCAAAGATGGGACTAACTACACGTTAGCGCTCTACAAATCTATATTATAAAATTGAAAGTGACTATGTTTGTGACTCTTAGTCTCTTGAACCGACCGAGCAATCTCGATCAAATTTTCAACGTAGATGCGATTCTGGTCTGGGAGTGTTTTTAGCTATTTACTTTGACGGTACAACTTAAGGGAGGGAGAGGGGGGACAGAAAAAATAAATAAAACGTAATAACTGCTGAACCACCCGACCGATCTTGATCAAATTTTCAATGTAGATAAAGTTCGGGACTGGCATAATTTTTATCGTTTCACTTTGACGAAATAACGTAGGGAAGGGAATGGAGGGGGAGATATACAAAAATCAATAAATATGAAAATAAAAGTAACTATGTTCATGAATTAATAACTTTTGAACCACCCGATCGACCTCAATCAAATTTTCAACATATGTAAGGTTAGATCCTGATATGTTTTCTTCACTTCACTTTTACAGTGCAACGAAGGGGAGAGGGAGGAGGAGATATATATATTTAAAAAAGTAAAAATAAAAGTGATTGTCTTTGTGACTTCGTCAGGTTTAAACCACCCGACCGATCTTAATCAAATTTTCAACATAGATGAGGTTCAGATATAAGGTGATTTCTATCATATCACTTTAACTGTAGAACTTAGAGGTGAGGGAGGGGAGGGGAGAAATCTATGAAAATAAATCAAACTTAATAACTCTTGAACAACCCGACCGAACTCGATCAAACTTTCAACATGGATAAGGTTCGGGCCTGGAAAGTTTTCGTCATTTCACTTTTACGGTGTAAAATAGGAAGGAAGATGGGGGAGATATATGTAAAAAAAAAAAAAAAAAAAAAAAAAAAAAGAATAAAAATAAAAGTGACTGTCTTTGTGACTTCATCACGCTTTAACCACAAGAGCGATTTTAATCAGATTTTCAATATGGATGAAGTTCGGACATGGGGTGGTTTTAATCATATCACTTTGACGGTAGAACTTAGGAGAGGGGGAGGAGAGGGGACAGATATATAAAAATAAATAAAACTTAATAATTCTTGAACCACCCAACCGATCTCCATCAAATTTTCAACATAGATGAGGTTCGGGCTTGAGATGGTAATTATTTATTCACTTTGACGATAGAATTTATGGGAACAGGTAAGAGGGGGAGATATATAAAAAATAAATAAAACTTAATAACTCTTGAACTACCGGACCGATCTCGATCAAATTTTCAACCTAGATGAAGTTTTTCTGAGATGATTTTTGTCATATCACTTTGACGATGTAACATGAAGGAAGGGAAAGACATTTACAAATGATCGAAAATGACCGATGTTAGTGTCGACTCTATAGATTTCGAGGTCGCTGAGATGAACAGTGACACTTCTAATGCCATTTAAATCCAAATTCAGCCCCGCAAAAATTGTGGGAGGGGAGGATATATATATATATATATATATATATATATATATATATATATATATATATATATATATATATATATATATATATATATATTATGTAATGTATTGAATATGACTACTCACCTTCACAGTAGCCTTCACAGCAGGTGCTGAAAGTGTCCTCCGCCCACTTCAACACACATGTGAGCACGATTGAGATTCATATATACCCTTGTCAGTTCTTGTGTTGTAATGCTATTGGTGACATCCTGGATCCTGGTCTTGAGTTCTTCAATTGTGTGTGGATTTGTTTCGTATACTCTTCCCTTTAACAGTCCCCATAAGTAAACCACTGGCAACATTGCTCAACAGCCATGAACAGAAATGCACCCTCTTCTGCAGGTCAGGCTCCTTCAGTTCTTGCACAACACTTATCCGGTACGGTTTTAACTTCAGTCCCCTTAAAACACGTCTGCAACTTCTCTCACTCGCATGAACCTGTTGACTCAATCTCCTGGTTGACTTTCGAGGACTTCTTGTCATTATCTCCTCCACCTGCATCTTTAATTCAGGTGTGCAGACAGATGGTCGTCTGTTCCTGGGAACATTTTGAACCGATCCTGTACGCCGCCATTTTTCAATCAATTCCTGAATGGTGCTTTTTGCTGGCACAGAACGTCCTGGTTTTTTTTTTTTTTATATATATATACCGGCCCACCATCGGTGAGCAACTACCCGAAGAGGGTTACGCCCTCTGTAGGGGAAGAGTTGTGAGCTGAACATGAATGGGTTGTAAACATTTGTTGCTGGGAGCTTAGGGGTTTATACATATTTACATTTAGCATCGGCTTTATTAAGTATATTGCATCATTTGGTCATTATGATCTTTTGATCATAATCATGAGGAAAGGTAGAATTTAAGGGATGAGAATGAAGTGCACTTTCACATCACATCACAGGGGTAAGTGTTAGATAGACAGATGCAGGTTAGCTTCTCGCCTAGGGGCGACACTAGGCATTGATGAGAGACAGTGGGAGCCCTGTTAGATACAATAGGTGTCACTGTGCATGTGATGGCCAAATGTAAGGAAGAATTTCATCGGAGCAATATGGCTGGTAGTAAGCAAAATCTGGGTGGTCTGGAGGAAGAGTAAAGCGATAGAGAGTGAACAGCAAAGCGAGAGGAGTAGGAATAGCCGGTGTAAGCAATGGAGGGGGACTGCGAGCATGTGCTTCAAAAGTATCCTGGAGAAGGGGTTGATTGAGCGCAAGGCGGCGGCAGACATATTTGGTGCGAAGGTCTTCAAGATGATATAAGATGTGGGGAAAACTGAGTCGCTCATAGAGTTCTCGGGTGGGACTGGGAAGCTTAACTCGATAGGCAATTCGCAAGGCATGGCGTTCAAGAACTTTGAGTTTTTCGTAATACTGAGAGGAAGCAGACAGCCAGGCAGTGAAACCAAATGTGAGGATTGGACGAAGGAAAACTTTGTACGTTTTCAGAAGCGTGTCGGCGTTAAGTCCCCAAGTAGTGCCTGTCAGACGTTTCAGTAAGTTGAGGCGAATATACGCTTTATTAGTAATGTCTTTTAAGTGAGGCTTCCAGGTGAGGTGATGATCAAATGTAATTCCAAGATATTTAACTGTTTTTGTAGGTACTAAGGGTGTGTCGTCAACTGAAAGATGGAGAAGAGTAGGGTTGCGTTGGATGCGGGAGCGAGCGTGAGGTGGAAGGAAGACTATGGTTTGAGTTTTAGACGCATTAAACGTCCTGGAAATTTCTCCCGAAACAAATTCTTTGTTTTCACACAAGATCCAGTGAGAATGAACCCTTCAACAATGGCAACACGCTCGGGTATCGAATACGGCATTATCACACACTGACATTCACCCGGCTTAACACAACGAGGCCTTTTTCTCAACTGGTTTCGACAAGTTTCACTGGTTGCGGCTGCACGTGACTGCTGCAGGTCACGTAAGTCGACCCGACCTCGACATGTCATCTCTTGGTAGGAAGGTAGATTATTTAAGTGTTGCCAAAAACACAATATACCAGAATATTACGACGGGCCGGTTTTACGTGCCGCACCCTATATATATATATATATATATATATATATATATATATATATATATATATATATATATATATATATATATATATATATATATATATATATATATATATATATATATATATATATATATATATATATATATATATATATATATATACTAGCATATATTACCGCTTCGCTGGGTTGAAATGCACAACTCCGTATCTCGTATCTCATGTGTTTAGTACCCGCCAAATATGCTGTTTTCGCTTTTAATGGCATCAATTTAAACAGCATCGGAAAGATCATTGATCATCCCCGAAATCCATGGATTCGACACTAATATATATCTTTCCCCTTCCCACATGTTGCTGGCCATGGCATCGGAAGTGTCACCGTTCATCTCAGCGACCCCCAAAAATGTGGATTCAGCACTAATATCGGTCATTTTCGATTATTTTTAAATATCTCTTCCTCCCCCTCCCCAAATGGCAGGGCTGATTTTGGATTTAAACCGGAACGGAAATGTCACTGTTCATCTGAATGATCCCGAAAACTATGGATTAGACCAGCGTTTCCCAACCGGTGTGCCGTGAATGTAGCGCTGGTGTGCCGTGAGGAAATCAACACAAAATTATTAATTCTACAGCAATCAAATTGCAAAACACAAGGAAAAATGTATATTTGTATTTCATATTACTATGAACCTCTACTATGAATCTATAATTTTAAGTTTCGTACTCTGTTATACTTTTCTGTATATTTTTAATGTTGAAAAAAGTATTTGTTATCATGCTTATGACCATTAATGTTTCTTTATTGTTGCAGACTATTTCGTAACTTGAAATTTTAAAATATCATTCAATCCTTTCGACAAAGCAATGTATGCATACAAATTACCTACATTTGTGTTTTAAAAGTAAAAGAGATTTGTTTGTTCGTTCGTTATTTAATGATCTTCCTTCTTAGTGAAAGGTTGGATACAGTTTTCGAAAAAGAAAGGACATTAAAAGAAAGAAAACCTGAGTCCAATATTGCATTGCAATTGTTCTCTATTTCTAAATTATAATGAAAAATTAGCATAATGATTTACCACGGTCGAAAACCAGTAATCGAGCCTTCTTCTCTGTGAGAAGGAGATCAGTAATCACACAAAAAATACCACAGTATTTTATATTTACAAATGATAAAATCTATGAGTGTGCCGCGAGAATTCATATTACATCCGTCGTGTACCGCAAGTTGAAAAAGTTTGGGAAACGCTGGATTAGACACTAATATTGGTAATTTTCGATTATTATTATTATATATAGCTCCCCCTCCCCCTTCCCCGTACTGCGGCACACGGCATCAGAATTGTCACTGTTAATCTCAGGTATTCCTAAAACTATGGATTCGACACAAATATAAACCATTTTCAATCGTTTTTAAAGGTTTATCCCGCTCCCCTACGTTATACCTTCCCCTCTCCAACTATCAGGGCTGAACTTGAATTGAAACAGCATCAGAAGTGTCACTGTTTATCTCATCGACCCCAAAACTATGGATTCAACACTAATATCGGTCATTTTGACCATTTTTAAATCTCTCTCCCCCTCCTCCTCCCCTACGTTGCAACGTTAAAGTGAATAGCCTAAAGTAATCCTTGTCCCTAAACTCATGTATGTTGAAAATTTGAATGAGATCAATCGGGTGGTTCAAGAGTGATGAAGTCACAAAGGCAGTCATTTTTAATTTTGTTTTTTTTACATATATCTCCCCCTCCCCCTCCCCTAGGTTGACTCGTCAAAGTGAATCGATAAAAAACACCCAAGGCCCGACCCTCATATATGTTGAAAATTTGATCGAGATTGGTTGAGTGGTTCAAAATTTATTAGGTTTTATTAGTTCTTATTTATATGTCCCCCTCCCGTGGGATCTATCGTTAAAGTGAAATTACAGAAATATTTCCAGATCCGAACCTCATTTATTTTGAAAATTTGATTGAGATCGGTCGGATAGTTCAAGAGTTATTAAGTTACAAAAATAGTCAATTTGAGTCATATTAATTGATTTTTATATATCTCTCCCTCCTTCTTCTCCCCTACGTTGTTCCGTCAAATTTAAATCACAAAAACGATCCCAGGCCTGAACCTCATCCATGTTGAAAATTTGATCAAGATCGGTTAAGTGGTACAGGAGTTATTAAGTTTTATTTATTTTATACCCCTCCCCCTCTCCCTCCACTCAGTTCTATCATCAAAGTGAATAGCCTAAAACCAGCCCAGCCCTGAACCTCATTAATGTTACAAATTTGATCGAGATCAGTCGAGCGGTTCAAGAGATTTAGTGTCAGAAACAGTGATTTTCAAATTTTCAATTTATATATATATATATACACACACACACACACATATATATATATATATATATATATATATATATATATATATATATATATATATATATATATATATATATATATATATATATATGCATGTATGTATGTATATATAGGGCCGGCCGGATTAAGGGGGTGCACCAGAGCACGTGCACCCCTCTCCGTTCTGAATATACAGTATCTAAAGTGAGAAACTGGCAGTGGAAATAGCAATACTTTCTTAAAATTTCATGTCATGTTTCGGGCTTAAAAGAAAGCGGATTTTGTTAAACATAATTGTTTAAGTCAGTTCCTCATACACATCACAGATGCCTAAAGACATTTTTTTAAATAAATTAAATTTAATTCAAATGTACTGATAGTTATTGGTGCACACCCCCCGTTAGAAAATCCTGAATCCGGTCATATATATATATATACTGACTGACTGACTGACTCTATGGCCTATGGAACCCGGAGGTTCAGTGCCGCGTTCACAAAAGCTCTCCACTGACTTCTATCCTTAGCTAATTGCATCCAGTTTCTACTTTGTATTCCAATCTCTGCGAGATCCATCTTAATATTGTCCTCCCATCTGCGCCTAGGTCTTCCTAATGGTCGTTTTCCTATGGGTCTACCAGTCAAGACTTTGAAAGTGTTTCTACTTTCTTCCATTCTAGCTACATGACCTGCCCACCTAAGCCTTCTAGACTTGACGACCCTAACAATGTTGGGTAAACCGTATAAACTATGTAGTTCCTCGTTATGAAGCTTCCGCCATTCCCCATTCTCGTTTCTCTTGGGTCCGAATATTCTTCTCAGGATCCTGTTCTCAAATACTTTCAGTCTATGTTCTTCCCTCAGAGTAAGCGACCATGTTTCACAACCATACAGAACAACAGGCATGATTATCGTTTTATATATTTTAAGCTTCAAATTCCTCGACAGAATTCGCGACGACAAGAGATTTTGAACCGAATAGTAACACGAATTCCCTGCTTTTAGTCGACACTTCATTTCTTCGTGAATATGATTTTCGTCTGTTAATATTGATCCTAAATATTTGAAAGTATCCACTTTATCAAAAGCATTATTTAATATTTTAACGCCTCCACAATTTGCCGTATTACGGTCCCGACGCACTTCCATGTATTTAGTTTTCTCTGCATTTAGTTCTAAACCCATGTCTCTGCAAGCGTTTAATAAGATCTCTGCATTTATTTCTACTGTTCTCCTATCATCCCCTATTAAATTTACATCATCAGCATATGCCATATCCTGGTGAATGCCGTTCAACTCTAGGCCCTGGTTGCTATCTTTGATTTTCCTTATGGCGTATTCCAGCACAAAGTTAAATAATAATGGCGATAACGCATCTCCTTGTTTCAGGCCATTTTCGACGTGGAAGCTCGTGGACAAAAATTTTCCTACCCGGACTTTACTTTGGGATTCACTTAAACATATCTTAATTAATCTAATTAGCTTTCTCGGTATTCCAAGTTCTGTAAGAACGTTGTATAATGTTTCTCTCCTAACCGAGTCGTAAGCCTTTCTAAAATCAATAAATAGTTGATGTACCGGGGTATTGTATTCCCACTTCTTTTCGAGTATTTGGCGAATGGTAAATATTTGGTCGATAGTTGATCGATTTCGTCTAAATCCGCACTGATAATCTCCAATAATTTCATCTGCGTATGGGGTCAATCTTGCTAACAGAATATTTGAAAGGATTTTGTAGGATGTTGACAGAAGAGAAATGCCTCGATAATTATTACAGTCAGTTTTGTCGCCTTTCTTGTGAATTGGAACAATGATTGACTCTTTCCACTCTTGTGGCAATTCTTCCTTGTTCCAGATAAGGAGAATGAGTTTGTGTATCTTGTTCCACAATTTTTCGCCTCCAGCTAAAATTAACTCAGCCGGAATTTCATCTACACCCGGAGATTTGTGTTTCTTTAATTTCTTTATAGCGGTTTCTACTTCTATTCGATTGGGTTCTGGAATATACGGTTCTGCGGTGTGTATCTCCTTTTCTCCACGCACATTAGTTTTTGGCTGCGTGTTCAGCAAATCGTCAAAGAAATTTTTCCATCTATTTAAGAGGCTATCCGTATCGGTGAGAACTGTTCCGTCAGATTTCTTTAATATATAAGCACAAGGTTGATAGCCTTTCTTAAATTCGCTGATCCCCTTATACATGTCCCGAATATTTTTATTTTTACTATTATCTTCAAGTTCCTTAATTTTAGCTTTCAAAAAATCCCGTTTCTTTGTTCTAAAAGTTTTGGAAGTTTCCCGCCTGATATCTGCGAAATTTTGTGTAGTTATTTCATTCGGATTTTGTAGCCACCGTAATTTTGCCTGTTTTCTCTTCTCTGCTAGTTTAATGCATTCTTGGTCGAACCATGGTTTGTTCCTACGTATTTCCGCGTGTCCCAATTTTTCTATTGCTGAACTTTTAATGCTATCTCTAATTTCAATCCAAGTATCCTCAACACTAGTGCACTCCGAGTCTTCTAAAACCGAGAATCTATTCGAAACTTCAATCTGGTATTCCTCCCTTACCTGGCTCTCTTCTAATTTCTTTAAATTAAATCTCTCCGTTTTCGGACATTGAGTATTACATTTATTCAACGATAATCTCTCCCGTATTATCGCTGCTACCAGGTAGTGATCAGTGTCACAATCAGCCCCTCTAAACGACCGGACGTCAATTATGCTAGATTGTCTTCTTCTATCTACTACAACGTGATCAATTTGATTATGTGTTTTTCCGTCTGGTGATGTCCAAGTGTATTTATGAACGTCGCGATGTGTGAATTTTGTACTCTTCACGATTAGGTTTTTGGATGTTGCAAAGTTCACGAGTCTAACACCGTTGTCATTACTTTCCTTATGCAAACTTTCGCTCCCTATAATCGGTTTGAAAATATCCTCTCGTCCTACCTTCGCATTGAAATCCCCTAATAGAATCTTCATATGGTATCGCGGGAGTTGGTCAAATATCCGTTCCACTTCTTCGTAAAAACTATCTTTTATATCGTCACCCTTATCTTCAGTTGGAGCATGTACATTTAAAACAATAATATCACACCACCGTCCCTTAAGAGTAATAAAAGAAAGTCTGTCAGTAACAAATTCAACCCGTTTAATTGCTGGTAACATTCGTTTTTGAACGAAAAACCCTGTTCCTAACTGGTGATTTTTATTTCCTTCCCCGTAAAAGAACGTAAAATTTCCGGAATTCTCAGATCCATTTCCTTCCCACCTAACTTCCTGAACTCCTACTAAGTCCATCCTGTATTTCTCTAACTCACTCGTTACAGATTTTAACGCGCCTGTCCTATAAAGACTTCTAATATTCCATGTTCCAAATCTCATGTCCATTTTCTTTTGCTGATGTCGTGCCAAGTTATCAGTCCTTGTCCGAGGCTTTTGTGAATGTTTCTGAACAAGTACCTTTTTTTCACAGGATGAGAGTGTTAGCCTTACCCAAACCCCCAAGCTGGAGGACCACTCCTAGTCGTCTGTCCGCGACTGCTTATTCAGTATATGCGCAGCTAACCTCTATATCTAGAGGCCTTCTCCTCTATCCGCAAACTGAGGACGCGCCATGCCGTGGTGACAGGAACCCACGTTATGGATATATATATATATATATATATATATATATATATATATATATATATATATATATATATATATATATATAATCAAAATGACCAATGTCAGTGTCGAATTCAGTTTTCGGGGTCGCTGAGATGAACAATGACACTTTCGATGCCGTGCCTCACAACATGAGGAGGATATATAAAAATCATCGAAAATTACCGATACCAGTAATAGTAAAAAATGACTGACTAACGGTACATGTTACTATTTTTCTTAATTTAACCCAGCGAAGCGGGTAATTTATGCTAGTAATTAAATAAATAAATAAAATTTTGAATTTAACATGAGGGAAATTATCTACACACCAGGTCGCCTATTAATAATAGTCTAATATATTTCTCATTCTGTTAATAAACCCAATTATATGCTGGAATTGTTGATCAAACGTAATCAAGTGTATTCTTAAGAGTTATAGCCAGCAGAGAATTAAAAATAGCCCAAAAATAGCGTGTAGCCCAATTTGAAATTTCTGTAGCCAGAATATTTTAAAAATCACCCAACCCGCTACGTGTTGCCCAATCTGGCAACATTGTTTTTGAGACGTCAAATACAGTGTTTCCAATTGGGAGGAAATTTCCCATAAAACGGAAAATTATGAACACGGGCGGATAAATTCAAATTCAAATGCCTTAAAGCGGGCGAGATTTAACCAGTGCTGTTCTAACATTTGACAGTTGTCATTTAGATATTACAAGGTATGGAGCACCGCACTAAATTGCGTGCTACAATTCCTTTCGTGGTGCATAGAAGTGATTTTTTTTCATAAGAAATGACTTAACGCCATGGGCTAGGAATATTAATGAAATATTTGTTTATAAAAAAATAAATAAAAAGTATGGGTCACTATACTAAACTTCCTCGCTTCAATTCCTTAAAATAAATAATGTTGCTGTGCTTATTAATGAAACATTTTCTTGTGAAATATAAACACAATTATAAGGCGTTCTTGGAAACTTCAACCAAAGAAAACTAATTCACAGAACTAAAGTATCTCTCATAGATTTTTCCATAGTAAGAAATTACTTATGCGGTATGTTAAGGTTATTAATGATATTTTCGTTTACTGAATAACAACAAAATGGCATGACTGGTATTCTTTGAAAATTAGTTTTAGAAAATCAGCCGAAGAATAAAGTACCCCTCGTAATTTCTTCAGGTCAAATGAGTCCTGTTATGCTATATTGTCAAGTTATTTATGAAATATGAACAAAATCGCGTGAGTTGTATTTGAGAAAAACCACCAAAAAATAAACGCCCCTTCTCTATTTTAGCCAGAGCAGTACCGTGCCGTCGGGGAGGGCGACGCCTCAGGGCGCAGAAGTAAGGGGGCGCTAAATTCGGGAGAGGAAAAAAGAAGGGAAATTACTTAGAATAGGGTTAGCGTATGCGCCTTTGATGTGGGAGACCCACGCTCGATTCCCAGCGGGAGCTCATGTGGTTCGGATTTCACGTTAATCAATAGGTCCATGTCTCATATAGCCTTGCTGTTGAACGGAATGTTAAACTGAAAATCAGTTTTCAGCGAATTCTTAATGAAATAAACTTGGTCGTTTATAGTTTCAAATTATGTACTTTTCAGCTGTTGAATTTGACATGGCGGTAAAATATGTCTTAAATCAATTATACATAATCATCGGTTGCCCAAGAAATATAACGGATAAGAATAAGTTTGTAAATGCTAATGGAATGACTAAACTTAAAGAAAAAAAAATCACTCATTTGGAGGTAACACAAACGATTTAGTACCGATAACAGCAATTGCTGCCCTGATGGAGAAGAGAAGACGAAGGAAGTGATGATATAGGACTTGGATAAAATGTCAAACTCCAAGGTTAATATATAAACTAAGACCTTTGAGTCACTAATCTGTAGTCTGTGGCCGTAGTCGCCTTTGGTGCGAGCGGTCCCGGGTTCGATTCCCAGTGGGGGCACTCGGTCGAAAAAGTGTAACAGCTTTTCCAGGCCAGCCATCTTGAATGAGGTTTCCCTGAGTTTCCTTCATTCAAAGCAGGCAAATGCCGGGATGGTACCTAACATATAGGTCCCAGGCTGCTTCCTTCCTTCCCCAATCCTTTCTTCCCTTTCCCTGGATAGTGTGCTCGCCGAGGAAGGTCATCTTTCATGTACGTGACGGACTAATTGGCCTTAGATGCCGACAGCCCAGAAATCTAATTCCTAATCCTAATCTGTAGTCTCTGGCCTTGCCAGCCTGATTTTAGCTATTTTTTTTAAAGATTTCTTTCCGTTTGTGTTCGTTGAAACCTGTTTCGTTTTATAGTATACAAAACAGGTATACGTTGCTTGTATCCATCAATAAGAATTTTAATCACTTCCTGCGTTCACGCCATTCTCAATTTAGCGCCAGCGAAAAGTCATTTCTTTTTTATCTATTCCGAAGCTGGTCGTCCGCCTAGTTTTTGGACAAAAGCGTAATAAAAGTTACGAAAATAATCAATTTTTACTTTAATTTACTTGATACTCAATTCACATAGTAATGCCGAGCGAACGATAGCGAGTGAAGGGAGCTTAGTTGCCAGATTTATTATGTTACCATTATATTGAAAAGTATAACTTTCTCCTCGTTTCTCTGCAGTCATTTGCTTACCTTACTTTCTGTAATTTACTCTTACATATATTAAGCGATGACTTTCACATACTTTTATTAGATTTTTCTGACTATCAACGCATTGTTTCACAAACTGTATTACTGTTACCTCACATGAAGGGGAACGTGTCTGTCTGTATACCAGCCGCCATGTTCCCTCTGTTTGCCATATAGTTCTTTGTTTAGAATCGCATATATATATATATATATATATATATATATATTATTAAACACAACTTTCAGCCTTTGTATGTTTATCAAGCACACAAACGAGCCCTTTCTAAGAAAGAGGCCAACTTTCGAAGTTAACCCTTTTCTTAAATAGAAAATTGGGTAGAAATATAACAAGTTGTAACAAATTTTGCCAACAACCCAAAAATCGCATACAAATTGCTATCGTAACGTTCAAATCCCACTTTGATAAAACATTTGATATACGGTATAGGGTAAACCATACAGTGATTGGCACCCAGACAGTAATTGGCACTTTTCCAGTTAATATTTAAATAATAAGAAAACAAATCAGTTTTTTGAAGGTATTCACTAACAAATGGCAGTACTGGTCTTTGCTTCTATATTCTGTAAAGTTTCTTTCCTACTATTTTAGTATTAGAGTGAAGTGGTTTATGGAATAGATGGATAGGCCCTATATTTTCCTAAAATTAAATATGGTCTTATTGCTTATGAATTTGTTAAGGATGTTTAAAGAATATTTACCATCGTGCCGACTTATTAAATGTTACTTACGTTTTGGTTTATTGACATTGCGGATCAGGAAGTATCAAGATGTGTTTTCCCTTCAAGCAACCTTGTCACCCATCTCTCCATTGTTGAAAACATGGGGGTGCCAATCACTGTATGAAGAAGTATGTGCCTAGATAGTAATTGGCATACCCCTGCCAGTAACTATCAAATCAATATTTTGTATATGATTATGATATAAGGCTTGTAAAAGCTTTCAATTAGGGAAAATACAAATGTACTAAATTCTCGTGTTTCTACGTTAACTCTTTCTAGTTAATGGCACCCCTGCCAATTACTGTATATTGTGGTGCCAATCACTGTAATTCAAAAATAATCAAATTGAAAAAAAAAAAAGTTGATCACTTGAGCTCTTAGTTTCGATCGCGTGGATCAGAAGTCATGGCACATTAGTATAGTGTTATATAACACTAGACCAAACGCCAGAATCTCATGAGATAATTAAGTCTAAAGTTTTTAAAGTGAATCACATATAAGTAAACTGGTGCTTAGTCATTAAAATTATTTGTAGGCAAGCGCTGCTAAGAATTGGTAGTGATTTTTACTTGCATGACTTTGCAAATAGAGTATGCCATAAAACAGAAATTCTAGGAAGTGGCGCTTTGCTTATTGATGCAAAACACTGTCCATTTTTGTTGTTTTTTCAATTGAATCATTGAGTTTAAAGACCTGTCATCCCCATCGAAACAAGTCTTTCTAGGCATGTTTTCAAATTAAATAAAAATTTCAATGCTCAACATTTTCTACAACCAGTGGGAGGAGATGACTTGTTTTCAGCCTAAGTGGTGTTCTCACATCAGTTGAGCCGGAACGTGAAAGAATCTCAATTTTGTCAAAAAATGGAGATGACTGCTCTTCAAACTCATCGATTCAATTTATGGCGGCACGTTGTGGTAATGTTAACTTTTATACAGTGAAACCTGTCAACTTGGCCACCTCTCTAAGTTGGCCACCTGCTTATCTTGGCCTAGTTCGTCTTGAACCTGCATTTTCCCATAAGACATTCGTTACTTACTACTCTATAAGTTGGCCACCTGTCTATCTTGGAAGTTGGCCACACTGGAGCAATGTTTACCCTATGATGATAATGATAAATTTACCTGCGTATCTTGGCAACGCAAAATAGTTTTGTTATTTTTCTTAACCCTTTTGAATTCCCATATAAGAGGCATATGTTCTGTATTTGTGATTGGAGAAAAGAAGCAAGGATTCCCGTGATTTGCTCTTGGAGGCAGTGTTGGGAAGTAACGTAACGCAAGTAACGCGTTACTTGTAACGCGTTACTTTTTAAGTAACGTTTCCTAGTAACGCGTTACATTTTTTCCAAAGTAACTGTAACGGTAACGCGTTACAAAGTTTTAAGTAACGTACCTAGTTTGCGTTACTTTTTTCGCGTTACATTTCGGATGAGTAACTACAATACATGTATTTTTTTTTTTTTTTTCGGAAACAAATGTTTCTTTCCTGTAAGTGAATTTCTCAGAATGAAACAATCGAGCATGAACTATGTATGTCAGTGACCGACAGTCAGACACACAGAGAAACAGATAAGTTCGTAGTGCCACTTGCTGTTTTTGGAAGATGAAGACAGCCTTAGGGAAATCACGTGTATTGATTGCAAGCGCCTGGAAGATTTTGTCGTAGATTTTGACAGCATCAAATCAATACATTCAGTGAGTGAACTAAGAGTGCAATGATACCGGCAGTCTATTTTACTTTGATTGGTGTTTTTATAAAGATGGAGAACGAAAATATGTTACCGTTCGAACATTTGAAAGAATACTTTTTTTTCTTAAGAGCTGAGGATGATGGTGGACAGAATTTAAAAGTAAAGTGTCTGAAGTGCTCCGGCGGAAAATATTTATCAACAATTAGGTTGCCATAATTAACGATTTACAGTATGGGGTTAATAATTCAGGGGTGCCCACAAGGGGGGGGCTATGACGCAAACTGCGTCATTGAAATATTAGGGGGGGGTTAAAAATCTATATAAATATGTTTGATGGGGGGGGGGGGTAAAATTAATCGAAAAGAAGATTTTTTCATGGAAGAACACCTACGGATAGACAATTGGGGGGGGTGCGTCATGGACATAAGGGGGGGTGGGCACCACTGGGTTAATATGAATAAACTGTGTTTTGATGAGCAGGCCTACTTTATTACTAGAAAATAGTTTGCTGATGGTATGTAATATTGGAGTTCTTTCAGATCAGTTTGCTTATAATATTAGTCCCGTTGATTATAGAGTAGTGTAATGTTTCTCTATATTCTTTATTTTTAATTTTACATAACATTGTTATTATTATATAATTAGTTTAGCAGAATAAGCAACCATTTTTTCTAACGCATAGGGATGAATACGAGTCAAGCTAAAACTCGATTCGACTCGAATTCAAGTCGAGTTTCGAGTCAAGTCAAGGGTAATATCCTCGAGTCGAGTTCCGAGCCGATTCAGTTTTTCGCGTCGAATTTCGAGTCCAGTCGAGTTTAATAAATGGGTCGTTCGTTTTAAATCGTCTTGAAATCATGGCCTGATTACACTGAAAAACGAAAGCCATAGAATACTTTTAGTGTTGCTCACGAGAGGAGACACTGCTTGCATCTCGTCTCGTCTCGATAATGAGACCACAGGAGATTTTTTATAACAAGCTCGGCTTGGCTCGGCTCAACTGAGAAGATGGCTCGAGCCGGCTCACTTGGGGTGTACCATCGGCTCGAGCTGGCTTGGTAGGGATGAGCCATTTGCTCCGTTCGGCTCAACTGAGCCGAGGGCTCTAGTTGAGTCGGTTGGGTGAGCTGTTGGCTCGGCTCACTTCTCGGTTCTGGTTGATAGTGAATGAGCTGTGAGCCGAGCTTCTCGAGTAGTTGACAATTCTAAACCCGGGCCGAGCAGTTTTGAAGATATTTGGCCAGTGCCCTATAACTTTTAACAGTGTTTGGCTCGAGCCCGAATACTCAACATAGACCGTCAATCGAAATTCAGAAGCTCGTGAACAATGTCCTTGACTCCTAGACTTCACGACTACCGAGGTTGGCAATCAACTAGTTTTTTAGTATTCAAACACAAACGGCCTATGTTGTTATAATTAATAATAATAATAATAATAATAATAATAATAATAATAATAATAATAATAATAATAATAATAATAATAATATAAGTTGTAGTAGTAGTAGTTTCATTGATAATAATTATATTGTCTATGTAATATAGTTGAAGAATGTACTCGAAACTACACACCGGATTTGGCTCGAGTCGACTCGAAATTTGAACAGAATTCGAGTCGAGTTCTCGGATCGAGCTCAAATATGTCTGTTTCTAGTCGAATCGAGTGTCAAAGAAAACTCACTCGTGTTCATCCCTACGAGTAACGCAGTATGGCATTTTATCAATGTTACATTATATGAAAATATAATCATATATCAAGTAAAAATTTGTCCTTGCATTTACATAAAGCGATTCAGAACGTGCAATAATAATAATAATAATAATAATAATAATAATAATAATAATAATAATAATAATAATAATAATAATAATAATAATAATAATAATAATAATAGCGGTAGTATTAGTAGTACGGAAAATTAAAGTTTCGAACCTAAAAGTAACGCGTTACTTTCGAAGTAAAGTAACAGTTACTTTTTGGAGGCAAGTAACACGTTACATTTTTACAAGTAACTTACCCAACACTGCTTGGAGGCCAATGGCAAGAAGATTACCCTGATAAGGGGGTGGTGAAGAAAGATGTGAAAAGAAAAAGCACGTACAGGAATTCAGGAAATGGTTATATGTATTTGTTTACCCTGTCTGTTTTGGTAAAACCATTAGCTATATCAGCTCCTTTCATCAGTGGGGAGCTTTAGTAATTCCGGAAAATTCTCAAGGTTAAAACTAACCATCTCAATTGTCAACTATTGGCACCTGTCGGCTTGTCAAAAGGTAGCGGAGTTTTTGAGATATGAATTCCCTCAAGATTTTCTCAAAACATCTTTTGCTCCGAGGGAAACACTTCTAGCTCATTAACAAGAGGTAGTCGACTACAATATTAGAATGTGTATATCTGCCAAAAAAGAATAAAACAAATACGTGTAGAATGAACCACCATTCAGTAACAACTGCAAAGTCATATAAATTACATATGAATTTCTCAATTTATAACTTAGCTTTTCTTGTTTTCAATCTGAATAACTCAGTGTTCTATAATATCAATTTCAATAAACTGCGTACATACGCTTCTATTTCATGGTTGTTTGTGTTCTCGTGTTTTCAATCCGAATAATCCAATGTACCAGACTATTTTCAGGAAGAGAAAGGTATGCACATATATTAAACATACTATAGTAATATTTTCTAGTACTGTATATTTTTATGATTACTTTATATACATTATTTATAAGTAGCTGTCGTGCCACTGTTTATTAAAATTTTAAAATCAAGTAATACTAGAAACCCTATTCTAAAAATACACAAATCACACTTATTTTCTGTAAGTTGGCCACCTGTCTAAGTTGGCCACTTTTCGATGGAACCGATGGCGGCCAACATAGACAGGTTTCACTGTATCTTGTATTGGAGTAGTTCCTCTTGGTTACAGACCTAGCCCAATATTGCAATATGCCAAGAATTTCGAACTCTTAAATATTATAAGCAAAGGCTTGAAGATGCTCTCCAATCAATTTCAGAAGGCATGGGAATCATAAAAGCCTCAAAGATGTACGGTGTACCAAGATCTACATCGTAATTCCGTTTAAAAATCCTAGTTGCAGAGATGACTTCGGTTCTACTCTAATTTTGTAAAAAGAAGAACCCATATAAGTGAAAAGGATACAGGGATTGTTCTAGCTGAAAAGAGTGCCAAAATGTGTACGAAGTTAATGCTAAAGATTCAGTAACAGTATTGTTTACATTTAAGATCACTCCCTGTATCCTGCCAGTCGAGTCGCCAGTCGAGCTATGCTGTGAATTACTGCATTGTATCCAAATGCAACTCGAATACTTTAAACAGCAAATGTTGCAGCATTTCGACCTATAAAGAAGGGGTGGAGAAAAGTGGTTCGGAATTGGAGGCACAACCATCCCGTTGAAATGTAAATAAGCGGTATTTTGCTCCTCTTCTTAAATAAGTAGTGGATAATTATATTTCCACATCTACTATTAAGAATGGCTTTGCCTCCGTTAACTTGTTTCCCTTTGACCCAAATAGTATGGACTATAGTAAATGCATTGTGAACACATCTACGTCCTCACCAATTTTTCTTCAACATTCTTGTACGGAAACAAACGAAACTAATGTCTTAACAGCTGAATAGTTCTCAGACATTGTAGAAGATGTAGTGCAATAATTGGAAAGCACTAAAGTGGAGAAGGACTCGAAAAAGAATCGTAGTGTGGAAATGTCAGCCTTATATTGTTTGCGGAGACATTTCAAAACATCTACACAAAGCAGTAACCTAGATTCATTAGGAAAAGGAATTAATGAAAGTGTTCTTCAAAATTCTTTAGCAGAGGACCCGTAAGTCAATTAAAGAGAAAAACATCAGGCGTCACCATATATGAACAAGAGCCAAACGTAAATACTCGTGATTAAAATAACTCCAACAATATTAGACCACCATTATTTTCTGGGAGTGAAAATGTAGAGACATTTGAGAATGAAGTCAATGCACCGTATTCAGAAAGTGCTGATGAGTAAAGGCTCAAGCAGATAGTTGAAAAATGACAATTTAAATTATGTGTCATTTGCTGATCATCTGCATTGACCAGAGACACCTAAGCGCAAGGGGAAATACATTATAGAGCGCTTACCGTTTGTTCTCACTTCAGAGACATACCAAGAAATGATGAGACAGAAGGAAAACCGGAAGAAGCAAATTGAAGAAGAAAAAGCTAAGCGGAAAAGAAAGAGAGAGGAATCTAAGGCAGAAAATGGAAGGGAAATGCCAGCAAAATAGGATATAAAGATTGTACAGCCAGAAATGAATCGAAAGATTGTACAACCAAAGAGGAACCAGAAATAGGTGAGAGTAGTGCCAGAACCAGAAGCATTTCTCCTCAAAATTCAAAACAGGAATAAACTGTAAAGAGAAATTTGTTCGGTGTCCAAACGGATGTTAGTAAAAACTCCAATAAATCAGGTCGAAAATGAGTTAAACGCTTACAACATGATAACGCGTTCTTTGTGTACGAATAGTTTTAATTTATATTGCATTCCTAGAGATCACAAGATACATATTCCAGAAGACCTGCAAGATGATGATTTTGTGTCCCATATTTGCTATACGTTCTGGACGATGACAGTGAAGTTACAGATATGCCAGGCATAAGTGCCCGAAGGGGAGGGCAAGGTTGGGCCCGAGCCCCCCCTGGCTCACGAATATGTATTAAATTTCTTAAGATGTTCTTAATACAAATAAAAATTAAAAAAAAACATATAATAGCAACACGGGATTTGAGCCCCCATAGAAATCTTTCCTTGGGTGCCCATGACACCAGGTTATAATGATAGTGAGTAATATCATTGTCTCTCTAATGCAAATCGTGCGACCCTTGTTCCTAGTTTCCTTCTTTCATATTCTAAGATTTATTAAGATAGAGGTTTAAAAAACATTGGTCATTTTGCTGAATTTAAATTTTATTATTTGTAGAACGTTATAAACAATTTTAAGTAATTTCTTCTAATTATTGGTCAAAGAGTAACCTGATAGTATTATATTTTGGCTCATAATGTAAAACTATGTTGTTCATAAATAAAACCATTCGAGTTGCGGATTACTAACAGTGCCAATCAGTATAGGAATAAGTGCCAATTACTGTATTTTCAGTGCCAATCACTATAGTTTTATACTTGTGTTCACTGTAAGCTCTATAAACATTTTCTGCTTTTGAAATACGTAAAAAATACACGTTCTCCGTAATCAATATGCATTAATGTATATCTAGAGAAAAAATCAAGAGAATACATATAAAAAGATGAAAGATGTAGTCATCTATATTTTAAAACATCCTTAAAGTGCCAATCACTGTATGTTTTACCCTATGATGTAATACTTGATTTTGTAATATGTATAACAACTTTGTGGAGTTCTAAAAATTTCATTTAAAATAGTCTGAAAACGCGATATTCGACACTTGATCTCATTCAGTAGGGGTTTGCGTTATCGTAACGCAAAATTAGCGTTTTAGGGTATGGTAGGGCATTTAGTATAGCATTTATAATTATTTGTTCCATAATTTACGTTGAGTTCATAATCCGAAAGTTTCGAAGCCTCTTACAGAATGAGGCCCATTCATAACTTTTCCTTAGTTTATTCAGCTATTTATTTCTCCTTGCAATTTTTCGTGTGTCTCATTTCATACCACTCTTTACAAAGTTCAGCATACAGCATCGCGACGCAAAAAGAATACAAGCTATTCTGATTTTACTGTTGACCCAAAGCGCTACGGAATATGTCCGCCTAATAAGAAAAAAAAAAAAAAAAAAATGTTGATGGGAAATTTTGCATGTAGTTGGGAAATTCCATGGCTGCAAGTGGGAAATTTGTTATAACGAAACTGATGACAACACTGGACAGCAAATGTTGTTTTATGATAAACTGATGATCTCTCTCCACCTCAAAGGATTTAAAAATTTAGAAAGTTAATGGGAAAAAGGATCAAAAAGAAGTAGTGCATCGATAACTTCCAACAAGCAGCTATGCATTCCATAATTAGGATTCTATCACTTGATTCAAAATCAACATATTTAGTTTATAACAAGTAAATACTGACAATGAATATCAGTAAAGAAAATATTGATAAAGTATGTCGTTTGTGTATGACACTGGATAGTTGGACGATTTCAGTGTTCAGCGACGATGGGAGAAAGTATTGTATTGTTGAGAAAATTCAAAGTTTATTGGCTTTGCCAGTAAGTACGAAAGGTTTACTACTATTGAAATAGTATTTATTTGTTAGTGACTAGTATGGAGTATGATTTCTGAGCGTAAAAGGTGACGAGGTGTACAATCTTGTAATGGCTCTTAACGTTCATTTAAGTAGTACGATGGCCAGCATGTAGTACAAATACGGTAAACTTTACAATATACGTTCCAGGTAAGCATCGGTAAGTAGGAGCCTTTAAACGAGTATAGTAGAGCAGAGTAGGAATACACTCAAGCAGACCGTTCTACCAAATAGAAAATTTATAGGTAAAATACGATGTGAAACATTTTTCGTGAAGGAATGAGAGTATGAATTTAAGTAATTACTGTCAGTGCACAGCGTGTTGGAATTAATTTTTTGTGATAGTGAGAGTATTGTATGTATAAGTTTGTTCTTTCACTACCGTATCCTTGTTTATGCGTATACCTTCTGTCGCTGACGCACCTCATGAGTACCGTTACGCCCCCCTGCTGCACTCCTTCCTTAACTCGGTTAGATAGCATTCGTGCTTTTTTTTTGTAGCCATCTAGCACAACTTGTTTCGTGTTTTATGCACTAGTTTTTCTGCGATATGTAGTAGCCATGTATCGACACGGCAAGGTTCTAGATTACTGGTCCCCCTTCCCATTGAGTAGTAATAAAGACAGAAAACAACGTGCTCTGCGTGGCTCTAACCCGCCTTCACTCGTTAACGCTCGCTCGGCAATAGTGTATAAGTTAAATGTATAAACTTTAGTACAGAAAGAAACCTACCCAGCTACTAATCTACATGGGGAACCAATAATCTAGAACCTTCCCTATCGACACTATACTAAGTCCTCCTGAAGTCAATCTGCAAGTAGTATTGGAGCGTAGTACATGCATTTAGTGCATGCTCTGCTAAAAAAAAAAAAAAAAGAAAAAAAAAAATACAAAGCGCTAACTTGTAAGAAATGTGTCAAAATTTGGTAGAACCGTCTGCTCTAGTAATGCCTAGAGCAGCGTAAGGTCGGGTTAGGGTAAGGATAAGCAGGGTCGGGTTAGCTTAGGGAGATTTGTACCCCTTTCGTTAAAATTATTCCGGTCCATGTTCCGTTAAGGAGGTCCAAAACTACACTGCACTCCCATAAGCTAAGCTAACCTAATATAACGTTATATTATGTAATCAATAGAAAGAAGTGATGTGGAAGACACTGGACCCCCTTAACGGAAAATTGACCATTATTCGTGTATAATTTTTCGTGTCTGTAAGAAAAGCTGCTGGAGCGGGCATTGTAAAGTTAATCCTCAAAATAAATTCTCGTTTTCAGGTACATTTCCTAAAATTGGCCCGGCGATATAGTAGGTAAACCCTTAAAAGAGAGCCTAAACTAATCAACTAGGGTATATGTACCAGTAGTGAACCAGATACCAATAATTGACCAAATGCATTATTTGAGGCATTTTATAGGCGTTATATGATCCTTGCACTGAAGGATGACGTTCTGATACGCACAAATGTTATTCGTTTATGCTTTTCGTGATGCATGACGGAACAGGAAGTAGGTTTTCCCTCTAAAATAGGTGAAAGTGTGGTTAGTAGTGTCGAGTTTGCGGGCGCACAATAAGAGGCAGAAAATTCGACGATGTATGGAATAAAGTCGTAACCAGCTACAGGTACAGTATAAAACTACAATAGCTTGTGTTATAGTATGGTACGAACATTGAAGTAATTAAAGAACATTGCTAGAACATTAAGAAAGGAAGGTGTCACATGGTTTAGGGGGTGGTTAACCATTGGTACCGCCTTTTTAGGTATGGACTAATAATTGACCACCCTGGTCAATTAGTGGTATTATAGGTAGTATCTCAGCAGTTGACCAGGGCTTCCCAGTAGCCTCATGTCTAAAGCATTCGCCATTGGTACATAGTGTTGTAAATAGAAAAAAAACCGTTCGTTTTTTTTTTTCAGAAATGTACGTTTTTTTTAGAAAAAAAACATTGCCTCTCGTTTTTTTTCTAAATTTCGTTTTTTTTCAAATAGTCATTTGTAATGTATCTTACGTCATTTAAGTCTGAAGTATTTTTGTGTAGGTGTAATTACCATAAAATGCAACATAAATTAAACACTAGATACTGATACGGTTCAAATATTTTACAATTTATATGAGTAGCGTACCTACTAATAATCCGTGTTTCTGTACTGTTTCACCAATATCAACGAAGAAATAAAAGTATAAATGAACATTTTTTTTTTCGTGAAAGTAGGCCTTTAATAAGTACGAAAATAATATCACGAACAGTATAAAATGCAAATAACTTGTCTAAAGGTAAAAACTAATACTAATTTGCCTACTAATATTTTCTGAATATCATATAAATAATTTGTCGACTAGATATATGATATGCATTGCTGGCTCTACCATATGTGCAACACGTGCATTTGCACTGGGCTGCAATATCTGTCATAAGTGTTTTATTTAAAATAAATATTTCTTGTTGGAGATAGACTTCATGATCATGGTAGCTAAATTTACTAAGCCAGGGGGGCTATGACGCAAATTGCGTCATTGAAATATTTGGGGGGATTAAAAATCTATATAAATATTCTTGAGGGTGTGTAAAAATTAATCGAAAAGGTTTTTTTTTTCATGGAAGAACACCTACGGATAGACAATTGAGTGGGGGTGCGTCATGGACATGAGAGGGGTAGGCACCACTGACTAAGCTGACCTTCTATTTGAATACTACATTCATAAATTATGTTTAGGTCGCATTACTTTAAGTAACATGATCAGTGCTAAAGCAAATGGGAAAATAAATCCCATCATAAATTGCTTGATTGTTGTCAAATGCAGGAACTCAATTCTCGAATGCCTGTCCCCTTTGGTTAGTTATCAAAGTTCTGATACGAAAGCTTCTCTTGTCTTTGTCGCAAATAAGATTGTTATCATGGAAAGTGGAAACACTTTAAAAAAAAACAGATGTAGAAGGAAAATAAAGAAATAAAGGTAAAAGAGCTAGTTGCACTATAATTGCAAACTGATATGTTGAGGTTGAAACTCGATATTGAATTCTATAAAAAGGATTACCATCTTTCAGATGTATTTGCTTTATCTTTCACTAACATAATAGATTAATATTTAAAGAAAAAAACACACACAACAATATTGTATTTGTAGTAAGTATTTAAGCCTTTCTGAGTGCGAGTTTAGTTTCCCTCCCTTTCGTTGTTCATGCTGGAGTAGCATACTTAAAATCGTGACTTTTAAGATTTGTTCTTTCTGGAGAAAGATTTAGGCGGCAAATTACGTCATTGCGCGGGCGACAAATTGCCTGGGGTCGGCCCGATGATATGTACATTCATGTCCACAATGATTGTCGCATATCTATAACTGTCTTCTTGTAAGAATATAATTTGATAATGATTTTGCAGGGTACTTTTAATATTACGTGTATAATCGGAAAATGTATATTTGTTGTAAATTTCAACGGAAAAGAATTATAAATACGAAAATGAGAAAGAGTAAAAGAAACTGTTGCTAAATGGAAAGAAAGTTTTATTTTTGTTTTATTGTTCTTATTTACTGCTGTTTTGACATGAAATTTGCCACATACATGTCTTTGCCGATTATACACATATTAATATTATAACAAATACCAGGCGGATTCGTTATCAAATTATATTCCTACAACAACATATTTATAGACATAAACAATAATCTTGGACATGAATGTACATACAAGACATGAATATAGGATGACATAATTTGAAGTAATGCAGGGTGTTTCAAAATGAATATTAGGGTTTTGAAACTTTGTAGTATCTATTACAATTAACTTACAATTATAAGTATTATCAAATAAAAGAGCAACTCAAACAGTTTTGTACACACGCATGCCATGCATTGTTTCCTCTGTCTGCCGTTAGAAAGAGCAAGTAGCAAAGATGGAGACTAGAGACCAGAAAGCTTTGTGTGTTTTAACTTTGCAAAGACTGAATCTGTAGTTACAGTGCAACCGTCTGTGTGAATTGAATGTTTTGTGCCATATGGCGGAAAGTTTATGGGCCTTTCTCACCTATTGACTCCATGTGTGCCATGTGGCGAATGAAGCTCACATCGAACACTTGAAGCAAAAACTGTTTGAGGTGTTCTTTTATTTGATGTATTGTTTATATAATTGTGCGTAAAATGTAATAAGTACTGCGAAGACTTAATTCCCCGATATTCATTTTGAAACACCCTGCATTTCTCAGCATCAGTATTGGAACTAAGATGTAAAAAGGAGAGATTGTGATTGTTTACAACAACGATATTATTATTAGTCAAGACTATAATTAATACAACAACACAAGTTAGTAGTCAAAAAATGTAATTAAATGTACACTCGTAACCCTTTCGGACCCAGGTGGCCAAAGTGGCACATACGGATATGTCAATTTTTTAATCCGCTCCTGTATGGTCACTAATTAAGATATCGGTATATATATATTTCTTGCCAAATATGGTTGGTCCATAGTTTATCATTTTAGTTTCTTTTTCTTCTGTGTGTCGAATTTCCCTCTCAAATTTCACCCCAGTCAAAAATTCGAGAATTTTCGAATTTTCTTTATTACTTTTCCCCTGTAGCTTCATTCGTTGTAGAGAGACCTCCTTAAGACTTGTCAGGTAGATACGTCCGATGGATACCTAATTGTTGACATCAATTGAACGGGCTTGCGCGCAGTGTTGCCAACTACGGAAATTAAAATCTCCTTAAATTTGGGCAAAAAATTCGAAATTTTTGTTATAAACCGTACCTATACGTCGGAATGCAAGTCAACTTACGTCAGTCGAACATTTGTTCTTACTGAACAAACTCGGGTACATATCGTTACAGTGGGGTAATTAGGGGAAGCACGAAAAATGCGGATTAAGGTTCTAACTCTTGATTTTCCCCTACTTTTCTCTTCATCGAAGTATATTTTTGGTAATTAAAAGCATTGTTTCTTAAATATCGCTATGATACTTGTAGGATATATTAGTAATGTACCAGTGTTTATTTTAAGATAGTTTTCGTCTGTCTGGTAGCAGTGTTGCCACCTACGGAAAATTTTAATTCAATATGTTAGGGGAAAGTTACGTGTTTTGTCTATTATATCCCTCTTGTTGGCTACATAGGAACAAAAGTGCCATTATCTGAAAGTCTTGTCTTTACCCTTCACAACGCACTATAGAAAGTTTCAATAGGATAGTTAGGGGAAGTACAGTTAAGGTTTACAGTAGATCTTGTTCTCTAAGTGGAAAGATAACTGTGATTTTTTTTAGGTAGACTGAAATATTTTTTAATGACCTGCTTACTTTATTAGATATTGTCACAATACTTGTAGGGTATATTATAGGGATACCAAAGCTTCTTTTAAGATAGTTTGTGTGTGTCTGCTAGCACTGTTGCCAGCTACAGAAAATTTTAATTTCCGATTTTAGGGAGAAATTTTGTGAAAAAATCCCTTTTTGTCTCTATTATTTCCCTCTTGTTGGCTACATTCGAACAGACGTACCACTGTCTGAAAGCCTCGTTCTTGGCCTACACAGCACATCATAAAAAGTTTCGGTAGAATAATTAGGGGAAGTACAGTTAAGGCTTATAATAAACTATGTTCTGTAGATGTTAAGAAAATTGTGAATTTCTGAGGTAGAATGAGATTTTTTAAAAAAAAAATCATGCTTACTTTGTTAGATATCGCCATGATACTTGTAGGAAGTATTCTTGGGGTACGAAGGTTTACTTTCAGATACTTTACGTCTGTTTTATGACAGTGTTTCCAGCCAAAACAATTAATTCCTGATTTTAAGTAAAAAAAATTTGGCAAATTTCCCTTTCCCCTCTATTATTTCCCTCTTGCTCGCTATGTTGCAACAAATGTACCACTACCTGAAAGCCTTCTCTTTAGCCTACAGAACGCACCATAAAAAGTTTCAATAGGATAATTAGAGAAGCTGTAGCCCCGGCATATCTGTTGGTTTTTGCTTCTGAGGCGTAAAAAGTGTCATTTCATGTGTATGGAAACAGAGAATTTTTTCTTTCTCTCTTTGAATGGAAGCCAGCGACTTTAGATTTTCACTGTACCTTGTCAACCACCAAATAATTTTTTTAGGTGACTTAGACCCATATGGCATCAGTGGTGCTAGATACAAAAATCTTGAAATTCGGTTAGGGATTTTTTGTAAATTTTCACCCCTACATTTCCCTCAGTAATTTCCCACCCGCTCGCAACACTGCAATGTAATGTACACCAAAATATAGCCACATTCCTTTTCTAAAAAACAAGGTCTTAACCATATCAATAGGGTAAATGGTTTTTGAGCAATAAGTCACTAATTGACAAAGTAGGAAAACGCCAAAAATGATCTGGGTCCGAATGGAATAATCACACGATTTTGCTCGTATAGGTACAAGGAAACAAACGATTTGTAAGTTACGAGGGCTTCGATTCAAGTTCTATTGATTATTTCAATAATCTTCAAGATAAATCAATAAATAATAGCTGCCAGAAAAAAAACAGACATTTGAAAAAAAAACATGAAAAAGAACGATGTTTTTTATTGAAAAAAAACCGTTTTTTTACAACACTATTGGTACACGATGTTGAAAGTTCAAACCCTCCTGCGAATCCAACGCTACGAAAACACCTGAAGAGTGGTTCGGATCACACTTTAAGCTATACGTCCCGTCAGATGCGTAACTAACGACCCCGCTGCTAAAGAACGCAGAACACTGGCAAAACTTTACTTTGTATAGAACAATGTGTATAACTTTAAGAATTATAGTATAATTTTAAGTACATGGACCAAAATGTTACTAAATACCATTCCTCGTTTTTAAAACAAACTAACATGCCCGTTGTACTTAAGATTACAGTATAATTCTTAACGTTATACACAGTGTTCTATACATGTAAAATCTTGCCCTGAATACTTAAAAACCAAACCCAGTAGTTGACCAGGCTTAGTAGTGGTATATATAATTCTTACATCCTTTTAGAGAAAGCTAATTTCACCTTCCTTTCTATCCCCAGAATGGCGCCACCTCGGAAAAAGTTCCACCAATATTCGGAGGAAAATATGAAGCAAGCCATTGAAGCTGTGAGAAATGAGGCTCAAATTCGCGCAACTGCAAGAACATTTGGGGTTCCTCACTCGACTCTAATCAACGTGTTCTTGAAGGTAGAAAGATGGAACCAGCAACGGTCTTAACACCAGATGAAGAAAATTTACTGTGCAATTGGATTCTGGCCAATGCTAAGAAGGGATTTCCTGCAAAACGTAGTGTTGTCCTAGAAACCGTGCAAGAAATATTAAGAGGTGATAACCGTCCCTGCCCATTTACCGGGAAGAAACCTGGAAGAAAGTGGTTTTCCCTATTTATGAATAACATAAAAATCTAACATTACGACACGCGGAAGCTATAAATTCAGGTCGAGCAGCTGTTACCAAAGAGAAAATCGAAGAATGGTTCAGAGAATTGGAAGACTTTTTGGTCGAACAAAACTGTCGTGATATTTTCGACGATCCAACCAGAATCTTCAATGCGGACGAGTCTAGCTTTCTAACATCTCCCAAAACCGGCCTTGTTCTTGGACCCAAGGGTTTCAAAAACTTCTGTAATATAAACGTTGGCAAAGAGAAAGAAGCGTTAACTTTCGCGCTGACGGGAAATCAGTACCTCCCATGATTTTGTACCCATACGAATGAGTACCCAGGGACATACTACAAAACATGAATTCTGAATGGTGTGCTGGCAGATCACCCTCAGGTTGGATGACTGGTCAATCATTTTATGAATATATTGCCAACGTTTTCTTACCGTGGCTTCGATTACAGAACATAAAACTACCGACTTTGCTGCTGATTGACGGTCATAGATCTCATATCACGTATAATGTGAGTAAATTATGCTCTGAAAATGGTATCCACCTGTTTGCCCTACTATCGAACACGACGCATCTACTGCAGCCAGCGGATGTGTCCGTATTTAAAGCCATTAACTCTAGATGGGCCAATCTCGTAGATGAGCGGAAAAGGAGAACAAATAACAGGAGCGTGACAAGAGTGTTGTTTGCGCCTCTTCTCGAACAAGTGCTACAAGAAAAAGCAACTCCCGAAATCGTCAGAAATGGGTTTAGAAAATGTGGACTGTATTCTTTCGATCTTCGGTCAGTAGATTTTACACGCTGTATGAATCATCCTTCTCTTTATAGCGAGACTACACCGGGAGCAGGTACAAAGCCAACCGAGTTTAGAATTGAACATCTTTTGTACCTGGAATCCGTGATGAAGGGTGAGAGAGCGGCCGAATTCCGAGATCTCGTGGTGAGTGGGATGGGGATGAAAGTGCCAAGGAACTGTTTGATGTTTGGTTAAAATTAAGAAAACGATGTGCGCCAGTAGCACCAACTGAGAACAGTGATCCAGACCAGTCTGATGTAGAAGACCAGGAAGATCTAAAAGAGAATGTACAGCGTGTGAATGATTTGGAAGAAGCAGAAACTGTATCAACAAATGAACATCGTGTTGACGAGCCAAGTACTTCCGCAGGACAAACTAATGTTAAGAGAACAGCTGGGCCAGACACATTCTATTCCCCTCAACCTGGTAGTAGCAACCATGGCACCAGCCGAACAAAAATCGGTGACCGTTCAATAAGTCCTGCTTTTGTCAATTCAATACTCTGGCCAACCGAATCACCGATAAAGAGAAAAAGATGCAGGACAAAGGAAAAACTTCCACATGCAACAACTTCAAGAAGGTGGTTAGAGTATTGGCAAGACAAAGAAAAGGCAAAAAGATCGAGAAAACAGAAGAGAAAAACTACAGATGATGACGACTGGACCTGTTTCACATGTAAAAGAAGCTGGTACAGAGAAGACAAGCAAGGCATAAAGAAAACCTGGGTGTCTTGTGATCAGTGTGCTAGACAATTCCATGTTGCTTGTGTTCTCAAAAGGATCCGTGAACAGATTGCGTTAGACGAAGTTTCGGATGACGAAGATATTCAATTTGTGTGTGATGAATGTTGCGGGGTTACAGAGAACTCTGATGAAGTGTCAGATGATTAAACAGTCCCGCAAAGAGCTTCTTTCGGAGCATTAAAGATTGCATGAGTATTTTCTTAGTGTGCGTTTTTATTTTATTATTTTTTTATTATTAATTAGACCAGGCATATAGAATCATATTAATTTCTATATAATTCTCTGTCGGATCCCGCAGACTTGTTGGGACAGTGAAAGACTGCAAGAAGTTTCTTACGAATGATCAAACCAAAACAGTTTCAGATCAGTTTCTTTTGTATAAAAATCTGTTTTACAGTAAAATATTTATATATTATGGCACTTTTGAAATTCAGTGAGACGAAGTTAGTAGGCCTTACTTTGTTCTTATAAAAATGAAAAAGAAAGGCAAACCGTTCAGGTTGCAATCAACCTAATTTAACGTTTAAGAAGTATTCTGGTTTATGTATTATAATGACTTTATTGAACATGCAGGCGAGATTAATGGCAAGTTTCGGCTGAAACAAGGAAGAGAAGGTCAGAGGTGAGCCAAATATTTGGTGCTAATCGTTTTAAGGAACGTACACTGTAATGTACACAAACCTCAAAAAAGAATATCCACCCTTATTTTGTGTATCCCTTAAGATTAGACAACCAGCCAAACTTAGACTATTAAAGGTTTGAGCATTACAAAGTTGTACAAGCCAACTTTGTAATCTGAAATCTTCGAACCATCCATGTATAGGTGGTTGTCTAATGTTAAGGAATGTGCAGAATGAAGGTTGATATGCTCTTTTGGAGGCGTAAGATTAGTGTCCGTGGTAAGATTAGGTATTGGTTTAATGTCGCACGTTTACGATTCGAGGTTAAATGTGACGATTACACTAACACAGAAGAAGTGGCGTTAGTTCAGTCGATAGAGCGTTGAATTTTGGTGCGGAAGTACTTTTGTACGATTCCAGGACAGACCAAGTATGTCTCGCGGTAGACATGTAGCTACCACGTGCGTTTGTTTTCAACGAGATAACCCAGTTTCCTCCCGCTTTCTCATACCACCCAAATAAACTATTCCATCAACATTTATCATTTCTGTCGTCACGTTTAGCCTGAAAATAACCGTGAGATAAATCCATTGTCACGTCATGTCCCATGCACGTTTGTTCGTACCATAAATACAATATTGCCCAAGTTCCATATTTTTAATCAGTGCAAAGAACTCGGAAGATTTATTTATGCAACGAAATCTGTTTTTAACTTACAGTAACCTTGGACTCTTAAAGTGCATGATTATCCGTACATGGTTAACAAATAGCCTCCTATACTCAAACTAACATAGGCACACCTCAATAGCTTAGATAATATTAAGGTTTAAATCAGTTGTGTTTAATTACGAGTTGGGTTTAACAAATATTTAAGTTTGTAAGCAAAAAAATAAATATTTTTTCGTACTATTAAGTAATTATTTGATGTTGGTCAATTACTGGTACTCATATGGTCAATAAATGGAAACCATTGGTCAGCTACTGGTGATAATTTACTTTTTACTATATAATGACCTCTTACATGTGTTTGGTAAATATGCAACTTTTTTAAATTTTCAAGCATTGTGGAGAACCTGAATCATTAGGTAAAAAAGATTCGTATAAGAATGTGATAAGACATGCTCAAAAATGTTCATTAGTGGTCAACTGCACTAATTGGTCCATTATTGGTAACGTTTTTCGAGACCTAACTAACTCTATGGTCTATGGAACCCGAAGGTTCAATGCCGCGTTCCCTAAAGCTCTCGACTGACTTCTGTCTTTACCCTACTGGATCCAGTTTCTACTTTGTATTCCTATTTCTGCGAGATCCGTCTTAATATCTGCGCCTAGGTCTTCCTAATGGTCTTCCCGTTTCTTACTTTCTTCCATTCTGGTTACATAAGCTGCCCACCTGAACCTAAAAAGACAGTCTAAATAATTAAAGAAAAAACATTTTTGGGGTCTAGTTCGTTTGTATATTTTGGTGAATTGTTACAAAGGTAAGTCTAAATAATTAAAGAAAAAACATTTTTGGGGTCTAGTTCGTTTGTATATTTTGGTGAATTGTTACAAAGGTAGTTTGGGGAAGTCTGTATGTAATATTGTCTTCTATAAATAGTTAAATGACTATTATGATTGTAGTATTATTTACCCTGTGTTTGAAGGATATGGATGTTAGTGGCTTTGCTCCACCCATCAATGTGTAAGCTTTTTGTAATTACTTTACGTACTGTAGCTAAATAAGGTTAGGTAAATTGAATAAGCATATTGCTATTTTGTATACGCTTTGAGGCGGTAGGTGAAGTTACCCTCGTTATTTGTTAGAGTAATTTCTACATTCTATTATGTATTAAAGTTTGTCTTAGGCCTATCTTGTAGTCCAGAACTCTGGCTTGTTTGTATTGAGTACGGCGATCAAGAGGTTGTGAAGGCAAGGTTCTAGAACACATGTCCCCCTTCCCATTAGCTGTAATAAAGACAGAAAACAATGTGCATTGCGGGGCCTTTAACCCTCCTTCACTTGCTAACGCTCGCTCAGCAATACTATGTGAATTAAATATTGAACTTTGGTATAGAAAGGAACCAACCTAGCTACTAACCTACACGGGAGACCAGTATTCTAGAACCTTCCCAGTCGGGAACATTGCTTCTATTGATGTCGATAGATTGAATTATTCAATATAAATTCTACCACATATTCTTTCCTCCCCATTGGTGGTAAGTTACAGCATAGCACGTTCCATATGTTGTGTTTCGCATATGAACTAGTATATTTTGACCTGCTAGGAATTCAGTTAAGGCTGCTAGTTAAGACTGTCCTTTTCTTGCTGAATGCTTCGCTCTTAACTAGCTACCTTAATATTGGACTAATGAAGAAATTTGTCAAGTGCTGTATTACAATGAAATTTACGTTGTAGAATACACAATATGATGATATTAAGTAGATTTTTGAGCAAATTAGAATGATATCTGTAGGAGTTTTAAGAGCAGCTTAGTTACATCCAGATTACCAAGGGAGTAAAAGTTTAGTAATGTAATTTTTTACGCTTAAATAAATGTTTAATTTATAAATTACGCATCAGGATGATGCAGATTACTTAAATAAAAGATAGAAAATCGAATTTTGTATTTTACTACAAAAGGGTGATGATGATGATGATGAAAAGATGAAATGAATTTTGATGAAATATCCGGGGTTTTAAAAATAAAAGGGGATAATTATAATTTCTAAAGACTGTCAACACATTGACCTGAATGGTCTCGGTTTTTGACCGGTCGTCTCGTTAGCTGAAGGCTAACCGATGAGACTAATAAATTAAAACATGCCAATGCAAGGCTATGTGTGTAAATAGAATATCCGCTTTCTTTTTCCTCAAACAAACCTCTTTGAGAACGAATCAAAATATGGTTTTGCTGACTCACGTTTTATTTGCTTGATGTTGTTCAAAGGCACTGGGCTGGCTTCTGACACTTTTGGCTGGATATTTTACGACGCACTTAAGCACTTGTGTTTGAGTGTGAAAGTCCTTGCTTCGAATCCGCCGGAAGGCTCTTCCTCCTCTTTCCTAGGGTCGCCTCGCACTCGCAGGATCTCGCTGCTCGGCACGAGACGTCGTGGTCCTGGGTTCGAACTGGCTGACGGCTGTCCTTGGTCTTCTCCCTCTATGGAACTGGACTCTTGAGCTTGAAGTCCTCCCTGGAGATCGTCTTAGGTGGTAACGTTTTTCGAGACATGGACGTACGCCGACTCAGCTTCTTGGACTACAGGTGCTGGCTGCTACATTACCCAAGTAAAGGCGTCGGGTCCTCTTGAGTGACGCTAGGAGTGGCGGCGTAAACACTCTAATGAATAGTTAAGAACTGGACGAGTAAACTTTCTAAAATTTTGCTTTTTATACGGATAAGCATCCTTGTTTACTCATATGGATTTTCATTTTAAGTTGGTGAAAGTGTGTTACTGTGACATCCCTGTGCTTGTTTGTGGAATTAGGTTCGTTGTTTTCCTTGACTAACATTCTATCGTAGAATCACAAAGCTTGTCCGGATGTTTACTGTTCCAACCAAGAAATACTAATTTGTTAATAATAAAAATTGTTTTAAGATAAACTTATAATTTAGCCCATTCTGGATGCATGTTCGCTATAAATATATAGAGTATTTGGGCTGCATGGTTCAGAGGCTTGGACATTGCGGATGTTAGGGAAGAAATATTTAGAGAGCTTCGAGATGTGGTGGAAAATGGATAAGATGAAATGGACAGAAAGAGTAACAAAGAAACATGTTTTAAAACGGATAGGAGAAAAAAGGACGCTTTTAGCCAGCATCCTGCGTAAGAAGACCAATTAGATTGGACACACCCTGCGAAGAAATTGTCTTCTTCATGTCGCCATAGAAGGAAAGATGGAAGGAGAGCCAGAAATAGGAAGAAAAAGAACACAAGTGATCAATGATTTGAAAAATAGAAAAAAATACTGGGAGTTACAAGAATAAGTTGAAGATCAAGAAACATGGAAGAAATATTTCCAGGCTTAAACTGAAAATTAAGAAGAAGAAAAAAAAAACTTCATTAGTCCCAGGACGTGTCAAAAGGCAAAACTATTAATAATAGGAGTTGGCTGTTCTTATTATGCACTGCCTAATTTGCTTTTGTTGACAGAAGCTCGATTGAATTGTTTAGTTTTTTAAATGCTTACATCCTTCGTCGTTTAAGCATATGCTTTTCAAGAGTCTGAGATTATAGTTTTTCCTTGAGATTTTAGTAATTATTATTTGTTGCGTTGTTCCAAGATTAGAGGAAAATATTTCTTTTATTACTTCGTTCATTGCCCCTTAAAACTTATTACCGCATCATTCATTTTCCTATATTGTATTTTTAGGGAGTTTTGATGCCCACTGAATGAGTCTCACTTGCTTCAACCAAAACACACCATTTGGGTTTTAGTTCACAAAATCCAATGTGAACTAAAAGCATGTTCATAAAGTTTTTTGCTTCCATATCTCGGATGAACAGATTTTGTATCTTTCATTCCTGGACACAGCTATTTATCTTGTCACTGCTATAAAAATTCCAAACCAAGGCTGATTTTCTGTACTGATTTTTCTTTCTCCTTTCACTACATTCACGTCAAGAATAATTTGATATTTTTCTATAGGTTGGCGTGCTTTCTCACAAGATATTCACTCACGACAAGCTCCTGTGTTTTTTTAATTTTTTTTTTATTGACTGTCTGTTGGGGCCTGCATTGATGATCTTAATTCCTTCACTGTTTTTATTCTCTTTTTTTAGACTGTTCACTGTTAAATGCACTGTTTGTGTCACTGGAACACCACACCGTTATCTTTTCTCTTCATTGCCCTATCCTTTCTCTAGCTCACACTAAATGAAAGGTTTCACTCAATTTGTGTTTAATCGCACTTGCGAATTTTTACAGCATTCGATTTACTTCTGCTTTTGAATCAAAAGATCCAATATATATCAATCAGTTTTCTTATACACATATCTCGAGACCTACACGTGGTGTAGCAAACGCAAACTATCATTTAATTCAGTATTTATGTGCTTGGCTCACAGGTAGAGCGTTCACCTCCGGGGATTGGGGTATTTGCTTCGATCCCAGCTCGCACCGTGTGGGCTTTGTGGTAGACAAACACCGTGCTCATGGGTTCCCTCAAGGTTCTCCAGTTTCATCCCACTTCCTTCATTCCACCATTTCATTTATTTCTCATTATCACCGTCTCCTTTAGCCTAACCAGCATAACCGTGGGACGTAAAACTTCAAGATTTCATTTTTTTCAGTATGATGTGCGCTTATTCGTTAGAATACGAAAACTCGATTTAAGGGGCCGTAGGGGCCGTTCAAAAATCTTGTGACCCCTGAACCAAAAACTAATTATTGTTCAAGATCGCAGTCTTTGATCCACTTTTTTGGTATTATTCCTAAAATTCTTGTTTTCTTATTTAGTTTCGTAATTTTAATTGGAGAGACTCCCATTGTTTCACCTGCTTTGTTTACAGATTGTATAGTTTCCTGAATGGACGTGGACAGGGCCGGATCCTGGATTCTCTGAGGGGGCTGCACCAATACATTTGACAAATTTGAATTAAATTTGAGTTTTTTAAATGCCTTTAGGTATCTGTGATGTGAATGAAGAATTCCTTTGGAAATGCTGTCTGCTCTCGATGAATTGTTTTCCTTCAACCTTCAGAAAATCGGCTTAAACTATTGATTTTGAAAAACTCACTGCTAGCTTCTTACTTTAGGTAATGTTTATTTACAACGAAGGGGGCGGGGTGCACGTGCACCTTTGCACCCCCCTAAATCCGGCCATGGACGTGGAAGGTGATTCATCATTCGTGTGCATTCTGCAGCAGTTCCCAACAGACTGACTAGCTAGCTGCAATTTACCTTGTTTCGGTTACACACAATTTGCACGAACCTGCACTAGCATGTCTATGTCTGTCAAAACATGTGCTTCTTGGTGCAAACAGAAATACAGATAAGTATTTGTACTAATTTTTCACATTCATTACAATCTAAAGAAGTAGATGACGATTGCTTTTACCCATACAAACTTATTGATGGTATGAAATCCAGATTTATGTGAATTCCGACTCGATTACATTAACATTAGGCTACTTCATTTGAAGATGCTCGTTCAAATAGTAATATTAATAATAATAATATCAGAAGGCTTAAATAGTAGTAATAATAATAAGATGCAAGGCATGTAAAAACTTCTATTTTATTTTAATTAGAATATTATTAATACTGTGATGTATCTGTTCATTTCAAAATGTCCAATAATCTCTTTCTTTGGGCTGTTGCGTGTAAAATGTTGCAAAACTTGATAGATTGTGTGGAGTGATAACATGTTCCCTACCAACAATGAGGAAGTATGTTTCTAGTTTATTAGAACACTACGCATGGTTTGGCTTAATTTAATTAGATATTCATTTTCGTAATTTGGAGTTAAAATTATAGTGCCTGCCAGTTTTCCATGAACATGCGGCCTCTGTTCGTTTCTTTACTAGGGATAAGTCATTAGCCATGGCGGATAACACGAATAATAGACAATAAACGCTGGAGAGTATATGGAATGTACTACGTGGTGGTACTACGAAAGGAATACTTAATATAAGATGAAAAGAAGGAAAACATTAGACAATCGGGTAACATTGAATAACGTACAATTCACATCTATAGGGGATATGGTGTGTTAAAAAATGGGTTGTTTCCTCTTTCATTAATATCTATACGAATAACATTGGTTTAGTATGATATGAAAAAAAGTTACATAAAACAGCCCCTTTTGAAGGCCTCTGTCCACCTCGACACTGTTTGATAAGGCAGAACATGCGGAACTAGTGCTTCCCAGAGCTTTATATGGCATTTTTATGCATTCCAGTCGTGGTGAAATACTATTTTAACATACGAAATTCGTTTATTTTTTGTGACGTTCATTTCTGACCATTATCACGCACAAACTGAATTTCAGGTCGGGCTTAAACCCGCAGCTATGCTCACATCCATCATCAAGTGGCACCACTCGTTAGTACATACCATGTACTTTCCAACGTCTATCGTCGATTTTCCCATTCACGAGAAAAATATAATTAACATGACTTGCGACTTATCCGTTGTATATATATTCAATTAGAATATGGCCTGTTCTCAAGAATAACCATTTGACATAATCATAGGACATTGAAGTAATCTGTCTTATCGTACAACACAATTGTGTACTGAATCATTTTGACCTCCAAGATTCTAGCCCCTTTCTTCTGCTTACTTAACGAGCATGTTTGCGTGTGTTTGGCTGGAAAGCTCCTGTAACATGAAAGGAGAGAATCTTGGAAATCACCAAGAAGAACTGCCGTGTCGTGATAAAACGCTGTAACTTTGGCGGAGCAGTTTTGCGAAAAAGAGCCGTAAAGTTTTCATCCGAAAATGTGATCTGTATCGTGTAGAACCAGTGTATCTTGACTTTGGAAACACGTGGTTACATGTAATGTTACGTAAATGCATGTTGTGTGATTAAATTTGGTGAAAATTGATTGGTTGACCATTATTGCCTAGTTATACTGGTTCTACACGATACAGATCACATTTTCGGACGAAAACTTTACGGCTCTTTTTCGCAAAACTGCTTCGCCAAAGTTACAGCATTTTGTCACGACACGGCAGAGAAAGACAATTCAACACAATTCACTTGTTTCTAATAAATCTAGTACATGAATGAATTGGCTACACTATACTTTTACCGAGATACTTTCCGACTACTTGGTTAACCGAGTATGAATTTTCAAAATATATTTTCAGATCGAAGAAAATGATGTGCTTCCAAAGCAGATTTGCCATACATGCATTTATAAGTTAGAGCATTTCTCTGACTTCAGAGATCTCGCAAGGAAAAGTGAAATACAGCTAAGAAATCTAATATATTCCTTTAATCAACGGAAATCAGGGAAGAAAAGAGGGAGACCTAAGGTAAGGGTAGTTTGTAGTTCTTCCTGATATCACATTTACTGTAGTCCATTTATTTGTAGGTTATTCAGTTGAAGCAGAGTGCTATGTAAAACTTAACACTGCATGTATTAGACAGCATGCACAACTATGTCACAATGTCATCATATTGATGACAGTTCGAGTCTACATTCAGGTAACTGACTAATTTCCTCTGTACCACTGATTACTCTGATGATCCACTTCGTATATAACTAACGGAAATTAATTTTCTTCCCACAATGCCACGAAAGTTTTCTGCGACACTAGTGCATCGTCTGCTGCTGGCAGTAGCGAAGTGTATCATTGGCTAATTCTAACCGACTTAGGCGCTCTGAATGATTTGATTCGTTCTTGCTTTTAGTAGTTTGTGGTACCCAACTTCCTCGAGTGGTGGTACCACGGTCTCCACACTTTTCAGCGGGAAAAGCAGCTGAAACCTCTTACACTAAATAATTTCTCTATGCTCTATATCGTCCGCAAAGAAGAGTAGTGGTTGTTTACTCAATACCACTACTAAATCATTATGAACCATTTGATTAGAGATAACAGGCTTATCCTTCAAGGTCTTTATCTACAGCCTGAGATGGTAATAATCTCATGGGAAGAGATCTTACTTGTAAGGCGTATGATCAGTAAGAGTCCATCGATAGTGACGCAGTTCCTGTTGTTGCATTGGTAAATATGGGCGTCGTTATCGTGAAGCATAAGAATACGTCGCCATTCTCTCGGCCATTTGTTTTCGATGATCTTTAAGGGCCGCTGTGATTCAGTGGTAAAGCATTCACTTCTGGTGCGTATGGTTCCTGGTTCGATTCCACTTCGCGCCAAGTGGGCTTTGTGGTGGACAAACACGATGTGTATAGTTTTTCTCGGGGTTCTCTCGTTTCCTCCCACTTTCTTCGTTTCATGCATTTCTCATCACAGTCTTCTTTAGCCTATGCAGCATATTGGCCGTGGTACGTAAAACTGAAATATTTACTTTAATTTTTGATGATCCTTCGGAGTTTGTGTAAGATGTCAGATTAACATCAGCTCTTATTGTAGCATCAACCGACAACCTCTCTAGTAGCAGTGTAATTGACATCTAAAAACATTGCCAGCCGAAGATAAATTTGCTTTCCTGGTCGTGATGACGCAGGTTATTTATCTACATTCCTGATTTATCCGTTTCGGTTCCCGCTCGAAATGGTGCTCCCAGATTTTATCACCAGTCTTGATTTAATCGAAGAAACTTTTCCGCCCATGTGATATCAACTGAAATGTTCGAATATAGCCTATCCGTACGACGTCTCTCTGTTGATTTCGGAGGCGCCGAGACATTTTTCAATACTCCAGTTTCCAGTGTAGGAATGTTGTAAATGAATTTGACACTGTTGTAAATGGTTATACGGTGCTTCTCCTTTATCATCTTGTCCACATGGCAAGTTCCTATTGATTGCTCCCATAGGGAGGCCCAAAATAAACTGGAATTGTCGGAAGATATCACTTGCCGTAGAACCTCCTTTGTACTGCAATTGAATAATGCCACTGCTGCACAAGTCTCATATATATATATATATATATAGAGGGTGGTAGGTAACTCCACCGAAAAACTTTGGGAGGCGATTCCTTATACGAAATGAAAGAAAAAAGATCTAATAAACATGGGCCGAAAAACGTCTCCTTTCAGATTTATGATCCATTGAAAATTCGAAAAATTACTTTTTAAAACTCCCTAACTTAGAAACTATAAGACCTATTCCAAGCGGTTTAAGGAATTACACAGGAACTAGTTTGTGCTCTATCTAAATATCCATGTTTTACCATCCTCCGTTATCGGTGAAAGAAACCGTAAAAAGGATGTTGAGGTATAGTAATACTCCTTTAAATACTAATGGCGCGTTCGTTTCGCTGGTATCGGTGAATTCATATAGATAGATAGATAGATAGATAGATAGTGGACTCTCGGGTCACGAACTTAATCCGTTCTAATGCTGTTGGCAAATCAAAATTATTTTACTCATTGGCAGTAGTGTAAATACAATTAATCCGTTGTAGCCACAGTTATATGGTATGTTATTTTTTAAATACATTTTTAAGTGTTTTTCTTTGAAGGATATAGAATGAAAAGAATTATCCTTTTAAAATAATAAGAAAAGTGCAGAAGAGAACAGAAGGTAAAGTTTTTGACTAATTTTGTTACTCTGTTATAGGATTCCGACCATTATTGTTATGGGCTTCTTTCATGCAGCGGACGGTTATAATCGGGAATGGGGTGGGGCTGAAATTGCGCCTATATTTATGATTAATTTAATCACCCTACATTTGTAATTTCTTTACCTGTCCTCTCAGTTGCGAAAATCGCTCTCCGGCTCGCGGGTGGGTGGTGGGAACCTTCATAGGGGATGAACAGTGGACGTCTTCCTCTGCCAGAGGTGGATGTGTACCATTCTATTCTAGCTTTTGTGTGAGTCCAATATTTTGTTTATTTTTGTATAAAATTTTCAAAGGCAATAAAATGTTTAAAAAAATCCACACCATTTTTATTTACTTGTTTTGGATTTACAAGTGTTGTGGTTAGTTTTCATGTTTTTGTTGTTTTTTCTGTTAGTTTTAAGGTGGAACGGTGCTCAGTGATTGAGCGCTTACCTCTGGTGCATGGGGTTCCTGGTTCGACCCTCGGTGAAGTAAGTTTGTGGTGGAAACGTCGGGTTCATGGGGTTTCTCGGTATTTTTGTTTCCTCCGACAATCTCATTCCACCATTTTTTCCATCGTTCACTTGCCTTAATCATCTGTTTCCCTTAGCCTCCATTAGCCCAATAGGCAGAACGTGGATTGTTAAACTCAGATTTCATTTCCTTTCTTTTCTTTTTTTAAATTCTCTTCGAGAAAGAGATAAACAGCCGTAGCACCCAACGTGCTCACACTTTCTGAAGATGCAGCTAGTTATAAAATATATTCCAGACAGATCCATAACGAACACGTATTTCATTTCAGCCACAACACTTCCAATAATTATCCTCCTGTCTTCCACCATTTTCTCTGCCATGATGGCATCATCTGTGAAAGATCGTCTTCTCAATCTAGGGACAACCAAAGTTGTGGTGTGTCCAGTTTAAAATTATTGTTTCCACTTGGATACTGTCTCATAGAATGGGCTTTGATTCCCATAAATTTGTTTCATCTTCTCGTGAATTTGTTTTGCTGATTTCCCAAAGAGATCCAGGAATTTGATAACGTGACACACATTAATTTTATCAGTCATTATTCTTTGAGTAATAAGAAAGGCAAAGAAAGACGTGACTGGGAAAAATGTGTAATCACTATACTTTTGAACTAAAATTGAAATCTTTTGTAATTTTGATAATTCAGTCAAAATGTATAAGCTTAAAATAAATGGATCTTAATATTCTAACTTCAGATGCTTGTTTTAGGATTAACTAATTCATAGCGGACTTCTGAAGAGAAACATTAAAACAATTCAAAAGTTTTTACGAAGCTTGAATTTACTTACAACAACAATATATTAAGAACAACATATGCAACATCCACGCAAATCAATATTTTGTATCTTTAACTTAGAAGAAGCAAGATACAATAGGCGTGTCCGAGGTGGTTCAAGTTCGTCTCCTTCTGAATGATTGCATGAACTTTTTTCATATCCCTTCTTTCATGCATATGAATAACAATAATAAGGATGAAAGGTACACTCATGTCCAAAATTATTGTCGCATCTCTATAAATATGTTGTTTTAGGAATATAATTTGATAACAAATTCACCCTATATTTCTGATAATGTTAGTATGTGTATAATCGGCAAAGAGATGTATGTGGCAAATTTCATGTTAAAAGAGCAGTTAATAAGAACAATAAAACGAAAATGAAACTTTCTTGTCCATTTAGCAACATTTTCTAATTTTCGTATTTATAATTCTTTTCCTATGAAATTTACCACAAATATATATTTCTCTATTATACACATAGTATGTTTAAAAGTACCCTGAAAAATCATTATCACATTATATTCTTACAAGAAGACAATTATAGATATGTGACAATGACTGTGGACATGAGTGTACATTTAAAAAAGTACATTATAATCTCTTTCGCTAAACTCTTCATTTAGTAGGAGAGAAAAGAAAAATTTAAGAGAAAATAGCTATCGTGTTGGAGTGATTATTTTCGTTATTTTCTTTTTGGTGATCCAATGCGGAAGGACAGAGGGACTATATGATACATCTGGTAATAGAAAAATTAGTATCGCATGTACGCTTGTGAACAATCGTTACACCTGCTGCTGTTGTCTGAAGTGGTGGTGCTGGAATCAGAAGAACAAAAAAACAGCGAAAAGTGACTTATTTTTCTAGTACCTCGGAGCAATTTTTCTTTTTTTATTGCATAACGGACCTTACTTAAAAAGGAATCCGCATACTAAGTACAATGAAAGAAGATGTATGATGTAAATAGGACGAATGTTAAGTCATTCAATTGCCCGCCTAGTAATATAGTATGTGCAATTTACAATTACCTTATATCAGATAGCTTTTAAAAAGTAGACACGTTATACAGAGTCCGCCAGAAAAATGTATACACTCTTTGTCATCCTGTATCAAGATACTGGCATTGAAATTGAAGAACGTTGTAGTATGGTTTTCCGTCCAACAAATGTCGGTATTTTCAATTGTTTCCAGTTAAAATTATGTTTGTAGTACGGTTTTTCGCTCAACAGATGTCGGTACTGTCAGCATGATTAGTGAGATAACAAAATGGCAGAAGCACGCTTGCCATTCGAGCAGCGAAAGTACGTTTTGAAGTGTTTTATCGTGTGGAAATGTCATCGAAGTGCAGCGTCAATAGAAAGGGGAGTTTGGTACTGATCCACCAACCCACCTAACAATCGAACGCATTGTTGACAAGTTTGAGGCGCATGGAACGACGAGAGGTCGCTGCAGCTACAGTGGTCGGTGTATCAATAGAGATCGATGCACATGCCTCTGTAATCTTCTGGCGAACGTTTTCGAGCGTCGCAAGTGACGGCCAACATTTTGAATATCTAATGTAAACATATGCTTACTTGAAGGTTTGTAACACAAGTTTGAACACTAATTAAATGTAATTAAGAAATATGATAGGGGTCTATATAGTTTTTTTTTCTTTCTTAAACAGTGTATACTTTTTTCTGGCGGACTCTGTAGTGTAATTACATATATTTAATCAATTTTCAAAGTTTCATATGCTTGGGCACAGCTTACAGTAGCCTATAAGATAAAAGTGTGGAGTGTTCAGAGATATGCAGTATTTAGTTTCATTTCATTGTTTCTGTGTATTAAAATTATATTAATGTTTTTTTTTTTTTTCAGGGCCGTCCGAAAAAAAGTTCAGTAGAACAAAATAATAATGTTAAAACTTGCAAAGAAAAGGATCTTCGAATGCAAGAAACAAGTACAAACCACATAAAACGTCTGAAATACAGAAAAAAGAAATATGTAAAAGCAAAAGTTTCTTCATTAGTCCAATCAAATATAAAGTTTGAACAGAACACTGACAAACGAAGCGAAAACAGGAAGGTGACATTCGCAAATTCTTCCAAAATTCCTGTGAATGAAGTGGCAAACGCACAAACTTCGATGAGTAATGTGGACATTAATATTTCAAATGACCCACCTAATAATGTTCCTACTTGTGTTGTGCAATCGCCACCACAGCCTTCAATGTCCGTAGCCGGTGGGGGAAATGGGGTCAGAGAAGAGACTTTATCTGACTTGAGGAACTTGGGAGACTTGAAGAGGGAATTAAACTTGGAATTTTTCGATGACCAATCGGATACGTTAAGTGCTGATGAAATTACTTTTTATCAGAACACCAGTGAAGCTCCTTCTGAAATAAACTGGGGTGAAATAAACGATCCCAATATGCTGGAAGCAGCTACGGATAGTAATGTGCCAGATTCTGTTAGTGTTACTACTGTTGGTTCTCCTGAAGAAATGCCAGACTCGTCGTCATCAGATCCATTAAGTATAGTCAAAAGTGAACTTGCTATAACTGAAAACCTAGTCCGTGCGTATGTTCCTGATGATGTGCGGAATGTCAAACAGGAAATAAGGTATTTATTTTAATAATTAACATACTCAGTACAGGTGTTAGTAGTTTCAGTTTTAAAAATTTGAAATGCCATATTTAGTGGTTCTAAGGGATGATCTCTTTCAGATTATTTTCAATTCAAATTATGAATCGTGAGATTGATCTTTTTCCAAAATTACAATAGATATAGCTCAGTATGATAAGCAAAGTTTGGTGAGTATTCGTGAAACGATTTTGTTTATTCACTGTCATAGCAGCAGAGCAGAATTTTATATGAATGCTGGGCTGTAAGCACTCGTCAGTGCGAGGTATTAATTCACAATCTATACAGGGTATTCATTTATTATGTACCCAAAATCCACTGGTGAAATCCTCACACCAGAACAATAAAAACAAGTCCATATGAACCTAGGGCGAAAGACGCGTTGTTTCAAAGTTTCGAGATGCCGAAATAGACAAAATTGTGATTTTTGAGGCTGCCTAGCTCGAAAACTGTGAGAGATATCGAAGGCGGTTAAAGAAATCTTAGATGAACTAGTACGTTCTCTATCTAAATAACCATGTTTCAGAGTTGGGACGCAACGAATTTTATAGATAGAGCTGCGGTATACGTTCCGCTTTTCCATCTCTCTCTATAAAATCACGTGCGCCGGTAACTCAACTCTGAAACATACGTATTTAGATAGAGAACGCACTAGTTCATTTAATATTTCTTTAACTGCCTTTGATATCTCTCACAGTTTTCGAGCTAGGCAGCCTCAGAAATCACAATTTTGTCGATTTCGGCATCTCGAAACTTTGAAACAACGAGTCTTTCGCCCTATGTTGATATGGACTTGTTTTTATTGTTCTGGTGTGAGGATTTCACCAGTGAATTTTGGCTACATAATAAATGAACACCCTGTATAAAGAAGAAGGAAGAAAAATGTCCCCAGAATTATTCTATTGCACGAGTATTCATCCTTGACTATTATGTAAGCCAGCATAACAAACGTAATGTTGGTTGTTCGAAATCGACTTTGTTGACCAAATTTTACAGCGAAGTGCGGAGTATCAAGAAACGAGCGTAAGCAAAAATTTAAACTGTTTCCGTCCATAAAGACGGGCGCAATGGAGAAAAATCAAATTGATCAGAATATACCACAACAATGTGTTTGGATTTGGTAAATGTCAGTGTATTAATAAAACGGGTAAAAAGATGGAACACAAAAATACATTAATAGATACCAACAGAAATTGAGTTGATTTTGAGTTTAACGTCCTTTCAGCAGCTAGGCTATATGAGACGGACACCAGGAGGAAGTAGACATCTATTAGAAGGTAGTTTTTTCATGGTTGCCATCTTGAAGTCGGCCATCTTGCATTTTGCTCAGTTGTTTTAAATAAGGAGGAGGTCATATAATGTATCAAACTGGGACATGTAATAATTAGAGCAACCATTAAGCAGTAAAAGCATAATGGAATTTTCTACCTATGGTTGGTACCATATCTGTGATTATGACCACTTTACATATCCAAATTTGCTAATTTTATAAGCATAATGAAGCATAATGCTTTTTCTTCCATAACTCTGTGTATATGTACAGCAAAGAGAAAAGAGTATCAACAAAGGCTGTATTCAATGCCGCAAACAATGGAAATGAACTGCCAATTGCCTTTACGCGTAACATGGAAAGTTCGAATTCCTCCTCTCTCCGCACCTTGATGCAATTTTGTATCACCGTACCTTGATGGACTATATTGATCTAATTTTAATGGGGAAAATTATAATAATAGTTTCATACAATGCTTGTGTAATAAAAAGGCGAAAAAATTAAATGAAATCTTTGAGTGTTACGTCCCACGATTATGCTGGTGAGGCTAAAGGAGACGGTGATGATGAGTAATGAATGAAATGGTGGAATGAAGAAAGTGGGAGGAAACGGGAGAACCCCGAGGAAACCCACGCACACGGTGTTTGTCCACCACAAAGTTCACTTGGCGGGGGCTGGGATCGAACCCGGGACCCCAAGCACCAAAGATGAACGCTCTACCACTGAGCCACCGCGGCCCCAATAAAAAAGCGAGTAGAATAAAGTTAATATGTAATAGAAATGGGTAAAAGATGAAGTATAATTCAAGAAACAGCATTTTAAGGCATAATTTAGGAAAAAGCATAATGTAAGGAAAAATAAAGCATAATATACAGTTGTATAAAGCTTAAAGTTGGTTGCCCTAGTAATAATATATCAATTTTGAGAGAAATACAATTGTGAAGTATGTTGTCATATATTTATATTTGGTCTAGGAATTAATTCGTGCGGTTGGTACGCACACATTGAAGCTGTAGTACAAACACAAAATACATAAATACCTTAAGAAAAATATTGTCCATCGCTAGCCACCACTTTCGCCCATCTGTCAGGCAATGTACGGATTCCGTGGCGAAAGAAGTCCTCATCCTTGGAAGCGATCCAGTCAGAGACCCATGTTTCGATATCTTCTGAAGAAGTAAACCGCTGTCCAATCAAATCGTTGTTCATGCAATCGAACAAGTAGTAGTCCGAAGGAGCAACGTCTGGTGAATACGGCGGGTGGGGTAAAACTTCCCATCCGACATTTTCTAAATAGGTTTCGACCGGTTTTGCGACATGTGGGCGAGCGTTATCATGTTGAACAATAAGTTTATCATGTCTGTTCTCCCATTCTGGTCGTGTTCTGGCCAGAGCTTGCTTCAAACGCATTAATTGTCGTCGATAACGTTCTCCATTCATAGTTTCACCCGGTTGCAGCAGCTCATAGTACACCACACCTTTCATATCCCACCATATGCACAGCATAACCTTTGCACAGTGAATATCTCGTTTTGGTTGTAATGGACCTGGTTCACCTGGTTTCACCCAGGCCTTTTTTCGTTTAGGGTTCTCGTAATGGATCCACTTCTCATCACCCGTAATAATTCGATGCAGAAACCCCTTTCTGCTCTGTTGTTGAAGCAGCAATTCGCAAATGGTTTTTCGTCTTTCAACGTCTCTGTCTTTCAATTCATGTGGAACTCAATGTGACATCTTTTGAATCATTCCCATGGCTTTCAAGCGTTTGGAGACTGTTGTTTGATCAACGCCTAATGCTGCTGCAAGTTGTTCCTGCGTTTGACACGAATCCTGCTCGAGCAATGCTGTCAATTCTTCGTCTTGAAATTTTTTTGGCTGTCCAGCTCGCTCTTGGTCTGCCAAGCCGAAATCACCACTTCTAAACCGTGCAAACCACTTCTGACACGTTCGCTCAGCTAGAGCATGGTCACCATACACTTCCACCAAAATACGATGACTTTCAGTCGCACTTTTCTGCATGTTAAAGTAATGCAGCAGGACACCCCGCAAAAACACTTTATCAGGCACAAATTGCGCCATGTTCACTTAACTACAAACTGGTGTTGTTGACGCTTTAATCCACTGCCCTATACTACGAACGATACGCGATGACAGGGGTTTGCAACACATGTGTGGATACACGGAACTGTGGGACGCTCCGTTCGTTGCGCCATCTCTTGTCCACCCGCACGAATTAATTCCTAGACCAAATATTTGTAAGACATAATAAAATGGTACGTTGGTTTCAAAATTTGTTAACAGCCGTATCTTTTTGAACAAAATTCAAGTCAGGAAAACCTAATGTACACCAGTGCGTATTGAATAGGTGGCTGCTTATGAAGGAGTGTCTCCTTACTCGATTCTTATCTGGAATAATCCAATGGACAACACGTCATCCGCCTTCCATCAGTTCCTTAGGTTTGTGATCGTCTCATCTCCATTTCACTATATGTTATGGCAAGATAGATTTCACCGTTGTACTTCCCTTAAAATTCTAGCCCATTTTTATGTATTACATGACTCCTTTCCTATTAAACAATCGAGCGCGATACAAGATGGCGGCCATGACAAGATTACCCTCTAATAGATGTCTACTTCCTGCAGGTGTCTATTAATGGGTTTTTGTTTTCCATCCCTTTACCCGTTTTACAAGTACAGTGACATTTTCAGACTTCAAACACATGAATCTGGTCTATTTTGATCAATCAGGGGTTTGGCCACTGCGTCCGTCCTTATGGATGGAAGCAGTTTAAATCTTGTTTACACTCGTTTTTTGATATAAATAATCATAATAGAAATAAACAACTAAAACTCAAATGTAATTAATGTAAGTTGAATTCATGTCAATTAATAATAACTATATAATTATTTCTTATGTTGGTCACTATTTAATAGATATAGATTCATAGTTATGTTTTCACATTAATTTCAAAATTTTTCGAAATAGATTTTCATAAAAGTGCAATATTATAAATTATATCTCAGTGGAAGCATAAAGCAAAAATCATGACGAAAGTTTACGTCAGTCGCCCCAAGTGATGAAAACATTAAAGGTGCCGACATGGTACATATACACTATATGGACACGAATTAAAATAATACAAACAAACGTTAGAAAGAACTAATAAAGGATTCTGTAACGACAATGATTGATCGTTACACATTGGCAGGGATTATGACACTAAAAAACAACTCAGACGGGCGATTCAGAACCGGAGAAGAGGAGTGTTGAGCAAGGGCGTAGCATTCTCCCTGATAGCGCTCGCCGCCCATGTTGTCAGGCAAACCATCGATCTCCTGCAACAGTTTGGATATCATTACCCACCCAACTTGTAGTCCGGACTTAGCACAGCACCCAGTGACTACCGCCTGTTTCCTAAGTTGAAATAGTATTTAACCAGAAAATGCGTCATTAAGGACGACGAGGTAAAAGATGACGTTCAATGCTTCCTCAAATACACAACTGCAAGAGGTGTGACCGCCTACATAAATGCATCGAGCAAAATGCCGATTATACAGAAAAATAGATAAATGTACAAGCTTTAAAATGATGTACACATTATTCATGATAAACGTTTCTTTGTATTGAAAAAAAAGACTACTTTAGGGATTACCCTCGTATATTACAGCTTTAGTACACGCGTGAAGCTTCTCTGTCAAACAGTTTACTAATTAATTATTAAACGTACATACTTCTTTGTATGAGTTCTTTATTATTTTGAGTTTGTCTTTTCTGTTTATTTCCAATTTAAAGATAATATAATTAGATACTTAAATAATATCCATTTTTTCTCGACGCCCATAACTAATTGCGTTCTGACGTTTACCAAGGGGGAAAAAACTTTCAGTCCAATGATAATTCCAGGGTACGTATTTTGGGATTCATATACCTCGTTGGGTTGATTAAATTTAAGCAGCCTATTTACGTTGTAACTTAATATTGAACAAAAATCTGTATTAGATCGGCAATTGAATTTATCGTGTAGATTTTATAATTTAAATATATAATGTGATTAGTGACGTGTGGCCGGAGAGAGAGAATGATATGCAGGGTTGGGGAAAAAGGCTTTTATTGAAAAAAAAAAAAAACTTTTTTTGGTTTAAATCAGGTTTTTTTGGTTTAAATAATTTGCACTATGTATTTATATCACATATAGACAGAAACAAGTTTGTTTAGCTTTGGTGTTATTATGCAACAACTGGGTTATGCTGGAAGGAGTCGCATAAGCTTAAAGCGGAATCCAAACTGCTTCTCGGCTTACATCCAGGGTTTGCCCAAGCGGGCCCAGCCCTAAAAAACCCGGTGGGTTTTTTCGGGTTGGACCCACCTGAAAAAACCCACTTTAAAACCCACCTGGGTTTTTGACCTATTTGTTAGTATATTATTAATACAACTAAGATGATCACATTATAAGTGATTTTTATCAGATTTTAGACTTTCCTTGGGCAAATCAGAGGCTTTCACGTTAAGGTATACAACAACATTGAAAATAAGACCTTTATAAAGCTCTGAATGCACTAAATGAATTTAAAAAAAAAAATCTTAGCTTGAGATAGTTATAGAACAAATTAATGTATGGATTATACTTATAGCCTTTTGAAGTAAAATAAGCAATTCTGTACTTTAGAAAATATTTTCCGTGAATAGTGTTCTCGTCGACTCGGCAACACCGAGGGACGTTATCACTCATACGTTTGACGGGTTTAAGGTCATAGGTGCCGGTACTAACAGTACATATGTAAATACATTAGTGAAACTATTAGTGTTATTTCTTACCTTTGATGTAAAACACAAGTTTTTTCAACTAAAATTTGGTTGAACAATAACAGTTTATTTCAGTCATTTGTTGCTACTCTTCAAATAAACATTCTGTAGAATCAACACCAGCAATAGCGTAAAAATCCTTGTCAAATTTAAGAAGCTTAATGCTCGGGGTTCCGAACACTATGTAACGCTTACTATGTCAAGTGCTGAGTTCAAATTTCTGTACTAGTGAAAGTTTTGATGTACACGCCGTGAAAGAAGTGCTCGGGAAATTCCCGAATTAAAAGCAGAAGGATCGGAAATGAATACTTCAACAATAAAACTATTCATTTTACGCTTAAGCCTGCCATACGTCCCGTAAAAAACGGGACAGTTCCGTTTTAGGGCCCGAGCGTCCCGCGTCCCCGTAAATTTAGTCGGAACAGGGAAATGTCCCCTATTTTAACTCCGTTCCATTTCTACTATCAATATCAGCTTATTCGAAAAGTGAAAATGGCTGAGAATCCTGTAATTAGTGAATGTACAGTACGCTGTTGCATGTAACAGTTTCGAGGAAGTTATTACACCACTCTGTTCGACTTGATAGCGAGCGAAATTTGCAATGCTACTTTTTCCAGTGAACTTGATGGAAACTCGGATACTCCCCGGAATATTAAAAAAGATGGCTTTGAGTGTTTCTACATTTACAAACACAGGAAAGATAGCTGACCTTTTCTCCAGCAACATAGATAAGTTAACAAGAATTATAATCTTTTTTCAAAGGCTAGGGGCACGGAATTGTGCTTTGGTCCAGGTCTTAGAAAAATGTAAATCTGGTCCTGACAATTACACACGACACAGGGAGAAAAATCAGCTTTTCATGAGATTAAACTGACGAACGTAATTTTGACAAATACAGCCATGTAAATAAATATTGCTAAACGCGCGAAGACTATTGAATGTAGATTGTACCACTAATTTAAATAATTTGCATATTGTTCTCCTGTGAAGCATTTTTATAGCACATCTTAAGTTTTTAGGCATCTTTAGTCTATACAATTAATTGCAGGGTACAAATAGAGAAAAGCAGCTGCTGCTTAGTGAACTTTCGCCCGTTATATTCTTGAAAAAAATAAAATTAAATTAAATAAAATGAAATCTTTTACTTTTAGTCTCACGGTTATGCCTGCTATGCTCAAGGTGACGGTGATGATGAGGAATGAATGAAATGACGGAATGAAGAAAGAGGGAGGAAACGTGAGAATCCCGAGAAAATCCACGCACAAAGTGTTTGTCCACTACAAAGCTCACTTTGCGCGACCTAGGATCGAACTAGGGACCCCATGCACCAGAGGTGAACGCTCTACTACTGAGCCACCGCGTCCTATTATAATTTTGTTCATAGCCAGACTATAGTTCAATTCATTGTGTTGGAAAGTTGAGGGGGGGGGGAGATTGAGGTGTCTCGTTTTCTCATGGAGAAAATATGACAGGTTTATTTACGCTGGAAGATGTTAATTTCATATAAGACATTTTGAAACATTTATTTATCTCATACAACATGAAATGTATCTTTGTTTTAAATTAATAGGCCCCTTTTGGTATTCATATTTGGCGAACTTCAGTCAGGCTTCTGGATGACTTGATCTACATTTGATTGTTTGTCTGCCGAGCTCCTTCATGACTAAGCGGTTAGTGTACGCGTCTTCGTCGTGGGTGACCTGGGTTTGCTTCCCGAAGGGAGCTCATGTGGTTCAGATTCAAATTTAATCAGTAGGTCTCATAAAGCCTCGCTACTGAAAGGGACGTTAAACACAAAATCAACTCAACTCGTTTGTCTGCCTCTACCACACACACTACAGGGTACAACTTTCGGCCTTTTAAGTTAAAATTTTCAGAGTACAAGCACGAGACATTAAATTTCCTGTATAGATTTCGACGGCATACCAACGTAAAATATCAAAATGGCGGCCATTTTTTCAAAACAGCGAGTATTTACGCTACGAAGCGCAATCTTCAGTCTTTTAAGTTGATATTTTGACGGTGGAAGCGCAAGATATGCTAACTTTGCTGTATAGATTTTCTCGACGATCGAATGTAAAATTTCAAAATGGCGGCCATTTTTTCAAAACGGCAGTGAGTAGAAAATTGTTGCAAGTTGTGACAATGACAATCTTGAAATATAAACCACAAATATAAATCTTATTTTAACACTTTTACCCCAAAGACATTGAAATATTTCGAAAAAACCTGATTAAACCCGAAAATACCCGAAAAAACCCATATGGGCCCAGGTGGGTTGGGCTTTTTCAAAAAAACCCGGGTTTTTTCAAACCCTGCTTACATCCGAAAGAAATTGTCCTCCGTTTGAACTGGAAACCGGGACTAATTGGCTACAAATGCGATACGTCTGCCGACTTACTTACGAAGGATTCCTGATAAAAATACGTTATACTAATCTTTACATAATTGTTAATATAACTGTCAAGAGTAATTTCAGAAGGACAAAAAGATAAACAGTTGCAGAAGTGAAACCATTATACAGAATTATATATGGACAATTTCAAAACACTGCAGAGTACAGAAGAACTAATTTAGTCCAAGTTAGTTCACTACAACTTCTATTGGTCCAAGTTGAAGAAATATAACGACTTAATTTCTATATCAGTAAGAAAAGTGAATAAAGATACGAATTATTTGAGTCCACTTTTGCTCTGACCCATTTATACATAAATAGGTACAAAAGATTCTTCTGATTTCAATAAATGCCTCTCGTGGGGTTTGTGTGACCCTCCCCCAAAAAGTACTTCATTTCGATGTATTTTATCAGTAGTAAACATTATTAAAACGAAAACAAAAAAAATTAGATTTTCTTTGATTGCAGTTGCATAACAATAATAATAAACTATAAAAAAAATCATAAAAGAAACATTCATAAACTGATATATATATAATTGTTTTTGTAGTGTAATCTCTTTGAGTAATGAATGGGGATTTTAGGTCTGAATATAATACGAATAATATACGGGAGTGAAACTGATAACCCACAAATGTGTGTTTAACAAGATTTTACGAACATTTTTCGTTTTTTGGTTTAAACCAGTTGTTTTGTTTTGAAAAAAAAAAAAAAAAAAAAAAAAGGAAAAGAAAAACAGCTTTTTAAAACCAAGGTTTAAACCAACCAATCCTGATGATATGTGTAGTGTAGTTTCTTTCAGTTACATTATACTAAGCGGATATACAATAATGATGATTTTCACGATAACTCATTTAAGGTCAAGTCCTCTAAATGTAGAAATACCCAAAATTTTAAATTCCAGTGTATTGAGACAGGATGTGGTTACAGGAATTAAGGTAGAATGTATATAGTCACTTGATTAACTAATCCCATTCTTTCCTATATGATTGGTATATACGTATAATCCTTATTATCGTAAGGAGTGATAAAGTTCTATATTCTGCTTTCATTCTTATAATCACGCCCTTCCACAAAAATTAGTACTAACGAAGAATACAATGATATTCGAAAATTTGGTGCTATACACGATAGTTTTAAGAGTAGTGTCAAGGACGATCACAGTGCCTGTAATGGTTGGGATACTGCGGAGTGGAAAGCAACGACAAACCACTACTCTATTTTCATTAGTTTACCTAAAAAAAAAGTACAATGTTTTCTCGGAGGTCAAATGTAATTGTAGGGGAAAAATTATTGCCCTTTCAGATCTCTAGGAGGAGGAGTTTTCATCTCACACACACAATATCGGAAGAGAAGATATTTTTTTCTGTCATGTTTAAAACTCATTCCATTACTTTTAATCTATAGAATGGACACATAAAGAATTTCATACATCGTGTCTTTTGTGCGGCAGCAATTTTTTTTAAAGATGCATCGAGGAAGAGGTAAAGAGTGCCTCGAAACTGTACGTAAAATTTTTTTCTTGTTTTTTTGAATGTTTCAAGGTACGAGAATATTTTATACAGGGTGTTTCAAAACAACACGGACAACGTTTGGGAGGTGGTTCCTGACACCAAAATAAGAGAAACAATATAGAGCAACCTGGATGTACGAATGCTTCCTTTCGGAGCTATTGGCTGCCGAAAACATGAAAAAATGAAATTTAAAGGCCCATAGCTCCAAAACTATGGGGCCTATCATAGTCGGGTCAAGACTTCACTTAAGAACTAATATGTATGTGCGCTATCCAAAAATCAATGTTTCAGAATCCTAAAGTACTCACGCAACAATTTGTATAGAGGGGGTTTGGCTACGGGCATATAATTTGAAGTACTCATCAACTACCTCTATAAAAAATGTTGCGGAAGCACAGCAAGATTCTGAAACATGGATATTTGGATAGGGCACATACGAGTTCCTAAGTAAAGTCTTGATCCGACTGCAGTAGGTCCCATAGTTTTCGAGCTGTGGACCTTTAAGGTTCATTTATTTTTTTCATGTTTTCGGCGGCCTATAACTCCGAAAAGAAGCATTTGTACACCCAGGTTGGTCTATACTTTCTGTATGTTGGTGTCAGGATTCACCTCCCAAAAGTTGTGGGTGTTGTTTTGAAACACCATGTATACAGTTAATAATTATATCTTGGAAATGGCTGCTAGACGAGAGAGAGAGATTAACAGTGAAGAAAAGGTGCCTGGAGGAAGAAAGAGAAGGAAGAATAAAGTGATTTAAGGTAGGAACATGGAAAATGCGTAACTTGTTATAGGTAGAAGAATTAGAAAATCTTAAAGTAGAAATAAAATTTGGTAAAAGTTTGTGAAGTTATGTTTGATGATAATCGAAAATTGAAAAACGAAGGATATAGAATGTTTTATTCGGGTTATTAGAAGTGCTTGCGTAATTCTGTGTAAGCGTCTGAAAAGAAAAAAGTAGTGAAGTAGGATTTCTTGATGTAGTTTTTCATCATTAAAGAAAAGCATCTATTTAGCGGTGTACGGATTCATCGCTGCTTGGGTAATTGAAGAAGTAATGGAGAAATACGAGAAAATAGAAGAAATACAAAGGGAGAAGAGGGAGTGTGTAATTGTAATGATAGAGTATTACAGGTAAGACAGTGTCGTAGGCAAATATGGTTCAGGCAAAAGACATTAAGTGATCAATTATAGATAGGATACAGTAGTAATTGGGGGAACACTAGGTATAACAAACACAAAAGATTATATATAAACTCTGAATAGATGGCCGAAATATATATATATTTTATTTTGTTATAATTCAAGAAAGATAACAGAGTAACTTAAAAACAAGATGACATCTTGTCTGGTAATTTAATTTGATTTTTTATTTTTATTTTTATGTGGTGAAATCATTCCTTGCTCATATCGTATCATATGGAGGCGGTATATCTTAAAGTAAACTTAAATGGGAGGCGGGGAGAGCTTAAATGTGAAATCAGTTACCCTCTCCTCACAAGCTGCAGCATTGACTACAATGACTTGATTAAAAAAATCGAGCCCAGAACCCAAATGATCTCCAGAACGTTTAGTACCATATTGCATGCAGCCAAAGATATGCGTCGAATACTGAACAAAAGGTTGAGGAACAGTCGTTTGATTTTAGGAAGGATTAGTGCACAAGAGATGTTATTGGCCTGTTAAGAGTAACGGCGAGAGAAGTTCGTAGAAAATTGAAAAGAAATGTATATTGTTGGACAGTCAGCGACAAAAGTTATTTTTTGTTTGATGAATTTAGTTTCGTCATTCAGAATGCAAGGGTAATATGAGTACAGTTTTGAGTAAATTACAAAGAATTTAATTTACTATACATTCCAGCCATACCTCTGTTGTACGTTTCAGCCATACCACCTTTCTTTCCAAAATAAATTTTACCAAACGGAAAAAAAAACTTTTGTCACTGACTGTACAAAAGGTTTTTGAGGGGTGAACTGAGATTTTGTTGATGGGAGTTCTAAAGACTGTTGGATTCGATTGGGTTGGAATAGAAGGATGGAAGACTCATAAGAAGCATAAATGAACAACACGTAAATGACACAGTAAGGGAGAAATGTCAGAGGAATGCGAATAGAAATTGCTTTTCATCGGCATTATTTAATATCTATGGCACTTGTTGCGGAGCCTAAAAAGAAAATTAATAAGACGTTAAAAAAAAAAAAAAAAAAAAAACAGTTGAGAATGCTCCATGAGCATTGCCAGAATGGAGAGATAGAGCGGGAAGGAAAACTGTCATTGTTTCTAGATGTAAAAGTAAATCCTTTTATCCGCACCTTCTCTCTCTCGCAAAAATTAGTAAAATATTATCTCTCTATGACTTACAGTTCTCGAGATATGGCTGCTTAAATATCTAGAAATTTGAACTTTTTTTGGCCAATATCTGGGGAACAGTGCCAGTTGACAGTTAATTACTGGGCACTGGTTACTATTTGGTATTAAAATGTTCACCATCCTCTTAGGTATTGATCAACACCAATATGATCTCTCTACAATTTATGGTTCCCAAGCTACGGCTCGTTAAATATCTAGAAATTGACCATTTTTTGGCCAATATCTCGGGAACGGTAAGAGTGACGCGAAAAATTTAATCACTTTCTCTGATAGTTTTTGAAACTCTATCAAATGCACGGTTCAAAATTGAAAAAATCGCAAATAACACAGGTAGACGGACAGACAGACACACAGACATAGAGAATTTAGTAACGAACTTTTTAAGTTTGTTGAAAATAGTAAGCTGCAAAAAGTATGGAAGAAATATCAACGTTAGAAAGACAAGAAACATGGTGATTAGAACGAAGCGGTCTATGCATGACGAAGGAAGCGTTGTGTGATCTTTATAAAAAGAGTTAAGAAAATTGCTCATAATTCATGTGGAGTATTGTGTTCTTTGAGGAAGAAATGTAAACACTACGCGAAAGGGGGAAAAAACAGAAGAAAAAAAAAATAAAGGTTTTCGAAATATGAGTAACTAAAAGAAGAAAACTAGCTGCTCGAACGGGGATTCAGTGAGGAAACACTATTAATAATAGGGGAGAGAAGAACAATATTAGATGTATTTATTATAGAAAGAGGAAGAAAGCTGGTTCAGACATTGACTGAGAAGGACGTGAGAGATAGTACAGTGGAAGAAGAAATAAGGAGGGATGAAGGAGGTTACAATTGATAGTCTATATCAAATCGTAAAATTGTTACGTGAAAACGAAGAGATTAGCTGCGGACCGAGGTGCATGGAAATTTTTCACTTTCTAGCAGTGGAAGAACACAAGTGATGATTATCTTTGAATTGATTCTAAAATTAGCAAGGCAGAGAAAATATAAGATTTCACGTTTCACAAGGTCAGGTCTTATTGTAAAGGAGAATTGCACCTGATGTGAATATACGAAGTCGCTTTCGCTTGATTGCAGTCTTCAAAACGTGTTAAGAGTTCCACAGTACTGCTGTGTGTGAACAGTTCTTTCTTCAAGTATGTACAAGAGATCATCTCTCATGTCTCAGAAGACGGTGAGGAACACTTTACACGCTGATAGAATCGCATTAAACCGTGAACTGGAATATTTCGTCTTCGTGGGTACTTATTTCATCTCTGGTGTGTTGTGATGGAGTAAACTCTCATTTTCTGTAAGAATTTAACTGAGGAACCTCTTGCCCTCCCGCTTGTAACACAACAGATTCTGTAGGAAGAAAGATGGCCATCCTCGTTTATTTGGGATCAGGAGACAACTGTTGAGGTACCAGAACTTTTTGATATTGCAGAACAACATGAATGATCGCATGTATTCGTGCATGTCTAATGCTAAGCTTCCTGGCTATTTCATCGACAGTGAACGTTCTTTTCGCTTGAATAAATTCATTTACGCGTTCAACAACTGAATGCCGATAGCCATCCTGCGTGAGCCTTGTCAGTGAGACTTTTACGCTGACCTGCAAACCGCCTGCACTACCGTCTTATTATTTGCACTGACATAACGTTCTATGTGCCTGTTCATACCACGCCATTGTTCTCATCCTGTTCCTGTCCAATATTACAACACACAACGATCTGTCATTATGGTCGGGCGTGCTTTTACTTGCAGGTGTTCTTTCCTCAAACCACTACGCCGGTGTCATCTATAACAAAAATTATATACCTTGATTAGAGCAAAAATATACCTATTATATAATAGTTCGCCCCCGGATTTGTTTGGCCTATTGCTTTGCTCTTCTCATATCCTTAACATATTAACATATCTCCAATCTTTACGAATTTCGAGTTACGGCCACCCAATTATAACAGTTGTAACTCCAGTCTTTTTCCTTCCCGCTTTTTTTTTTTTTTATTTGGTCTAGGAATTAATTCGTGCGGTTGGTACGCACACATTGAAGCTGTAGTACAAACACAAAATACATAAATACCTTAACAAAAATATTGTCCATCGCTAGCCACAACTTTCGCCCATCTGTCAGGCAATGTACGGATTCCGTGGCGAAAGAAGTCCTCATCCTTGGAAGCGATCCAGTCAGAGACCCATGTTTCGATATCTTCTGAAGAAGTAAACCGCTGTCCAATCAAATCGGTGTTCATGCAATCGAACAAGTAGTAGTCCGAAGGAGCAACGTCTGGTGAATACGGCGGGTGGGGTAAAACTTCCCATCTGACATTTTCTAAATAGGTTTTGACCGGTTTTGCGACATGTGGGCGAGCGTTATTATGTTGAACAATAAGTTTATCATGTCTGTTCTCCCATTCTGGTCGTGTTCTGGCCAGAGCTTGCTTCAAACGCATTAATTGTCGTCGATAACGTTCTCCATTCATAGTTTCACCCGGTTGCAGCAGCTCATAGTACACCACACCTTTCATATCCCACCATATGCACAGCATAACCTTTGCACAGTGAATATCTCGTTTTGGTTGTGATGGACCTGGTTCACCTAGGCCTTTTTTCGTTTAGGGTTCTCGTAATGGATCCACTTCTCATCACCCGTAATAATTCGATGCAGAAACCCCTTTCTGCTCTATCGTTGAAGCAGCAATTCGCAAATGGTTTTTCGTCTTTCAACGTCTCTGTCTTTCAATTCATGTGGAACCCAATGTGACATCTTTTGAATCATTCCCATGGCTTTCAAGCGTTTGGAGACTGTTGTTTGATCAACGCCTAATGTTGCTGCAAGTTGTTCCTGCGTTTGACACGAATCCTGCTCGAGCAATGCTGTCAATTCTTCGTCTTGAATTTTTTTGGCTGTCCAGCTCGCTCTTGGTCTGCCAAGCCGAAATCACCACTTCTAAACCGTGCAAACCACTTCTGACACGTTCGCTCAGCTAGAGCATGGTCACCATACACTTCCACCAAAATACGATGACTTTCAGTCGCACTTTTCTGCATGTTAAAGTAATGCAGCAGGACACCCCGCAAAAACACTTTATCAGGCACAAATTGCGCCATGTTCACTTAACTACAAACTGGTGTTGTTGACGCTTTAATCCACTGCCCTATACTACGAACGATACGCGATGACAGGGGTTTGCAACACATGTGTGGATACACGGAACTGTGGGACGCTCCGTTCGTTGCGCCATCTCTTGTCCAACCGCACGAATTAATTCCTAGACCAAATAATTCTAGCGAAAATAGCCAAAAACGGCGAAATATGTGTGTAATTATTTTAAATGAGAAGTCCAAATACCGAATTCCATGTCTCTAATTGTCTAGGACATCCTTTTCCAGACTTATCATAAGACCATCTGTTCGGGCTTGATTCAAAAATTTCCCTTACTATACACCTCCACATTAAAATCCCTACAGTACAGAAATAACTAACCATCGAGATGTGCATTCGTGATTTCGATAGAACAACTCAATCCAATCATCGATATCGTCGTCAAAATTTGTTTACTAATAGTGTTTCTTTCCTTTCTCGGGATTGCTTCTCTGGCACTCACAATTAATAGGCAGAACTCTGAATCTGCTTAACTGATCAAAAGCTTCTTTCAATTTACTATATTTCTCTATCATGTCTTTACTCGACATTTCCAAACTGTATCCTTATTCACATCGAACACCTACGTGTACTATATATCGTTTCAATTCTGTCTGTACAGTGAGGCCCGATTTCAACCATTCCATATTAATGTTAGCATTCTAAAATTCCGAGATACAGACATCGTATTGTAACTGTAATTCTCACTCCGTTTTCTTCCCTTGTAGGTCAATTATCAAGAAACGCTGAAAGATGTGCTTAATTATTTCAAATGAAAAGTCCATATACTAAATTTCATGTCTCTAACATTTAGAGATTCCGAGAAATGGACATTTTAAGATAATAATTAGCACCGTCCCCGTGGAATTTCGAAAAATCCTTCCTTAGTGGGACCTTATATCACAAACCTTATGGTCTTTCCAAATTGCAAGTTTGTAGATGAAGCGGTTTGGCCTGGGCGTTGATCAATTAAAGCAAACGCCAAAAATATAGGCGGGTTGCGCGCGCAACAAAAAGTGGGTGGAGAGAGCAACAGCCAACTAGCAATCTACGCATTTGCCACATTTACATTTGTCTTGCTCAGTCACTGTCAAGGTTTCATGTTTCGCACGCGTGTTGAAGATTGATTACAGCAGAACGCAGGCTTTGAGCTGTGGCTAGATAAACGGCTGTCGTCTGATTACTCCTACATCAGGAGGGGAAGGAGGTGGCACATGACAAGGGAAAGTTGACAACAGCGAGCTGTAAGGTGCACGCGCAACCCGCCTATATTTTTGGCGTTTGCTTTAGTCAGTCAGGACTTTTTATATAGAGAGACTAAAAGCCTATAAAGAGGCATTTCCATGGCTCTTTTGAGAATAAAAACATTAAATCACTATCCAGTGTACAGAAAAAAATATTATTATTATTAATCAAAAGTAAATAAGGTGCCGTGATATCGTGGGTATTCAGGGAAATATCTCGTCGGTCAGAAAGGTTGGAAACCATTATTCAATCCAAATACAATCCTGAAACCTATCCCCGAGGATAAACTATACTCCCTTGACAAAGAAAGTTTGTTATTCCGAATAATTAATATGTTTATTGATTCAGAAATTTTAATCGTTCCTACATGAAGATATTGTGGCGTAGTAGTAATTTCGCGGTTATCGGTTATATTTGATAGCACAAAGATACAGGGTGTGCACAAAGTCCAGTCACCCTCCCTTGAAGTACTAAATATTCAGACTAGGTAACTTCAATAGAGATAAACACTATTGATTGTTTTATGTGTAATAGATACCTGTTGCTTAAATGTCTAACACTTCAGCATGGGCTCCATCATGCTCCGAAAACAAAATAATATGTCGACAGATTCTGTGAGACATTTTTTTCTGCATTGCTGGAGTAACCTGTATGGAAGCAAGTCTCACAGCTTGTTTCAATTCATCAATCGTAGCATAACGTTGTGTTGTAACAATATTCTTGCACGAATCTCCAAAGCAAATTATGACAGGTTGTTAAGTTCTGGTTTCGCGGTGGCCAGTCAAGTGCAGCGGTTAATGAAGGCGATCAGCGGCCAATCCAGCGTTCTAGAAATGCCTCATTGACATATTCGCGAACCGGAGTGGCAAAATGATGAGGTGCTCCATCTTGCTGAAATTAACATGCCCTCTTGACCCCTCGGGTTTCCAAAATGGGAACTAATCAGTTTCTTATCATGTCAAGATATCAACATTGGTTAAGAAGTCCCATAAAAAAAAAAAAAAAAAAAAAAAAAATGGGCCGTAAATTTGTTCGCTGTCCACGCCAACCCATATCACAACATGGGGAGGGTAATTCTCAGTCTCCCCATAAAAATGGGGATTTTCCTTTGAGCAGAAGACAATCACTCGGATTATTTTACTTAAGAAGGAGGTGACGGGACTTTGTGCCCACCCTATAGATATAGGTGAATTCGTGTATTGTTGTTAGCGACAAACATAATATTTACTTTAATGGAGACGGAGAGAATAATATTATGTTTTCGTATTTCATGTTTTGGCTTTTTTCAGGTGCTCAAGTGATTATGTTGCTGGAGATTTAGGATCAAGAACTGCATCAACCGGAATTTTCAGGGAATATGATAGCAAAATCGCGCAGTGTATAAAAGAAGCTTTAGAACGGGACGAATCTTTCTCTGAGCATCGTGAGTTTGAATACCCAATATTATCAAGACTTTTAGGTTTAGAACGGGAAGAATCGTTCTCTGAGAATCCCGAGTTTGAATACCCAATATTATCAAGACTTTTAAATTCTATGAGAGATAAGTCTGAACCTCCATCAAATCCAAATAAAATTCCTACTAATTTATCCGTGAGAAGTTTCCTAAAAGATGGCGTTAATCCGTGGGCAGCGGACAAATGCAGTGCTTACTCCAAAAGTGTCAGCGGTCGTTCACAAGATAGTACAAATAGTGTTCTTTCCGAAGAGTTTTCTAATAAAGACTGTTTCACAAACACTCCAGAATGTAAATATGTCGAAAGAAACGTAGTTAATACGCAAGCACTAGACACGCTTCCTAGTCAAATTAGTAATGTCATAATGAAATCTTCTGAAACATCTTGTGACACATCTGATAGTATAAGTTTAAAATACAATGAGGGTAGTCGGAGTGATAAAAGCAATTTTGATCTGACTTGTTTTGACGACTGTAAAACTAAGAAAACTGCAAACTCGTTTCAGAAAACATTTGAAAAATTGGAGGAAATAGTTCGTGAAGAGGCCAACAACTTTAATTGCAGAAGCTGTAACGCAAGCTTTAAAACCATCGCTGAAGTTGGTACATTCGAAGATTCACTTTGATTATCATAAAAATACTTACTACAGCTATCAAAAGTGCAGACTGTGTCGGAAAACGCTTTTTGACAGCAAGTCACCGTACCGACGAGAGGTACATTGCACTTGCAGTGAGAGGTTAAACTCATGGAGGGTGAAAGAAGGGAATTCTCTCAAATGTCGTATCTGCGGAAAATTAATTTCAAATGATAAAATATTCGAAAGCCATTTAGAGTATCACATTGGTAGAGCAGCTTTACAGTGCGTAATCTGTGGTGTAGGTGTGCTTACACCACATTATTTGCGATCTCACGTCATCAAATATCATGGTCCTGAGTCTTTAACGTTCTAAGTTGAACTTCATGTGTGTATGTATAAACATGTTGGTGCTGTCCATTTACTGTGGTTTACAGCAGGCCAACTCAGACAAAATTAATACAGTATTCACTGAATATATATAGTTAGTAACTGATTAGTAAAGCAACTAAGGTGTGCATATCAACGCACTACTAAGAGTCAAAATTTGTTTATTTGCGATGTGCTTTGAGAAATCTGAAGAAACTGTGTTGCTAACTTAGTCATGTCAACTTTGACGATCAAGTTATTACTTCCGGTTTTATTTAATAAAATTGCTGGTTTCCCATATCATTTTTTCTTGCGTCTGGAGGATGCAAGTTGCTATTGTTGTGAGCAAAACATGAAAACATCTAGTGACGTTGTGTTGTAGAAAAATAAAACAGATGGATTTTCCAAAACTGGACAGAAAACAGCAGCAATCAACATTTCATATTTTTCAGTACAACGACAAGATTTATCAGGAATTTGGACATTTTAAGCTTAAAAATACAGTATCAAAAACTTTCCAAAAAGCATAAGTATATATATATATACACACATCAAAGCATCTACTTCCAGCGATCATTGGGCTTCCATCATTGATCTTTGTACTTCCAGCGTTCAATTCAATATAATGCAGTGGTTCAGTGGTAGTGTTCACCTCTGGTGCATGGGGTCCTTGGTTCGATTCCAGCTCGCGCCAAGTAAACTTTATGGTGGACAAACACCGTGTATGTGGGTTTTCGCGGGGTTCTCCCGTTTCCTCTCAGTTTCTTCATTCCACCATTTCATTCATTTCTCATCATCACCTTCTCCTTTAGCCTAGCCGGCATAATCGTGGGACGTAAGATTTCATTTCATTTCAATATGGTCCTGTCTCTGGGAAGCAAGTACCAGGACATTAATTATAAAATATAAATAAAAAAATATAAGTATCAACACATAGTATGATAACTATATGACGTTTTGTATATCTGTTAGCAATTTACATATTCTTGTTGTATTTGTATGTTTCTTTTAGCATTTTATTCGAGTACTGACTTATATGTAATTGTTTCGTTTATACTTAGATTAATTAATTAGATTCGTTATGCAACCATTATTCTTATTTTTATTCAGATTATTTTGTATAATCATTTTTAAAAAAATGTTCTATAGCACTGCCTACTAAATCCCAGTATTTATAAAGTCACGAAACTATATTTTTCCCACCAATATGAGGGTATATGTATGTGTAAACATAAATGATTTATGGTAGGACTTTTGCGATGTTTGTTACATATCCAATACTTTCATAACATCATAATTTATCTAGTTTAATGAACGTGTTCCATCCTTTCAAGAATAGGAGATTATAATTTGTGTAAGACAAGCGTAAAATGTATTCTACACAATGGAAATAAACATCCATCTATTCTAACTGTTGATTTGTTTTGCCAAAAGAACCTAAAAATGATTCTAGATTGCTTTCCTAAAAATGTAAAATGATTTCTAACTTTAGCTACACAACTTTTAGCTGCTGAATGTGAGTTAATGGATCTTGTATTGATAATGGTACAGTGGTTTGGATCCCACGTTAAGTTACAGATTCTTGTCTCCTATATCTCCACTGTATAGCTTATAGCGTATATTTACATTTGTATCTAACGGGGTGTTCAGGACCGGATCCAGGATTCTCTGAAGGGGGGGGGGACCAATAACTACCAGTGCATTTGAATTAAATTTGAGTTTTTTAAATGCCTTTAGGCGTGTGTGATGTGAATGAGGAATTCCTTTAGAAATGCTGTGTGTCTGCTCTCGATGAATTCTTTTCCTTCAACCTTCAGAAAATTGACTTAAACTATTCATTTTGCAAAACTCACTGCTAGCTTCTCACTTTAGGTAGTGTATATTTACAACGAAGGGGGGGAGTGCACGTGCACCTTTGCACCCCCCTAAATCCGGCCCGGGGGTGTTATTGTAAAAAAAATAATTTCATATTTACTGTAAACTGCATGAGGTGTGACTAATGTGTGTGTATATATATACGAGGGACGTTCAAGTTATAGCCGGATTTATATATATATATATATATATATATATATATATATATATATATATATATATAGAGAGAGAGAGAGAGAGAGAGAGAGAGAGAGAGAGAGAAGACAACCTACGAAACAATTATTGTTCTTTTTCGAGATACTCCTCATGTACACACACACACTTGTCCCTGCGGGATAGAATTCTTTGGGACGATTTCTCAGCCATTTCAGTACACACGTTTTGGCTTCGTCGTCGGTGTGGACTTTTGGTCCTCCGAAGTGCTCTTTGAGGGGACCAAAAAGATGGAAGTCGTAAAGCGGCAGATTGGGGCTGTACGGGGGGAGGGGGGGTCTAGGATCTTCCAACCAAGTTTTGTGATAGCTGTAACCATTGTCGTGGCCGTATGAGGACGCGCGTTGTCATGCAGGATGATGACATAATCCTTAACCGCCTGTGGCCGTTTTCTTCTCAAAGCCTCTTTGACTTCCGTCCGGAGTAGGTTGCTGTAGTACGTTGCATTGATTGTGGCTCCACATGCAGGAAATAAATACATATCATCCCGTTTTTATCTCAGAATACCGTCAGCATTACTTTGCCAGCGGACGCTTGTGCCTTGAGTTTTTTCGGCGGCGGCGAGCCTGGATGCCTCCACTCCATGCTGGAGAATTTTGACTCCGGAGTATAATAATTCACTCAACTGTCATCACAGGTGTTTATCTTTGCAAAGAAGCTTTCGCCTTCTCTCCGAAATCGCTGCAGATGTTTTCCCTGTTTCTGGTCTACTACTGCTTTGGTCGAACGTTAGAATTTTTGGGACCCGTCTGGCTGTGCGCTTTTCCGGAAGTGTAGGTGTTCGTGGATGATCGTTCCCACACTTCCCACACTGATGTTTGTTTTGGCACTCAACTCTCTCACACCAATGCGTCGATTACTCAGAATGAGCTGCTCCATCCGACGAATGTTGGTTTCGTTGACTGCAATAGCTCGGCGTGGAGTACAGTCCACGTTGAGGAAAGATTCTCTTCGTGCCTTGAATTTTGGACGTCACTCTTACACTTGTGACTGAGAGAGAGTTTCTTCGCCATATTGCGCAGTTAATCTTCTCGTATCAAACGTGTAGCTATCGTTCATTACTGCTTTCTGAGACTCCATCTCCTCAACTGCCCGTTGTCGTACAAAAGTGTCAGGACTACCCTATCATAGTATAAGATACGGACGCCAAGCCGCGCGCAGTATCACCCAGGGAAAAAAAATCAGTTATAAATTGAACGACCCTCGTATGTTCAACAAAATATTTGAATGAAGAGGAACTTCAAAAAATTAATAGTTTCTTACCAGAAGAGAATACGAAAAAAAAAAAAAATAAATAAATAAACGATGCCCTCGGTCGAAGAGATGTAACAGCTTTTTCATGTCAGTCGTCCTGAGTGAGGGCTTTCCTGAATTTTCTTCATTTCTACCAGGCAAATGTCGGGCTGGTCCCTAACATACAGGTATCAGGCCGTTTCCTTCCTTTCCCATTCTACTTCTGTTTCCGGATAGTATCCCTCATACGTGACGGGCTTTAAGCCACGGATAGCGGCAGTACCCAGAAATCTGTATAAGTAAATAAAAATGAAAACGTACAGTACACTAATAGTAATTGTACAGGGTAGTTACTAATTGATGCAATAGGATGCATATATATTACAGTAAATAAAAATTCTCATACTTTACGACATCCAAAAGACTTAAAATCTGCGAACGGTCTTGAGGAGTTCCTCACATCTTCCTCGAGGCATCTGAAGAAAATTTGTTGCTACTTAAAAGACTTGAAGTATGAAATTCTTTGTCCATCCTGCATAATAAAAATGGTAGGGTAAGATCGGAAGTAAGATTACGTAATTTGTAGGCAGTGAAAAATCTGTGGTATTACTTGTATGTAAGACAGCAAATAACAAACACTTGAATCGACGATCGTGAATCTACATTCAGTTAACGATCTTCAAATGCGTATCATTCAGCGCAGTAATGATTTTGTGATATACGTCAACACACTTCTTTTTAACTTTAAACATTTAATTACTCAAGAAGTACTTGCTGTGTAATAATATTTGTAAATAGAAATTATGAACCAACTTGATATTGCCCTATTGAATTCAACTTTTTCATATTCTCACTTTCAAAATAAGGCTACTATAAATGATCCATTCGTTTTCAAAAGGCTATATTTTCAAAAGTAAGTCAAAAATTACCCGCAATGTAGCTATAACTTCTCTTATATTGCTTATGTTGACCTCTGTCCTTGCTTATTTTATTGTTATGCTGTTGTGGTCATGCTATGGAAGTTTAATCGTAATTCCTCCTTTTGTCTTCCTTTTGTTGCAGATAGATCATGAAATCATCTACCATTAGGCTGAAAAATTTAAAAATGGTCGCACAAGTGTTACGCACGAGGAAGGAACCGGACGACCATCTATAGCCACAAATTTTTCAATCCATTCGTAGACACTCCGTTGCGGCAAGACACTGTACCTCTATTGTGTCGAAAGTCTTTAAGGTTGGTTTAAAGGGACAAGTTTTGTCGATAGATGGCAGTACAATCTTCGTATCTCTTCCATGTATTTTTCACCTTTCACGAAAATTCACGATTTCTGTTACAAGTTTCAACCTACAGACTTCAATTTTTTAGAAAAGTAACTTCATAATTTATCGAAGGCAATAGTCTGTGCCGATTTTTTTATTTAGAATTTTCTTCATTGTTGAAATGGCGTGATAGTTGAAATGAATATCCAAAGCTTTAACAATGGAAATGTTTTAACAATGAAGAAAATTCTAAATAAAAAATCGGCACGGATTGTTTCCTGTAATAGGTTATGAATTTCCTTCTCTAAAAATTTGCAGTCTCTACGTTGAAATTTGTGAAAGAAATTGTAAATTTTCGTGAAAGGTTAAAATTATATGGGAAAGATACGAAGACTGTAGAGACATCTATCGGAAAAAACTGTCCCTTTACACTAACCTTAATGGATTGCGGCCCCTGATACACCTTCCAGACCACAAAAATTAGATCACAGCTCGATGTTCCTGTTTGGTGCAAACTTCTAATGGAGCGGCCATGATCTATCGGCAACAAAAGGTAGACAAATGAAGGGATTAGAATCAAACTTTCGTAGTATGACCACAACAGCATAACAATAAAATAAACGAGGACACAGGTTACTATGAACAATGTAAGAAAAATTATAGCTACATTGCGGGTAATTTTTGACTTACCCTCGTATTAAAAGTATAAACATGAGAGATATGAATATAACCGCAAGCTCACCAAGTTTTCTGCACTTTCTACAAATGTTCTATATGTGCTGCTTGGTCACACGATAGAATTCCAAGCGGTAGTCGACCTCGTTCCATCATTTTCTAGCGTCGTCCTGTCAATGGTCTGCACTGCTGCATCGATGCGTTCCCTGAGCTCGACTAATGATTGTGGTGCCACTTGGAATACACAATACAAATTTGATGAATCTGTGGTTATTTTCATATATCTCTCATGTTTGTACTTGTAATACTTTTCAAACGAATGAATCACTTGTAGTAGCCCTGTATATACACAGGGTGTTTCAAAACAATACCGACAACGTTTGTGGTAATGGATAATTTTCTGGGCCACGTATATTCGTTTTTGGCCATAACACGCTGTGGTACTGGATTGTTGCCTGGGTTACATGTAGTCGTTTGGACATAATACGCTGTGGTAATGGATTGTTGCCTGGATTACATGTAGTCGTTTGGTCATAACACGTTGTGGTAATGGATTCTCACAGGCCGTAATATCCAGTTTTTTAAATGTAAATTTTGTAAGTTTCACTGGTATTCTCTTTGGATATGAGATGTGGAGGAGTGCATAACGTTTAATTACAACACTAACAATGGCCTGTCCTACCAAAGCCATTGTTCCGACACTCTTTTTACTATCCTAGAAATGCTAGAGTTTGTATAGAAAAGAGCAATGATGTACTCTTTCCAAAAGCGATTTTCTTCGGAGACAGTTTGTCCACTACAACACTTTGTCTGCTATACAGCAACTGAGAAACTGATAACACGTGTGCGTATAGTTTTGTCGGTCTGTGAAACCCGGTTTTAACAGGTGTCGCTGCATGCAAGTTGTTCAAATGGAAATAGATCAGCCTCTGTATTATGGGCCTTTTAAGGTCATCTACAACAAGATTGCGACATAGAGACAATGGTTGGATCTAAGGAAAAACGTGTTCATCCTATAGTGACCATTGCATCCAACAAGGGCCCGTTAGGAAATACAAACCGAGAATGGGGGTCCAGTGAATGTGTCAGATGGCTTACCAAGAAAAAACACCCTTACAAAGGAATGCGGCCCGGACGGTCCAAGTATCTTCAGCTAATGCCAAGAGACCTATCCCTCAGTGTAAGAGAATCTCAGTACTATTGTAAGGTCTACGTACATCACTTGCAACTTTGGGACATCACTGAATTAACTGCAAGAAATTATATGAATGGCACTTCTGTTTGCTGGGATGTTTGTGATCTGTTCAGTTGATAAAAATACAAATAAGGAATGAAACCAGATTTTTGAACATCTCCCTATTTTTACTAGCGTATGAAACAGGAAACAGGTATTCATGTTATTCCATTTAGCGACTTGGTATGTTCTCGTCAATCGTCATTCTCTTTAACGACAACCCGAGACGTCATACATGTGGAACAACTTTGAAACGTGTACAAAACTTGTACCCGTGAGGAACTCATTGGGTATTTACCTAACATTCTGGATGTTGCATCCAGTAATTTTCATCTATTCCTTGCCTTGAAGAAGTAGTTGAACGTAGTAACGAAGAAGTGAAAAACCGGCGATTCTTCCATATGCAGGATATGAGGTTCTATGACCAAGTGTTCATCAAGCTAGTGCAGCGGTATGAAAAATGCTTTAACGTCAATGGTGACTATTTAGAGAAATATAAAACGCACGGTCCTCTACAACTATCTACTTCTAAAGGTCTTCAGACAACTATAATAAAATATGGATATATTTTTAGTCTTAAAAATAGATTCCTCCTTGATCGATGCACTTATTTGCACCTGATCGATGCACTCTTCGACTTTTACATCGCTTGTAGAAAACAGCTTTAGGAATGCTGCAAAACTCCTTTGCCACGGCGAGCCAAAAGTATTGAGACGACCTGCTTTAAAACCTTACTGTGCGTGCTATAGAACGGTTGACACCCGAGCTACGTAGCCAAATACTTCTTGTAACACGTGACAGGTTTCAACCGTTTTCGTTCATTAGCCTGTGAACACGGTGACGTGGTTTGCAAATGAAGAGTTTTCGCCTTGTTATTACCGTTAATGGATGAGAGGTTTCTGCTAAAGAACGTTTCTACTCTGCATCCGCTCCCGCTCTACTCGCCAGATCTTAACACCTGTCAATTACTTCCTCTTCTCAAAATTGCAATTTGCCTTAAAAGAACGCTATTTTCGATCGGTGGAAAACATTCAGAACGTCGTAACAAAGGAGCATCCCAAAAACTGCTTTTCTTCAGGCCATGAGGAACGTGCCTGATCGAACAAATGCTTCAATCAAAGAGGAATGTATTTTGAAGAATAATAGTAAGTTACGTCAAAACTTATCTGTGTTTTAGTACAATTGTCTAAAGACTTTCGGGTGGAACCTTGTATGTGTCTACTTATACACAAAATGTAAGTGTTTTGGAATAACTACATGGTTAATACCAGCATAGGAAAATTTATTTATGAGCTTATAGTGATCTTTATTATCAACCAATTTTTGAGGACATTCATTTTATTTTGTGTAATGGCAGGGGCGTAGGGAGAGCAAGGAAAGGCATTTACTCCCCCCCTGAGTTTGAGGTATATATAGATTTTATCAATAGAATAGTAGTAAATCAGTGAAAAACGCGAAATTTTACTTATATCAAGGGGTCTTGCCCCCTCCCCCCCAAGCAAAATCTGAAATGACGCTCCTGTGTAATGGACTTAAAGAAATGCATTTCGTTTCATTTCTGCGTTGTCTTTCATTTTACGTTACAATGGACTTTATTCACGTTTGAACCTCATCTGTGGGAACCGTAGAGATAACATACTCTCATACACTCTATTTGTATGTCATGATAATGCTCCAGCCAATGAGAATATAAGTGTAGACGAAATGAGTAAAAAATTGCATGAATTGAGGGTTCCGAAGTTACATTTTACGCCTGGGTTCTAGACCCGTGGGCGGGGCTTCGTCTGAGAAGTGAGAAGAATGACACAGCATTGTGCAAAATGGAGAAATAGAAACTAGACCTGCGTTGTGCTTGTTAAATTCTTCAGTTATTTTTTTCATTCATTTGTTCTTTAAACTCTTTGTTTACCTACAACAACAAAGTAAGTATGTAGTTGTTATAAACTTGTTCAATATAGTTAATTGAAGTGCAGATGCGTTGGATTTAGTGATTCCTTCGTTGTTTCTTATGTGCATAATCCGCTTAGCGTAAGTTTCTTCATAATAAAATCGAATTGCTGAAGTATATTGGTTTCAATATAACTCGTAATATTGTGGTTTATTACGGTTGTTTGTGGTGAGGTTGTAACAAACTTCGTTTTGTTTGAATCGCATCACAATTTGCGTAATATCAGCGTTTGTGTGGGGATAGCTTTGTATGTATTCTGGTTATTATTGGCGAAGCTGTCAACACATGGGCGCTCGACGGATTCCAAGTTCGATTCCCGAGCTTGGTTGTTACGTTGGTACCATTTGCCATCCGCAGTAATCATAATAAGGTACTCCCCGATTCAATATTCGATTTAGTTATAAACCTTATTTAGATTGTTTTGTATCATGAGTAGTATGTGATGGCCATGAACCATTTTGCGACGGGGACAAATAGCCTTCGCCACTGACTTCCCCGTCGATCCGCAATAAATCAAGCCTATCGTTATTGGTGCTTCATTTTTTGATCTAGAGTTCGTTACCTCTCTCCCGACCGCGGTTAAAAAATAAACTTTCAACTGGAAGAACGCTTGTGTTCCACTTTCAAAGCAGAACGTCCAGATCGCAGTGACAAGATGTTTTTACCTTTTACAGGAATTTTTTTAGTTATGTGCAATTTTGAGACTTTACTGACCAGACATTTCCTGATATCTAAGAATTATATTATCCTACTTGCGGAACCTGCGCGCTCTACACAGCGCATCATTCACATATGAGCATGAATCTCCATGTCATTCCTCACAACATCTGTACATGTCCCTTTACAGACAAGTGAAGGACGTCTTGATAAAAATCGGCAAGGAGTATCATAAAGGGGACTTTTTTTCGATTATTATTTCAATATTTTGCACTGTTTGCAAGATTTGAGCCTACTTCCTGTTGGAGTTTCTAATTCATGTATGATCAGTATTTTCTTCTTGCATACAGTAATAAGCAAATACATTACACACAGTTAATTATAATATTAGTAATATACGGTGTTCATTGGGCAAAACACTCCAAACAAAAAGATTCATTTTAGACTGGAGAAATGGTTATCCTTCGTTTTTCGTTACCATTTGGCCATGAAACAAACGCCGGAGAGATATATTAACCTCGTATACAAATGTGTGATGTTGAAATGTATAACTTGTAGGATATAATGTTTTACTTTTTAAGATTTCAATACTTCCACTGTACCCCCCTAAAAAAATGTAATAAAGAAATAACGGTCGTTTTTTAAAAAAATCAATTAGAACTGAACAATCTACACACAATTTGCAATGGATCTGTGAAAACGGCAACTTTCTAGAGCTTGTGGTTTCCGAGATATCATTGTCAAAATAGTTGGCCACAAACATATAAACTTTTCTTGACCACAAACATACAAACATTTTAATATATAGATTGAAATAGGAAAGGTGTGTAAAGATACTTTGTTGAACAATTTATTTCGTAGTAAATATACGAACTTCCTTTATGAGTTGGATATTATGACAAGTTTTTGTACTTTCAATACTTCCTACATCCTGTTTATTTTCAATTTAAAGATGGGAGTAATCAGACATTCAAAGAATGTCCACTCATACGTTCCCGCTGTTCTTCGTGTGGCAATGTATCTAGGTAGAAAAGTCTTTCAGGAGAATAATTATTTCAGAGTCCATATTTTGTGTCCACCTCTCTTCGGATTGATTTTCTAACCTCCCTAAAATCTCTTTATCAGAATATTAACTGAACTTTCGTTTTGTAGATTTGACAAAATTAAATACAGAAAACAATTAGTGACGTGTTGTTGATGATGATGATGACAGAGTTAACGCTGTAAGCATATACTGTTACTATTATATTACAATCCTGGGAAGATTTTCTTCAGTTTCGGAAGAAAAAAAAAATACAAAATGAAAGAAAACTTTTAATTGTCCATATTAAACTCATAATACGGACGGACTACGGGCTTGATGCATTCGTGTTGTGTGGGAGATTCGGATTCGCTTCCCGGTGGGAGCTCATGTGGTTCGAATCCCATGTTCAGCTGTAGGTTCATGTCTTATGCAGGGTGGCCCATAATTGTGTATGATGTTTGAATAGTATTTGTAATTTTGGACAAAACGTTTCGATATGACAACACTGTAGCCTGAGAGTAGGAATGACGCAAGATGGAGCATCGTCACACTATGTCATACCAATGCGAGAGTGGTTGAACGAAACATTTCTGAACCGCTGAATGGATCGACTTGGATATGTGGAGTGGCCAGCTCGATCTCCCGATTTTACACAACCTAATTTTTTCTTATAGTGTGTTTTAAAGGACAAAGTGTATCAACATTACATAACGCAATTTGGCCGGACTACGAGAAGCTATTACAAAACAGTTTCAGAAGATACCAGCATGAGTCTGTCAAGCTTCTTGTGACAACGGTGCTCGACGTCTCCAAGAAGATACCAGCATGAGTCCGTCAAGCTGCTTGTGACAACGTTGCTCGACGTCTCCAAGAAGATACCAGCACGAGTCTGTCAAGCTGCTTGTGACAACGTTGCTCGACGTCTCCAAGAAGATACCAGCACGAGTCTGTCAAGCTGCTTGTGACAACGTTGCTCGACGTCTCCAAGAAGATACCAGCACGAGTCTATTAAGCTGCTTGTGACAACGTTGCTCGACGTCTCCAAGAAGATACCAGCACGAGTCTGTCAAGCTGCTTGTGACAACGTTGTTCGACGTCTCCAAGAAGATACCAGCACGAGTCTGTCAAGCTGCTTGTGACAACGTTGCTCGACGTCTCCAAGAAGATACCAGCACGAGTCTGTGAAGCTGCTTGTGACAACGTTGCTCGACGTCTCCAAGAAGATACCAGCACGAGTCTGTCAAGCTGCTTGTGACAACGTTGCTCGACGTCTCCAAGAAGATACCAGCACGAGTCTGTGAAGCTGCTTGTGACAACGTTGCTCGACGTCTCCAAGAAGATACCAGCACGAGTCTGTGAAGCTGCTTGTGACAACGTTGTTCGACGTCTCCAAGAAGATACCAGCACGAGTCTGTGAAGCTGCTTGTGACAACGTTGCTCGACGTCTCCAAGAAGATACCAGCACGAGTCTATTAAGCTGCTTGTGACAACGTTGCTCGACGTCTCCAAGAAGATACCAGCACGAGTCTGTCAAGCTGCTTGTGACAACGTTGTTCGACGTCTCCAAGAAGATACCAGCACGAGTCTGTCAAGCTGCTTGTGACAACGTTGTTCGACGTCTCCAAGAAGATACCAGCACGAGTCTGTCAAGCTGCTTGTGACAACGTTGCTCGACGTCTCCAAGAAGATACCAGCACGAGTCTGTCAAGCTGCTTGTGACAACGTTGCTCGACGTCTCCAAGAAGATACCAGCACGAGTCTGTCAAGCTGCTTGTGACAACGTTGCTCGACGTCTCCAAGAAGATACCAGCACGAGTCTGTGAAGCTGCTTGTGACAACGTTGTTCGACGTCTCCAAGAAGATACCAGCACGAGTCTGTGAAGCTGCTTGTGACAACGTTGTTCGACGTCTCCAAGAAGATACCAGCACGAGTCTGTCAAGCTGCTTGTGACAACGTTGCTCGACGTCTCCAAGAAGATACCAGCACGAGTCTATTAAGCTGCTTGTGACAACGTTGCTCGACGTCTCCAAGAAGATACCAGCACGAGTCTATTAAGCTGCTTGTGACAACGTTGCTCGACGTCTCCAGGCATGCAGCGATTTGAAAGGGACATTGGTGAGCCATGCCATGGAGAACAGAGATTAAAATTCTTGTAAGAAAAGGTGTGAGAGTAATGTGTTTATGTTCAGGTTATGTGTGTTGCTGGTCTGTCTTTACCGCAATCTTTCAAATATCGTACATAATTATGGGCCACGTGTAAAATCGGTGCTGAAAAGGTGCTCGGACCAACCAATTCTGTATACAGTTATTAATAGTCTACACTTGAAAACTGAATCATTTCCGAACGTTATGTTTCGTGCATTTTGAAAGGAATGACAAACTACCTTATCCCAGGGCCGTGCCGGGGGGGGGGTAAGCCGAGGGCCCCGGGCGCCGAAGTAAGGGGGGAGAAAAATCAGGAGAAAAAAGGAAAAAGGATAGGAAAAATTACTTGGAATATATGTATGGGGCCGCCGTCGTATACTCTCGCCCGGGCGCTGATTTTTCACGGCACGGCACTACTTAACCCAATATTTTAATCCAAATACAATCCTAGAATGCACCAACGAAAATAAACTTCGTTATTTCGACCGGCAGATGGTAACAGCATGTTTACTGGAGAGAAATTTCAATCATTGACATATGAAAACAAGTACATATGGTTATTAATAATTGAGCGATGTATATATAGTACTAATATACAGGGTGTTTCAAAACAACATCGACAAGGTTTGGGAGATAATTTCTGACACCAAGATAAGACGAAAAATATAGACCAACTTGGGTGCACAAATGCTTCCTTTCGGAATTATAGGCTGCTGAGAACATGAAAAATTAAGTTTAAAGATCCATAGCTCCAAAACTATCGGACCTGCCGTAGTCGGGTCAAGACTTTTATTTAGGAACTTTTTTATGTGGCCTATCCAAATATCCATATTTCACAGTCCTGCGGTACTTCCACAACAATTCTTATATAGGTAGTTGGTGAGTACTTCAAATTATATACCCGCAGCCAAACTGCCTGTGTAAACATTGTTGTGTGAGTACCGATCTAAAACGTATTTTTGGATAACGCACATATTAGTTCCTAAGTGAAATCTTGACTCGACTACGGTGGGTCCCATAGTTTTGGAGCTATGGATGGACCTTTAAAATTGATTTTTCATGTTTTCGGTAGCCTATAACTCCGAAATAAAGTATTTGTGCACCCAGATTGGTCTATACTTTTTGTCTTATCTTGGTGTCAGGAGTCATCTCCCAAATTGAAACACCGTGTAGATGAGATATAAATAAATCAGAATAGATTAACAGATATTAGTAAATTAAACCGAGGATTCGTGATTTGTTAACAGCAAGAGACTTGATAGTTACTTTAAGTAAAGCAGGAAAGATCTTTTAATTCATATTTGATCTACCTATGTAAAAATATAGAAAGAAACGAGCAAGACTTCGGGAACTAACTTCTTACCATGTTGTACTATTTCTTGCGAAGTAATAGTTTTTCTTTGCAGGTCCTCACGTGATTATATTGCTGGAGACTCTGCATCAAGGGAAATTGTCAGTAAATGCAGTAGAAAAATTGCGCACTGTACAGAAGAAGCTTTAGAACGGGACATATCTTCATCTGAAAGTTACGAATTTGAACACCCAACGTTAGCAAGGATTTTGGATTCTGTGAGTAGTAAATCTCGACCTCCATCAGAACAGAATAAAAATGCAGCCGATTTATCCCTGACAAGTTTACTAAAAGATAGCATCAGTCCTTGGACAACGAAAAAATGCAGTGCTTACCCCAGAAGTGTCGGAAATCATCTACCAGTAACTATTGGTACAAATAATGTTCTTTCCAAACAGTTTTCTAAACGGGACTGTGTCGTAAGTGCTGTGAATGATAAATATCCGAAAAAGAATATAGTTAATATTCAGGCAGTAGACATACATCCTAGTCAAATTAATATCAGGAAAAGTAGTGGAGTTCCGATAAATGTGTTCAATGGAAGATCGGAACAGACGAAATCTTGTAAAATACCGTCTAACACATCTGATATTAATTCAAAATACAGTGACAATACGTGGAATAATAAAAATAATCTTGATGGGGGATCTTCAGACGATTCTAATACTACGAACACTTTAAGCACATTTGAAGAATTATTTGAAAAGTTGGAAAAAACTGTTTGTGATGAAGACAACAACTTTAATTGTAGACAATGTAGCGCTAGCTTCAAAACCGTGGGTGAGCTTCTGCTACATTCTCGGATCCATTACAAGTATTACATGCGAATTTCCTCCAGCTATGAATCTATCGGAATCCAGAAGTGCAAACTTTGTCTGAAACCGTTTTGTAACAAAACAGCGCCTGATACTTGCGAACCAGAGATACATTGCATATGCAGTAAATCCTCAGAGAGATGGAGGACGAAAACAGGCGATTCTTTCAAGTGCCTTTTATGCGGGAAATTTATTGAAAACGTAAATATATTCGAAAGCCATTTAGAATATCACATCGGTAGAGCACCTTTCCAGTGTGTATTCTGTGGTATAGCTGTACGAACACCGTATCTTTTGCGATGTCACACGTCTCAGAAACACCAGCCTGAGTGGCAGAAATGATGTTGGAATTCTCTTTAAATGAATACACAATAATTTACATGGCAAGTATATCCAATCAAGATAAATAAATAAGAAAATATAAAAAAAAATCACTGAACCACAAAGATTTATATATATATATATATATATATATATATATATATATATATATATATATATATATATATATATATATATATATATAGTTATTGTCAAAGTCGTGAGCACTTTTCTTTTTAAATAATAATAATCCTGAAAAATCTGTAAAAACGTGCATCCATAAAAGCACAGTTTGATGGACTTGTTATGTTAAAATATATGGTCCTGTTTCCACTGAGACAAATTTATCGAGTATCTTTGCGTTCAATGAAATGCCGATTGTTAACCTTGATAAGAGCTTTACAAATTTCGGGCATTTGTTTGTTTGATTAATTTATTCAACTTTTGCGAAGCGTGCTACTCCAGTAGCTCTGAAAAGCTTTCCAAAGAACTTCAGAATTCGTTGACATCTATTTACGAACTGTCCTATCAAGTTCATCTCACAAGACTTGATGGGTAACCAGTCCGGTACTGAGGTGACTTATTCCATTTGTTGGTAATGTAAGCGTCTTTTGTGCATTGCAGATATTTACTGCATAGCTTGGGTTGGTAATCCTGTTGTAGTACAAAGTTACTACTCCAAATACATGTTCCTGATGGAATTCCATGCCTTACGTAAACGTTGTGAAACGCTTTTTTTTTATCCATTATTCTATTAATTCGACCTAAATTTATCAACTTGGTAGTCTGTAAAGCATTTCCAAACAGTGAAGCTACCTTCTCCGTGCCTTGCTCTACAAACCGTGAGCGTTGACTTTACTATAGTATAATAACATAACAGAGTCCGATGGTGTATCGGCAAAATCGTAATTTGTGGATCAAATTGTATATTTCACGCTTTTTTTTTTTTTGAGTTGTGATTTTTTAAAATTATTTATTTATTTATTTTTTTTGTTGTTGTTGTTGTTAGCGTGGGATAATTTAATGCTTGTCTGTAATTTTATTAAAATGATCGTATTAAACAAATGAAGTGTATGTATTGTGTATATGGAAAGTATCTAGACGAATGTGCAGATCTTGGCAAGAATACCTTGATAATATAAGATAAGAAATGTTTAATGAACACATTCAAATATTACAACGGATATTACGTTTCCTCAAAAATCGAGAAGAATAACAAACTCAATTTGAGAGAAATATCAAATTAGTGAATGTTTATAGATTAAGATAGTGCAAAATAGTTTAGAGAAACAAAATATTCATTCGTAACGGTGAATGGGGGGGGGGGGGGGGGAGTAATGATTTTAAACACACTGCTTTTAGTAGGTTGTAAACGCAGCTCTAGTTTTAGCTTTGAGAATAAGGACTTACATATTCAAGAAAAAAAGATACAAAAATGAGACGCTATTATGTTTGCTTTTGGAATATATATATATTTATTTTACACGAAATAAAGGAAACTATTTTAGGTTTGTATTAAAAAAAAAAAAATATACTGTCTTCGCCGAGAAATACTTACGGAACCGGAAAAGATGTTGCGTGTGGTTCTTTGAACTGTGACCAAGTTGTCACGAGTTTGCGATGTGTTCGTTCAGAACCCTGGCGTTAAAATGTTTAAAACATTTATTTTTGGAAAATTTTGTGTTTTGTTGACAAAATATTTAAGTTGATAACACTGTTTGATTTATTAGTTGCACTGTTTTATAAATTCGTATTGACTTCGAGTTGATTTAAGAGTAACATTGTTACTGGAATAAAAAGAAAGCGTATGCCTTACTGCGAAAGCACTTTTGTTAAAAATGTTATTAAATTAACTGGAGAAATTATTATTTTAAATACAATGAAATTCCTGGAGAATTATTGTAGTGAAGATGAGTATTCAAGTTAGAAGGTTATGGTTTTTAGAATGTTGTCATTTTTAAACCAAATAATTTTGAAGACAGTTTAAGGGCAATATTTTTATTTTAGTTTGTAATTCTAAAGTGTTTTGATTTTGTTATTTTTTTAAAAATATATATATATATATATTTGTGTTTCTTCAAAAAATGTATTATTTATTTAATTTTTTTAAAAATATATTTGTTTTTCTTTAAAAAATGTATTATTTTTATTCCTTGAATTTTTACTCTTCAGTAGGGATGGCCACATTTTTCGAAAAATACTTTTTCGGAAAATGGCTTTTTCGAAAACGAAAAAGAATTTTTTTCGAAAAACGAAAAAAAAAATTCGAAAAACGAAAAACGAATTTTTTTTCGAAAAAACGAAAAACGAAATTTCCGAAAATCGAAAAACAGATTTTTCGAAAAAGGCCATCTCTACTCTTCAGTGGATAATTTCTAACGATCGACTTTTTTGTTTTTGTTGAAAGGTAGAATAAGAGAATTAGGGACATTTCTTACTCTACTGAAAACTCATTTTTGAAAGAGTTTCGTTTACCAAAACTTCTTTATACAGGACATAAATGTGTCACAATATTTTAAGAACACATTCCTCACATCAAAATAAAATAAAAAAAAATAAAAATAAATAAAAAAAAAAGTTCATATCGACCTGAGCTCAAAAGTGGATACGCAGTTATAAGATGCCGAAAACGTGAAACAAGTGAACTTTTAAAAGTTCATAGCTCAACTACTGTAGGACCTATCGTAGTCGGGTCAAGACATCATTGAGGAATTGATTTGAACTATCCAAATATCCATCTTTCAGAACCTCCGGTACTTGCACAATCATTTTTAGAGAGGTTGTTTGGGAGTACTTGATCACTCTCCACCTGCGTCTCTAAAAAATTCTCTCTCCCCTACGTTGTACCGTCAAAGTGAAATGATGAAAATCATTCCAGACCCGAACCTCATCTAGTTGAAAATTTGATCGAGATGGGCCGGTGGCTCAAGAGCTATGAAATCACAAACATAATCACTTGCATTTTTGTATATGTAGATTGTTCAAGTAACATTAGTGTGTGTATTCGTTTTTCCATTTTTTTAAAGAAACATTTTTACAAGGGCTTCATATTTATTTTTGAATAGATCACATAAAAAATACTTGTAACTTTCATGACACTACGTTATTTTATGTGTATAACGGATTTTAGGTTTAGTCATTCATTTCAAAAACAGTTGTTGAATACAATTAAGGGGCTATTCACACAATCCGTCAAGCACCAACATGCTAACGCCAGCAAAATACGCTTCAATGTATTGTCAATAAGTACATGCGCACATAGCCGCCTACAATTCTGTCGGCTGCATATAATGATAAATAGTCACGTTTCCTGTTGTGTAGAAGAAAATTTTATGTTCGCGAGTTGGTGAGTACGTGCTAAGAAGGAATGAAATCAATGTTGCCAGATCTGATAATTTCCTTACACAATAAAAGAAAGTTGAATATTTATAGGCATTCTTGATTCGTGGTTGAGTTTATAAATAACATGTACTCTTTGACTCCTGCTGTATAAACTCTGAGTGAAGGAATGAGTACCCGTGGATTTCGTTGGTTGTATTAGAGCTGAGCGTCATTTTCAGCAGCGACGCCATATGAGTCGTAGACTTAACAGCTTAATGTGAGATCCGAACCACATGAGTTCCCGCTGGGAGTCAAACCCGGGTCTTCTGCGCCAAAGACCTATACGCTATTCATATGGCCACGAGGCAGCTTATTCGTGGATCTCATAGCATTCATAATGATTCCTTCATTTTACGTGGCATGCTATCTACAAGGATCGTTTCGAAAGTAATGCCTCCTATGATTTTTTTTTCATGGAAACTAATGTAAATACATAAATAACAACAGCACAGCAAAACAGAGCAATATTTCAGCTACAGACTGTCGTTTTTCTACATAGTTTCCACCATTCGTTATGCACTTTTGCCAACGATAAACCAGAGCCTGCATGCCGCGCTTGTAAAAATCGGAACCAGCCGAGGCTAACCACTTCCTTACAGCTTTGACAACAGCTTCCGACTCTTGAAAATGTTCGCCACATTCAGCTTTGTACATAATTCTGGGTCGGTATCCGGCGATCAGCACGGAAGAGTTGAGCAAGACGCTCTTTATTGCTAGGGATGACAGCTGTGCAGGTTTGACCGGGCCGTTGCTTGTCATGACCAGCCTTTTCACCACCTTGAAAATGCCGTACCCATCGCCTCACATTGCTCACGTCTATTGTATCGTCTCCATAAACCTTTACCAAGCGTCGATGGATTTCATTTGGCGCAATTCCGTCAGCAGTGAGGAATTCACACACGCATAGTTTTTATATGCACGTCCATATCGGGCTCCAGTTTGGAACACTTCTATGCTGGCGCCAACTACCGCAGAACAACAGAACCAGCTGCAAATAAAAGAGGAAGGTTCAAGCAATAGCACTACAATAACGACAACTGGCACGGACATACAAAATCAACACACACACACACACACACACACACACACACACACACACACAAAAGGCATTAATTTCGGAACGACCGTCGTAATTTATTACTTTATCTAATATCTGCAACAGTACAAATAATACCATTTCAAAATATCCAGTAAAGATATTCTACTTCTTATCTATCTATCATATATATACAAGGTGTTTCAAAACAATACCAACAACGTTTGGGAGGTGATTCCTGACACCAAGATAAGACAAAAAAGTATAGACCAACCTGGATGCACAAATGCTTCCTTTCGGAGTTACAGGCTGCCGAAAACATGAAAAGCTGAACTTTAAAGGTCCATAGCTCCAAAACTATGGGACCCATCGTAATTAGGTCAAGACTTCACTTAGAAACTAATATGTGCCCTATCCAAAAATCCATGTTTCAGAATCCTAAGGTACTCACGCAACCAGTTTTATAGAGGGAGTTTGGTTACGGGCATATAATTTGAAGTACTCACCAACTACCTCTATAAAAATTGTTGCAGAAGTACCGCAGGATTGTGAAACATGGATATTTGGATAGGACACATAATAGTTCCTAAGTGAAGTCTTGACCCGACTACGGTAGGTCCCATAGTTTTGAGGCTATGGAGCTTTAGAGTTCATTTTTTTTTTCTTGTTTTCGGCAGCCTATAACTCGAAAGGAAGCATTTGTGCACCCAGGTTGGTCTATACTTTTTGTATTATCTTGGCGTCAGGAATCACCTCCCAAACATTGTCGGTGTTGCTTTGAAACATTATATATATATATATATATATATATATATATATAATATTGTTAAGCAATTGTCTTTACCAGAAGAAATAACAGGTGTAGCAAGGAATTTGTAAGGTGAATCGTAACGGGTGATTCCTGAAATTTGACACTAAATATGTTTCAATATAAAAGTGAAAAAAAAAGTCTGAAATGTTAATTTATTACAGTCTCTCGTACATAATGTACTCAAAGAATAAAGTTAATTAATTCTTCCAGTGCGTCGGACGTGATCTAATTTTTTAGGTACACTATCTGCCATCCTCTGTATAAGATCGAAGTCGTACTTTTTTCAAACAATACTTCTGTTTTTAAGATTCGTTTCATTTTTGACTTATGCCCTCGGTTAGATAGGATACCATTGATTTCACATAGTGAGATGGGGCAGGATCTGCCCAAAAGACATAATTATCATCGGAATAGTACTTTTTGATAGACTAATAGTAGTTTCTTAGTCAGGGTTCCTACTGATCAGGGAAGTCAGGGGAAATGGTGCAGGTTAGGGAAAAGGACTGGAAAGTCAGGGAAATTTTATAAAATATATTTTTTGTAACATTAATTGTACATCAATATCAGCTTAGCCTACCATTAATGAACACAGTAGGGAACGTTGCTCAGATTCTTATGGGTAGTAAGTGGAATGTACGTATGAGCAATTGGTCCCTTCGCGGAAGGAGCGCGGACCAAAATGAAGTCCTCGCTGCTATGCAGTGGTAATTTCAACACCCCGACTCTAGATATCTGTTTCGACTTGACGAAATCCTGCCACTAGTGGCACACTAGCGGCAATCCTTCGACGCGTCGCTATATCAACGATCGACATTTACCGGCAAGTGGGCCACTAAATGTTGGCGACGTTTACGGCATGAAGTTGTTGCTCCAATCGACGAATGTTGGCTTTGTTCATTAGAACTGATTTCCGATTGAGTGATATTCCCTTTTCCCAACGATGAATATAGCATTATATAGTTGTTTTAGGCACTGCGATAAACTTGTTTTTCTTTTATTAATGTGATTCTCACAAAAGGCGTCCACTCGAGAAATCAGTCCTTTATGATTCGTGATGCAATATGCCTCTTATAAATTACTTCACTCCATCGAAATTACATGTGATTAAAGGTGATGGACTAAGCTAACCATCTGTAACGCAGGTACGTAGCCAAGGGGGGGGGGGTACGGACCCCTCCTTCGAGACCAGAAATGAAAAAAAAATAAGGAAGGATGAAACAAAATGAAATGAGAAAAGAAGGATCAGCGTTAAAAATAAAAAGCTACAGGAAACGTTTGGTTACTCTTTTTTATGAGAAGATTTGTATTGCAATACATGGTGGCGAGGTGAGCGAGATATTCTGGAAAAGTCAGGGAATTTGAAATTTCTAGAAAAGTTACGGAATTCTCAGAATTTCTGCTACTAGTGAGGGAGATTTCAAGCTTCCGAAAGCATAGTGCTTTTGTGCAATAGCGTGAACATTTTTTGTCATAATTTTCCGTCATCGATCCTTGCAGTATCAAACATGTTATTTCAAAAAGAATTTCTGTTGCTTCTTTAACCTGTCGTTTGGAATAGACAGTAGTTGACGGAAAAATAAAAACAAAAATTTATGTGGAAAGAAAGTTCTCTTAACATTTGATTCAACAGAGAAAGGGACGCAGATATTGTAAAATATTTTACAAGATACTATTGAATATGTACCTTTTATAATAGTTGAGGTCATAATGAAAGGAAAATTGTAATATTTGAATAAACAGAGGAAGGGCGTAAATATTGTAAAATCTTTTTCAATACTTATTATTATTATTATTATTATTATTATTATTATTATTATTATTATTATTATTATTATTATTTTACTCGAGATTACTTATAGTTTGTTATTAAAATACTTACCAACATATCGTCATTTTATTGTCCTAACAAACCAATATATGTTGATTGTAAAGTAGTTTAGATTGATTGAACTCCTGGGCCTTCAGAATTTCATGTCACGCCCCCCCCCCCCCCCCGCACCCCGAAATCCTGGCTAAACGAACGAATATATGTTTCGTTAAAATAGTTTAGAATGATCAAGCTCCTGGTGTGATGACAAAAAATATTTCATGTCACGGATTCCCCTCCCCCCTTTCACGAAATCCTCGCTACGTGCCTGTGTAACGTACAAAAGAACATCAATCATAGTGAAGTATGTAACAAGTTATCGTCAGTGCCTAATTTTAGAAATCACCCGTTATTGTAAGTATTTTTTTTTTTTTAAATATATTTACAAATCTATAAATAGTAATACTGTATTATTCTTGTGATCGAAGTGGCATGATTTGTACATTAATATATATGTGTTTGTTTTGTTTTGGATTTATATATATTCGTTGAGGAAAATTAAAAGTTAATGTGTAAAATTAATATACATTTCGAATTAAGGTTAGCTTAAACTATCCTGAAGAAAAGCTTTCGAGATTTACGCTCGAAATATAGATGATAAGTTTTAGAGTATAACTGACTCATAACTGTAGGAACACATAGGTTACTATTTTGTTGTTGTTGAATTTGTGTGTTTTATACGTTCAGTTATTTGTAAAATACTACATATTTTGAAATACAGCCATATGCTACAAAACTGACGAAGTAGTTTTTTTAAACACTGTGTATCTATGTTGTTGAGTAGCCTTGAGAATTGTTTTCTGGAAATTTTTTTTTTTTTTTTTTAAAGTTAACTCTAGTCTAAAAGGGTCAAGTTCTTCATGAAATTTCAGGACTTTGCATGTATTTCAGCTTACTGAATTCTGGCCAGAAAATCTTATTTTGAAAATGGCGTTCATTTTCTTCTATTATTCATAGTTCGTACAATTTGATGTTTTATGAGAACGTTTTCAGTATAAATTTTACAGAAGATAAAATATTGCCTACCAGATCTCAGTGTTTTAAAGATACAAATCGATAATTTTTCCACCTAAATGAAGGTACGATATTTTTGAAGTTATGTTGACATAAAATTACGAAACAGCAGATCAGAGCATATCCCAAGGTTGCCAGTTAACACCCCTGAAACAAAACAAAACAAACAAAAAAAAAAAAAAAAAAAAAAGATTAGTGTTAAAAATATAGACTTTGTCTCTTTACTTATTGAATGATCCTCGTATATATGAGTCGTCCAATTCCAAAACGGCTCTTGTCAATTTACGGAAAATCCCAGAAAACTTAGAAAAAAATGTAGGATCTGCATGTTTTGTAGAACTGGAAATACTTCGATGTGTTCATGAAAAAAAAAAAAAAAAAAAAAAAAACCTTGAACATCTTCAAATATTTCCAGTTCCATAAAACGCATCCATCCTACAGTTTTTCTCGGTTTTCTGTAAATGGACAAGACTCGTTTTGAAATTGGACGACTCATATATGTTTAGTGGCGTACGCAGAATTTCATGAAAAGAGACCTTTAAACCCACATAGCACACTACGTCCCTGGGATGTCCCATTTTGATCCCAATCATCCCATTCGGTTCCCGGGATTATCGGGACAATGAGAAGACATCCCATGGACGTCCTGCATGGGACGTCCTGAAGGATTCCCATGTAGGATGTCCACGGGACGTCCCAGATGGGACAGGAGGTCCGAGGGAAAACCAATAGACATCCCTTCGTGGTCCCGTTGAACATCCCGTATTCCGGGATATTAGCGGACATCTGGATCTCCCGCGGAAATCCTGTGGAAGTCCCGGGAGCACATTTGGATAATCCCGGGATGTCCCGTCGTCCGTAGCGGGCTCAGTCTCGGACATCCCGTGGACGTACTTGTGCTATGTGGGAATGTTCAATCTTGATATAATTTCAGGACATGTGTGATAATTGAATACACACGTTGATTATAATTACCACTTTCAAAATGTTGTAAAAAAAAAAAAAAAAAAAAAGATCCACTGGTCAGAATGACTTCATATTTGAACTGAATATACTTGAACAAGAGGGAAACGGAAAGGAAAAGCCCATCCACTATGGCAAGATCGTACCACATTAGATGGGAAAAATCGGTTTCTAATTATCCTTAGGCCAAAAACTGCATAAAAAGCACATAACGATTCGGTGGATGGGCGTTCTATTAACAGTGCCACAACTGTTGAATCACTTGAAAGTCATTTTTCCCGTCACGAAACCGAAACAATCATGCACATTGAGCAGTACAGTTGGTTTAATGTTCAACTCATGCCAAAGCCGTCGTATTTCGATTCAAAATGTCACTTGTAGCCGAATCCACTTTCATTATGCCGCTTACAACGCCATCTATTAAGAGTCTTCATCCCGGCGAAATTAAAATACCGCTAATTTTACATTAATTACGTGATATCTTCAAATAGATAAAACAATGGAAATGTGGAACAAGAGCGCCCTAGACAATATCATTTTACATGAGAAACCGTTATCACGAGTCACTTATCTGCTTTCGATTTCGAGCCATTTTGAAAATCGGCATTTATTTTCGCGTTTCTAAATAGCTGAAAACATAAAGCCACTAGGTGACTTGGATAACGGTACCTCACGCAAAATAATATTGTCTAGGGCGCTCTTGCTTCATATTTCAATTATCTTTTATCTATTTGAAGATATCACATAATTACTGTAAAATTAGCGGTATTTTAATTTCGCCGGGATGAAGACTCTTAATACATTTTGGAACTTATGTTCTTATGCCGTACCGTTTCCCCTTTCTTCAAGTATATTCAATTCGAATTTGATTTTTATCTTTCCATACTTTGGGCAAGAGGGTTAACACCACGAACCCCCTTGCTACGCTAATTTGTATATTAATTAGAAAGGTGTGCAAACAGACTAGTCTTTTGCGCTGTTTGTACATGAACAACACTTTCGTAACACCGTAATGGTCTGGTTTAATGAACGAGTTCTTTTTTTCTTTAAAGAATTGATTACGATTTGTGTAAGAAAGAATAAAATGTATTTTTCTACACAAAGGAAATAAATTTCAATCTGTTTTTACTGTTTGTTTCATTTTTGTTTGTTTGCAAAAGAACCTAAAAATTATTCCAGATTGCTTTTCTAAGAATTTAATTTGATTTTTAAGTTTAACACACCTTTTAGCTGCTGAATATGACTTAAGGACTGTTACAGTCCGGGCCGGCTCGACCATAGGTTATTTAAAATAAATATTTCCTGTTAGAAACAAATTTCATGATGATGGCTATTAAATTTACTAAACTGACCTTCTATTTGAATACTACATTCATACATCATGTTTAGGTCACATTAATTTAAGGTTACATGGATAATGCTGAAGCAAATGGTCAAACAGATCCTAGCATGAATTGCTTGATTGTTGTCAAATACAAGAATTCAATTCTCGAACAGTAGCGAACAGTTGTTCCATTTAGTTAGTTATCACAGTTTTGATATGAAAACTAGTCTTGCCTTTGTCACAAACAAGTTTCTTATCATTTAAGATAGAAACTTCTTCTTCTTTTTTTTTCAAAATTGTTTAACAGATGTAGAAAGAAAATCAAGAAATAAAGATAAAAGAGCTAGTTGCACTGGAATTGCAAACTCATATCTTGAGATTGAAGCTCGATATTAAATTCTGTAAAAAGGATCACTATCTTTCCTCTGCAGGTGTGTTTGCTATTAACTTTCACTAACATAATAGGTTATTTTTAAAAAAAAAAAAAAACAGACACAACGAGATTGTATTTGTAGTGTTTAGGCCTTTCTGAGTGCGAGTGCACTTTCCCTCCTTTTCGTTGTTCATGATGGGGTAACATACTTAAAATCGTGGCTTTTAAAATTTGTTCTTTCTGGAAAAAAGAGACGGCAAATGATGCCATTGCAAGGGGCGGCAAATTGCCTAGGGCCGGCCCTAGTTGCAGTGGAAGAAATACAGTAGTTTGATCTGTACACGCGAGTTTACCAATATTCATAACATTTAAACGCCGAAGGACGCAACCGCTGCGTCAAGGCTTTAACCCTCAATAGCTCAGCCCGTAATTAAGCTACGAAAATAATTTTGGTATCAATGTAATCTTGAGGGATGAAGCTTGCCGTCGTCGATATGCATTTTTTTATGTATGTAGGAGTATCACGGCGGAGAGGTTTTTTTTTTTGCATCATGTTTTTTGTAGGAGCAATTATTCTCCCCCCTTTGAGGTACGATCATAAAAAATGGTATGTGAAGCAATGAAGTAGTCCACTACACGCAAAAGTAATGCCCTGGAAAAGTAAGGGAGAGGCAAAATTGGCCGATTTTGATTTTTTTTTAACGTAAATTACATTTATTTTCAGACGGTTTCATATAAGACATCTTTTCACTGAATTGGTCTACACAATGTTACCTCTTTGGAAGCTGTGTTCCATAAACTTTCTAATTTTTATCATGACTCTGTGATAATTACGGGGATGGCCAGGACCGCCAACGCGAAGGTCTGAAGATCCCTTCAAAAATGATACACAGTGCGTTTTCATAGGACTTTTGAATTTTTATCTCGCTTTGCATTGCAGCATTGGCTACCATTTTCTTATATTATTGTCACAAGTGTATTGCCTAAACATTAGCTTCATTTTGTCAGCGTAGAGTGACTGTAAGGGTTGCCAGCCCCCCCCCAATTTTTTTCATATTTTTAGGACTTTTTTGTTTCTTCTTCTTCTTCTACGAATAGGGCGGGAATTGCACAAGTGTTACCTCGTTGGAATCGGTGTTCCATAAGCTTTCCGAGGTATCAATCATAACTCTGTGATAATTAGAGGGGTCACCAGGTCCCCCAACGTGAGAGAGTATGATTTCGTTCAAATCTCTGCCCGGTGCGCAAAGGTTAAAGTTTAACTTATTTCGACAATAATCAAAGATATGATTCATTTCATGGGCGAAAACATCTTTAACAACGCCTTCGCTTCTAGCTACATTTTGACATACTGTAACCTGCAAGCAACAAATAAAGATACAATTGCAAGCTGATATCTCGGATACTTCTAATATCGATGCAACAACCAACTTATCATAATGAACATATGGTTTCGCATGTAGGACTTCATCAGATCATGACTCGTGCGTTCGTTATGTTTCATATTTTACTTTTCTGTCTTAAGCAACGCAAAAATGTTACCTGCAATCACAACTTCTGAACAAATATTGTGATAAACTATATCTGCAAATTTAAATCAAAGCTGCCACCTTCAGTTCATACGTACGTTACCGGAGCCTGTCAAAACAATACATTTTTTCTTGAATAAGTACTATCGTTAAAAAAAAAAAAAAAAAATATACAGTATAAATTCAAAACATTTGCATTACTTTTTACCAAAAGAGGATAAGGAAAACATTTAATACAGTTATAGAAGTGAAATGAAATCTTTCAGTTTAAGGTCCCACACTTATGCCCCTTAGGCTAAGGGAGACGGATGATTAAGAGTCTTCATTCCGGCGAAATTAAAATACCGCTAATTTTACAGTAATTATGTGATATCTTCAAATAGATAAAAGATAATTGAAATGTGGAACAAGAGCGCCCTAGACAATATCATTTTACATGAGAAACCGTTATCACGACTCACTTATCTGCTTTCGATTTCGAGCCATTTTGAAAATCAGCATTTATTTTCGCGTTTCTAAACAGCTGAAAACGGAAAGCCACTAGGTGACTTGTGATAACGGTACCTCACACAAAATAATATTGTCTAGGGCGCTCATGTTCCATATTTCAATTATCTTTTATCTATTTGAAGATATCACATAATTACTGTAAAATTAGCGGTATTTTAATTTCGCCGGGATGATGACACTTAAGGCTAGTGAATAATGATGGAAGAATTTGTGGAATGTAAATGTGGGAGGAAACGGTGTTGTCCACCACAAACTTACTTGTCTGGGGATCGAACCACGGACTGCACGCATCAGAGGTAAACGCTCTACCACTGAGCCACCGTGCCCCTACAGTTATAGAGATCCTATTAAAGGTTAATTACTAATTGATACACGGGATGCATATCTATTAACAGTAAATAAAAAATTCTCATACCGTTCCATAATGGGTTTCGAGGCACTCTTCATCTTTTCCTCAGGATATCTGAAGGAAGAAGGGGCCGCGGTGGCTCAATGGTAAGAGCGTTCACCTCTGGTGCGTGGGGTCCCGGGTTCAAACCCTGCTCCCGCCAAGTGAAATTTGTGGTGGACAAACACCGTGTGCGTGGGTTTTTTCGGGGTTCTCCCGTTTCCTCCCACTTTCTTCATTCCACCATTTCATTCATTTCTCATAATCACCGTCTCCTTTAGCCTAACCAGCATAAGAGCTCCTCCGTGGCTAAGCGGTTAGCGTACGCACCTTTGGCGTGGGTGTCCCGGGTTCGATTCCCGGCGGGAGCTCATGTTCGGATTCCACGTTAATCAGTAGGTCCACGTCTCATATAGCCTCACTGCTGAACGGGACGTTAAACTCACAATCCTAACCAGCATAACCGTGGGACGTAAAACTCAAAGATTTCATTTCATTTTCATTTCTGAAGGAAGAAAAAAACCCGTTGCTACATTAAAAATACGATTTATGAAATCCTATTTGTCTACCTGTAGAATAAAAGACGTGGGATAAGTTTGAAAGTTTTTGAGATTTCCTTCTCTTCTTAGTGTATGGTAATGCAAATCATTTGGTATGTATCTCAAGGTAAGATTGCAAATAACAAATACTCTATTGACGATCGTGAATCGCCCAACAGACTCATGATTTCGTGATATACGTACATCGACATAAATTTATTTAAATTTCAACATTTAAACCCACTCAAAAAGAGTATTTGTTGTGTAATAAGATTGGTGAATAGAAACTAAAAGCCTATTTGTTATTGTTCTATTGAATTCAACTTTTTCGTATTCTTCATTTAAGAGTAAAACATTTTAAAAAGATGTACTACAGTTGAAGATTAGAATGATACAGGTTACGTCCAAACTAAATTATTCTAAACAGCTACATGTTATTGACTTGACTTCAGTCTTGATTAGAAATTTTGATATCTAATAAATGTAACCAAAATTGAGAAAAAAACGAAGCTTTAGTTAAGAATACATTCGTAATTTTTTGGCTTGTGTAATGCTCTTTTTTTTTTTTTTTTTTTTTTTTTCGTAAGTTCCTGTCCTAGTTCAAGGTATGGTTTTTGGTCCTGATCAAAAATGATTGGAAAACTCGCCCGTCTATCAATTAAGTGCCTCAGTATAAAACCTTGACATCGTTGTATTGAGGTCTGACTGCTGCAAATATCTACAGTAGAGAAACCAGAGGATGATAGATCACCTCGTTTGGTGTCCCTGATATCGTAGTATGAGAATCAAAGGAACGTAATTCCTAGAATGGAATTTTTGTTTACTTGGATTACGAACATAATTCTGAAAGCCCCACTTCGTGTTTTCTGAGTGTTCTTGAAGTTGACTTGTCTGCTATGCAATAATGTGTTTACCATCTTATTAAAACAATATTTGTTTGAAAAAATATTTTTTTCTCTCTCTCTCTCTCCTGTAAACCTACGAAAATGGAGTTATGTTTCTCTGGTTCTCATACGACGATATGTTCCTTAACTTTCGCATGGATGTTCCTTTTCGTCATTCCAACATAAAATTATTTGTAAGAACGTGCCAAATAAGATCCTAATGAAAAAAAAAAAAAAAAATGCGGGTTTCAATAGCTATTAGCTATTTTTGAAACCGGAATGTAACTTTCTGAAATTTTGTATCTAATTTGACGGAAATTCTAACGATTATATTAAGGAAGGTAAACAATTTCGGTAGTTGACATTGAACAAGTGGTATTAATTAATATATAAAATACAAAGAAGATTGTTCAGGATACATGTGAACATGTTCGATGCACCTTTAATATTTGTTGGTATGGGCCATAGCAAAAGAATGTACATTGCTTCCTCTGCCAGAATCAAGACTAATTTGTCTGCAGTAGTGCAATGCCGCCGAAACTATCGGAATTGGAGAGGATACAAAGGTTAATCTGTTTCCGCCTGAACAAATTTAAGTTGTTGCTTGCATAAGATATTCCACCCTGCCATCATTGATTTGTTCATTCTTGTCCATTTTGGGGCTAGCAAACTGCGCCGTGGGCCATTCAGCATTCTTCCTTTTCATTGTAGGGTAATATTCGAAGATCTGTCTCATCAAAGGTATGGTCTTTGTCTTTCTTTGATTCCAAAGGGGTGGTCCATTCTGAGTTTGTACCACCTGGGCGCACTGTCAGCTCCAAATTTTACATGGAAATCCGCAAAGGATTAACGGCGTCAGGAGCGAGATCAAGGATTCGTGGAAGCTTCACCATGACAACGCTCCCACCCACACTACCTATGACGTTTTTTTCTTCTTGTTTTTGTTTTAAGGCCTCTACATTCCCCTGCCGTTGCCAATTACTTTTGGACTTATTATAGGGCAGTCGCAACTTTACCTCTGCCTTTATTTTCTCTCTCTACTTTTATTTTCGTGTATCTCTTTTTTTCAGCTATTATTCCTCAGCAGATTGAGGTGAGGCATATTTTTCTAGCATGGCATCTAATACTTTAAACCATGCCCTTTAATGTATCTTTTTTATTATTTTCATTTTTATTATTATTATTATTTTCTTTTTTTACAAAAACGGACAAACCTGTAAAAGAATATTACAAATATATATAAGATAAATTTTCTTTTTTTTTTATCATTTGTCATTCATTAAAATTTTCATTGCACTACTTTGGGCTGCTTCCTCTACCGCCACCTGAAAGTAAATTAAAAAGAATATACATTAATAACATTATAACAACAAGAGAGAAAGTGCGAAACAAATATTGGTTTGTACAAATTTCTTCTGAGTTTTTCCTGTCTTTTATTACTTCTTTTTATGTTATTATTTTGTTTATTTCTTGAGATCGCACCAAACATTCACATTTAAGACACACAATTAACAATATGACACTAGTACTGACACTAAACACTAAACACAAAACAAGAGTAGCGTCTTCCTATTCCGGTTTTCATTCCAAGAATTTTATAAAATGTATTTATTATTTGTAAACAGAATTCTGTATGTTATATTTTTCTCTAAAACTAGTTTCTGTTCCGTTCTCTCCTTCTTCTGTTTTCAGTTCTTCTATTCCACATGTTTCCCACTACGTGTTTTGTCAATTCTTGTAACTTCTGTAGCTTTACTTTATCCTGTCTGATGTTTTCCCATGTTTCATTTTTGAGTTCGTCTCTGATATTTATTATATCTTCTCTAGTTATAAAGTGTACACAAGTCCATGTTACATGTTCGGATGTCTGGGCCATTCCGCAGATACATGTCTGATTTTCTTCTATTGTGATCCTGTATAAATGTGACTTAAAATGGTCCATGGCCAGAAAGTGTCTCCATGGTCTCCTTATTTAGGTTTGGCATCTCTTCCCTTATTTGTATCGTCGGTATGTATTCTTTTAGTTTCTGTCCTTTACTTGAGTTTTTTCATTCCCGTTGCCATTTCCTTTCAATAATTTTATCTAACTCTGTTTCGTTATTTGGAATTTGTCCTAGTATTTCTAAAATTTTTGTATTTTCGTTATTTTTCGTCCACATTTTATAGGCCTGTCTTAGTACCTGGAAATGTATTGGTTCTTTCAGAGCCAGTACCTGTAGAGCCTCCGTTGACATGGTTTTTATTACATTTAGGGTTATTATAAGTACCCCTCTTTGTGTCCGATTTATTGTTTGTCTTAGTTCTATGTTCATCAAAAGTCTGTGGCACCCGACATTGGCACAATAGCTAAGTACTGGCATGATCACTGTTTTGTTGTAAGTTTGCAATATCCTCTTAGGGATTTGGTAGTCCCTTCTTGCTATTGTTAGTAATTTGTGTGCTACTTTTTTGCTCTTATTCGTAATCTCCTTTATATGTTTTCCGTAATTTAATTTTTCATCTATCCATACTCCCAGGTACTTAAACTCTTTAACTCTGTCTACCTTTTTGTTGGATATCTTGAGAATAGGACCTCTTTGAATTTTCTGTCCAAAAATTGTATACTTTGTTTTTGTTCCGGAAAGAGTTAAATTATTTGTTGAACACCATTTTTGTAGCTTTTCTAGTATTATATTTCCCTTTCTTTCTACTCCGTGTCTTGAAGATGCCGACAACACTATCGCTATGTCATCAGCATAACCAACTACTCCTGACGTGTGACTTCCTGACGCAGATCGTGATTACAACGGTTCCGCATCCTCTCTACAGTCTCGACTTGGCTCCACCAAACTTTCTGTTTCCGAAAGTGAAAAGAAAAAATCCCAAAAAGGACATCACTTGGACACCATTCACAACATCAAAACGACTGCAACAAGGCTTTTAAACAACATCCCCTTTGAGGACTTCACGGGACATACGACGCATGCAAATCTCGCCGGCAAATACATATTGATGCAAGAGGGTCATACTTTGAAGATTTTTCAGTGATTGTATCAATCTGATAAATAAACACTGAAAAAAAATCTGACGCTTTACTTTTGGGATAAACCTTGTATTTCATATGTGTAAACAAGTAGAACCCATCAAGCAAGATCGCATGAACTAATTTCTCATGATGTTTTACTATTTCTTGCTGAGTAATAGTTTTATTTATTTTTCAGGTTCTCACGTGATTTTGTTGCTGGAGATTCCTTATCAAGGAATGCAGCAAGTGAAATTTTCAGTGAATATGATAGAAAAATCACGCACTGTATAGTAGAAGCTTTAGAACGGGACGGACCTCCATCAGTGTCAAATCAAAATCCTACTAATTTATCCCTAACGAGTTTACTAGAAGACAGTATTAATCCTTGGACGGCGAACAAACACAGTGCTTACCCCAAAAGTATCAACAGTCATCCACCCGAGACTATTAGTACGAATAGTGTTCTTTCTCAACAGTATTCCAATAAGAACAGTTTTACAAATGCTGCAGATGGTAGTAAATATTCCGACAAGAACATAGTTAATACTCCGGCAGTAGACATACATCTTAGTCAAATTAGCAATATCAGGAAAAGTGATGGAGCTTCGATAAATATATGTAACTTCAATGGAAGATCGGAACAGATGAAATCATTCAGAACACCTTATGGCACACCTGATACTATTAATTCAAGATACAGTGTTGATACTCGGAGTAATAGAAGTAGTCTTGATGGAGGATCTTCAGACGATTCTAACACTACGAACACTTTAAGCACATTTGAAGAAATATTTAAAAAGTTGGAAGAAAATGTTAGTGATGAAGACAACTTTAATTGCAGAAGCTGTAGTGCAAGCTTTAAAACCATTGGTGAAGTTGTTCGACATTCGCAGGTTCATTTCAAGTATTACAGGCGAATTTCCTCCAGCTATGAATCCTCCGGCACCCAGAAGTGCAAACTATGTCGGAAAAAAATTTGTAACAACAGGTACTTTCCAACATCCCAATCAGAGTTGCACTGCATGTGTAGTAAATCTTTAGAGTTATGGAGGGTAAAAACAGGGGATTATTTCAAGTGCACTATCTGCGGAAAATTCATTTCAAATGAAAAAATATTCGAAAGCCATTTTGCATATCACACCGGTAGAGCAGCTTTACAGTGCGAAATCTGTGGTTTAGGTGTACAGACATCATTTGTGTTGCAATGTCATATCACCCAATATCATGGTTCTGAGTCTTATAAGTAATAAGTTGAGTTTGATATACAGCTCACAGATGACGAGAAGAACCCTAGCACAAGTAGTGTGACGTAGGAATGGGCTCGCCCACTTTTCATAAGGGGGTTTCAAATGACACCATGGAATAGCACACATATAACTACCCGGAATGGCAGACGACATCTAAGTATTGACCACACCTCAAAAACTGCAAATGGACTTGACCGTGTCGTTGACCTTTTCCCGCTACCCCTGTTTTAGGGCTTTTCTCGTCATCTGTGAGCTGTACGTATTATGTTTGTGATTTCTGTTTACTATGGGGGGAGGCACGGTGGTTCAGTGGTAGAGCGCTTATCTCTGGTACGTGGAGTCCCGGGTTCGAACCCCGGTCAAATAATTTTTTGGTGGACAACATCGTGCTCGTGAGTTTTCTCGGCCCATTTCTTCCACTTTCTCATTCCACCAATTCTTCCATTAACATTCCCATGCTTTAATCATTGTCTCCCTTAGTCTAACGGGCATAAACGTGGGCAGGGTGTCTACTAAAATTCCACAATGAAATTTCGTGACTTTTTCGTGACCTTTTCCTTTACCAAATCATAAAATTTCCTAACATTTTCAATAGCGAATTCAGGTGCGAATTAGGCCGAATTTTCATCCATGCGATAGAAACGTACTTTGCTTGCGATTTGGTAGGGTCTAAAGCCGACCATAGACATTTTCTGGTGATGAATTTTGATGTTTTATAGAACAAAATTTTCCAATCTGTACTTACATTTGCACAGTTAAAAAAAAAATCATGACCCAAAAGCTAAATTTCGTGACTTTTTCGTGACTTTCATGACCGTTTTCTGATTTCGTGACTTTTTTGTGACATTCGTGACTTTCGTGACCGATAGACACCCTGGTGGGACGTTAAAGTCAAAGATTTTATTTTTTCCTGTTTACTATGGTACTAACACGCGATACCACGCCAAGACTAAAAGTGTTCACCGAATTTATATTGTGGGTAATTGAATAATAATAGTTAAGGTATGAATATAGACGAAATAATTTATATTAAAAATCAAAATGTGTTGTGTACTTGCTATAGTAATCAAAATTTGTTTATATGTAAGGCGCGTGAAACGTTTGGAAAAGCTGCAGTATTTTATTGGCCTAGTTCATGCCAACTTTCCAGTAGATTATTACTCCGGGATTATTTCTTGAACTGCTGTTGTAATTATGCTGGGAAAAAAAGTTAACTTCAGCATTTAAAAGCAAAGATTTGTAACCCTGTCCACTTCTAAAATGAGATAACTGAACCATATACAACACTATACAATGAGCATAAGATGGCTACCATATTTGTTTTATCAAACAAGCCGTGTTGCCATAACCATTGATATTGACTAGATATACGTTGTGAGGCTTTCGCTTAGTCGATTGCTACGAACATTTTGGTGCAGTATTGATAAGTACAGGATTTTCTTATTTCCTGTAATAATTGGTGATGTAGGCCCATTGCTTATCTAAGCTACCTTCATCTAGATATAATTTTAGGCCCTGATAAAATAGAATTCATGTACTAGTTCTCCTATAGACAGAGAAAATTTATGCAAAATGTTAATTTGTTTAATGGTATCCTTGGGTGCACTTAGATATTCTGATAATACTGAGACCGCGTGATTTTTGTTCTTAGAACCTGTAATTTGTCCCGTAGTTCTAGTATTGTTTTTTTACCTTTCTTGCCTATGTAGTTTTATAGTAAGTTCTGAAAGTATACCCAGTATGTGCTATAGGTATATTTTTTGTTAGAAAAATGGGAATTCGTCGTCTTGGATTCAGAAATATACGGTATATGTTAATCTGACTACTTTTTATTCCGATATTTAGTTTTGATACAAAGAAATTAGATTAAGATATCGAGATTTCAGATTTAATTAATATGGCGATATTTCTTCTATTGACCTCAATTTATTGCGACCCGTGAAGCGATTATCCGGTATGCCTATTTCTGTGAGATCCATCTTAATATTGTCCTCCCATCTGCACCTAGGTCTTCCTAATGATCTTTTTCCGATTGGTCTTCCAGTTTAAGCTTTGAAAATGTTCCTACTTTGTTAAATTCTCGCTACATGACCTGCCCACATGAGCCTCCTACATTTGATGACCCTAAGAATGTTTGGTAAACCGTATAAATTATGTAGTTCCTCTTTATGAAGTTTCGGCCATTCTCCATTCCCGTTCCTATTGGGTCCGAATATTCGTCTCAGGATCTTGTTCTCAAATACTTTCAGTCTACGTTCTTCTCTCAGAGTAAGCGACCATGTTTCGCAACCATACAGAACAGGCATGATTATCGTTTTATATATTTTAAGCTTTAAATTCCTCGACAGATTTCGCGACAATGAGAGATTTTGGACTGAATAATAACACAAATTCCCTGCTTTTAGTCGACATTTAATTTCTTCGTGAATATGGTTTTCGTCTGTTAATACTGATCCTAGATATTTGAAAGTATCCACTTCATCAAAAGTATTATTTGATATTTTAACGCATCCATAATTTGCCGTATTACGATCTCGACGAACTTCCATGTATTTAGTTTTTCCTCTAAACCCATGTCCCTGCAGGCGTTTATTAAGACCTCTGCACACATGTTACTGGTTATTTTTTCCTAATATTTACCTTGGGGAGGAAAATAAACTGAGATGATTGCTTTTCAGGCTGCCTGCCAGAATACTTCCCACTAAAAAATGTCTTAGGAAGAACTGTTTTAGACAGTCGTACTTCAAAACCTAACGTACTTCATTAGGTCATGTTCAGCTAGCGGAAGAGAGGACATTGCAATCTTTCTCCCGCATACAAGAGAAACAAATACTAAAAAAGAGCAGTTCAAGACACAATCGTTGCGTTGACAGGAATTAGATCAATAAAATATGCAGCATTTCAAACGTCTCGACGTATCTCACAGGTAATACATATACAGGGTATTTCAGGAGGAATGTCCCATAATTTGTGAGGTGATTCTACATTTGAAAACAAACCGAAAAAATCTTATGTCCATGAACATGTGTCCGAATTTCGATCGTTACGAAATGAGCGGCTGAAGACTACTACATTCATGAATGATTATGAACACAAGTGTAAATATTAGAATAATGGTGGGACAGGTGACTGATCCATCCTACAAGAGGTGTTCAAAACGTCCCTCACCCATCTCAATGTACTTGTCAACGCGTTGGAGGGTGTGTTGTGTTGCACATCGAACATCTACCTTCGTAGCGTACACATCCCCGCATTTAATTAGCCCCATAAACAGATGTCTAATGAGATTAGGTCGGGTGATCTGGGCGAGTTAATGGGTCCGCCACGGCCAATCAACCGTTGAGGAAATGTGTTGTTCAGATACTAGGATACTTCTCTGGTACAATGAATCAATGTTGCAGGCACATTTGCCGTAGTTGCTCTGTCACGTCTTCCAAAAGTGCAGGTAGTCTTCTATCAGGAAATGTGCGTATGCTGCGGCTGTCATGCGATTTGCAGGAATACAGGCCGTATCACCAGGTCATGAATCATACCTAACACCTCTTGTAGAATAGATCAGTCATCTGTCTCACCCTTATTGTGCCCACTACAGCGCCTACACAGCACTTCAGTAAGTAATATTCACACTTGTCTTTATAATCATTCATACATTCGTGTAGTCTTCATCCCGCTCAAGTTCCGTAACGATCGAAAATCGGACACATGTTCAGAAGACTTTTTTGGTTTATTTTCACAGGTAGAATCATCTCACAAATTATGTGACATTCCTCCTAAATTACCCTATATGTATATATATATTTTTTAGTAAAATAGTATAATTTACGTGAAATGCGTTGATTATAACATGCTGCAATATTTTGTTCTCGCATCTATTTGAGAAAACTCTCAAAAGTATCGAATGTCACAATACATAGAACTTGTAAGAGTTTTCTTATCTCTAGCCTATCACGTTTAGTTAAAGTTGTAACTACGTTCAGTAATAGACTAAGACCAACAAAACTATTACAATTTATAGATATGGCAACATTTTTTTTTTTTTTTTTCAGTGTAAGAATGCTTCCTAACTCAAGATTTGATAGCTACAAATTTAGTATTATTTCTTGTGTACCACAATGGAAGTTTGCTTTACCGTAAAGTAAGAAACAATCAAAAGTATGTAAAAAGAGGTAGTTGAATGATATTCTATCTGAATGAATGAAAAACCTGTCTGAAGATGTTCTCAGAAAGGTGAGGAGACGAAATATTGCAGACTTCAGTGAATAAGTATTTTATTATACAATTATATGAGGGTGAATTGGAAAGCACGTGGCCTGATCTACAAAATTACAAAATATTTGGATAAATTACATTTTATTTTTCCACGTAATTTCCCTCCACCGAGATATATTGAAGCCACTTCTCCGGTAACGCTTCTATATCACTTCTAATAAATGATTCCTCGAGCCCTGCAAAACATCCCAGTAGAACACATTTCACCTTTGCATCCGAACGAAATCGCTGATCCCCCCAAAACTTTTTAAGGTTTTTAAACAAGTGAGAGTCCGAGGGGGCCAGATCAGATGAATAGCGCGAGTGCGGCAACAGTTCGAACCCACAGGAATGAATTTCTGTCATGGATGCAAGGGACATGTGAACGCGCGCATTGTGCTGGTCGATTTTCTTCATGTCACAAACTTCCGTTACTTCCGCCGACTTAGCGCCTTATAAACTCCTCACCTGAAACAATAGAGAAATAAAGTTTTACACAGTGACTACCAATGGATATAGTTACACAGCTAATGTATACGGAAATAAAATAATTGCTTCGTTCCTAGTCAGGCCACGAACTTTTCAATCCACCCTCCTATAAAAATGCATACCTTATTATATTAGACAATTGTAATGTGTGCCAACAATTGATTGGATTATAAACAATTAACAGCGTTACCGATATCTGTAGAATTACTATTGAATATACAATTGCGACTCGGCTGTGCTCTCCTAAAATAAAGAAAATATGAATATTGTACTACCTATTATAAATTATGGACATGACATCTGATGTGTAATATTGAATAACTATAGTTTTGTGCCGATCTATGAGTTGCAGATTTAAAAGTCTGATCCGTAATCATAGAAATGATTTATAATGTGTTTATTTCTGAGAGGCTGAATCATTTTACCAAATTGATACGGCTACAGCGACTTCCCATTCTGTATTGGAGCTATGAACTTCTAAAGTTCACCTGTTTCATGTTTTCGACACCCTATATCTTGGAAACGGTCCACTTTTGAGCACAGGTCCATATAGACTTTTTTTCTTATTTTGATGTGAAGAGTCTGTTCCCAAAATATTGTGACACATTTTTTTTAACACCCTGTATATTAGTGCGCAGGAATGCTGTACTTCTACTGCTGTCTACTGCTGAATGTTGACAAGTTATTGTATGAGGATCCTATTTCTTACATCAAACCTGTTTTGAGTACCTTTTCATTAAGGGCAGTACAACTGAGATTTGAGACTTCCTGATAGTCAAGTGGGTAGCGCTTGCGCCTTTGGTCAGGTGTTTTGGTTTAGATTCCCGATGGGAAAACATTGAACGCATTGGTAGTTCTATCTAATTCCTCCTTAAGAGTCTTCATCGCGGCGAAATTAAAATACCGCTAATTTTACAGTAATTATGTGATATCTTCAAATAGATAAAAGATAATCGAAATGTGGAACAAGAGCGCCCTAGACAATATTATTTTATATGAGAAACCGTTATCATCACGACTCACTTATCTGCTTTCGATTTTGCAGCCATTTAGAAAATCGGCTTTTATTTTCGCGTTTCTAAAGCGGCTGCAAACGGAAAGCTACTAGGTGACTTGTGATAACGGTACCTCACGCAAAATAATATTGTCTAGGGCACTCTTGTTCCATATTTTAATTATCTTTTATCTTTTTGAAAATATCACATAATTACTGTAAAATTAGCGGTATTTTAATTTCGCCGGGATGAAGAATTAAACGTTAGGTCCAAGGTTCGTATAGACTCGGTTCTGAAACTCCAACCAACAAAGTACAGTCAGGGACAAAAGTTCTTTCCGCTTGATGAAATGAGTTTCGTAAATAACTTCAGAATGGAAGAATAATTTGAGTACAGTTTTCAACAAATTAAAAAGAACGTAATTTTCTGTACGTCCCATCTTGAAACTCGATGAAACTGTGTATGTTCCACCGCTGTTCCCAAAATAAATTTTACCAAACGGGAAGAACTTTTGTCGCTGGCTGTACGTTGTTGTACAACTGAGAGCTGAGAACAGTAATAGTTCTGACCAGGGGTAAAAGTAGATATGAAAATCTAGGGGGACGCATGACGTCACGCCTCCCCCGTTCCTATCTTTGCCCATTGTAATTTTTTTATATATATATAATGCGGGGGACGCCACAATTATTTTCGGGAAATGAGGGGACGGCGTTCCCCCGCACTTTTACCCCTGGTTCTGACTAGAGACGTAAGAATAAAAAATAACAATTAACAACAAACAACATAGGAATTTAGCAACTTTTGAATTTTACTATTTTCCTAAAAACGAGAGTTAGCAACAGTGGGACCCTGTTCTCGAAGAGCTGTATTCGGTTTTTGTATTAATAATTATCAGGTATTATTTTGTATTAATAACCTACAAAGCTATCCACTGCCATTCTAATTTCTATATATGAGTAATATTTTTTAAATATGTATACATAGATGTTTATAGAACTGTCAATTTTTGTTGATAAGCATTATAATGAAAAATAAAAAAAATAGTGATGTATTTTTATATTAATTCGAATGAGAATTTTGTTGGATAGTCGTATAGATATCGATATTATTGTAGTAGTTGCAGAAGATAACGTATATAGTGTTTGTGCATCAGTATTGGTGAAGTATAGGGATGTTATTTTCCCATGGTGAAGTATAGGAATATTTTTCCCATGGTGAACTAGGGATGTTATTTTCCCATGGTGAAGTATGGGGATGTTATTTTCCCATGGTGAAGTATAGGGATGTTTCTTCCCATGGTGAATATAGGGATATCTTCCCATTGTGAAGTACAGGGATGTTTTTCCCATGGTGAAGTATAGGGATCTTATTTTCCCATGGTGAAGTATAGGGATATTTCTTCTCATGGTGAATATAGGGATATTTTCCCATTGTGAAGTATAGGAATGTTTTTCCCATGGTGAAGTATAGGGATGTTAATTTCGTAAGACACTAGTCTTTGTTAAGCCCGTCTAACTTTTAGCAGCCAATGGTATTTAGGGGCGTTTTTCAGAGAAATAATTTCGAAAGATAACTTCAATGTTTTCGAATTTCTGTAAATAATCACATCAGTCTCTGACGTACAGTGTTGCTACACGTGCGTTCTTTGTTTACTAAGTATTACGTTTTTGTGCCATGTGAGCCAAAGTTGGTCGTAAATTTGGCAGCGTATGAAGCAAAATATGGACTAAATATTCGTAACCTTATTCTAAACAAAACGAAGAAGCATAAAGCAAAAGAAACAGACTTTTTATCCAGCATTGTACTTGGCCGTGGCGAAAATAACATCCATATAGTTGTTACGCTTTCTGTTCCTAACGTTACGCTTTCTTAAAAGAAGTACAAACTTACATGGTTTGCATAAGATCTGATTGTATGTTTGCGTTTTAAGTTTTAATGATATTCCTTATTAAATCTTGTCATTTTTGTTTGTAGCTTTCGTCAGTTACCATGTGGGTTCTAAAAGAAGAATTTAGTGGTATCCATGGATCTGATTACCGTTCATAATTATGCAATACACGTAATTTCATTTCAGTATTTGCAATAGAGGTGCTGTACGTATTTTTTTAAATGTAGTTTTCTTTTGTGTACATACGAGGGGCGTCCAATAAGTTATTTAACTAGGTAGGAAAGGAGGGGCGGAGCATACTGACACGTGACCACTGTGGAGAACCCCACTGCGCAATTTGAGGTCAGTCGGAGCAACGCAGTGGCAGAATATTTGTGTGACGCCGCGAACAATGGACAAATTCCTGGCTCACCTGGTGACAGAGTACGAAACCTGCATCCACCACTGGGATCCTGAGAGCAAGCACGAGTCCATGCAGTGGAAACACCTGCGGGGGGGATAACGTTTTTCGTTGGACAACGAGGTCCAACAGGCTGTTTCCCAGTGGTTTGCAGACCACGGCAAAGACTATTTTTTTCTCAGGGATTTCTTCGCTGCCCACAACGTGATGATGATGCAAAGACCTCCATGGGGACAACATCGAAAAACAGTGATGACCAGGTGAGTCTATCTGCATTCTTTCCTGTCTAGGTAGATAACTTATTGGATGCCCCTCGTAAAATCACTGATGCAATAAGGAATTTGTAAATGTGAAAAGTATTAAACAGAAAACAGTATTTCGGGAATTGCATTTATAAGATTCTAAACAATGATTGTATTCTTGTGATGTGGAAACTGTGTAATTTAGACATTTTTTTTTTAAAAATATATACATTTGTCACTTAATGTGTAAAATTATTTATTTATTTGGTATTACATGTTTATTGTTGTGTGTGCTAAGCAACGAAGTGATAAATACTTTGAAAATCAGTCATATGCTATAATATTGCTGTTTTTTTTTTTATATATCACTATGTTTCTACGTACTATTTAATAGATTGAGTAGCCATTGAGTAATTGTATTCTCTGAAACGATTTCGACAAATTCTTAACTATGAGGCGCATCCAAAAAGTAAGTTTCCCACGCGTCCCATAGATAGGAAACGGTATGTTGCGCGAAGCGACTGCGTGCACGTGAGAGAGTAAGATCCTAGCATAGCGCATGTGCCAGGGGGAACTTCTCTAGCGCTCTCAGTAGCGTCGTGGCAGTGGTTGAAGATGTGGACGTTCCTATTCCAGCTCCCGCCGCGTGTGAAGTGCGAGCAGTAATAAAGTTTTTGAATGCACAGGACAGCACCGATTGAAATCCATCGTTAGCACTGCCAGGTCTATGGGTCTAACATCATGAGCAAGCACTTCCCGCTCCTTATTGCACACCATTGTCACGGAACGCCTATTGTTCAAAAAGTTGTGCGCCAAATGGGTGCCGAAGCAACTGACTCCAGAACACACAGCGAGGCGCACGGGGTCAGCATTGACAGTTTTGCAACGATACAGCGTCCATCTTTAACCACTGCCACGACGCTACCCAGAGCATTAGGGAAATTTCCCTGCCGCATGCACCTTGCTAGGACCTAACTCCCTCACCTGCACGCAATCGCTTCGCGCATCATACGGTTTCCTAGCTATGAGACGCGTGGGAAAGTTACTTTCTGGATGCGCCTCGTATCATTATATATATGGACTGAAGTTGTGCATAAAATTTCAGCTGTCTACGGCTACATGTATTTCAACTTACCGACTCTGAAAATGGCGTTTCTTTTCCTCTATTATTCATAGGTTCGTACATTTTCATATTCTGTGAAGTTGTTTTCAGTATGTATTACCTACTAGGTCCAAGCGACTTTTTTTTTTTTTTTTTTTTAAATCATCATCAGCTGCGAGAGAACAGCAGGAAAAACTATGACTGATGCGAAATTTGTGTTATCCAAGATCAAAGGGCTATAATTCCCTCTCTTCATACGAAATTGTAATTAATAGAGCTTTTTGACATCGGATTGATAAGGAGGGAATTATTTAAAGTTTTTATGCAATAACTCCGTCACAATATACGTAGCAAGAAGGTATATCGTATGACTAAAAATAAAAAAAAGAATAGCTTGGATGACATCACAATGTATAATAGGAAAAAATAAAACGTGACGGAGTCCGTTTATTACTTTCGAGTGGCGAAAGGAGAAGAAAGGTATGGTGATCGTGAAAAAAACTCGAATTCAAGATTTGAACAGATTTACACGTTTCATGGTCCATAGATACTGACAAAGTTAGTTTTCGACGTCTGTTCGTCCTGATGTACACTCGCCTAAAGACCATACCATTCAGTGTGTCTCAACCAAATTTTAAACTTAATGTTTTTGTGATTCTCCAGGAGAGGAGCTGGTTTAAATTTTCTGCCTACTCCTAAAAATAAGGGTAGTTTATTTAAGGGTTAAAAAAAAAAGTTTTCTCAAAAACGGCTCCAGCGATTTTGTTTATATTTTATAAATCATTTTTTCAAAAAGAAATATATATATATATATATATATATATATATATATATATATATATATATATATATATATATATATATATATATATATATATATATGTGGTATAAGTCATTTCTCTGGAAACTTCCGAGCTTGTGAGAATAAATCTACAGACCATTAAATGTTAACAGGCATATATTAAATTACGTGTGACAGCACGGCATAAGTTAGTATGATACAACAGTTTGGAACACTATGAGACATTGCGCCTATTTTGGATTCTCCCCGTATGCTTATTGAACCTTCATTCTGTATTTATTATTGAAATAAAAACACAAGAGAATTCTTATTTTTCCACTTTGCTCAACTGCTAAGTCACTATTTTTTTTCCCCTTCTTTCTTTCTGTGTTTCCTGAATACAACCTCAGCCACGACTCCCAGCATAATTTTTCGTTTTCTATTTAACTTTTTGTTGAGGTAGGCAGCACGTATGGACAATACGGATGAAACAGCAAAGGAATGTCGAACAGAATTGCTGGATAGAGGCCACTCGGGACAGTAACACGAAGATCATCAAGAGTGCAACACGAAGTTAATTGATCAAAGATGTAAGGCCAGCCATACCCTTACTATCAACTGTATGACAGAGGTGTCACACTGGCAAGAAACTATCATCTTTTATTTTGAAAGAGCCTAGCTCTTTCATGTTCTAGTGAAGGAGAGAGAAATTACGATGTCTATACTAAAGGCTCAGGTTCGATACATGGTTATCACTGATGTAGTTGTAGGATTGTCTCACGCCCTGAAACACATCAGAGGAGTCTTGTTACCGCATCATGGCTGAGGTATGGTAGAACCTTTCCTTTACTCTGTAATTTGCGTCTCTTGGACCTTTTCTATTAATGAATTGACGAGTGTCATTAATTGACACACACACCCTTTTTTTATTATTTGATTGTTCTACTGATCTGGTCCCAAATTGAACTCTCTTACAATGCTAAGTACCATCTCCACATTCTCTCGGTTTAGCAGCCTTTTGTAGAAGCTAATTTTAAAGCCTCCCACCCCAGCCCGGCTTTCAGTATAGCCAGATTATTGTACGAGTAGAAAATAGCAAATGAACAATTATGCTAAGAGAGTCATGGCTGCAGTAGAAAACAGACACAAAGTAGGAAACAATAATGACTTAACAGTTGGCCATAAGTGGAAAAATAGGAAGTCTCTTGTGCTTTTATTTCAATAACAAATATAAACTGAAAGTTCAATAAACGAAGATGCCAGACAGGAGGAATCCAAAATTGGCGTAATGTCTCTTAGTGATCCAAAAACTTTACAATATTATCAGAATCAGAGAACAATTCGAAAAAATGAAATGAAATCTTGAAAGTTTTACGACCCACGGTTATGCCGGCTAGGCGAAAGGAAACGATGATAATGAGAAATGAATGAAATGGTGGAATGAAGAAAGTGAGAGGAAACGGGAGAACTCTGAGAAAACCCACGCACACGGTATGTCCACCATAAAGTCCACTTGGCGCGAGCTGGGATCGAACCAAGGACCCCAAACACCAGAGGTAAACGCTCTACCACTGAGCCACCGCGGCAAAAAAAAAAAAAAAAAAAAAAAAAAAAAAAAAAAACTAGGAAAGAATAATGACTTAGCAGTTGGGCAAAGTGGAAAAATAGGGAGTCTCTTATGGTTTTACTTCAATTAAAAAAAAAATATACAGAATGAACGTCCAATAAACTGGGAGAATCCAAAATAGGCGCCAATGTCTCGTAGTGATCCAAACCCTTTACAATGTTATCAAGATTAGAGAACAATTCGAGATGCAAGCAGCAATAATAAAATTATTTCACAACTTATCAAAACATTTGAAGAACACAAACAATAAGAAATAGACCTGAAGCAGCGAGAAAGGTAGGTTTACAAAGTTTTTTTTTTTTTTTTTTTTTTTTTTTTTTTTTTTTTTTTTTTTTTTTAACAATTTATTCAAAAGCAATAACCTGCAATAAGAATCAGCTTGCACACCCATTAAAATCTATATTGCCTTTCAAGAGAAGAAAATGGCCTATCCGGTTTGCTATAAGCAGACTGTGTCACATGACCAGGTCAAAAGTCACGTTGCGTGATAAATCGAATCTGGAGACTCCAAATCAATATTTCAAGCAGGTAAACTCCTGGATAAATCGAAGAAGATACATACTTTATCATTATTATTGATTTTACTCAAACAACGACTTTTTGACAATGTTCTATCCATATTTACCTTACGTGCTATACATCGTTTTTAAGCTCTTCATTATGTCTTTGCAATAAGATTTGAAAATTAGCCATCTCCTTATTATATACTTTATCATTATTATTGATTTTACTCAAACAACGACTTTTTGACAATGTTCTATCCATATTTACCTTACGTGCTACACATCGTTTTTAAGCTCTTTAATATGTCTTTGTAATAAGCTTTCAATTATCCATCTCCTTATTATAGTTTTTGACATATGGTAGGAATGATTTGTTTTCACTAATTTTCCATTGACATTAATGTTAATGTCTCGTGCTTTTTGACTATGTTTCATTCATTTTAGGACGATTTGCCTTTGAAATATAGAATTTACGTAGTCTCTTCTATATTTAAGTTGAATTTCAGCCATCTCCCCCAAAGTTAGTTCACATTATTGCAACTAGACAGGTCATTTCTTGTCTCTAGGCACCTATTCGTAAACATCGTTTGGGAATACTTAGAGAGACAATTTTACAGATCGTACACCTAGGGTTTTGTGTGAAGAAATATATTTTGTGAATTTGGCATAAAATTATATATTTTATAACGTATCTATCTACAAAACCAGTTTTTTCTACATCTATTCATTCACTATACAATATTTTACAAAAAAAATTATTTGATTGTCTATTATTTATTCGTATCCATAAATATGCTTTTCAAGGTAGGCTTTTTGCATATCGGTGGAGTTCCTTCGAATTCTTCGTCCAATTGGCTCCAAGTCATTGTAGCATTTGCTGAAGACCCTTTCTACTGCTCGTCTTGCTTCCTGCTCTGATACGTTACGAACTGCCATCACAGATTTTACAGCTTTGGTTTTCACGCATTCCTGAAACAAATTTATTCAAATGTACTGAGATTTGTTTATATATTTCTCCATGGCTTCTTCCACCTTCCTTGTATATAGACATAGAAGAATAATCATCTTTATAGTTCAGACTTCATTTATAAATTCCAGTTATGTATTAAAACACTCTAACTACCAACCTCTTCGTTTAGAAAATACATCATCTTTGGTTAGTATTCATTAATTTGTTAACTTGTGTCATATTTAATACAACTGTGTTATATTTCAGAACAATTGTTTGTAATATTTAAAAAAAATTAAAATTTTATGAAGTGTAATTCATAGCCAGAAAAACTTGAGCATGTAAAATTAAAAACAGACAGGAACACAGAAAGGTAAACAACAGGTGGCGTATTGAAAGTGAAAGTCAGCAGTCTCGTTATGTATAAATACTGAGACTATTCATGGCTTTGGATTGATTATTTTAATTGGGATAAGACGGAAGTATTGGAGATGGAGAAAAGAATAATAATAACGAAGTGGAAAGAAGCAGATTGGATAAAGAAGGTAGGAAGAGATAAACTGATGAACTGGACAGGGGGGGCTTACCTATTAATGAATTATGGCAAGTAAGTTTGAATAGCATAGAGAAAAAGAAAATAAATTAAAAAAAAAGACCCTTATAAGAACCAAAAATGAAGGAACGTGATTAGTTGGAAAGTGAAAACGAAGACTTATGGGATTGGCTGAAGGCCTCAGTAAATAGGAAGAAATAATAATAATAATAATAATAATAATAATAAAATATAAATAAATAAATAAAAATAAAAAAGTACAACAATAACTATACATATGTCTGTTAAAAGAATTTAAACTTTTTCATAATAATGACTATATATATGACGGTTAAATAATTTAAACTTTGTCATAATAATATTTATATATGTCTGTATATTTTCATTTATTTTCGATAGTGTCTGAAGAAGGATATGCTAGATATCCGAAACAGTTACAAATTATAATTTAAAATAAAGTGGGTTTTAAGCTTTGGTCAGTGTCTCTTTTGTTAAAATAAATACTGAGCTTGGAAATCACATGTTATCTTACATCTCTTGGAAGCTAGATTCTTTAGTTCTTGGTTTACTTCGCTATTAGATCGTCACCACTAAAATGGCTTATTCACCAGGCATAACGCAAGTTTTCTTTTACAGGGTGTCTATTAAAATTCCAAAATGAAATTTCGCGACTTTTTCGAGACATTTTCTTTACCAAACCATTAAATTTAGTAACAATCTCAAGAGCGAATTTGGGTGCGACTTGGGTCGAATTTTCATGCACGCAATAGAAGTGTGCTTTGCTTGCGATTTGGTAGCGTCTAAAGCCAACCATAGACATTTTTGGTGGTGAATTTTTACGTTTTATGGAACAAAATTTTCCAGTCTGTACTTGTATTAGTACAGATAAAATGAATCGTGACCCAAAAGCTAAATTTCGTGACTTTTTCTTGACTTTCATGGCCGTTTTCTAATTTCGTGACTTTTTCATGACTTTCGTGACTTCCGTAACCTATAGTCACCCCATTTTAATATTCCTTTAGATATTTTGGTTTTGACCAGGCCGAATGTGATTTAGAATGGTTTCCCCTAATAGGCAAAATTTATTGTAATTTCATTATGAAATTTTGTTTTCTTAAACATATTTCCACTATACTACCGATTCTCTCATGTTAATGACATTGGTTTAATTGCAAGTACAACTTGTTTCTCGTCGTCACCAGCTTTTATTGTTCAGTAGTAAATATAATTTGTTATTCGTATTGTATGAATGTTCAAATCACTAAAAGGCATAAAGATAATTTGAATATATTCTTTGCTAATATGCCTGCATAAAGAACATTCTCACTTATTCGTTGTTTTGTGTATCCAATTTATGATTGTCAATTAAAGTACTCTAGCTAGAATACTATCCTTATTATTTCTTTAATCATCTATCTATTAAAATGCTAGAATAGCAATAGAAACGGATGAGCTCCAACTTCTAACTTTTTATTTCATCCCTTTGATTTACGGTTACTTGTGATTTCACGTTTAACAAAGACGTGAATAAATTCAGTTTCACGTACTTCAAATAAATTATTTAAATACATCTTTTTCATAACGTTTATGTTTTAATATTATTGTTCAAAGCCTTTGTATTTTAATAAGCTTTCTCCAAAATCAATGCAAATGAATTGTTCTGCCATCTTTGGAGCTTTTTAAACCATACGTTTGTGGACGTTTATATGTTTGTGGCCAATCCTTTCAACAATGAGATCTCGGAAACTGCAGGCTCTAGAAAGATGTTATTTTCACTGATCGATTGCAAATTTTGTGTAGATTGTACAGTTCTAATTGAATATTAAAAAAAAGCCATTATTTCTTTATTACATTTTTCCGAGTACGCTGGAAGTGTTGAAATTAAAATAATAATATCTTACGCGTTATACATTCCAACACCATATTGCTATATATATAGGGGTTGTATATGTCTCAGGTGTTTGTTTCATGGCCAAATAATAATGAAAAAGGAACGATAATCATTTCTCCAGTCTAAGATGAATCTTTACTTTTGGGGTGTTTTGCCCCATGAACACCATATATAACTGATATTATAATTAATTGTGTATGTAATGTATTTGCTTATACTGCATGCAAGAAGAAAGAAAACACTGGTCATACATAAAGTATTCCAGAAGTAAGCTCAAATCTTGCAAACGGTGCGAGATATTGAGAAAAAATAATCGAAAAAATCTCCCCCTGTAGGGGCATGTACATATGTTGTGAGGAATGAGAAGGAGATTTATGCTCATATATACGAATGATGCGCTGTGTAGAGAGCGCAGGTTCAGCTAGTTTAATTATAAAATATCACCTATTAATTAAACTTAGAAAAACTATATTTTTAATAAATTATAAGGTACGACACATTATTTATTTATTTTATAAAGGAGTATTACTTGTCTACTCTTAAAAATATAAAAAAGTGAATATAAATGATTCATTGAATTTGTCACGATTTTTTTTAAACCCAACACATACCTAGAAATATATGATACTACAGGTATTCATCATTACCTTTCAATTATTTACAATAAAAGCAAATCAACTGGAATTTCTAATAGATATCTTAGTACTCTTTGGGTTAATTACGAAAGGTTGATACATCGGTAGCATACAGTATCAAAGATCCTGAGTTCCAGGATCGTGCCGTCCAAAACATGAAACATTCTACCCTTAATTGACAGTATTAGCATGAGTTATAATATCACATAAAGCAAGTAATAGTGAATTCAAAGAGTCTTCGCCATAAAGACGAATTACGAAGGAAAGCAATATTGAGCTCCCAATCTACTCTAGAATACACTGGGTCAACGTCATAATTAGATCTAGTTAACTCTTTCTCAGGTTATCTTGATTAATCAATCGTGCATACTGATCATATTAGACTTATGATATTTACATAAGTACAACCATCCTAAACACTAATCAAATTATAATGACAAGTAAAAGTCGCGTGTACTCAAAGTAGAGGCCGGCCCACGGGTTTGAGTCCGATCTGGCCCGCGGGTCGGATTCGGGCCTACAAAGCATATATCACTTCGGGCCCGGGCCGTAAATTTTTGAATATACAACCATATTTCTCGGGCCTAACTTTGTAAATATACTGTACAATGATATATTGCACCGTTCTTTCTGGAGAACTTTTAAAACACAACTGCAAAATTAAACTTCTAATTGCTGTAAATAAAAATACAATTTAGCGTAAATTATAAAGTTTTTATAATTCGGGCTCATTTTGTTTATCACACGAGCTCGGCCCTAAATGCTAAAACATGTTTCGGACTCGGGTCAGGCCCCACATAAATTCACGGGCCGGGCGGGCCCGGTCTAAAAATTCTGGATCGTGCAGACCTCTAACTCACAGTGGCTTAAACACAAGCACACTTTGGCCGTAAATTTAATACAGCTAAACAAAAAATTATTCGGAGCTATAAGTTACTGCCCTATAGGCCAAGGGTGGGCCTTCGCGGGTTATGAACCACGAAAGACTGTGCGGAGATGAGATCCAGCACACGCATAGGACTGAATCGTAGTGATTGCCAACTCGATTGAGTGAAGTCGTTATCTACCATCTCAATTCTCTTCCACATCACAAACCGTAACATTCACCCAACTACGTCATACCCTGTATCCTTTTCCACTTTGGCCAAAATATTATTTTTCCTATTTCTAAAGTTGGTCATTGCTTTTCTTCCGTATTTTAATGAGGACGCTTAGGTTTATTTCCATAGAATAGAAGAGACCCTATTTCTTCCGTCTCTTTCGCCTGTGACGTCACTCAAAGATTGTTAGGTATCCGTACAGTGGCTATTAACAGTTTTGTGAAGAATTCTCTTCCGTGTTAAAGACAGTTATTTTTATGCTTTAGATGCAATTATGCTTTTCGTTTTCCGCTAATGTTTTGGGGGCTTCTCTTTTGGAAGTTTTTTAAATAAAAGAAAAATACATTTTTCTGGATATTATATTTTTTTCCACTAGAGCGGGTTAATTTTGAGATTTAAAGAGGATACGATTATTAATAAAAGGATATAATATTTGCCCTGACCGGGATTCGAACCAGCAACAGACAGATCTTCAGATCGCCAGCTCAGAACCTTAGACCAATCGGCTATTCAGACTGGTTCATGACATTTTTGAAAAATGAAATGAAATCTTTAAGTTTTACGTCCCACGATTATGCCGGTTAGGCTAAAGGAGACGGTGATGATTAGTAATGAATGAAATGGTGAAATGAAGAAGTGGGAGGAAACGGCAGAACCCCGAGAAAACCCACGCACACGGTATTTGTCCACCACAAAGTTCACTTGACGGGGGCTGGGATCGAACCCGGAACTCCAAGCACTAGAGGTGAACGCTCTACCACTGAGCCACCGCGGCCCCAGTAAAAAAAAGCGAGTAGAATAAAGCAAATATGTAATAGAAATGGGTAAAAGATGAGGTATAATTCAAGAAACAGCATTTTAAGGCATAATTTAGGAAAAAGCATAATGTAAGGGAAAATAAAGCGTAATAAACAGTTGTATAAAGCTTAAAATTGGTTGCCCTAGTAATAATATATCAATTTTGAGAGAAATACAATTGTGAAGTTTGTTGTCATATATTTATATTTGTAAGACATAATAAAATGGTACGTTGGTTTCAAAATTTCTTAACAGCCGTATCTTTTTGAACAACATTCAAGTCAGGAAAACCTAATGTACACCAGTGCGTATTGAATAGGTGGCTGCTTATGAAGGAGTGTCTCCTTACTCGATTCTTATCTCGAATAATCCATCTTCCCATCTCATCCGTCTTCCCATTTCTGAAAAATGAGAAATTAGGTCTTTCTGCTGCAACTATACCTAGAAGTAATAGTAAAGGCTTGCAGAAGCGCTTTTATTGCCCAATAGAATGCGTGTCTTTGATTTCCAATGTAAGCGACAATGCGGAAGCTCATGGGTTTGGATTCTACGATAAGCTGTAGGTCCACATCTCATATAGCCTCCTTGTTGTAAATGCTTAACTCTAATCCAACGTATTAAAAAAAAAAGTGAGAAAGATCTTTCTTTCTTTCTTCCTACCAGGGACGGATCCAGGACTGATTTCTGGGAGGTGGGGTGTAATACTGCTACTTAGAGCTACTTTTACGAGCTCCAAACTCTGGGATGGGTTTTATTTATATATATAAAATAAGAACGTTTCCTCTTCTGGAAGGTGCGATCGCCCCCCTGGATCCGCCACTGCTTCCTACTTAAAAATAACTCTTCTTTTTTTTCCCGTCTATCTTGTCACAATGAAATTCTTTCTCAGGGTGTCTACTAAAATTCCAAAATGAAATTTCGTGACTTTTTCGTGACCTTTTCTTTACCAAACTATAAAATTTTGTACTAAAACTATGAACAGTACCTATATTGTTTAGCACTTATCTTTACCTTATCTCTACGTTCAAAGGCTGTTCCCTGGAGCGACAAAAGCTTGGTGTCTCCTCACATCACTTTCTTTATATATTCATTGTATACTGTAACTAACCAACAGCAAACACTCACAAATCCAATACTCTTAAAATTACATATCTAAATACACATAAATAGACGAATCCTTGAAAAATATTACACTGGTTGTAAACAGTTGTACTGATGGATTCTCTCTCTCTTGTAAGTTGGCTAATATTGTTTTACCCTTTCTTGTTCTTTTTCGATCTCCTCTTTGCGGCAATTGAATAAACTGGTTAGATGCGTAGGTGGTTTCAGTGATGCAATTTACATCGCCACTGCTCAATGATGCCAGCTGAAGGACAATATCAAGAGCGAATTAGGTCGAATTTTCATGCATGAGATAGAAGCGTGCTTTACTTGCGATTTGGTAGCGTCTAAAGCCGACCATAGACATTTTTGGCGATGAATTTTGACGTTTTATAAAACAAAATTTTCCAGTCTCTACTTATATTTGTACAGAAAAAAAATCATGACCCAAAAGCTAAATTTCGTGACTGTTTTATGACTTTCGTGGCCGTTTTCTGATTTCGTGACCGGTCTACACCCTCTCTCTCTCTCTTTTTTTTATTATTCCCGTTTTCTTTTCTTAATTTGAAAAGATAAAAGAAAGAAAAACATGAGATAGAAAAAAGAAAGAAAAAACGAAAGAGAAAGCCTTTCTTTCATTTGATTTTTTCTTGAGTTTTACGTCCCACATTTATGCCGGCTAGGCTAAAGGAGACGGTGATGATAAGAAATGAATGAAATGGTGGAATGAAGAAAGTAGGAGGAAACGGGAGAACCTCGAGAAAACCCATGCATACGGTGTTTGTCCACTACTGAGCTGGGATCAAACCAAGGACCCCATGCATAGAGGTAAACGCTCTACCACTGAGCCACCGCGGCTTCTAATACTATTTCGAAAAAATCAAGGAGACTCTCTCTCTCTCTCTCTCTCTCTCTCTATATATATATATATATATATATATATATATATATATATCAGAGTTTTCTTATGCTACCTCTCCTCACCGATTGTCATTCTTTCCTTGGAAGAAAAAAAGAATATAAGAATGCTCCAAGAGCATTGCCAGAACGAACTTCAAAAGAAATATTTTTTCTTATTAACTTCTACAGGTTTTATACCAATTGTTCTATATACTTTATTATTATACTCATTAAACAATTCTTGGAATATATCTATCTATCCATTTATAATTTCCTTGACTATTCAATTCCTTCCAAATGTTTTGTTTAAGAGTTCTGTTAAAACGTTCTATGATATGTTGTTTTACGAAGACACATCCTCAAAATGGACGGCTCAAAATTGAAAAATTCAGAAATAACAGACACAGAGAATTCAGTAACGAACTTTTTAAGTTGAGTATAGATGTTAACTCCAACATAAAGTTCTTTATATTCACAAGCAAATGTTTCAAATGTCGTTATTCAAAAGATTATTCTAATGCAAATCTACGATTTTTTTCCACTTTGCTATATTATACGAAAAATGAAAGTTGCTAATTTCGTAACAAGTTAACTTGGTTCTGACCTTTAACCACCAGGGTGTCTATCTGTCATGAAAGTCACGAAATTTAGCTTTTGGGTCACGATTTATTTTAACTGCGCAAATGTAAGTAGTGATTGGAAAATTTTGTTCTATAAAACGTCAAAATTCACCACCAAAATGTAACGCTTAAATTTCCCATAATGATAATTTAATGTAGCTGTTTTATTTTATATTTATATTTAGTATGAATCATAAAATTTTAAATAACTTTTGAAGAAAGAAAGAAAAAAATTCTATTCATGATGTTTTCCTTTTAGGCCATAATTACTGGTTCGTCTATATCCCAATGAACAGATGCCCGAAGAGTAGTGTGGCAATCACCACCATTCGCGCGCCAATCCAATACAGTACAGAACAACCACATTGGCTTAAAAGGATTAACTCAAATTCTGACCAGACAAGTTTTGTTTCTAAAAATTAACGAACGTTTATTGCATCTGACTATTTAAAAAAAATGTTGTGTCATTAATTCCAAGATCTTGCTGAAGCGACACCCAGCATCGAAACCTTTAAGCTTTACTTAAACGAAGACTATCATTAATCTTATTTATAGTACTTCAACTTGAAGACAATATTAATCAGTCAACTGTATGTACAAATATGTACTGTTTTCGACTTGACCAAATAAAAACTTTAAATATTTGTATATCTTTTATTGCAATTTCATATTCTTTAAATAACAACAATACTCCTTCATCTCTTAAGGAGTCATTTTCAAGAACGGATAACAAAATTCCTTTAAGAAATTGGAAAAGGAAAATAACTCATTGCTACCACTAAACATAGTATAGTTCACAGTTGAGGTTAACTCCATATCTCACCAGGCGTGCCCATACTTATAATCTCCAATCAATAAACAAAAAACAAACAAACAAAAAACAAACAAACAAACAAAAAAAAAAAATAAATGTTACTATTATTTTCCCTATAATTCAGCATATTTGAAATACTGAATACACTCCCTTTTACGGAGGGCAAAAGCTTGATATTTATATCTCATTTCATTTAACGATATTCATTTAGTTATCCGCAAGACCGTGCATGACATTAATATCAAAGCAATACAACACACAATAAGAAAGAAATCTACCTAACTAATCTAATCTAACCTAACCTATAGCTATCCTACTTCTACCTCATTTAGTACAAATATTAAAACCACATTTCATATTTAAGAGGGCGGATAACTTGCACATTATATATATATATTCACATCATACGAAATTCACACAATAATAAAAGAAATCAGACACATAAATAAATTGCACGCTGGAGTTGCTTCAACATCTATTTACGCTATCAGGAATAACAAATTTATTTTTCACTAGTTTCTCGAAAGTATGCAAATGAGGTTTTGATTATACAGCATAATTCAATTTCTGTGGAATTTTGAATTTATATGTTAACCGTATCACAACAACAACGCTCATGAAAGAAAAAAAAACCTAACTTAAAGTGACTATGGAATCAGTACCGTCAACAGTATTAATATATATCAAATAACATGCTTTTAAGATGTCAACATCAAGACGATGTGCAGAGCTTTCACTATCTGGTCTCATAGCAGCAGCTAATTATAAGACTCGAAGTTCATGACTATTAGATTTTGTCATTACTCATTTCCTTCCCCTCTAAAGACTGTCTGAAATTGTGTGACTTAGCGATACGCTTAACAACTCTTCATCATCATCATATACATAATGGAAAAATGACTATTGTCTCTGGTTAACAATTTTGAATTTAGTCATCAAAACAATGTCACTGATACCCCAAAGTCACTTATACTTCAAGTGGTTTAAATAGAAGTTCTCATGCAACTTCTAGAAGTCAACAAAATGGAGGATATAGTCACTAACCTGTATCCTGAGATGCTCACACAGTACTAAAATTTACCACCTGGTTGACTATCTGGTTGGTTCCAATATTACCTGAGCATCCTCCTTGTTTCAAAATTACCCTGAATAGCACCAAGAAAACATATTGGACGGCTTCCATCTCTTTTGATCAACCTCTAGTTGAATTGCCATGTTAAAGATAGGCCGTTCCCAGAGGAAACATTTTTAGTCACAATTTATATCTCACAAGAGCCCTATTTTTGCCTAATTGTGTGCCAGGTTAGTCAAATTTCTGGTTTTGACAGGGTTTACGGTCCAAAATTTCCTTTTAGATGCACATTTTCCTTTTATATTTTAGAAGGGCTCTTGTGCTCTTTTCCTGTTATATTTTATATAGGATCTTCTGTACACCTTACACACCCCCTCTTGACAACACTAGATTTAACTATAATAAGTATTGATATTTAATTTTTTTTTATGTCTCGTAAAATATAAAATCAGTTTTAACAAAAAGAAAAGAGAATTTATTTATTTATTTCCGCATATTCCATTATTCTTTTTCTTCTATATTGAGTATTTAATGTGGCTGTTCCCACTTTGAGACATAACATGGCAGACATTTGTTTACATCTCAGGAAGACGCACAATTCATGCAAGGTCAGACTTCAAAACCCCAGACCAGGTAAGCTTGTCATGGAACACATTAAGGTGTTCGTACTTTTATGAGAATAATGGCAGTTATGCTAAATATAATTTGAATCTCTATAAAGATAAACAATAAATTCTATCTTTCTTCCGGTCAAACATTAGGCCTAAAATTATGTAAACAAAAATAACCTATAACGTTTTTTCGTACATTAATGCCGAATAACTTTTGGATTTAAAACAATTTCATTATTATTGACTACAATCGTAATAATAAATAGGTTATCTCATGTCATCGTAGTATAATTCCGTAGTATTAACAAGATAAATATAGTGACTTAAATATAGTGACTGCAAAGCACACCATCTGAGCCGTCATGCTACATCACTTACGTTATGTAGCTATCAATGTTATATTGTCGGTACTGATTTACAATATGCTAGTCAGCAGTGATACATATTATAATAAAAATAACCTACCGATAAAATGTACAAGGAATACTGTAATATAGAATTTTATTTATTTATTTAACAATCACCAGATACAGCTCAGAGGCCATTTTACACTGGATATCTAACAACAACAACAACAACAACAATGGAAAGGATTTGGGAAGGTATCGGCCAGGGCCTGTTTAGTAGGTACCATCCCGGCATTTGCCTGGTAGGACTGAGGGAAACCCTGGAAAACCTCAGTCAGGATGGTCGGCAGCGGGATTCGAACCCACGACCTCCCGAATGCGAAGCCAACACTCTACCACTTGAGCTATGTTACCGGTAGTGAAAAACATACCGTAACAAAAAAATGTCTATGGTCGGCTTTAGACACTACCAAATCGCAAGCAAAGTACGTTTCTATCACATAGATGAAAATTCGGCCTAAGTCGCAACCCAAATTCGCTCTTGAAAATGTTAGAAAAAGAACAAGTCACGAAAATTCATTTTGGAATTTTAATAGACACCCTGACCACACAACTTTTAACTGATGAACCTAATTTAGCAACCGTTGCAATGAAAAAAAACTACATTGGACTGAATTCAGCATTTAGCTGCAGGTTTCTATTCCTCATGATACCAATGCTTTAAAATCTTGCCAGATTTTAGCAGACTAGTCAATGAACTTAAAAAGTTCGTTACTGAATTTTTTTTTTAGTTTCACGTCCCACAGTTATGCCGGTTAGGGTAAAGGAGACGGTGATGATGAGAGATGAATGAAATGGTGGAATGAAGAAAGTGGAAGGAAATGGGAGAACCCCGGTAAAACCCACGTACACGGTGTTTGTTCACCACAAAGTTCACTTTTGTCTGTCTGTCTGTGTGTGTTTGTTATTTGCGAATTTTTCAATTTTGAGCCCTCTATTCGATGGAGCATTAAAAACTATCTGAAAGTAATGGAATTTTTCGCGTCACTTTTACGAACTATAAGCGAGCATGTATATGTGAATTTGTTAGTTTGACCTGCAAAGCAGAACATATAATATGAGTGCAATTACCTCTCTCTGCACTGCATTTTAGACCTAAAGTTGTCTTTAGGTTTGTTGCAGCAGCAAACGGGTTTGCTGTGTTAGCTTCAATAATCGAAACATTTTCGTCTTCCGTTGTCACTTGCGGTCTACTCAGTTTAGCTTGAATTTGTAATCCCTGTTCCCCTTCTGCTTTGAATCGTTCAATTTAATATCTTACTGTTTTAATATACAGGCTCACGGCTCGAGCAACTTGCTTTTTAGACATTGCAGCTTCCCATATGCAATTATTCTTCCTCTAGTTATTGGTTTGTTGCTTTTTTATAAGAACAATTTGTCGTAGACAACAGTTCTGTTTAAGTTCGTCCTGGCAATGCAATTGGAGCATTCTCAACTGGTTTTATTTTTGAATCAAAACAGTAATTAACCCTTAGAATCCCGGAAAATAATACTGACGAACTGTCAAACATTGTCTTGAGGTCCACTGGACCCCACCGGGAGTCCTAGGGTTAAACAGATCAATTGTAAGGACTTACCCGATGCTGTTGACTTATTCGAAACGGAGATGCATCTCCTTGGCCCCAAGCGCTAAGAAAGCTACAATGTGTGAGGTTAGCTGCTCTAACTTCCGTGCACGCAAGGTGATCAATATTCTTGAAGTCTAGTTTATTTCGACAGTAATCAAACATGTGGATCATTTCATGGGCGAGAACACCTTGGACGACTCCTTCACTTCTAGCCACATTTTGACATACCACAACCTGGGAACAAAAGATAAAAACGTAATTACAAGCTTATATCTCCGACACTTTTATAAAGGTAACCAAGAAAGTTCTGTTGCTTTTTGTGGAGGTCTCTCACAATCAATTGGCTCTCACACCGTGAGTTGAATGCGGATGGTGATAAGGCGAAAGTCAGTTGTTGGTGTGGGTATATCCAACATACCACCTGGTTGTGGCAAAGACAGAGTAAACATCGGACCGCCACAGAGAGTCATAAGGGCGTGTAAGCTGTACGAGTTTAAACTGCGGTCAAACGCCGCTGCAGCGAGGCAGAAGATATGCGAGGCCTTTGGTGAGAGTGTCGTGACTACGCGGACAGTGCAGCGGTGGTTTAACAAGTTTAAGGACGGTCATGAAACACTCAAAAACGCACCACGTGCCGGAAGACCAACACATGTACAAAATGAAGATTTTCAGGCAGCAATTGAGGCGAACAGTGCCAGACATGTGAGGAACTTGGACTACAATTTAGTATGAGTGTAGAAACCATTCAGCAACACCTCCATCAACTTGGGAGGCACTAAAAGTTGGATCGATGGGTCCCACATGATCTGACTCCGGGCCAGAAGACAACGTGAACAGACATCTGTGTTTCTTTGCTGTCACCTCTGAGAAAGGAGACATTTCCGGACACAGTGTTGACATTGATGAGAAGTGGGTCCTGTACGAAGCGGCAGGGTGCCGTCATCATTGGTTAGCATCCTATTAATTGGTTCCATAACAGCCGAAACCATCACTGCACCAGAAAAAGGTTTTCCTCCATGTTTGGTTGGACTGATCGCGGCAGCGTGAACTGCTACCAGCTCTTCAGAGCATGAATGCAACTGCGTACTGTCAGCAGTTGAGTCATATTCAAGAAAATCAAAACTCTGGAGCGCTTCTGAATCGCAAAGGGGTACACTGTTATAGGACAACGCTAAGCCCCAGGTGGCTAAGATGGCTCGGAACACCATTCTACGCCTTGGATGGGAAACACTATTGCATCCGCTATACTCCCCACACATTGCACCGTCCGCTTATCACCTGTTCCATTCCTTGGACAATCACCTTAGAGGACGCCAGTTCAAATCCCTAGTAGTGGTGCAAAATGCACTTGATACTTTCTTCGCTTGACGGTCCACCAAGTTCTACCGCGATGGAATACATGGCCTTCCAAAAGGTTGGCAGAAGGTCGACGATGCTGATGGGTACTATTTTTGATCTTCCAGGTACGTCTTAGGTGATATATCGATGTACGAAGGTGGTGGGTGAAAAAGCGATAGAGCTTTCTTGGTTACCTTTATAATATCAATGCAGTAACCAACTCATTATAACAGAATATGCATTATGTGGAAAACGAGTTATGTACTTAAATTTACTAGCTTACAAATAATATACGGTTATACATGAAAGACTGCATCACTGTCCATTTGTAATGTTTCATATTTTACTTTTCCTTCTTAAGAAACGCAAAGATTTACCTGCAATCTGACATTTTCTGAACAAAAATATCAACATTTAATATCATGAAATATCTCTACAAATTTAAGAGAGTTCCCACTTTCAGTTTATACTTGTGTTATCGTAGCTCTCAACACAATTTGAGCTAATTTGAGTAAATTATACGTGTTACAAAGAGGAAGAAAAGTAGGTTACGAAAAAACTGAACGAAAATTACTATTAACACACAGAGTAAAAAAAATGAATGATTGTACCAGGACATGAACCCGGGATTTCCGGCATACTGTGCTGATGCGTTAACCACTACGCCACCCAGTTCGTTTCCCAGAACAGCCAAACAGTCTCTCACTCCCGCAGTCGGTGCTCTTCACTCAAACCATATAGCTGGTAGCACTGCCTAGCAGCTGCTTGGACAATCCAGTGTCCATATATTGACATAGGCGTGCGCAACGTGGGTGCCATGGGTGCCTTGGCACTCCCATTAGACAAACTTTTTTTTTTTTTTTTGTAGAATTATTACAAACTGAGAAGAGATTTCGTGTAAATTATTTCCCGTCTGCATGTGTGCCGTGCGTCGCCGACGCAGCGTCGGGTGCAATGACGCTATCTCTTCTTAGGGGAAAGGGGGGGGGGGAGGACGACATTCCATATGGTGGTACTTTAGATCTGGCACCCACATTCCCAATGTCCTGCGCACGCTAGTGTATATTGAGAGCACCTTTTCACATCTACAGAGGATCTGGTCTGTAAAAATAAGTTTAACCCTACAGTGCATGAATTTTTGAAATTATTGTTTATGTTACCATTTAGCGTTTACGCGCTACCAAAATTCAATTACATGAGATCTAATTTGAAAAATTACAATTAGATCCACAGCAGAGCATAGTAAATGCATGTTATAGCCGTTTGGATTGTACTATTGCAGCTATAGCAAGATGTATAAGACGTAGCCAAAAGGAAAAACCATGCACTAGAGGATTAAATCAGCTGATTCCTCTTTCATTAATATCCGTTTTCCTTCATAAATCACCCTTTTCTATTAAAGAGCAAAAACCGGGTACCTAGAACTCTCAATTTTCCTTCCACTTGAAAGACTTAGTCCAAAAAAACTGATAAAGTCTAGCGCCTAGTCTGCTTCCCCAGTCACTCAACCCTCTTGCTGAGCGACTAATGAATCCATCTCAAAGATCCCCTCTTGAAAGAGACATAGCACTGCCGTATACAAATACTAATCTCCCCGTAACTAATTTTGCATCAATACGGAGATAACCTCTCCTGCTGTCCCCGTAATTCCCAACCGCCTCTTCGACTGAGAAGCTAGGAGAATTCACTAAAATTTAGCCACCCTTTTGGACTAAACCTTAGACCATCTATCCCTTTAGGTGGCCTGTGAGAAATTCTTACCCCACTATGGTCACTACTCTTATATAGAACTTCTCGCCAATGGCTACAGCCTGCTGTTCAGTTTGAAAATCTTAAAATTGAAGCTAAAAACAAAAGAGTGGTGTCAGAACAGTTCTCTCCTTCGAGAATCTGCTTTTTTTTTTTTTTTTTTTTAAAAAAAAAAAAAAAAAACTCGTAGACTCTCATAAGATGGACGCAGTAAAGAAAAACATTACTATAAAGAAAATTACAGAAAACATAGATAAATATCAACAAAACAGCTGTGTATATACCAAGGCAGTAAAAAAGTTCCCGGAATCTTGTTGTAGTTTTGGTTTTTATGATGCAATCGCAATGACTCTTGTACAGCACGGTCCTTAGGTTGTCTTATAATGATTTTAACATGTGTGAACAGGTGATAACAGGCAGTATACGAGTGTTGTAGCTGGACGGAGGAGTGCGTCGTGAACAGTGGGTAATGTTGCATTTCAAACAACGCGTAAACATCAAGTTCATGTGTAAATTGGAGAAATCTGCTTCAGAGACTTCGATAACCTTAAAACAGTTTACGGTGACAATGCTTTAAGGAAAAATTGGCCTCAAAGATACCCGTTTCACCACCGTAGAAGACGATCAAAACCAACGTGACGGCTGAACTGCGGAAGATGCCAAAAGGAAGATACAGACACTTTTCTCTGTATTTCTAGCAATGACAGGAGCAGTTGAGTGTGTCTCTGTGTGCGTGTGTTTCAAAGAAGCCTACTTTGCAGGCGATTCAGTAAATGTGTACTTACATTCTAGCAATAAAGAGCGCGCAACAAAATTCCGGAACCCTTCGACTGCCCTGGTATAATTAAATAAAAGATAAATAAATAGTATGTATTAATTAATTAATTAACTACTTGGCCGGAATTTTTCTTTTCCTATATCCAAAATATCGATTGACACAGTAATTATAAGAAAATAGTATTTTATTACGTTAAAGAAAAGGAATATTCATTTTTTGCAGTAACCTCAAAGAGAATATTTCATATTTTAATTTACATTATTATTATTATTATTATTTTTTTTGAAAATCAAACCAGTGTGTTGCAATGTCGCAGGTGTTCAGGAAAGTGTGCCATTACCAAAAAAGGTTGAGAACCACTGATATAGCATAAACACCACCTACATATCCATGAAGCTGAACCATGCGATACCTGCAGAACGAATTGTGTTATAACTTCTCTAACTCTTTTTTTGATATTGAGATTTATCTTCTAAAATGCATTGCAGTGACGAGAAATAATTCTGGAACATGAACAGTATATTTACATAAAAGTTTATAAAGTTTATACCAGGGTTGGCAAAAACCATGGTTTTTATTGAAAAAAAAAAAAAAAGTTTTTGGTTTAAACCTTTTTTTTTTTTTTTGTTTAAATAATTTGCTCTATGTATTTATATGGCATATGGACAGAAATAAGCTTGTTTTGCCTTGGTGTTATTATGCAACAACCGGGTTATGCTGGAAGGGGTGACACAAGCATAAAACGGAATCCAAACCGCTTCTCGGCTTACATCCAAGAGAAATTGTCCTCCATTTGAACTAATTGGCCACAAATGCGATACGTCTGCCGACTCACTCACGAAGGACTCCTGATAAAAATACGTTGGACTGATCTTTACATATTTGTTAATATAATCGTCAAGAGTCATTAGGACACAAGGACAAAAAGATAAACAATTGCACAAGTGGAGCTATTATACAGAACTACATATGGACAATTTCAAAGTACTACAGAGTACAGAAGAACTAATCTAGTCCAAGTCAGTTCACTACGACTTTTATTAGTTCAAGTTAAAGAAATATAACGACTTACTTTACATATCAGGAAGAAAAGTGAATAAAGATACGAATTATTTGAGTCTACTTTGGCTCTGACCCATTTATACATTAATAGTTACCAAAGATTTTTATGATTTCAATAATTGCCTCTCGTGGGGTTTGTATGACCCCCCTCCCCAAAAAAGTACGGCATTTCGATGTATTTTATCAATAGTAAACATTAAAACAAAACAATGTTTAGAATTTTCCTTCGGTTGCATACAATAATAACAAACTATAAAAAAATCACAAAAGAAACATCCATAAAATTACATAAAAAAAGTTGCTTTTGTAATATAATCTCTTTGAGTAAAGAATGGGGAATTTATAATATATGGAAGTGAAACGTGATAACCCACAAATGTGTGATCATCAAGATTTTACGAATAGTTACACTTTTACGAACATTTTTCGTTTTTTCGTTTGTTTTTTAAACAGCTGGTTTATACTAGTTTTACTAAATGTCGTAGCTCTCGAACTGGGGCCTTTCTAAAATTAGTATCTCGTATATCAGGAAGCTTATACTCTTGAAGAGAGACATTTCACAGATTTGAGTATTTTTTTTTTTTTTTTCTAATTTAATACAGGGGAATAGCACTCTTTGATGGTGTTAATTCTTCAAATTTTTAAAAGAACTTTTAATCTTAAGAAAATAACGTCTGAGACTAAGATCTCCATTACCTGATTTAATTGCGGATCGTAGCCACCACTCACAGATACGTCACACACTTCGCATGAGATATGTCGACGAATGTCCACTGGGCTGAAAAAAAAAATAATATTTTAATAAGGTTATGACTTTTCCTTTAAGCAATTGTAGCACAAATATTTAATAGGTTTACTAATAAGAATTTCAGAAATTTCAAATAACGCAGAATGAAAGCTATAAATGATAATGATCTTATATATATATATATATATATAATGCTCGGAAACATACAGTGGTACGACAAAGTGGGACATTGAGACCAGGATCGAGGAACACTTTAGAGCCTGAAAAAATAAAGAAACGGCTGTCTCACGCCTATCACAACATATTATATCAACGAAGTGCACGATTACAGAAATACAACTTTTGCTCAATTTTCAACCTTCATAGAATGAAATGTCTTCGAATCATTTTACATCAGGTCAAAAGCTCCAACTATAACTTTGACAAAAGATGGAGCAATATCATAAAAAAATATCAACAAATTTTAACTGTCCCTTACCAAGACTAAGCTATATACAATTCTGTATAATTTCATTTCTACAACTATATTGCATCTTCATATACATTTCAGGACTAAATATTACAAAATTCAACGTTTTTAGGATTTAGATTTCTGGGCTTTCGGCATCTATGGCCATGTTAGCCCGTCGCTAGTATTAGGATTAGGAATTAGATTTCTGTGCTTTCGGCATCTATGGCCATGTTAGCCTTTCACGTATGAGGGATGACGTCCCTCGGGGAGTACACTGTCCGAGGAAAGGAAAGGAAGGAAGCGAGCTGGGACCTGTATGTTAGGTACCACTCCGGCATTCGCCTGGTGCAAATGAGGAAAACCTCATTCAAGGTGGCTGGCCTGAAAAAGCTTTTTTACACTGTCTCCACTGAGAATCGAATCCGTATTGAATAGTGTATTGAATACTTCTCCACATCCAACATGTTTAGGTTAAAAGCCAAAGGTAACAAGAATTTTAGAAATGATCGAAAAAAAAAAAAAAAAGGCATCTAAAGATTGCGATTTTGGCCAATTATTAGTTTTAGGATTAGGATCACAAAATTTTTGAACGGCCCCTAAATCGAGTTTTCTGATTTTTTTTATGGAATAAGGACATAATACTGAGTTGAGTGATAGTTTGGGTTCGGCTACACTATATGTAGTCCTCCAGATATAAGGCCTACAAGAAAATTTTTGATTGATATATATTGGATCTTTTGATCTAATAATAATTAAAACTAACCAAAACTTTCTTCCATGCACATGTAATAAATATCTCAGAAATCGTAAAAGACAGAGAAGCGAAATTTTGCACCAAGAAACTATAGGGAGGGATACAACGTTCTAGGTATTTTGTAATATCACTGGATGAACAGTGTTACGAACCCAATATAAAGTTACTAAAACTAACTAACTAACTCTATGGCCTATGGAACCCGGAGGTTCAGTGCCGCGTTCACAAAAGCTCTCCACTGACTTCTATCCTTAGCTAATTGGATCCAGTTTCTACTTTGTATTCCTATCTCTGCGAGATCCATCTTAATATTATCCTCCCATCTGCGCCTAGGTCTTCCTAATGGTCGTTTTCCTATGGGTCTACCAGTCAAGACTTTGAAAGCGTTTCTACTTTCTTCCATTCTAGCTACGTGACCTGCCCACCTAAGCCTCCTAGACTTGACGACCCTAACAATGTTGGGTAAACCGTATAAAATATGTAGTTCCTCGTTATGAAGCTTCCGCCATTCCCCATTCTCGTTCCTCTTGGGTCCGAATATTCTTCTCAGGATCCTGTTCTCAAATACTTTCAGTCTATGTTCTTCCCTCAGAGTAAGCGACCATGTTTCGCAACCATACAGAACAACAGGCATGATTATCGTTTTATATATTTTAAGCTTCAAATTCCTCGACAGAACTCGCGACGACAAGAGATTTTGAACCGAATAGTAACACGAATTCCCTGCTTTTAGTCGACATTTAATTTCTTCGTGAATATGATTTTCGTCTGTTAATATTGATCCTAAATATTTGAAAGTATCCACTTTATTAAAAGTATTAAATATTTTAACGCCTCCACAATTTGCCGTATTACGGTCCCGACGCACTTCCATGTATTTAGTTTTCTCTGCATTTACTTCTAAACCCATGTCCCTGCAAGCATTTAATAATATCTCTGCATTTATTTCTACTGTTCTCCTATCATCCCCTATTAAATTTACATCATCAGCATATGCCATAATCTGGTGAATGCCGTTAAACTCTAGGCCCTGGTTGCTATCTTTGATTTTCCTTATGGCGTATTCCAGCACAAAGTTAAATAATAATGGCGACAACGCATCTCCTTGTTTCAGGCCATTTTCAACGTGGAAGCTCGCGGACAAAAATTTTCCTACCCGGACTTTACTTTGGGATTCACTTAAACATATCTTAATTAATCTAATTAGCTTTCTCGGTATTCCGAGCTCTGTAAGAACGTTGTATAATGTTTCTCTCCTAACCGAGTCGTAAGCCTTTCTAAAATCAATAAATAGTTGATGCACCGGGGTATTGTATTCCCACTTTTTTTTCGAGTATTTGACGAATGGTAAATATTTGGTCGATAGTTGATCGATTTCGTCTAAATCCGCATTGATAATCTCCAATAATTTCATCTGCGTATGGGGTCAATCTTGCTAACAGAATATTTGAAAGGATTTTATAGGATGTTGACAGAAGAGAAATGCCTCGATAATTATTACAGTCAGTTTTGTCGCCTTTCTTGTGAATTGGAACAATGATTGACTCTTTCCACTCTTGTGGCAATTCTTCGTTGTTCCAGATAAGGAGAATGAGTTTGTGTATCTTGTATATATCTGTGTATCTTTTTCAAATGGCACTACATCACATTATTACATTTTTCAAATCAACATGCCAAACAAAAAATTAAAATACCACATGTACTATTCAGTGTTGCATACTAAGGATGTTATAGTATCACGGACATCCAAAGTTTGGAAGCCTCTATCATATATACATCAGAAGGGAGATGGACAGGATAATTCACATCGAAAGTTACCTTAGTGTTGGATACCACTGTCATGGTATGGGTTGTTTCGAATGAATAGGAACGAACTTACCAGGCCTTGAAGTTATGAATGTTTTTGAAAGGCTTTACTTCGAAAAAATTTTTAAATAAGTTATCATATCTAGTTACTTGTATGGTTTGCAATGAACTTATACATTATTTTGCCGTTTGCAGCACTTCGATATCTTAAACCGCTCCGGATATATAAACATTGATAAAGTTTGCAACACTGCATAAATCATGTAATTGCGAGAACTTGCTGTAATTACAGCTACTAAAAGCTAAATGCTGTAATGCACTAAAAGAGAAAGTAAACAACAATGATTTTAAATATTTTCCACAAATACGCCATTTAAATTTCAACAACAACAATTATTATTATTATTATTATTATCTTAAATAAAGGTGCATAATTCACAATTACTAATTCTGAGGCACCCAACATATATGGCATGTGTGCTGTACATATAGATATTTACCATGCTACATGAAAATGTCAGTTGTTGCACGTGTTGTCGTTAAATGAGAAAGCAAATAGTAAGTATTTAAAGAAGCAATACAGTACACATGTGCAGCAGCAAACTGGTACGTGATATGTGGTGTATACAAGTACAAATCTACAGTGGTGGATGGGTAGGATAGTCACATTCGATTCGGGATATAGTAAAAGGGTTAACGTACATCAATAAGATTATGCTATATGAGACGAGAAGCAAAAGTCGAACTACAGTTGTTCATCTATTTGTTTCAAGAACCTGTATTCCTGAATTCGAGGTTCGAACCCGGGATGCACAGGGTGATTCTGTATGGATAGTTCTTACTTAAGACGTAGTTTATTTTACAATCTGACATTCAATTGTCGGGAAATGGAGGCGTGGGACTCATCACGGTATCCATAGATGGTTTCGCCTTAAGAGGCTTCATAACGGCGAAATTAAAATACAGCTAATTTTATAGTAATTATGTGATATCCTCAAATAGATAAAACATAATCGAAAAGTGGAACAAGAGCTCTACACAATATTAGTTTACATGTGATACCGTTATCATGACTCACTTATCTGCTTTCGATTTCCAGCCATTTAGAAAATCGGCATTTATTTTCGCGTTTTTAAGTGGCTGCAAACAGAAAGCTACTAGGTGCCTCGTGATAACGGTACCTCATGCTAAATAATATTGTCTAGGACGCTCTTGTTCCACATTTCGATTATTTTTTTTATCTATTTGAAGATATCACATAATTACTGTAAAATTGGCGGTATTTTAATTTCGCAGTGATTAAGCATCTTAACGGGAATTGAACTCTTACACTAAGATATGGATAAGGAACGAACCACAAACCCAGCTATATAAATGTCGCCTAGGCATCGTAGGGCAATATACTGTTATAAAGAATGTCCTAAGCTACATGGATGGCGCTTAGCTATCTTAAGGCATACACAATGTTATAACTTCATGAGAAAGTTCCACTACAATAGATTTGCCACATTCACTTGACACCTAGTCTCTCGTTCCAAGCGCTACTACCGGCTAAAGGAATTCTACTCTCATTCGTCATCCTCTCTCTCGCTCAGCAACAGCTAAACATTTATTGGCTCAAAGCGTGTGAGCCTTAGTTCGCATTTTTACCACGGATTAAGACTTTTGGCAGCGCTATAGAAGTGAAAGAAAATACTTACCATCCTGAACTATTTAGTGCAGCCAACATTAGTTTGATAATAGGACCTATAAAGGAAAAAGAGAGTCAATAACACTGTGTCAGGAACAATGCACACATATAGATTTTTTTAAACCCTTCACTTCCTAATCCCAAATTTTATTTCGATATTAACAACAAATTATTCCACTTAAATACAGGGGCGGATCAATAAATAAATAACGCATATTGTGCTAGTCTATGACGTAAAAACTGAAAGAAAAGTGCCTGAAGGTCGAAATGTAATTGGTAGTTTGTTCAGGTGTACCTCTAGCGGCAGAAGCGTGAATTAAAAGTTATTTACTTGTGAAAACACAAGTGTGTAGTTCGTCCTGCAAAAGAACAAAATCTGAGTGAAATTCACACGGAAATGGTTGAGCTGATTTCGAGTTTAATTCCCAGTCAGAAACAAGGCTATATCAGACGTGGACCTAATGATTAATGTGGAATCCGACCCACATGAGCTCCCGCCAGGAATCGAACTCGAGTCTCCCACGCTAACCGCTTAGCCACGGAGGAGTTTTAGACGGAAATGGCGTGTATTGGCAAGACTGTATGGATTGTACAATATCTCCAGGACGTCCAGATTGTTTGAAGAGAGTCGTGTAAACCTTGTGGATAGGCCACGTGCCGGGTGTCCACAAACAGCATCAAGCGAACAGAATGGCATGACCACTGAACAAGCAACTCGCAGTGACCGTCGAATCCACCTTCGAATATGTTCAACATTTCATACGGTGCATTATGATGTGGTTCATGTACAAATTGAAATCAATGTGCACAGATGTCTATACTCCCGGAAGTCAGACTTTTATAAGTAGGTTATCTTGAAGTTTGTGCCACAATGCGAGAAATACGTTGAGAGATTTGGTAACTGAGAAGTTTCTATGTTGCACAGTCTTTCGTCTTCACGTATGATCGTCCATTAATTGTAGTCTCCTTCGTCCTCTCCTACTTTTTCCTGCTATTATACCCTCTAGAAGGTCTTAATGATACAGTTCCATCTTAGCCAATGTGCCAACCAATTTCCCTTCCTCTTCTTAATAATATCTGAAACTGTTCTTTTCTCCACCACCATTTCGAACACCCTGTCATTCGTTTTCTGCTTGACCCAGCCAATTCTCTCCGTTTTTCTCCACACCTATATTTCGAAAGCTTCCAGTTCTTTTTCATTGTTTTTGCGTAATGTCCATGTCTCCGACCCATACAGTACAATACTCTACACGAAGCATTTTATGAGTTTTTTCTCTACTCTTTATTCAAGGTCCTACAAAATACTCTTTTCTTCCTCCTAAAGCTTCTTTCGCTATTCCTATCCTTGCTTCTATTTCACTTTCACATTTCATATCATCACTAATAATACTACCCAGTTACCAAAAACTAGTCACCTGTTCTATTTTGTCCTCTCCTACTTCTATATTTGACACCGACCCCTTCGTTCCAATCACCATGGCCTTTGTCTTTTTAATATATATTTTCATTCCATATTCTTCACAGCCTTTCCTCGATTTTTCCAACATTTTATTGATTTTCTCTTCAGATTCTGCAACATCTTTACTTTGTATTGCGTACATATTTTTCATGTGTTCTTTATTACCGTTCCTTCTACATAAATTGTTGTGCGTTACTTATTGATTCGTCCAAAAAATTAACAATTTAATGCAACTTTGTCTATCTAACCTAAGACAATTACATTCACACAAAAAGATATTCAACCCAAACACATACACCAAAACTATGACCGTAAAGACATATCCGAAAAGGAAATAGATGCGAAGTCATTATGTTAACAAGAGTTAAATTAGACATGTCTGACTTTTAATATAAACAAAGAGAAATATAATATTTAAAATAATTAAATGAAATCTAGTTTCCATGAGCTGTTAATTGAATGTGGGAAAAAATTCTTCAGTTGCTAGTGAAGTGTTACGGAACCATATTATGTACTTCCACTAAAATGGCAGGTGTATTCTCAATTTGCACCATACATAAATAAAATGTGTTAATTCATATGACAATCGAAACATGATAATTTTGATAGGTTAAGAACGTTCCCGAACTAAACTCTGCTCACAAGGAAAGAACGGTACACCGGTAGCTTAGTGGGGCCAAAACCATTTAAAAATTTTAAAATATGTAAGTGTTTTACATGGAGATGCAAAAAAGCCGGCGTTTTTGAATCGATGGTTTTTTTCACATAAAAAGCTGGCTTTTTTGGGAAAAAAACGAGAATTTTGGAAATTTTGGCTTTTTTCATTTTCATGATTTTTCTATCTAAATAGCTTTCTTATAGTATATTCTATAGGTAGATAAGAATTCCATGACCTAAATGCCATATTTCACTCTGAAATTCACCATCAAGATGGATGGAGCACATGTTTTACGAATTAAAGCTAACATGAATAATGTAGTATTTGAGGGCAATTTTAAAGGCTATTTAACTTTATTTTATAGTTAAAATACTTTTGAGTTATCGACATTTTTTTCTTCTCTAGATCATTTTAGTTTGTCATTTGTGTTTCATTTCTAAGAGCTTAGTACTCTAGCTTCTAGCGCAAAAGTTAAACTGACGTTTTTCTATATATCCGTCAAACCGTACTTCCACATTTCTGTTATACTGTAGCTGTGCATTGATTTAGCAATAATTTTCCGGATACAACCTTGAATACCAATTTATACAAATAATCAGTAGCGGATTTAGAAAAGTACGTTGGGAGGGGTTTCTCTGATTGTTTTGTTTTCTAAAAAGCTCTAATTTTATTTGGGAGGTGCTTGAAGTTTATGAGTATAGGCATAACTAATATTTCGTTTCCTTTACATATTTAGCAATAATTTTCCGGATACAACCTTGAACATCATTTTATACTGAGAATCAGTGGTGGATTTAGAAAAGTATTTTGGGAGGGGTTTTTCTTACTAATGTTTAGTTTTTGAAAACATTCGTAATTTTTATTTGACGAGAGCTTAAAGTTTATGAGTAAAGGCATAACTAATAGATATTTCGTTTGCTTTAGACATTCCGTAACTTTGGGGAACAGGCTTCAGTCCGAAACACCGGCCCCTAACCTTCGCAAAACGGTCACTGCTGGTAATTAGTAACAATAACGATTTAAAAACAATAAGAAAGGAAGTCGGCCAACTCACAGTACATGCACTATTTCTACATTCACAGATAGAATGAAGAAAAGCTTTGTCAGAATGGTCGAATGCTGGGTTGAATCCCGGACTTCCCGATAGAAGCGCAAAAGCTAACCACTCAGTCATGTTTGTTGTGCATTTTTTTGGTAGGGAAAGGGGTTTCGTACTGATAGGTTGAATCCCTCTTGTTAAAAATTCAGAAAACTTGAGGATTGGGGTAAGCCGTGATGGTGGTTATATAAAACTTAACTGTAGAATTCCGTAACTTTGGGGAACAGGCTTCAGTCCGAAACACCGGCCCCTAACCTTTGCAAAACGGTCACTGCTGGTAATTAGTAATAATAACGATTTAAAAACAATAAGAAAGGAAGTCAGCCAACTCACAGTACATGCATTATTTCTACATTCACAGATAGAATGAAGAAAAGCTTTGTCAGAATGGTCGAATGCTGAGTTGAATCCCGGACTTCCCGATAGAAGCGCAAAAGCTAACCACTCAGTCATGTTTGTTGTGCACTTTTTTGGTAGGGGAGGGGGTTCCGTAATGATATGTTGAATCCCTCTTGTTAAAAATTCAGAAAACTTGAGGATTGGGTAAGCCGTGATGGTGGTTATATAAAATTTAACTGTAGAATGTCAAGAATATACAGAACCAAAAGCTCTAGATGTGCAGCCTTTAAGTGTATCATATAAATCTAAGTATTTTTCTTGTTTTAATTTTATTTTGTTTCAAAAAGAGGGTATGGAATATTTTGAAGTACAAATACTACATACAATTTTGCTAGTTATTTGTGTATTTTTTAAAAGAAGTGTTTACTTTTAGGGTTGGTTGGTTTACACCAGCTTTTTTTTTTTTTTAAATAACTGGTTTAAACCAAAAAAATAAAAAGAACGAAAAATGCGAATCCTGTGAACTTCATGGTGACGTTTCCAGATATCAAAGCATCTGCATTAGTTTTATTTCCTTTTCACCTTTTAATCAAGGTGTCCCATGTTCAATTCTCGGTCGAACCACAACCCTTCTTTCATGCGTAAACCAAGTAGCGGTTCGGATGTTACTTTAAGCGAAAGTCTTCTTGATAACCTCGGTATTACGTAAGGATGTTAAGTCTAAACATACGAAACGAAACCAAATTGTATATTTCTGCATGCCTGAATGCCTGCTGTTTTATAAAGAAGCCAAGGTTGCTTAAATATGTTGATAGAAATTGGCAAAATTTATCGATTGCCTACGTAGCTTCCAACATTAGCTTGGATTGGACTTTCAATGATATCTACATACTAAATTTGTAATTTAATACCTCAGTTTTAGCGTACTGATTATGATACGTTGACCTTTAAATTTTACATGCAAAGCAATAACAGGATTTTCCCGTTATTGTTTTACATTTAAAGTAATGACGGGATTTTCCCGATGGCTAGGGTGGGAGTTTCTCAATTTAAGAAATTTACTGACCGGACTTCTTTAAGATTATGGGATATCTTCCAGCGTAATCCCGCTGTTGCATAATAACACCAAGGCGAAACAAACTTATTTCTGTGAATATGTAATATAAATACATAAAGCAAAATATCTAAATCAAAAATCCTGGTTTAAACCCAAAAATACTGGTTTAAACCCCCCCCCCCAAAAAAAACGGGTTTTTGATGTTTTCAAAAACAACCATGGTTCTTGCCAACCCTGCTTACTTTTGTATATAAGAGGTTAAAAGTTCTTATTATATACATTGGTTAATCCTTTGGAATTCATAACGTAAATATGTTGAAGAAAAATTGTTTGAAATATCTTTTCGAAATTCATGGTTTGATTTCGAGGTTTTATATTATTATCGGCATCAACCAATAATTAAATGACTTTTTGTGTTATAGAGAAGCGAAACAAAGTCTGCTTTACCAATAAAAAGCAGAATTTTGAAAAAGCCCAAAGTTCCCAAGCAAAAAAGCGAAGCAGAAAAAACCGAGTTTTTTTTCCCAAAAAAAGCAGTTTTTTTTTTTCCAAGCCCTTGCATCTCTAGTTTTACATCTTGTAGTTAATATACACAAAATTTGGAGTAATGTGACAATCAATACATATCCCCCTTTTTGAATACGAACTTTGGGGCCGTTCACATATTACGTAACGCTATTTTTGGCCAGTTTTACTCCCTCGCCCCTGTCAAACTTCGTAACACAAGACGGAAACGCTTCCCTCCTTTTGTCACGTAACGCTTTTTGATTTTTCACCATTTTGCTTATTTTGAGGGTCATTAAAATAAAAGAAAAACTAATTTTAATGGCAGAACTGTTTATTCATAGGAATTACAATTATTATAATAAGGTGTCCAAATCTCGGAATCTCTGAAGGTGAGAGCCATGAAATTCGCTATTTGGATTTCTCATTTAAAATAATTAAGATACGTGTTTCACCGTTTTTGATATTTGTCTTAGAAGGAAAGGAAAAAAAAAACGAGTTCAGTTACAAGTGTTCTAATTGATTGGGCATATTTCGAAACTTGTTAAGGTTACAGACATGAAATTTGGTATTTGGAGTTTTGATTTAAAATAATTAAAGACGTGTTTCAGGGTTTTTTTTTTTTATTATTTATATATATCTTACTTAGAAGGGAAGTAAAAGGATAGGTTAGAATTATTACAATAACATGGGTGTATCTCGAAATCCCTCAGGAGTTACAGACATGTTAATCAACGACGTGTTTCATTGCTTTTCGGTGTTTCCCTTAGGAAGGAAGAAAAAAAGTGATACTTGAACTAAGATTACCATATCTCGAAGTCCCTTAAGATAGAGATGTTATGGATAAGAGAAGTGCGAGGCCGTAGTCTGGGGTCTGGGAGCGAAGCCCTCACCTTAGCCGAAGGCTAGTTATACATATGAGAGGTAAGATCCCGATATGTTTTAATTACTTGTACAATTTATTGTAAAATCAACTCACATATTTCTTCTGTAGATTTTACAAATGCATGCCCCCCATCCCCCAGGAAAAAATAGGCAGCACCGAGCTTAAAAGGGGCGATATGTTGTGGGGCACTGTAGAGTTGTTAGAATAAATTGGTACACTTCTCTTCCCTACTGCACCACACTTCCTAGGTTAGTTACTAAGGCTGTGAGTTTGCAACAATGATACATTATACTTTATTGTTGGTTTACCTAATATGGCTTCAGTACGTACAGTGATGCTCTTTATTAAGTTTTTCGTTCGTCTGATGCTTAAATTTCGTATAATTCACTAAATTTTCTCTCAAATATAATAGTTTTGAGGGGCTACCTGCAGAACTTAACCTGGCGCGGCTTTGCGACACTTCTAAAGATCACTTTGTACTTTGCCCTCATATATCACTTCAACATGTCTTCTATATGGTGTATTACGTGATATAGAGTACACTTTGCACTTCAAATTCTGCCTTATACATGTGAGAGGTAAGATCCCGATATACTTTGCTTACTTAAAATCCTATTGTGAAATCACGTAACATTTCTTCTGGAATTTTATAAATTTTTGCCCTCCTAAAATACGATAGAACCAAAGTAAGGATGACATTTAGTATCTCCCCCAAATTCATCGACGGTTCTGGAGCCGCTATCTGACTTACAGTAAGCCGTTGTAAACTACCTCCTTTATGGGTATACGCACCATTGCTAATGCGCCTTGTCCCCATGAACGCATCCCCTCGCTTCTGCTCGGGGCCCCCTGCTGCAATCTTGCTCTGACTCGGCAGATAGCATTGCTTCTCAGTGGCCACCTAGCACAAGGTGGTTCATGTTTAATGCACTGTAGTTTTTATGCCATACATTCACACTGTATTTATATTCATCACAATTACAAATAATGAACCGTAATCACTACAAACTAAGCCGGAGTCACCACCAAGTGATTTGTGGGAGAAACTAAATAATATCCCCAAATTATAGAAAATAAAAATAGTATGGGTTAACTGTCGCAGATGGCGGCCCCGAAATACAAAATTTAGGGAGAAATGAACAGAACCAGAGGAAATGTCACCATGAGAGCAAGAAACACGGAAATGATCATCAGTGTAGGCAAGAGTGAGTAATAAGCGAGAAAACGGAAGCTAAAATCTGGACTGTATGAGTTCGCGGAATGATGTGATATGAGGTTAATAGGGAGTAGAGGATAATATAACAATGTTTCAAACCCACTCTGTTATTAACTAAGGTAGGATATGTGTATGCTGCTGTAATGGAGGGAAATACAATAATTTAGATAAGAAATTAGTGAGAGGTGATTTGTGTCTGAGATAAATAGTGAAATGGGCCGAATGTTGGGTGTTATCCCATGTTATGAGGGCATAGATGTTGAAAATACACGGAAGAAGTTTATTATTCCATTTATCATTAGGATTAAAGAAAGAAAAAATCGGAATGTTACATATTAAATCTATAATAAGATGGGAGTGTGAAATGCTAAGTGTGCTCTGCTGAGTTGATTTTAGTTTAGCGTCCCTTTCAGCAGCGAGGCTATATGAGACATGGACCTACTGATTAACGAGGAATCCGAACCACATGAGCTCCCGCCGGGAATCGAACCCGGGTCTCCCACGCCAAAGGCGCGTACGCTAACCGCTTAGCCACGGAGGAGCTCACTAAGTGTGCCCTGTAACACATACTACTCAGTAAGAAAGACAGGATGAAAGGAAGTGCTACGTGAAGGCAGTGCGCAAATGATAATGCAAGTGTTGCAAAGCATTGCGAATAATGAAATGAAATCTTTAAAGTTAACGTTCCACGGTTATGCCGGTTAAGCTAAAGGAGACGGTGATAATGAGAAATAAGGGAAATGAAGAAAGTTGGAGGAAACGGGAGAACCCCGAGAAAACCCACGAGCACGGTGTTTGTCCACCACAAAGTCCACACGGCGCGAGCTGGGATCGAACCAGGGACCCCAGGCACCGGAGGTGAACACTCTACCACTGAGCCCTCCCCCCCAAAGCACCACGACACACAATAAATTTGTTTCATGCCTTATAAAGTGTTTTTCCACAATCCTCATTTATGTGAATACCCACTGTCACTGACGCGCATGCTCCATACGAACGCACTACCTCGCTCTCGCTCGGGCCTCTGTGCTGCGCTCCCGTCTTGACTTAGAGAGCATTCGTGTTTTTAGTAGCCCCTAGCACAAGTTGGTTTGTGCTTAATGCACTGTAGTTCTTAAGCCATACATCCACACACTGTAACTCAGCGTTTCCCAACCGGTGTGCCGCGAATGGGTCGCTGGTGTGCCGCGAGGAAATCGGAACAAAATTATTAATTCTATAGCAATCAAATTGCAAGACATACAGAAAAAGGTGTATTTGTATTTCAAATTACTACTATGAATCTAAAATTTAAAGTTTCATACTGTGTTAATTTTCTGTAGAACATTTTTCTGTACATTTCTAATTTTGAAAAAAAAGTATTTGTTATCATTGTTATGACCATTATTGCTTCTTTATTGTTGCAGACTATTTCGTAACTTGAAATTATAAAATATTATTCAATCCTTCCGGCAAAGTAAACATGCATACGAATTACCTATATTTGTGGTTTAAAAGTAAAAGAGATTCGTTTGTTCGTTAGTTATTTAGTGATCCTCCTTCTTAATGAAAGGTTGGATAGAGTTTTCGAAAAAAAAAGTGTATTTTTAACAACTTGAGCCCTATATCTGATTGTAATTGTTTTCTATTTTTAAATTAAAATGAAAAATAAGCATAATGATTTACCACGGGGAAAAAACAGTGGTCTAGCTTTCTTCTCTGTGAGAAGGATGTCAGTAATCAGAAAAAAATACTACAGTATTTTATATTTTCAAATAATAATAATAATAATAATAATAATAATAATAATAATAATAATAATAATAATAATAATAATATGTGTGCCGCGAGAATTCAAGTTACCCTGAAGTGTGCCGCAAGTTGAAAAAGGTTGGGAAACGCTGCTGTAACTATTAATGGACCTCCTCCTTTAGGCACTTTCTAAGGCAGTGAAGAGATCGAGTTTAACTTCCCGTATGTGATGCAGAAAGAAATACATTTTTTCACGAATGTAAGTATTCGGCCATTGGATGGTTACACACAGGAAAAAAGTATTTTCGTATGCTTTTTATAACTTCCAATGTTCAAGCAACATGTCTTTAATAGGGGACTACACCCCCAAACGCCCCTTAAAATGTTTATTTACCTAATACTTAAAAATTTCTGAGTAATGAATAGTTCGCAACACTTAGCAGTTCGAGGATACTAATTTTGTGCAGTAACACTATGTGAATCAGGGTTGGCAAAACCCATGGATTTATTTTTAAAAAAAGTGTTTTTTGTTTGTTTAAACCAGTTTTTCTGGTTTAAACAATTTGCTCTGTGTATTTATATTACATATGGACAGAAATAAGTTTGTTTCGCCTTGGTGTTATTACGCAACAACGGTGTTATACTGGAAGGAGTCATATAAGCTTAAACTGGAATCCAAGCCGCTTCTCGGCTTAAATACGACAGAAATTGTCCTCCATTTGAACTTTGAACAGCAAAATGGAACTTCACTCGAACATAAACAGTATATTCGACTATTTGGAAATCGGAACTGTAGTTTCATTATAAATTTGGGTGGTCCGGTCAATAAATTTCTTAAATCAGGAAACTCTTACCTTAGCCACCGGGAAATCCTGTTATTACTTTAAATGCAATTTTGGCAAGGTTCTAGATTACTGGTCCCCCTTCCAATTGAGCAGTAATAAAAACAGAAAACAACGTGGCCTGCGGGGCTCTAACCCGCCTTCACTCGCTAACGCTCGCTCGGCAATACTGTGTAAATTAAATTTATAGACTTAAGTACAGAAAGAAACCAACCAGCTACTAACTTACATGGGGGACCAGTAATTTAGAACCTTCCCTGCAACTTTGCATGTAAAATTTGACGGTCAATGTATAATTAGTACGCTACAGCTGCAGTATTAAATTACGAATTTAGTATATAGATATTACTCAATAAAATTAAAATTGATAGTCCAATCCAAGCTAATGTTGGAAGCTACGTAGGCAGTCGATAAATTTTGCCAATTTCTATCAATCTAATTATTTAAGCAACCTTGGCTTCTTTATAAAAGAACAAGTATTCAGGCAAACAGAAATATACAATTTGGTTTCGTTTTGTATGTTTAGGCTTAACATCCTTATGCAATTACCGAGGTTATCAAGGAGAAGACTTACGCATAAGGTAGCCTCCGAAAGTAACATATCGAAAAGAAGATAAAGCAAATACAGATGGTTTGATATTCAGAAACGTCACTATGCACTTCACACAATTTAAAGCATTTTTTTTTAACCAGTTCTTTTTTCGTGAAAAAAAAAAAAAAAAACAGCTGGTTTATACTAAGGTTTAAAGCATGGTTTAAACCACCCAACCATGATGTGGATGCGTACGGATGTAGAAAAGGGCAATGGAAAAATGAAAATAATAAATTTCTGTGATTAACAGTGAATAGGGAAGGCCTGAAATGAAATGGATAATGGTAGGTAAGGTATAATAAAGTAGGGGTTAAATTCCAAAGTTGGGCGTCCGTTTCCAGCGAAATTTTTAAAATTTACAGGAAAGATATGGATAATTTGATCGTTTGTGTGCTTGATAATATATAAGAGTCTCGAAAAATCTGTTTGTTTGTTATATATAAGCGGTTATAAACATGGGACTATATGGCGAGCGGAGGGAACTACTTGGCGCAAGGTAACTGAACAGTTGCATTGTGGGAAAGAAACGAGCATTTATGTTACCAACATGGCGAATGTACAAGGGCAATGAACTAGCAGTTTTAACATTTGTGAAGGAATACATTGATAACGAGCAAAATCTTTTAAAAGTTTGTGAAGGGCACGGATTAATGAACCTAATAACAAATTACAGAAAGTGTGGAAAGGAGATAACAGTGAAAAAACTTGACGAAAGCGGACGCCCAACTTCGGAATATATGCCTAAAGTAGTAGTAGAACGTTGACAACAGGTTCATATTGGTCTTGTCTGGGACCATCATCTGCGGCAGTTTAGCCATAGTATGAAGGGTATTTCCTAAAATGTCAAAAACAAGTAAATATATACATAGTACAATTAGTACCCTTGCACTCTGAACAACCTACAAGGATGCATCAAAACTCAGAATTACTTAATTCAAGTTTACGTATTAGGACAAAAACGTAAATTCGCAGCATCTAGTTTGGTGAATAATACTTAACTATTTTTCACACACGAATATACTTTTCTTTCACATTTTATTTTATCAATGTTTTCTCGTCCTTCGCCAAACCATGCTATTTTCCAAAAACTAGGCTTATATTTTTCACCACGTCTCTCAGGATACAAGTCAAATCCCCACTGATCACTTTCTTTACTAGGTTTCGAAACACTTGACGATTCTTTAGGTGACGATGATTCTTCACATCTAGAATAATAAACCATTTTAATTAGTATATAAGCTGAATGCACCCAAAAAATTACTCTTCTCACTGGGCGCGGATGCGAATATCGTGCTTCAACTATTACACAAATTATTCAATGTAGGTAACTCAAAATATATTTTTATTGTGATTCGCAGGGCTCATTCTGTATAAGATCATTCCTTTCAATTGGGACGTTTTGAGGAAAGACTTATACTATCTTGTTTTCAATTAAACTTTTAATTTATAACTTTCAGATAGGATATTTTTGTATTAACATATTTGATGTTAGTATGAAAGAAATTTGATTACTTTCTTTAAAGGTAAAGTTCCTTATTCTGTACTTGAGTCATCTGATTTATTTTGATTTGTTGTGTATTAATTTCGAGATTCGTTTGTTCCCGTATTAACACGGAATTGTTGTGTATAAAGTTTGTGGTGGTAAATTGAAGATGAAATGAGTGAAGAAACGTCATTTGGAAGCCTTCTTGAGGCAGGAGATGTTGGGAAATATTTCTTTACATTATGTAGGTTTTGTTTAACAAAGACTGACAGAAAGTTAAATATATTTGGCGAAGACGGACTACAGCGGGAAGTACAAGGCAAAATTATACATTGTTTATCTATAAGAGTGAGTTGAGAGAGCTTACCATTTCCTATTAAACATTTTGCGTGCAGTTTTACTATACGTATCCATAGTATAAGTAGTAGTAGAAATAGGAGGAGGAGTAGAATTAGTAGTAGGAACACGTTAGAAGTCCCTTAGGGGTTCGTTGGGTTTTGTTCTTGACATACAATGGGCAAATGAAAGACTTTCTCAAATTTTCCCGGACATTTTATACGCTGAACAGCTACTTCTCATCTCCCGTGCACGAGGATACTTCTAACTGTTGCACTACGTACAGAAATGATTCTATATCATGTACAAGTGGTAATAGAACACAACAAACCCATATCATGTTGTATTCACACTCAACATGCAGTGAGAATACAGCGTGATCTGCGTTTTCTTATGTGTTCTGTTGCCGCTTGTACACCAAATAGAATCATTTTTCTACGTAGTACAACAGTAAGAAGTATCCACGTGCACAGGACATACGATATGTGTTTTCAAATCCCCCCACACATAGTCATATACTAAGTACAAGGGCACATTATTAATCTTCCCATACGATATAAAAGCAGATATTCGTAGAAAAACACCTTAAGTACAAGGGAAAATTTCAAGAGTGCAATAAAAATAAGAGGGAGTACCAAGCGGAAACGCTCACACATTAAACACAAGGGCAATATTATTTTAATCAAGAAATATAAACCACTCTAAAAGTTAATGCCTAGAATGATCTACTCAGGAGCATACAAGTGCTTACTCGGCAAGTGGTGATTTGTAATATAATATTGAACACGCTATCACTCATTAAGTAAGCTTCTTAAATTTAACAAGAATTTTTACGCTATTGCTGGTGTTGAATCCACAGAATGCTTATTTGAAGACCAGCAACAAATAACTTAACTAAATTATTGTTGTTGGAAAACCCTAATTTTACTGAAGAATACTTGTATTACCATCAAAAGTAGGAAAGAATCCGAATAGTTTTACTAATGTATTTACATATTTACTGTTAGTGCCAGCACCTATGGCCTTAAATCCATCAAACGTATCAGAATAACGTTCTTGGCGTCGCCAACTTGGAACGGAAAGTATTCTCCAAAATATAAAATTGCATATTTTACTTCAAATAGACTATAAGTATAATCCATACATTATTTTTTTCTACAATTATCTCAGCTAAGGTTAATTTCTCTACAGTTCTCTCAGGCTAAGGTAAGTTTTTTTTTTTCATACATTCATTCAGTGCGTTCAGAACTTGATAAAGGTATGTTGAATGTTGTTGTATCCCTGAACGTGAAAACATCTAATTTGCTCAAAATCTGATAAAAATCATTTTTATTGTGATCACCTTATTTGTACCAATAATATACTAACAAAAAGCTCAAAAACCCAAGTGGGTTTTTTTCCGGTGGTCCATCCCGAAAAAAAAAAAAATAACGGGATTTTTCGGACTGGGCCCATTTGAGCAAACTGGTTCTAGAACACAGATTCCTCTTCCCATTTAGTTGTAGTAAAGACAGAAAACAACGTGCCTGCTGGGCTTTAATTCCCCTTCACTCGGCAATATTATGTGAATTAAATATTAAACTTCGGAATAGAAAGGAACCTACCTTGCTACCAGTGGCGTATTTAGGGGGTGGCTTCCGGGCTTAAGCCCCCCCCCGGAGTCTTACTTAGTATAGTAAAGTAAATGAAATATCTTGCAGAATTTTCATATTTCCAGGCAAAGCGCCCCCCCCCCGAAAGTTAGCGAAGCCCCTCCCGAAACAAAATCGTAAATACGCCACTGCTTGCTACTAAAGTCTATTTGATACAGCTTGTCCTTTGTAACAGTTGCTTTCTTCTGGTTTTCCTTCCTGCACGTGGTCATAACAGGCAGGTAAGAAGAACTGTTTCTATGGCAACAGCACGTTCAGCCAATTATATTGGCACATTTCTCTCGCTCTGCAATGGTATACATTCCACTCTTTCCAAACGTTGCCAATTTGAACATAAATAAATGCACATTGTTTTAGCCTAATGTTAACTTGTGTAGTGGACCTGCTGGTTATTGAGAACAAGCAGATGGTGTTTTGCAACCTTTATTCTATTCGGACAATTTTTTAGGGATGTGGCCCCGTTCCCCCGGTTATGTGTTCTGTACTTAGAAAATGTTATCTTTTTCGGGCTTTAATTGCAGGCCAATGAACTATAGATCCTGTAAGCTTTGTTCCAATTGCCCAGCCTCTTCTAGCCTAGACTCAAGAGCCGAACCATAGGATTTTATGAGGGAATATACCCTGTTTGCTCGCACCAAATAGAGGTAAAAAGGATTTTTTTAAAATATCCTTTTTCAGGATGTTAGGGAGATTTAATTTTGCAAGATTTATCCCCTTTGAACAAATTTTAAGAGGTATGGCCCCCATCCCTACTGTTATGTGTAAATAGCAAATGTTATTTTTTTAGCGTTTTTTTCGTAGTTGATGATCTATAGCTCCTGTAAATTTCGTTCTAATGGCTCGATTCCTTCTAGGTTAGACCCAAGAGCCGAACCCTTACCCAGCTTACATTTTCGAATCATGTTTTCTTCGTCTTTTCTCTGATTTCACAATACCAGCTGTCCATTACTCCTCTTATATGTGTGTCATGTGATGACCATTATTCATACTCGTTGCTTGTTTCTGTTATCTACAGTCAGCGACAAAACTTCATTCCATAGGGTAAAATTTATTTTGGAAATAACGATGGTGTGGCCGGAACGTACAGAAAATTGTAATCTTTTTACTTTACTGAAAACTATACTCAAATTTTCCTTCCACTCTGAAGTTATATTCGAAACTAATTTCATCAGATGGAAAGAACATTTGTCGCTGACGGTACAAATGTATGATAATCGCGCAAACGTCTCAGTGTTGTTTCACTTACGTACTTGGCTCATTCATAAATGAGTTTCTTAAATATTACTCTTCCTTCATGAACTAATAGATTAGAAATGAAATTTTCCAAATATTGCCACCCAGATTTTTAGTCTGCATGATAACAAGAGTTTTTCTATTAAAAACAAGTTGGCCAATTAATACAGTGAAACCTGTCTATGTTGACCACCATCGGCTTCATTGGAAAGTGGCCAACTTACAGAAAATAAGTGTGATTGGTAGAGACCGTATGTTTAGGTATTAAAAACCTGGAAAATGGGCAGGCAAATAGGCACTTAACATTTAAAAAAAAGACACTAAAATGTAACTCGAAATTATGACGATAAATACTCATTATAATTAAAAAATAAATTCAAGCCATAGATAATGTTCTAAGAATATCGAATCATACCTGTTTGCTAATACCTTTTTTTTTACTGTATATATAAAAAGGAAGCTTAACATGCATTCCATGTGTATTTGGTAAATACATTCTATGCAGTACTTTATCATACACTTTATCAGTACACACAGCAGTCCAAAATTTTATATACTTTATCAGTACACACAGCAGTTCAAAATTTTATACACTTTATCAGTACACACAGCAGTCCAAAATTTTACTTCATTTTATCACCACAAACAGCAGTTCGTAATTCACATTTGATTTGTACACAAAGGAGTTCATACCACAGGTACATACAGGAATTCGTACACACGGAATAACACCATCTGGGGAAAGTAAATTCAGTGAGAAACTGAACAACTGAGCGATTGCTGTATTATTTGTTTCTGTAGCAGTTCCTCACGTGCTAGAAGAAATATTTTGGGCTGTTGATCATGTTCCATTATACCGATTACAACAGCTAGGAACCGTCCCGCGCCATTGGTCGTTTCCTCAATCGAAACCTAATTTTTTTCCCTCACTCACGTATTTCCCAATTCTTTCCATAACAACTGAATAACAACTGTCTACGTAATTTTTGCGCAGTGTTGACTCACTCAGTACCTGTTTACCTGTGTACTTTGACAAGAAACGCTTCAGTGAGTCATTTTGTAATTTCCAGAGGTAAACCTGCTTCTAAAAATGTCTTACAAATCTACAGAAAACTGGGACTGCCGACTACTAGCGTAAAGAACTTTAATTCTTTTGTACATCTATAGAATGCAACACTGTTGCAAACAAGAGAAAGTAGGAGGGAAGAATGTGGATCATACTGTGTCATTGCTTTCGATGACATTCTTTTATTGTATCAGGGTGAAGCTTGATCTTTACTTCATCATAACTTACGGAAACGGCAGGATCCTTTCTTGAAATATGAAATAGTATATTTTCCCAATAAAAGTCTTATTCTGAAGAAAGTGCATAGAATAGACAACATTAGGCACTAATGCAATAATTTAGGCAGTAAGGGGACGAAATAGGCAAAATAAAATTGTCTTAAATTGAAACTATAACTCCCCATATAAATTTTAAAACGTTATTTTTATCATATCTTTAATATTAAGTAATAGGCATTTTGCCTAACATCCGGTCTCTTGTGATTGGTGTAGTTTTAGAATAGAACTTCTAGTATTACTTGATTATAAAACTTCTGTAAGCAATGACACGACAGCTTTTTTTAAAGTTATGTACTGTGCATCTTTCATTCTTTTTTGGTACACATGCACATTCTAATTTTGTAGTACTTGAATAGTATCGTCTACATCTTGTTAACGAGCTACAAGCGTTTCCCTCGGAGCAAAAGATATTTTGAGAAAGTGTTAGGAGAATTGATATCCCAAAACTTCCGCTAACTTTCCACAAGCCGTCAGATGCCAATAGTTGACAATTGAGATGGTTAGATTTAACTTAAGAATTTTCCGCAATTACTAAAGCTCCCCACTGATGAAAGGAGCCGATATAGCTAATGCTTGTACCAAAATAGACAGGGTAAACAAATACGTACAACCATTTCCTGAATTCGTGTACGTGCTTTTTCTTATTCATATCTTCCTTCACCGCCCCTTTATCAGGATAGTGTTCTTGCCGTTCGCCTCCAAGAACAAATCGTAATACGCTTCTTTGTCTCCAGTCACAAATGCAGAACATCTGCCACTCATGTGGAAATACGAAAGAATTAAGAAAAATAACAAAACGGTATTTTTGCGTGGCCAAGATAACGCAGGTAATTTAGGATTATCATCATAGGGTAAACATTGCTTCAATGACGCCGACTTCCAATATAGACAGGTAGCCAACTTAAAGAGTAATAAGTAATGAATGTCTTAAGGGAAAATGCAGGTTCAAAACAAATCAGACCAAGATGAGCAGGTAGCCAAGTTGACAGGTTTTACTGTATAGGTTATATTAAAAAAATCTTTAAAAATTCAGTAGTTATAGAGTGGTAAGTTTCACGAATACGGTTTGGGTGTTCAAGTGTGTGACATCCAATGGTGAAATTTCATATTAGCAACATAATGTTACCTTATGCTCAGCATAACGTAACATGGCCCGATGCTTTTGAGTACCTTGTATATTGGCAGGGAAAAGTTTAAAATTTATTTAGAATGTAAGAGAAATTTTTATTTATAGTAGAGAAAACCGTAGGTCGAGAATTTTGCGTAATTTTAGTAAAACAGATCGTTTCAATGGATGTTATATGAAGATTACATGATTATTAATTATATTTTATATATTTTACGCATTTATCCATGAATATGTCATTATTTTAGACAAATAAGTGTATATTTCAGCTTTTTCAATGGTTTTCAGTTCATTTCTATTCATATTTCGGCATAGGGAATCTTCACAAGAAAGCTAAAAATTTTATTTCGTAAAATCTTCTTCAAAATTCCAAATTAAGAAAGTCAGCCATAATTTCTTCTTGGTGCATCTCTTTGTTTTGAAGTAAATTTATTTGATTGGATAATCCGCAATCACAGCTGCGGCTGAGATTTCGGTTTTCTTTGATCTTCACACAGAAGCCTATCATCCGATCATTACGTCATGATTATCTTCCAGTTAGGGATCATCTTCTTGTAACTCTTTGTCTTACGGCGTCAGCCATTTCAGGAGTCAGACGTGCAGTGTTTAGCGTCTGCAGAAATAGTGGAATAATTTGTGATTACGTTAAATTGTGTTAAATTCTTCGTTCTGGCGAATATTGGAAATTGTCATCAGAAACAAACGTGCTGTGTTTGGTGTTTTCAACAAAATTATTAATCCAGTAATATTCCAATTGTGAAGTGATTCCGTATAACATAATGGATACTAGCATGGTAGATGTCTAGTGTTACGGAATGAGCTCCTTAGCAAATTTTGCGTTCTCGGTCAGCCAGAGAACCTAAGAGAAGCCAGAGGAGACGGTGAAGGAGAGAGAACATTGAGTAGTGGTGCAGACATAGAGGAAGAAGAAGTCAAGCCACGCTCGATGCCTTTTTTCTGGATAGGTGCTGTAGGAGTTAGTATCCTAAAACTGTTTTGAGACCACGTTTTACGAGTTTCCCAGGAATCTCGGGTGGAAAAGTCGTCAGGAACCTTTTTTTTTGTTGTTAATATATCCGTTCAGTCTCTGTGTAAGAAGAGGATTCAAGTAAGTAAGAAATAGTGAAAGTGAAACTCACTCCAGGTATTTGGGCTTCAAAATTTTCCTTGTTCTGACAAACAAACATGTGTGAATATATTTTCTGGTGTACGTGTAATATCCGTAATATGAAGCATTAAGTACGTAAAGTTTCCCTCAACGCCGCACACATGTAGATTCAGGCAATGTGACATCGTGTTTTCATTCGATGGGGGGGAAAAGAAAGCTAGAATCTCAGCACAGAGCGATTGTTGTAATCTCAAGAAAATGTGTGTACCACACACACATTTTCCCCAGTGAAGAAAGATGTTTTAGATTCCCCAAAATCTTAGAAAGTATTCATTTTCGGTAACTCAAATTAAGTTTTATTTATTTTGGCATGTTTTCTTTGGTTTTTTGAAATAGAATGATTATGAATGTTGATTTCGTAGATAAGTGTCAGATTCACGGCTGCTGTCAAGTGCAAGGGTACATGCATCTTTGCGTACCGGTAACTGAAAACTTTCAGCAATAGGCTAAACCTACGTAATATTTTAAAATCTGATACCCATCAAGTTAGAAATTGCAGTTTTTTTTTTTTTATATAATTACTAGTAAATGCCTTTTTTCCTTTTTTTTTTTTTAATAAACTCAATATATATTCAGAGCGACACTGATGCAAAAATGACCACTGCGTCTTCGGTATGAATGTGGTAGCGAAACAAAACAAAATATAAATGCAAAATAAGTATGGTGCTTTATGAAATATATGTGTGATTTTTTTTTTTTATATATATGCTTGTTTAGGTTAAGTTAGTATAGTTAGAGTAGGGCTTTAGGTTTAAGTATGTCAATATGTACATGAATGTTTTGCCTGTGCTAGATTGTCAGGTGGGTCCGAGCTGAAAAGAGGTCGCGAAGAGCGTAAATCCTCTACGCCGGCCACAATCTCGATGCACAGAGGAGTGTAAGCACCAAAGAATATATACAAGAGTGAAATTAGCTAACCACAACATGTAGGCAGTGAAGTTATTATTTTCAGTAGTGTATTGTATTTCTATTGTGTCCTTTTGTTTGTTTTTGCGTGTCGATACAATGTCAATGTTCTAGAAGGCAAGAATATTAAACGAATATCAAAGAATATGAATATTTCGAGAATATGAGCAAAAGTAAAGAATGTTTCGGCTCTGAAAAGTATAGAAATCGATCTTATTAAATTTTATTTAGATGGGTATGTCAGTTTAATGTAAATATTTTCCTGTTATCGAATATTTTGTCCAATAATACATTCATGAATATTTTGAAGAATAAAACTTACTAGCCGTGAACGCATCTTTCTTTTCGAATACGAAATCTAACTATCTTGTAATTTTAAGAAGTGATAGAAATACGTAGTTGATGTTTTCGGTATGCATGCGAAGCATGATCAAAACAGAGAGCAGTATGTATAGAATAAGTTTACTGGGGAAACAAAATAGCTGTGAAATTCAGGGAAGAGACTTTCCTTAGTGTGACCGAGTTGAAAACAACCGAATCTGTAGAATTTTCTCATTTTATCAGTTTCAATCAAAATCTCAGTTTGGATTTTTTTTTTTAAATTACAAAATTCTGTTTCAAGATTTTTTTTTTAAATAGATTCAGATAGGGCTTTCACAGACAACATTAAGATCTTCTTTGTGCTCATTGCCAGCTCCACTCGGAGGTCGGTGTCCTGTGTCTGTAGTCGTGGTTCACAACCTATTTCCGGATGGGAGGTGGATGATGAACTGCAGGCCTGGATATCGGACTGTGAGTCGAGATGGAAGAGAGTTTGGAAGCTTTATATTTCGGGCCAAATTTGAGTTCTATTTTCCGTAGATGATTGGCTTGGTGAGTGTATCAGTGACTGTTGATGACGAGCCCATACGGGCCCAGTAGGTTCGGTGTCACTAGTCAGTGATACATTCAACATAGCATGTAATCTCAAGGAAAGGGAACATCATACAAAACACAACAATTCATATTACAACATTTATTTTATTTTATTTATTTATTTTAAATTTTATTTTTTATTGTTAAAAATGGCGACCCTTATCCAGGATTTCTGTTGTTTCAATCCTACGCGAGCGCTAAGGAAAACAAACAATCACAGCAGAGTATTTGTAATGGGGATCATTATGACAATCGCTACATTGAATGAAACATGGTCACTTCTGAATCTGTATGTGCGTGATGTTGTGGGAAACAAACTTCATGAAAGTGAAAATGTCTGTGGGTAGCAGATCAAGTAACGAATCTCGTCATCCGAGTGAATATATATGCTGTTCTGACGAAATTGCAGGGTTTAGTGTTTATTGTGACAGTTGTTTTAGATGGGTACATGCCCAATGTTATGGTTTGTCAGAGGAACAAGTGCAGGAGTTAGACAAGAGTAGTGAGCCGTGGCTATGTAAGCCTTGCCTGGCGAAACAGGTGACAGTGTTGCCACTTCCGAAATCTCCGGAAACTGAGAGTGATGAAGGCGAACGTGTAACGCGGGGTAGTCCGAATGATTCTGATAAGGAGGAAGGAAGTCGAGGAAACGTAGCTTCCGGTCCAAATGTGCAATTAACGGACTTTGCAGCCATGATGGAACGCTTCAGTCAAACTTTAACTGTAACCCTAAACGAAAAATTTGAAAAAGTAGATAATAAATTTCAGGCGATGAGCAATCAGGTTGACAGTAAATTTCAGGACATTCATAGTAACTTTCAGGCAGTGAATCAAAAATTGGACAATGTTAAATTTGAATTGTTACAAACGATTAATGAAAAAGTAGCCCATGTGAACGAAGACGTAGAGGCTGTTAGGTCGGAAGTTCGCGATTTATATACCTCCGTTGGGAACTATCAGAATAAAATAGACGCGCGGGTAGATGCCGTTGAGGAAGGTCTCCGGTTATCGGTTGAAGCGCAGAATCGACGATGTGATGACTTGACTAAGGAGTTCTCACATCTCGAACTAAGTACCCAAAGGTCGTGTCAGGCACTTGAAGCCAGGATTCAGACGTTGGAGGAAAAACAAAACCAAAGAGAAGATAAACGGTGTGGTCGTAAACGAGCGCGAGACTTTGTTGTCGGTGATGGAATCGAGTCTGACGGGACCGAGCCAGACATCCAAGTGGATGTACCGGTCTCTTCAGTTGGGGAGACTCGTACTATTCCCACGGTGACTGTCTCTGTCTGTCAGCCGACCAATATCCACGGCACAAATGTCCTTCCCTTTGAATTATCTTCACGTACGTTGAACTTAAACACGTCACATACGTCCTGTGTTGAGACAATAGGTTACCAGGCGTTGTCCAGGAGATCGAATCCATTGTTAGTTTCACCTCAGGTGTCAGGATTTTCCAATACTAGTTGTCGGTTGAACCATGTGGTGTCCTCTAGTAATGTAGCAGACATGACTCCTTCGTGTGCTGGAGTTCAGGAGGGAATATGTGGTCACGCGGTGGTATCGATGCCAGACAACTTAATTTCTGGACAAAATTATCAACACTATTCTATTTTCGGTCAAAATCACTTGGGTGCAAAGAGCCCCGTCGTTGGCCACAATTCTCCCGTGAACCCCGGTAGAAGCGAGGAAGGCTTTGGCAAGCGAACTCTAAATTTAAGACTTTCTGAATTAAATCACTTACCTACATTTTCTGGTGAATACGGTTTGGCTAGAACATTTTTAGAAAATTTGGAACAAACTTTTAAGGTAATTTCGGCATCAGAACACGAACGTCTAACCTTGGTACCTTGTTGCTTAACAGCTGGGGCCAAGACATGGTTCCAGACTGTATGTCAAGACATTAATAGTTATGCGGATTTTGTGCGTCTGTTCCGAGAACACTATTTTTCGGCAAGAATGGAAAGGTTGCAAAAGAAGTTCATTCAGGGAATGAAGTACGATCGAGCGAAGTACAACCGATTGACGGACTTTGCATGGAAAATTGTAGCAGAATATTATGCTGTGGCACAACACCCGGATGAAACCGAACTTATTGAGATAGTCTTGGATTGTTTACCAGCTGGTGATGCCAAGTTGTTGAGGGCTGTTGAGCCGAAGAACATTCAACACCTTATGGTGAAAATAGCTGAGATAGAGGGACATCCAGAGCCTAGTGAACCGGTCACGGACAAGAAGTTTAGACGCTTTCAGGTGCGTCAGGCGAAAGTCGTCAAAAAGACAGAGAAGTCAGGAAAACAAACCACCAAAGATACTTCGTCTCAGACGGAGGAAGACGAAAGCAAGAGGAAGGAAGGAAATTCCAATGGCAAAGGAGATGACCGATTTTCCGGAAACCGGGGTCGAAGAAGGAACTTTCAGTCTCGAAGACCATGGCCCAATCAAGGAAGACCGAATTGGGTAAGAGATGGTAATGGAAATCGGAATGCTCCGTATGGGTACAACCAACGCTACTATCCAGCAGCGATGAGTTATGGGTATCCGCGGGGTACATCTCAGACATGCGCGCCAAACGCGATGAACTCAGCAGGAGCGCAAGCCTATCCGGGATACGCGCCGAATTTACTTCCTGGAGGGGGAGTGGCGGCTCCCACGTCCACTTCTTCCCCAGGAGTGAACATGGCGATGTCCACTGGATGGCCTCCGCAATATACGACATTCGTACCTACGATGGCTCAGCCACCGGAAACGAACGGGAATAGTTTGGGAAATGCATATCGCAGCCCTCATTAGGGGAGAGTGTGGACTGCGATGTGGATTCCTCAACTCCCCAGAAAGAAAAAGATCGGTTAGCGAGTAGTCAAAATTTCAATTTGGTAACAACCTCGTTCGATTTTGATACTAACCTTCCAAATTCAAAATTCAATGTTTTGGCAGCTTCCGAAATTCGGGGATTTTAGAAAACTACATGCCATCTGGAAGGATTCTCAATTGTAGTGAGAATCAGGTCAAATGGAGTAATTTTCTAAAAGCAGCCCAAGATTTGTGCAATCACTCTTGGTGTGATGCTCTCGGATGTACTCCAGCGGAGCGGTTCTTATCGTATTCAGCATCCAAGAGCTTCAAAGAAAACTTCATTTGGCCAAAAGAGACGGTGCAAGTAAAGGAAGACAAGAAATTTGTAGTTTCTGTTCCGGCAGCAGAACCGAAGAAGGAGAGAAAGCTGCGGAAACAACAAGACATCATCACAGAAGGTTCTTTGGTGATGGTGAAAACTCACCATATATCGTCAATACCCAAAAAGGTGTTTGCTAAATTTATGCACACATACGTCGGACCTTACAAAGTGGTATCTTTATCTCGAAATTCAGCGAGATTGCAAACTCTGAAGGGAGAAAACATAGGAGTTCAGAGTTTTGACAATCTGAAACTGTTTCGCTGTTCAGAAGAGAAAAGAAAGGAATTATTAGAAGGATGAAAAAAAAAAAAAAAAAAAAAGAGAAAGAAAACTTAGTTTATAGGTTAAGGTTAGGTTAGAATATTATATAGGGTGAATGTATAGTTGTAATTAGAATTGAGAAAAAAAAAGGGATGTTTTGTCTTGTATAATCTCCAGAAAATTTTGTAGTAACAAAAAAAAAAAAAAAAAAAAAAAAAACCAACTTAAGAAGAACTCATAAGTTCAGATTTTTTTTTTTTTCTCCGAAGCTCCCGGAGGATGTTACCTTATGCTCAGCATAACGTAACATGGCCCGATGCTTTTGAGTACCTTGTATATTGGCAGGGAAAAGTTTAAAATTTATTTAGAATGTAAGAGAAATTTTTATTTATAGTAGAGAAAACCGTAGGTCGAGAATTTTGCGTAATTTTAGTAAAACAGATCGTTTCAATGGATGTTATATGAAGATTACATGATTATTAATTATATTTTATATATTTTACGCATTTATCCATGAATATGTCATTATTTTAGACAAATAAGTGTATATTTCAGCTTTTTCAATGGTTTTCAGTTCATTTCTATTCATATTTCGGCATAGGGAATCTTCACAAGAAAGCTAAAAATTTTATTTCGTAAAATCTTCTTCAAAATTCCAAATTAAGAAAGTCAGCCATAATTTCTTCTTGGTGCATCTCTTTGTTTTGAAGTAAATTTATTTGATTGGATAATCCGCAATCACAGCTGCGGCTGAGATTTCGGTTTTCTTTGATCTTCACACAGAAGCCTATCATCCGATCATTACGTCATGATTATCTTCCAATTAGGGATCATCTTCTTGTAACTCTTTGTCTTACGGCGTCAGCCATTTCAGGAGTCAGACGTGCAGTGTTTAGCGTCTGCAGAAATAGTGGAATAATTTGTGATTACGTTAAATTGTGTTAAATTCTTCGTTCTGGCGAATATTGGAAATTGTCATCAGAGACAAACGTGCTGTGTTTGGTGTTTTCAACAAAATTATTAATCCAGTAATATTCCAATTGTGAAGTGATTCCGTATAACATAATGGATACTAGCATGGTAGATGTCTAGTGTTACGGAATGAGCTCCTTAGCAAATTTTGCGTTCTCGGTCAGCCAGAGAACCTAAGAGAAGCCAGAGGAGACGGTGAAGGAGAATGAACACTGAGCAGTTGTGCAGACATCGAGGAAGAAGAAGTCAAGCAACGCTCGATGCCTTTTTTCTGGATAGGTGCTGTAGGAGTTAGTATCCTAAAACTGTTTTGAGACCACGTTTTACGAGTTTCCCAGGAATCTCGGGTGGAAAAGTCGTCAGGAACCTTTTTTTTGTTGTTAATATATCCGTTCAGTCTCTGTGTAAGAAGAGGATTCAAGTAAGTAAGAAATAGTGAAAGTGAAACTCACTCCAGGTATTTGGGCTTCAAAATTTTCCTTGTTCTGACAAACAAACATGTGTGAATATATTTTCTGGTGTACGTGTAATATCCGTAATATGAAGCATTAAGTACGTAAAGTTTCCCTCAACGCCGCACACATGTAGATTCAGGCAATGTGACATCGTGTTTTCATTCGATGGGGGGGAAAAGAAAGCTAGAATCTCAGCACAGAGCGATTGTTGTAATCTCAAGAAAATGTGTGTACCACACACACATTTTCCCCAGTGAAGAAAGATGTTTTAGATTCCCCAAAATCTTAGAAAGTATTCATTTTCGGTAACTCAAATTAAGTTTTATTTATTTTGGCATGTTTTCTTTGGTTTTTTGAAATAGAATGATTATGAATGTTGATTTCGTAGATAAGTGTCAGATTCACGGCTGCTGTCAAGTGCAAGGGTACATGCATCTTTGCGTACCGGTAACTGAAAACTTTCAGCAATAGGCTAAACCTACGTAATATTTTAAAATCTGATACCCATCAAGTTAGAAATTGCAGTTTTTTTTTTATATAATTACTAGTAAATGCCTTTTTTCCTTTTTTTTTTTTAATAAACTCAATATATATTCAGAGCGACACTGATGCAAAAATGACCACTGCGTCTTCGGTATGAATGTGGTAGCGAAACAAAACAAAATATAAATGCAAAATAAGTATGGTGCTTTATGAAATATATGTGTGATTTTTTTTATATATATATATGCTTGTTTAGGTTAAGTTAGTATAGTTAGAGTAGGGCTTTAGGTTTAAGTATGTCAATATGTACATGAATGTTTTGCCTGTGCTAGATTGTCAGGTGGGTCCGAGCTGAAAAGAGGTCGCGAAGAGCGTAAATCCTCTACGCCGGCCACAATCTCGATGCACAGAGGAGTGTAAGCACCAAAGAATATATACAAGAGTGAAATTAGCTAACCACAACATGTAGGCAGTGAAGTTATTATTTTCAGTAGTGTATTGTATTTCTATTGTGTCCTTTTGTTTGTTTTTGCGTGTCGATACAATGTCAATGTTCTAGAAGGCAAGAATATTAAACGAATATCAAAGAATATGAATATTTCGAGAATATGAGCAAAAGTAAAGAATGTTTCGGCTCTGAAAAGTATAGAAATCGATCTTATTAAATTTTATTTAGATGGGTATGTCAGTTTAATGTAAATATTTTCCTGTTATCGAATATTTTGTCCAATAATACATTCATGAATATTTTGAAGAATAAAACTTACTAGCCGTGAACGCATCTTTCTTTTCGAATACGAAATCTAACTATCTTGTAATTTTAAGAAGTGATAGAAATACGTAGTTGATGTTTTCGGTATGCATGCGAAGCATGATCAAAACAGAGAGCAGTATGTATAGAATAAGTTTACTGGGGAAACAAAATAGCTGTGAAATTCAGGGAAGAGACTTTCCTTAGTGTGACCGAGTTGAAAACAACCGAATCTGTAGAATTTTCTCATTTTATCAGTTTCAATCAAAATCTCAGTTTGGATTTTTTTTTTTAAATTACAAAATTCTGTTTCAAGATTTTTTTTTTTTTAATAGATTCAGATAGGGCTTTCACAGACAACATTAAGATCTTCTTTGTGCTCATTGCCAGCTCCACTCGGAGGTCGGTGTCCTGTGTCTGTAGTCGTGGTTCACAACCTATTTCCGGATGGGAGGTGGATGATGAACTGCAGGCCTGGATATCGGACTGTGAGTCGAGATGGAAGAGAGTTTGGAAGCTTTATATTTCGGGCCAAATTTGAGTTCTATTTTCCGTAGATGATTGGCTTGGTGAGTGTATCAGTGACTGTTGATGACGAGCCCATACGGGCCCAGTAGGTTCGGTGTCACTAGTCAGTGATACATTCAACATAGCATGTAATCTCAAGGAAAGGGAACATCATACAAAACACAACAATTCATATTACAACATTTATTTTATTTTATTTATTTATTTTAATTTTTTTTTTAAAGTTAAAATAATAATAACATTGTTTGAATGCGGCAAAGTCCCAAGATAGACAGGTAACCACCGTACAGAGTAAAAGTAATTAATACATGTCTTACAAGAAAATGGTGGTAACTAAACTAGACAGGTTGCCAATACTAATTTTGATATTGCTTTTGCCAATGAAATCAAATTTTTCAGCTTACTAATCCATAGTCCTTAACTGCTTTTGTGTATTTTTCAGGTTAGTACAACTGATGCTCTGCCGAAGTTTGTGTGTCTTGCCTGCCTCGAGAAGATTGAGAGTTTTGTTGAGTTTAAAGAAATGTGTTATGAAGCAGAAAATATTCTTAAAACATATTTGTCTGCTGCCAGAAAGCAGACAGTTAAAAGTCCAAAAACAAAAACAGAGGTGAGTAATGATTATTGCGTTTAGAAAGGAAAGAGAAAAACATTGATAAATAAAAATAAATTATCTGAGCTATATAAAAAGAAGCAATTGTAGTAAACAGCACAAATAAAATAAGTCATACTAAAAAGAAAAAAAAAATGAAGTAAATTCTTACGCACAACTAATGGAGAGCGCTCTCATATACTTACATTATAAATTGATTGTGTATGAGATTGCATCCTATGTTTTTCTTTTTAGTCATTAATAAATAGTTTTTTAAAGTAGTTGTCTTGAAAAAAGATTTTTTTAACTTTTTAAATACCATTTCTTTTCTTGTGTTTATTATTTTTTCAAAGAAAGCATGTTTTTTTTCTTTTTTAAAATATTTTACTTTTTAGTCGTAATTAAATACATTTTCAGTCGAATGAAAAATGTTCCTTTGTTTCCTTTACTACCTGCTTGCCGAGACTTGATGCGTTTCGACAATATAGTCTAGCTGAGGAAGACATTAAATTTTTTTAGTGAGGCAATGTTTCTTTTAGCCTTAGGTTCCTTTCTTTATTTTACCCTCAAAAGAATCATGTTTCTTGTGTACAGTGAAACCTGTCAACTTGGCCACCTCTCTAAGTTGGCCACCTGCTTATCTTGGCCTAGTTCGTCTTGAACCTGCATTTCCCCATAAGACATTCGTTACTTACTACTCTATAAGTTGGCCACCTGTCTGTCTTGGAAATTGGCCACACTGAAGCAATGTTTACCCTATGATGATAATGATAAATTTACCTGCGTATCTTGGCCGCGAAAAATACAGTTTTGTTATTTTTCTTAACTCTTTCGAATTCCCATATGAGAGGCAGATGTTCTGTATTTGTGCCTGGACACAAAGGAGCATAGATTCGTACGATTTGTTCTTGGAGGTCAATGGCCAGAACACTACCCTCATAAAAAGGTGGTGAAGGAAGATGTGATTAAGAAAAGGCACGTACAGGAATTCAGGAAATGGTTGTACGTATTTGTTTACCCTGTCTGTTTTGGTAAAACCATTAGCTATATCGGCTCCTTTCATCAGTGGGAAGCTTTAATAATTCCGGAAAATTCTCAAAGTTAAAGCTCAATTGTCATTTATTGGCACCTTACTGCATGTCAAAAGGTAGCGGAGGTTTTGAGATATGAATTCCCTCAAGATTTTCTCAAAACATCTTTTACTCCGAGGAAAACACTTCTAGCTCATTAACAAGAGGTAGTTAACTACAATATTAGAATGTGTATATCTGCCAAAAAGAATAAAGCAAATATGTCTAGAATGAACCACCATTCAGTAACAACTGAAAAGAAGTCATATAAATTGCATATGAATTTCTCAATTTATAACTTAGCTTTTCTTGTTTTCAATCTGAATAACTCAGTGTGCTATAATATCAATTTCAATAAACTGCGTACATACACTTCTATTTCATGGTTGTTTGTGTTATTGTGTTTTCAATCCGAATAATCCAATGTACCAGACTAGTTTTCAGGAAGAGAAAGGTACGCATATATATTAAACATACTATCAAGAGCGCCGATCCTGGGGGGACCGAGGGGGCCCCCTAAGCTCATGTGGCCTCTATTTTACTTATGAATATACAATATTTGGTATAATTTGAGTGCAATTTGTCTTAAAATCTTCATATATATATACCTTCTGCATCTGAATGCCCCCCCCCCCCAAATTTACAGAGAAATCGGCGCTCTTGCATACTATAGTAATATTTTCTAGTACTGTATATTTTTATGATTACTCTATATACATTATTTATAAGTAGCTATCGTGCCACTGCTTATTAAAATTTTACAATCAAGTAATACTAGAAATCCTATTCTTAAAATACACAAATCACACTTATTTTCTGTAAGTTGGCCACCTGTCTAAGTTGGCCACTTTTCGATGGAACCGATGGTGGCCAACATAGACAGGTTTCACTGTATTTTATGAAAGTTTTTTTTTTCTTTTCTTTTTTTGTTAATGAGATTTTCTCACATTCAATCATTTCTTAAAGTCTCTCGAACTTTCACAGTCTGAAACATAATTTACGAAGACCCCTTGGATGTTATACTATACCTGCTACATCCAGACCATTTTTGGTTGCATAACGAAATAGGATATGTAGCTAGTAGAAAGCAATATTAATAACGTAATACAATTATATATATATATATATATATATATATATATATATATATATATATATATATATATGAGGAACAGTCAAATGAAAAACAAACACCTTTATAAAACACATTCCTCGCAAAAGTTGGCATCACTTCTGTTACTTATCGATTCTGGTATCTCTCAGGAGGAGAAATGCATAGTGACAACTCACAGGTGCATGCAGTTGTTTGTTTATTGCTCTATAGGTGAGCGTAATGAAAAGCGTGTTCTTCCAGCATTAGAAATGGAGACAAGCACAAAATAGTAGAGAGGTGTGGTTCGTTTTGTGGTGCCTAAGGGTGTTGGAATACGCGAAATTCGTCGTCGCATGTCTGCTGTGTATAGCGAACACTGTATATCACTGACAAGTGTGCAGAAGTAGCATAAGAGATTCCGTGAAGGATACACATCATTACAAGACGACTCGCACCCAAGACAGGCTCATCGAGCCCTTACCCCAGGTGTGATTGCGCGGATTGATGGTCTTATCAGAATAATCCGACGAATCCCAGAGAAAGAAATTCGTGTTCAGGTCGGAATTAATCATGGCTCCGTGCATTCTATTGTGAAAGAACACCTGCAGTTCCGAAAAAAAAATGCGCGAAGTGGGTTCCGCATCAACTAACGGAGGGACAAAAGATTGACAGAATGGCTTCATGTCTGATGTATCTGCAGTGGTAGCACGAGGAAGAGTATGGGTTTTTATCGCGTATCGTCACAGGGGACGAAACATGGTGCCACCATTTTGAGCCCGAAACAAACGGCAAAGCCAAAAATGGAAACGCCGCAATTTTCCCCACCAAAGAAATCCAATGTTGTTCACACCAGTTCCAGTTAAGTCATGATGATCTTCTTTTTCGAATGCGTAGGATCTCTGCTAGTTGACTTCCTCGAGCGTGGAGCTACAATAACTACGAAGCGCCATAAAGACTATTTGCAGAAACTGAGACGCGCCATAAAGTCAAAGCGCTCTGGAGTGCTGTCAGACGGGATCATTCTTTTATATAATGATGCTTGTCCCCATACTGCCAATCTGAATACAGGGGTACACTTCAGAGTTTAACGTAAAAGGCATAACCGGTGTGAAGTAAAGTTAGAAATTTCATTTCATTTGATTGTTATAGAAAAATGCAAGTTATACATAAATGAAGGCAAGGTAGGCATGTGATGAAGCTAACAGGTTTCACTATAAAATTAATTTTCTTAAAGTCTTCTAAAGTTTAGGTTAACCACATTCATTCTAATAACGAAACATTCTTTGCTTCATTTCAGGATTTGATGTTAGCGCAACCATTACTGACTCAACAGATATCGGAAGAAGAAGGGTTACCAATTGTCAACGAAGAACAAGTTAGTTCAACTCAGAACCTTTGGAATGAAGTTGCCAGTGTAAAAGATGATTCCCGGAGTTCAGAGGTCCAGATAGTGTCGCAGTTGGATTTATCAAGAGATAATAGTAATAGTATGAGTAATCGTAGTGCTTGTGTTAAAGATACTAATAACCGTGAAGTCTTGGAAGATTGTTCAGTTTCTTCGTCGCTTTGTCAAACAGTGCAGGACAGTACTAATCCATTTCCTGTACAGAGTGTTTGTGAAAACAGTGACTTCAGCACTGGTGGTACTCAGCCATCTATTGTAACTCTATTAATCAAAGAAGAGGAACGAAACAATAGTGATGATGATGCAGGTGATGATTATGAAGAAATTGTGGTAGAGGAAGTGGAGTTTGTACCTGAGAGTCTCAATGACAAAGTTGAAACCGAGGATAACGTTCGCAATCAAAGGTAAACTTTTACGTAGCCATTGGTAATATTTTTACGTAATTCAGGAATGTAGTTTAATAAGACTATCTGAGTGTTCCGTTCCGTCATTTGGGCTGTGTCTCGTTATAATATGTCATAAAAGGTTACAGTATTTTTTTTTTTTTTAATATTTACATTCTAATCAGTCCCCTTATTATTATTTTTATGAAGAAGTCGTTTCATTCCTCTTCCTTCTCTATACATTTTAAGATAGTCATAATCTCAATAAGTTTCCAGACCTCAGATGGCTGCAGATAAGAAAATCTTAATTCATTCGCATGTGTTTCTGATAGATAATCCATTTTGCAACAAAATAATTAATTCATTTATTTTTCAGATTATACTAAAATGTTGTTACACAAGATATAGTGAAACTAAAAAAAAATATTCAATGTATCGTGTATATACAGGGAAAAGACAAAAAAAATCTAAAAACACTTCATACAGGACACGTAAGTTTGGCCTTCCACTGTACAACACGTGTTGCGGTTGCCGATCGTTTTTTATTTTCAATGTGTCATGTGAACCTTCCTCTTCCGTCAGCAGTAACCAGTTCACCTGTGAGTGTCGTGGTGTGAAAGTGGTGTGGTAAAATGGGCGACCTGACAAGACTTCCAAAGAGGCATGATCGTTGGAGCCTGTCTGGTTGGAGCTTCAGTGGCAACAGTGGCGAACATTGTGGGGTATCGAAAGGCACTGTGTCCAATGTCACAAGGGCATACACATTTCATGGGCAAACGACGTCTGCATAGCACAACAATGGTCGAAAGACAATCCTGTCAGATAGGGACCGGAGGTCATTAAAACGGATTGTAGCAGCTAAAAAGAAGATCACTGCAATGAAAATTACGTCTGAACTCAATTCAGGCCTACAGAACCCGGTTTCATCGAAAACAGTGCGACGGGAACTTGATAAAATGAAAATTCATGGCAGAACGCTATCGCTAAACCCCTGGTCACAGCAGTAAATGTGAAGAGGCGTATCCAGTGGTGCAAGGACCACAAGGCGTGGACTCATGAGCAGTGGAAACACGTAATGTGGTCCGATGAATCGACCTTCACCTTGTTTCCAACAACCGGTCGTGTTTACATATGGAGAAGACCGTCGCAGGCCTATGATACAGACTGTCTGCTCCCAACTGTAAAGCATGGGGGTGATTCTGTTACAGTATCGGCAGTGATATCGTGATTTTCTGCAGGTCCCATCATAGCCCTGCGTGGAATGATAAATGCTAAGGCGTATGAGGCCACTTTAGGGAACCAGGTGGTCCAATTTTTGTTCCCTGGTGGTGATGGCATCTACCAAGATGATTTGGCATCCTGTCACGCTGCAAAAACCGTGAAATCATGGTTTGAGGAGCATGACCAGGAGCTATCACACCTCCCCTGGGTCCCACAATCACCAGATCTGAACATCATTGAGCGATTGTGGTCTGAGTTAGAAAGGCGTATTCGGTCTCATTACCCTCCACCAGCATCCCTTAAGGAACTGGAGCATGTTTTAGAGGAACAATGGTACAAAATTCCACACGTCACGATTCAGGATCTGTATACGTCCATTCCACGTCGGATCCAAGCTGTTTTGGACTCAAAAGGAGTCCTCACACCATACTAGGTATGATTTTCATACTTTTGCAAACGTTTTAGATTTTGTGTCCAACCCCTGTATATATATATGTAGATAGTGGACATTGAAATTGAAATACCTGATAGAAGGCCATAATTTGTATTTAATGAAGTGTTGAGGCCCCTTTGGCGGCCAGTTCAGCAGCAACACGACTTGAGAGGGATTGATAGAGGTCCTGCACCGTTTGCAGAGTGTTTTTTTTTTTTTTTTTTTTTTTTCAGCCATTCTTGAAGCGCATTGACAAGTTCAGCATGTGCACGTGGTGGAGGGAGACGTTTCCTCACACGACCCTCTAACAAACCCCATACAGGGACAATAATGTTGAGATCCGGCAATTTAGCGGGCCGTGGCAGATGTTCAGTCTTACTGTCATGCTCATCGAATCACTCTGTGACAAGTTTAGCAGTGTGATTGGGCAGTTGTAATGCTGAAACACAGCACCACCACCCGGGAAGAGTGTTCGTACCATAGGATTTAAATGGTCTTATAGTCCTTAGCAGTGACACAATCCTTTAGAACAATTAGGGGGCCCAAAGTCTGCCACGATATTTCACTCCAAAGCATCAGATCTGCCTCCATGCTTGACTGTAGATACAAAGCAGTCTGGGTTGTATGCATCAGAGGGGCTTTTCCAGACGAACACTCCCTGTTATTTGGAAAACAGTGTAGCTGGAGTCATCCGAGAATGTGACACGTTTTAGGTCATCCAGCGTCCAGGTTTTATGCTTCTGGCACCACTGAACCCGCTTTGCGGCATTTGTGCTACTGATAAAAGACTTCGGTATCACAACCGTGCCATGGATGTAGTTATCGACGGACTATTTTCGTGAAACAGGTTCTGAGAGGTGTGTATTCACTTTTGCGATGATTGCCGATGCTGTCGGTGGTTTTTCGTTTTCGTGTGACAGTCCTAGTCAATGTCCTGACCTCTCTTTCAGACAGCTTCCGTTTTCCTCTGCAGTTGCTCCTCCTGGGTATGGTTCGTCATTCCTGTTCATATGCACACATCACCCTGGATACTGTAGGTCGTGAGACGTCACAAAATGTTGAAGGTTTGGACACAGATGCACCTACTAGAAGCGCTCCTACGATCTACCCTCGTTTGAAGTTTGGATATGTCCCCCATTATACCGCTCTACACATACGATTTGATGTTCACTGACGAACCTCTTTCACTGGAGTGACTACCAAGGACCCACAAACGTGACTCGTTGCCCAAAAATTCGATATAAACTACCAGATGGGTGTGGTAAGTCCCGGGAGCATCCTATGCTATTTGAGCAGGTGTGTCAGTTTCAATGTCCTTATATATGGGATGAGATAGAGCACGTCTCCTGGTATGTCGGACTGTTTCAGTCAGACCCCAAAAATGTCGGACTGTTTCAGTCACCAGAAATTCCCTTTACAATTTGAGGAATTTAGGGGTTTTTATGAGTGAAAATCTTTAAGGGAAGAATAGTGCTAAAGAGCCGAGAAAAAGATATTATATTCTATGATGAAATTTTCTATATACTTCAAACTATTTACATATAAATATATTCACAACGTTTTTTTTTTCTAAAAATAAAGGTGCTGGTACGCTGGACCTCAGATTCATAATGGTTAAACCTCAGCATATGATATTATTATTATTATTATTATTATTATTATTATTATTATTAACAATAATAATAATAATAATAATGTCAAGTAGCATATCACTGCGGTCTTGTGACTAAAAACTATTATGTACATTCATGTCCAAAATGATTGTCGCATATCTATAACTGTCTTCTTGTAAGAATATAATTTGATAATGATTTTGCAGGGTACTTTTAATACTGACACTATGTGTATAATCGGGAAATGTATATTTGTGGTAAATTTCATAGGAAAAGAATTATAAATACGAAAATTAGAATGAGTAAAACAAAATGTTGCTAAATGGACAAGAAAGTTTTATTTTTGTTTTATTGTTCTTATTTACTGCTCTTTTGACATGAAATTTGCCACATACATGTCTTTGCCGATTATACACATACCAATATTATAAGAAATACCGGGCGAATTCGTTGTCAAATTATATTCCTACAACAACATATTTATAGACATGCGACAATAATTTTTGACATGAGTGTACATATAGGACTATATAAAGATGCTTTAAAAATGTCTGATCCTTACGTTTTAAGTTTATAATACAATAAACGTAATGATAATACTAGTCAACAAGATTTTGGCACAGAAATAAAAATACCTGACTCTAATAGAACTTTTCACGTAGAATTCGAATCTGCAATCAGTTTTTCTCCATCACCCTCAGTTGTTTTTTGTCGACTAGTGTAATCAATATTTTTAGTGATTTGTTTTTGCTCTTTTCTCGCTTTGTAAACGGGCGAAAGTAAACTGCTATTATTTATTTTCAAAACACATCAAGAGTTCCCCAAATGCTGAATTTCAATAACAACACACACACCTTGTTCACATAATTTTCTTCAGAATATTAATCATGCAACCAAAAAATTGTTGGGATTATTTCGTTGTGGGAGGTCAATCTTTTCAGAAAAAAAATCTGGTTGGTTCAGAGCCTTTATAGTTTATATTACGGTGCGAAAAAGGAATGAAAAAAAGGGAGGCGCTAGAACGTGCCATCGAGTGAGAGAAAGAAGGGCCCAAATATTTCTAGTCTCTGAATACAATTAACCTACTTCAAGAAGGAACAGATATTTGCAACTCTTTCTCTAGAAAGAAAGAAAGAAACAAGTGGAAAAGGAAAACAATAAAACTATATATTTACTATTTGGTATTTTCGAAGTTGTTCGTCAATCCCTTTTTAAGGCAAAAAACGAAATATTCCGTTCTCGTTAAAAAGATAACTGGTACGCGCTATCGTTGCGTAGCACCAGAAAAAATAATTATATATATGTATATTTGTGTGTGTACAGGGTGTTTCAAAACAACACCGAAAAGGTTTGGGAGGTGATTCCTGACACCAAGATAAGACAAAAAGTACGGACCAACCTAGGTACACAAATGGTTCCTTTCGGAGTTATGGTCTGCCGAATACATAAAAAGATGAACTTTAATCTACATAGCTCCAGAACTTCGAGACCTATTGTAGTCGGGTCAAAACTTCACTTAGGAACTAGTATCTGCCCTATCCATATATCGAAGTTTCAGAATCCTGCGGTACTTCCGGAACAGTTTTTATAAAGGTGTTTGGTGAGTACTTCAAATTGTATGCCCATAGCCAAACTCCCTCCATAAAAATTGTTGCGTGAGTACCGTAGGATTCTGAAACACATATTTTTGGATAGTGCACATATTAGTTTCTAAGTGAAGTCATGACTCGACCACAGTACGTCCCATAGTTTTGGAGCTATGGACCCTTAAATTATATATATATATATATATATATATATATATATATATATATATATATATATATATATATATATATATATATTCAGCAGCTTATAACTCCGAAAGGAAGCATTTGTGCATCCAGGTTGGTCTATACGTTTTGTCTTATCTTGGTGTCAGAAAATATATATATAAGGGATGTGTTACCGATTAACATATCAATGAACGTCGGAATGGTATAACGTCCTTTCAATTTCAAACGGATTTAAAGTTCACATATTTTTATTCAGTTGTTTATTCTGTAGTGTCTATAAGCAAATAATCAAATATTCATTTATTTTAACAGGACGGACGCAGAATTCAACATATCCGAGGACGCTTGTAAAACTGCGAAACATGATACGGAACTAAATTTATTACCAGGCAATGCACTGGTACGGAGAGATAATAAGTTGCTATTACGTGCAATCTCAGAAGAAGAATGTATTGAACCCACTATAGAGAATAGGATTAATAACTATGGAAGTGTAGAGAATGAAAAATTTCTTAAATGCGAAGGATTAGTTCTTTCGTACAATGAAAAGTTACGCTATGCTTGTGGTGAATGTGGTCAACAATTCAATTCCAAAGGCACGCTGCAGAGACACGTGAGAGATGCACACATTGACAAAAGATCTTTCCCTTGTATGTTCTGTGAGAAGACATTCAACCGTCGGTCAATTCTGGAGATTCACGAAAGAATTCACACTGGTGTTAGATCATACGTGTGTTCAGAATGTTCTAAAACATTTACACATCCAGGAACCCTGTATAACCATATGGCAATTCATGCCACGGAAAAAAAGCACATCTGCAAGTTATGTGATAAAGGTTTCCGTCGACGTTGTTATTTGCAGCAACACTTAGTTACACACAACAAATAAAAATACACAGTGTATCAGAAAAATAACGGAACTTTTTAAATGGAAAAAAGAATTAGCTACTTCACCAACTGTAGTTCTTTTTATTCAAAATACATCCCTTCTGCATCAGCACATCCTTGGGCATGTTCAACCAATGCTAGCATAGAGTTTTGAATGTTCTTTTTTGAAATTGCTCAATGACCCTCGTCACGGCAGACTAGACGTGTGTAACATTGTCATAAAATGTTCCTTTCATGGCTAATTTTAATTTAGGGAATAGGAAATAGTGACACGGCGATAAATCAGGTGAATACGGAGGATGTGGAAGCACACAGATTTGTTTTTTAGCCAAAAAGTCACGGACTGCGACGGTTCTGTGATATGGTGCATTGTCGTGCAATAAAGACCAACTGCCCGGCTCTCGATACTCGGGCCTTACGCGAACGATTTGTATCCACAAACGCTCGATAACACCCAGATAATATTCACCATTAACAGTTTGACCGTGTGGAACGAATTCCCGAAGTATAATACCTTTGGAAATCGTGCAAACAAATCAATTGTCTTCTCGCGTGACTTTCAAAAACGCAATTTTTTCGCTTTCTAAGAACCTGGGGACTTCCACGTAGCACTTTGGCGTTTTGTTTGCGGGTCGTTCTTGAAGCACCAGGTCTCACCACCAGTTACAATCGATTCTAGGAATGTTCTGTTCAGTCTGGCAGTTTTAATCAGGTCCTCGCAATGTTCAACGCTACCAATTTTTTGATCGTCAGGTAAGAAGTGCGGAACAAATCGAGCGCAGACTTTCCGTTTCTTTACATCCTTTGTTAAAATTTCGTGAATTCTGTCTTTCGTCGTATTTAATTCCTCCGCCATCCATCTCCCAGTCGAATTCATATCGTGGGCGATCATTTTACGCACTTGTTCCACCAACTCATCGCAATTTTTGGTTTTAGGTCGTCTTCCTAGGACTCGCGACCTTCCTGGAATCGCGTATACCAATTGAACACACGTGCACGAGATAAGTACTCTGTAGGTGAGAATTAAACAACTTACAAAACAGGAGTGTGGTGTGTAAAATAAATCGGTTGTTCCCTCCTTTCATTAATTTATATTGTTTTCGTAAAATTCTTTTCCAACTTTGAGTACAAGATAATTCAATGATAGCTTCTAATCCGTTGTTTTTATGGTATAAAATGGTTTTATTGTACAGACGCCATGTTGTAATTGTTAAGGCGTCTTTCTATCAAGAGTACCACTAGGATTCAGTTCCCGAAAGAAAACGGTAAATTTTTGTTCTTTTACTCTCGTTGCAATGTGTTTTCTAAAATGAGTACCTTGGGCTACGTGAGGGTAAAGATGCCTAAATCAAGGAAGTGTGGAGCTTCACATGCGCCCCAGCCCTCGGATCATCTTTGTCTGTCCCGAAAGGCGGGGTTTAATGTCTTATTGTCTTGACCAGTTTGCTATTATATTAAGTATTCAAATATGATATAAAAATATACTATCTTCAGTTTGAGTTTAAAATGGTTAAACCATTTCGACACTCGCTGGTATCTTCATTGGTAACACATGGCCACGTTTATTCTTTCGAAAAAATTTTCTAGTGTGAGATAATCCTAGTGAGCTAAAGAAAAGTGAATCATCGGAAAACAAATATACTTATAGTTGATGTACATACAACATTCCCGATGATTTAATGATTTCTTCGCGCTACTTTTCCCTTGAAGATTTTCGCTCGTAAGTATCACTAAAATTTTCAAGCTGTGAAATGTCAGTGTGTGTATATTATGCATAAAAGTACTTCTTCATGAGATGTTATGAAAGAACGTGTTTACATTCCACAAAAATGTCGGACTGTTTCAGTCACCAGAAATTCTTTTTACAATTTAGAGGTATTTATGAGTGAAAATCTTCAAGGAAAGATTAGTGCTAAAGAGCCGAAAAAGAGATAGTAAATTCTATGATGAAATTTTCTATTTACTTCAACTATTTACATATGAATATATTCACAGTGTTTTATTTCTAAAAATAAAGGTGCTGGTACGCTGGACCTCAGGTTCGTAATGGGTAAAAGTTGAATACCTTTCAGCATATGTTGTTGTTATTATTATTATTATTATTATTATTATTATTAACAATAATAATAATAATAATAACAATAATGTCCAGTATCATATCACTACGGTCTTGTGATTAAAAACTGTTATGTACATAGAGGGTTATATAATGATTCTTACGTTTTAAGTTTATAATGCAATAAACGTAAAGGTAATCAATGATTTTAGTGATCTGTTTTTGCTTTTTCTCGCTTTGTAAACGGAAAGTTAGGTGCTATTGTTTATTTTCAAAAGGCATCAAGAGTTCCCCAAATCCTGAATTTCAATAACAACACACATACCTTCTTCACATAATGTTCTTCAGAATACTAGTCATGCTACCAAAATGTTCTGCAAACCTCTACTAAATTAATGGATGAACTTTGAGAGAAAAAAATCTAGGAGATGATTTCACTTAATCCTCTTCCTGATAATAAATAAAAACAATTAATTGAGTACATTAAAATGGGAACTGAGCAAAAGGCTCCTCTGCGGAAAAAGTACAGAGTTGAAGTCCCAACAGAATTTTTGTACTGGCTTTCTGTTCAGTCGAACTTCAGCGACAGATAAATTTGTTGGGATTATTTCGTTGTGGGAGGTCAATCTTTTCAGAAAAAAAAAGTCTGATTGGTTCAGAGCCTTTATGGTTTATATTACGGTGCGAAAAAGGAGTAAAAAAAGGGAGGATCGGGAATGTACCATCGAGGGAGAGAAAGAAGGGCCCAAATATTTCTAGTCTCTTAATACAATTAACTGACTTCAAGAAGGAACAAATATTTGCAACTCTTTCTCTAGAAAGAAAGAAAGAAAGAAAAAGAAAAAGGACAACAATAAAACTATTTATTTACTATTTGGTATTTTCGAAGTTGCTCGTCAATCCCTTTTTAAGGCAAAAAAATTAAGTATTCCGTTCTCGTTAAAAAGATAACTGGTACGCTTTATCGTTGCGTAGCACCAGAAAAAAAAAAATATATATATAGGGTGTTTCAAAACAACACCGACAAGGTTTGGGAGGTGTTTCCTGACACCAAGATAAGACAAAAAGTACAGACCAACGTGGGTACATAAATGGTTCCTTTCGGAGTTATAGGCTGCCGAAAACATAAAAAGATAAACTTTAAATCTACATAGCTCCAAAACTTCGAGACCTATTGTAGTCGGGTCAGAACTCCGAAAGGAAGCATTTGTGCATCCAGGTTGGTCTATACTTTTTGTCTTATCTTGGTGTCAGAAACTATATACATACATATAGTGATTCACGTTCCTTTAACTCTTCTAGAATTTTTTAACAATAGGAAGGTTATTTTCAAGGACTAATGTAAGGGATGTGTTACCGATTAACATATCAATGAACGTCGGAATGATATAACGTCCTTTCAATTTCAAACGGATATAAAGTTCACATATTTTTATTCAGTTGTTTATTCTGTAGCGTCTATAAGCAAATAATCAAATATCATTTATTTTAACAGGACGGACGCAGAATTCAACATACCCGAGGACGCTTGTAAAACTGCAAAACATGATACGGAACTAAATTTATTACCAGGCTATGCACTGGTACGGAGAGATAATAAGTTGCTCTTACGTGCAATCTCAGAAGAAGAATGTATTGAACCCACTATAGAGAATAGGATTAATAACTATGGAAGTGTAGAGAATGAAAAATTTCTTAAATGCGAAGGATTAGTTCTTTCGTGTAATAAAAAGTTACGCTATGCTTGTGGTGAATGTGGTCAACAATTCAATTCCAAAGGCACGCTGCAGAGACACGTGAGAGCTATACACGATGATGAAAGACCTTTCCCTTGTATGTTCTGTGAGAAGACGTTCAGCCGTCGGTCAATTCTGGAGATTCACGAAAGAATTCACACTGGTATTAGACCATATATGTGTTCACAATGTCATAAAACATTTACACAGCCAGGGTCTCTGTATAACCATATGACAATTCATGCCACGGAAAAAAAGCACATCTGCAAGATATGTAATAAAGGTTTCCGTCGACGTTCTTACCTACAGCAACACTTAATTACACACAACAAATAAATATACACAGTGTGTCGGAAAAATAACGGGACTTCTTAAATAGAAAAAAAAAATTAGCTACTTTACCAACTGCGGTTCTTTTTATTCAAAATACATCTCTTCTGCATCAGTACATCCCTAGGCACGTTCAACCAATGCTAGCGTAGAGTTTTGAATGTTCTTTTTCTGAATCGCCTCAATGACCCTCGTTACGGCAGATTGGACATGTGTAACATTGTCATAAGATGTTCCTTTCATGGCCAATTTTAATTTAGGAAATATGAAATAGTGACACGGCGATAAATCAGGCGAATACGGATGATGTGAAAGCACACAAATCTGTTTTTTAGCCAAAAAGTCACGAACTGCGACGGTTCTGTGACATGGTGCATTGGCGTGCAATAAAAACCAACTGCCTGTCTCTCGATACTCGGGCCATACGCGAACGAATTCCTTCCACAAACGCTCGATAAGACCCAAGATATCATTACCATTTCATAAGATTCACCATTAACATTTTGACCATGTTTTAATACATTCCCGAAGTATAATACCCTTGGAATCGTGAAAACAAATCAACATTATCTTCTCACATGACTTTTGAAAACGCAATTTTTTCGGTTTCTAAGAACCTGGGGACTTCCACGTAGCACTTTGGCGTTTTGTTTGCGGGCCGTACTTGAAGCATCAAGTCTTATCACCAGTTACAATCGTTTCCAAGAATGTTCTGTTCCGTCTGACTGTTTTAATCAGGTCCGCGCAGTGTTCATCGCGACCAATTTTTTGGTCGTCAATTAAGAAGTGTGGAGCAAATCGAGCACAGACTTTCCGTTTCTTCACATGCTTTGTCAAAATTTTCGTGAATCCTGTCTTTCGTCGTATTTAATTCCTCCGCCGTCAATCTCCCAGTCGATTTCATATCGTGGGCGATCATTTTGCGCACTTGTTCCACCAACTCATCGCATTTTTGTTTTTCGGTCTGCCTGGTTTTAGGTAGTCTTTCCAGGACTCGCGATCTTCCTGGAATCGCGTATACCAATCGAACACACGTGCACGAGATAAGCACTTAATCGCATACACTTTTCATCATTTGCAATGTTTGTGTGTAAATGTTTTACCTAGCTTGAAACAAAATTGAATATAGGCTTTTTGCTCCATAATGTTTGTGACGAGGCGACACCAGATACACTCACTTTTCTTGCTATAACTTGATAATCCGTTAAATGATTCTCATGATTGTGGTCTCGTTTTGTTGAGCAGATATCCAGCTTTGTGGTGATGTATTGCTTCAATAGATGGAGCTAGTGTTTGTAAAGAAAAAAGTTCCGTTACTTTTCCAACTTACTGTATGCTCCTGAATTAACGGAAGAAGATATTGCTTGAAATTAACAAACATATATGATATGCTTTGGGGTTATTACAGTGGCATTTCAATAATATATTCCATCAAGAGGCCATAACATTGCTCTCTGTGACAGGAACGAACTGAAGAATAACTATAATAAATTATTACCTGAAGTGTTTCTCGAACTTTTTTTTCAAGTAGGGTTGCTCTACGAATCAAAGGATTCTTTTTATAGCATATGTTAATATTAATATAATTATATTTTGTAAATAGTAGTAATTAAATTTTCCTTAATTTTGTATTTATTTTAATAGAACAAAATATACATTAGTTTCTTCTTTAATTATTGAAAGCTATTAAGAGTATTTTGTAATAATAAACTATTAGAATACATATAATTTTCATCTTATTATCATTAACATAGATATTCTACTATTATTGACAATTCACTCGCAATTCAATTGCCTTGTTTCGCTATGTCGGTTAGTTACGAAAATACAGCCGCTGAAGTGAGCATATGCACTAGTCAAATTAGTGACAAAGTGACACTAAAAGAGCTTGAAGACGAATGTGTGTGTGTGTGTGTGTGTGTGTGTGTGAAATACAAGGTTGCATCCAGAAGTAGTAGGACTGATTTTTTTTTTTTTAATTTATTGAACATTTTGGTACATTGACTTAACACTCTTCAAAATAGGCCCCTTGGGCATTCACACACTTCTAGCAGCGAGCCTTTCAGGTCGCGAAAGCCTTCTGGAAGTCGTCCTCCGGGATGCCGTTCAGCGCCCTCGTCGTAGCCGCTTGGACCGCTTCCACCGAGTCGAAACGATGCCCCTTGAGCTGCCTCTTGATAAGGAGGAACAGGAATTGATTGATTGATTGATTGCGTTCATTTCATAATACAAAGTACACAAATTTGTACATATGGTATAGAACATGTCATTTCGTAATAATACATTGGTTAAATACATCTCTTCATACATACAAACAATACAATTAATAAACACATACACATACGATTTTAATAAACACATACAAACTAGAAGCATACAAATATAAAAACTAAAAATTTTACAATAAAAGAAGAAAAAAAAGATTTACAGTAAAACCTCTACTAACGGACACCTCTTATAACGGACATTTTGAAATCCCCGAACACTGTAATAGGAAAAAAATATTGGCAAACCTCTCTAAAGCGGACACGGACAATCTTTCTTGTCTTTTATAGGTACTATTTACCTCCGTATTACGGACACTGTCTCTAGAAACAAGTTGGAAAGTGCAGTAAAAATACACTTTTAGTAAACCATACGTATGTCACCAAGGAAGAACGTGTGTGTGTGACAACATTTTGCCTCCTCAACTGTCTGTTCAGCAACCCAGAGGAAGGATCTCTGTTTCATAACATCCTTATATTCGTTGCTTGCATTCCAGTCCCACCCAACCTGCTTCAGAAACAAGTGATTGACAGTTGCCCACTGTTTGGGATGACACATCATTCTACTGTCCCGCTGGAATCTCAAACCAAGCAGAAGACAAGTTTGGTATTTTTTGACCACGGGTACGCATATTGTCTTTTAAAAAAGTTATTGCTGGACTGCAATTAACTCACAAATTAAAGCAACACACTGAAAACGTAGTAAGTACGATAAGTGTAAAGAGCAGAAAATTATAACATCTTATTCCCATGTTGTGCCTCGAATTGGATGGCGCAAGATAATGCAGGTACAGTAACATTTTGGTAATATTCATAAATACTTGATTCATGCAAAAATATTTTTTTTCTAATTGCATATTACCTTGTTTATTAATTTACGTAAGAAAATATTGAAACCTCTCTAAGGTGGACACCTCTATATAGCGGACAATTTTTGATTCCCCACGGCTGTCCGCTTTAGAGAGGTTTCACTGTATTATTTAATCTAATGGTTAAAATATATCTACATACCAAGTTTTACTGCCTTCAGAAATAATAAAGGATTATTCATCTATATACGCATCTACAGAATAATAAGTTTTACAAATTAGCATATTTTTAACCTCTCTCAAAAACTTTATATCATCTTTTATGTATTTCAATTCTCTTGGTAATTTATTATATAAGTACCGCACCTCTATGAAATGTAGTTTTTTTTTTTTTTTCAAACATACTTGTTCTGTGTGACGGTATTACAAATTTATCACGGTTTCTAGTTCTATATTCATGTACGTCGGCATGAGTTAAGTAGCTATCTATATTTTTTCTGACTAATTTTAATACCTCATATATATACAAACTCGGTATAGTAAGCAATCTGAGTTCACGAAATTTGCTTCTACATCTACTACGAAAATGGGAATGTGTAATGATACGGATTATTTTCTTTTGTAGTCTAAATATTGTAAACAAATCATTAGTGACACCTCAGAAGGCAATACCGTACTGTACTCGGGAATAAAATGACGCATAATATAATGAAATTAAAGTGTCTAGGTTAAGAACAGAGGAAAGTGTATAAGCCATATAAACAATAGAAGATAAATTTTGGCATAAATTGTTTATATGATGTTTCCATTTAAGTTTGTCGTCTAGGTTTAATCGTAAGAATTTTGTATTTGAAACACATTCCACATTATTATTATGAATTGTAAACGAAGGTTTAATCGATGATGAATTAGTTGGGAAAAAATATAAACATTTGGTTTTTTCGGTGTTAATAATTAAGTTATTGTGGTGTAACCAAATTTCTAGCTCTCTTGCGGTTATATTTATATTATTTTGAAGCTCAGTTAAATTACTTCCTTTTACAAGTATATTTGTGTCATGTGCATACAAGAAATGACTTACCATGAGTGATATAAAGTGATAGGTAGATCATTAACATATAAAAGAAATAATATCGGTTCTAAGACTGGTCCTTGAGGAACTCCTATGTTAACCATGGAAAGTGTTGATCTGTAAGTTTCGATATACAAGTTGTCTTCATTAATGAAATTTATCTCTACAAATTGTTGTCTATTTGTAAGGTAAGTTTGAAACCATTGGTTAGCAACACCTCTTATTCCATATGCATTTAATTTACTTAAGAGTAACGAATGGTTGACACAGTCGAAAGCTTTGCTTAAGCTACAAAATATAGATAGTGGGTATGATTTACTCTCTATTGAGTCTACTACTTGCAAAAAATGAAGGGCAGCTGTTGATGTGGATCTATTTTTAAGAAAACCATGTTGCGAGTCAGATAAAACATTGTTACGTTCCAAATGCGTAATTAATCTATTTTTCATTATGGATTCTGTAATTTTCGAAAATTTAGAGGAGAGAGCTATTGGTCTGTAATTTTCGCATTTCCTTTTGTCACCTTTTTCGTGTAATTGTTTTATAAGGGCCCATTTCAGGATGTATGGGAATATACCTTGTAAGAATGAGTCATTAATTATGTGAGACAGAGGCTGTGCAATTGCGTGCATTCATCTTTTGATAATAAATTCCGGGATGTCATCCGGTCCCCTTGATGATCCGTATTTAAAATTCCTTACTACTGATATTATTTCAGAAGGATTTGTTGGAACTATAAATAAAGAACTACTTATTTGATTAATTCGATTAGTGTTATTCTTAATATCATTCAATGGTGTTTGTGATTTAAGTAGGTTAGTAACTATATTGCTGAAGTAAGAGTGGAAAAGCTCAACAATAACATGAGGGTCTTTACAGTTTTTGCCGTTCGCGAGTTTTATTTCAGTATTTTGCACATGTTGTGGTTTTTGATTTGTCTCTTCTTTAATTATTTTCCAGGCCACTTTGGTCTTGTTTTCTGCATTAGAAATTACATTATTATAATAGGATATTTTGGCTTGTTTTATTACCTTTTTATATATGTTTTTTATAATTTTTACAGTATATCTTAATACTATTATCCTTAATCGTTTTGCTAAGATGGTTTAGTGACTTCATCTTTTTACTACACACCATTATACCTTGCGTCATCCATTTCTTTTGTTTTGTGTTCTTAATTGTAAACGTTGCCTATGGAAAACACTGATCAAATATCAACTTAAATTTACTAAAAAATATACTAAACTTATCGTTCGCCGAATAAAATGATTTAGACATTACACTTGACCAGTCGTCGGATTCTAGACATTTATTAAACTGTAAAATATTGTCTTCACTGAAATTTCTTTTTCTCATTTTTATTATTTTTGAACAACCAGTTTTTTTGTTTTGTGGATTAACTAACACATTTGCATTGTATGAGTACAGAGTGGCTATTTCTGCTCTATGATCAGAAAACCCGCTATTGAAAACATTAACAAAGCAATCGAATTTAATTTGGTTTATAATCACCTGATCGATGGCAGTTTGTGAATTTTCCGCTATTCGCGTTGGTTCATTAAGTATTGCTTCTAAATTATGGCTAAGTAGTAATATTTTCAATTGGCCATCAATAGAACTATGGTCCAAGAAATCAATATTTATATCACTCACTACAACTACATCCTTCGTCTTTGTTTCATAATAAGAAAGAATATTTTCTAAATTTCGGCTAAAATATTTACATCATTCTCTGGCGTTCTATATATACATATAATACTACCTTATAAGATAATAATTCAACAATGGATGCCTCAAAATGTTTATCTATGTCTAATCTTTCAAATTTCGTTACCTTTTTAATTAATACATCTGATCGTGAAAATATACAGGATCCTCCCTGTTTCATATTTGTTCTACAGTAACTTGCAGCTAGGTTATAATTAGGAATATTAATAATACCAAGTTCATCTTGTTTTCTCCAATGTTCTGTTAAACAAATTAGACTATGTTCCTGCATATTTTTAAATAAAATTTCCAGCATAATCTTCTTTGTTGTGCTATAGAGGAAGCATGGGTCTCATATGAAGAAGAAGTAACAGTATTTTTATTCTTTTGTTTAGGAAATTGGAATTCAGGGTTAGCAACGCGGATAATAGTTTTTGGATTTTTTGACCTTTCTTGAGTGCCGGTAGGTACGTTATTAATACCCTTGTACACAATCATAGTATCATTTGTAGAGGCCAAATTTGTATTGAAATAATGACTTTTATTTTTGCCGTTATCTATAGTAAAAATATTGCATTCCGGAATTGCAATTTCAGTACCATTCAGTTTTTTTTAAGCCTCTTTCATTGTACACTATCTAGTATCTTGTGATAAAGTACATTTTCACCTACGTTATTTAAATGTAATCTATGGTTTGTAAAATGATACCTTGGGAAACGACTAATATTTATAAATTCCACATTTTTGAAATATGCATTCAGCATTGTTATTGAATTGAAGAATTTGCCTAGTCGAGGTTCTATTTGGACGATGCGGAAAATCGTATCTATAGGGAACGGTGACAACAACCGAGTTTATTTTTCTTTAATTCAGACATTCCAAAGTAGATTCGAGGGCACATAGTGTTTCTGTTTGTAGGGGGATTGTTTTGCGGAAAATTATTTGTACCAGCAAGGAGAACGACGAAATCATCATCGGTTAAATTTGCAGATAGTTTGTTTATATCTTCACACACTTGTTCAAGTTTGGCATTTGGCTTTACAATGGAACTTACCGATATATTGTCACTGAGGTTTTGGAATGTAGATGCACAATTCTTTTTCCCTGACTGTCCCTGTATGGTCGGGTTTCTGTCAGCTGTTTTAGATCTATTCATTGAATTTTGGAGGATGTGTACTAGTGTACTAGGAATTAATAAATCAGCCTTTGTAGACACCGGTACTTTATCCACTTTTGATGATTCACACATTTGTTTCGACATTCTTTTAGGCGTTTCTTCATAACCATTCACTAAACATGCTTTAGACGCACAGGTGTTTGAAATGGCACTGCAATTTTTGTGTATATCATGTACAGGGGGACATATCTGTTCATTGTTTGTTTCGGTAAGTCTGCTTCTGTTGATGTGTGTTTGGTAAAGTACAAGGATACACTAAGTCATTATTTACAGCAATATTAGTTGTGTTACCGTGTGTAGTATGCAGTTTCGATGCATCTTTGCCATTCACATGTGACCCTTGTACTGGAAAGGGGTTTGACACTTTGTTGTCTCTTTCAGTCTGCTATTACTACTGTTTGTATTCTGTGAAGTATAAGAATAAACCAACTCATCCAACACTGAGAAACCATTCGTTGGAACAATATCGGATTTGCTGGAAACATTATTACATGCTTGTGGCGATTTTTTAAATTTACCTCTCACTACACTTGACCACGAATTTTGACCTTGCACTGCGTTCTCTTCTGTTTGTGCGTTGGTTTGAAATTGACTTAGTTGTTGTTTTAAAGATTCAATATCACTACTGAGTACCTTGATTACTTCTTGTAATGAAGACAGTTCTTCCTTTGTTGCTTGACAATTTGTACAATGTATTAATTCACTGTCACTTTCAATAGGAACGCTAGTAACTATGACTTGCGTTTTTTTTTTCACATGTATTTGCAATTTTAATTTGGCATGGTTTACACGCTGTACTCAAACATACCTTATTTCTTTTACATTCTCTGCATAAAAACGAGGAAAACTGTACACTCGAGGTTTCACTTACACCACACACATCCGCCATGTCAGAAAGTTAGACGGAACACTAACTGGTTGAATATCGAATCAATGTAATTTACAATAATATTGATCTCTCTCATAAGTGTGATTTTAAATAATCATTCTACATTTAGTAAATGTTAATATGGGACATGATACAATTCACTAGTTCGACGAGGTTCAGATCTATTACACACACACACACACACACACACACACACACACACACTAACCCAGTCCATCTGAACGTAAGCAATCAAGACACCCGGGTGGGAGTCCGGCGGTGCCACATCAGGGCTGTAGGGGGTGAGGCAACGTGGAAATGCCGAATTTGGTCAGGAGATCTCTCACAATCCACGTGGCACGGCGCGTTGTTATGGTGGAGCTTCCATTTCCCCACTAGGTCTGGTCGCACGCGTGTGATCAGATTTTGCAGCCGTGTGAGCACTTCCACGTAAAATCTTCCATTTACACTCTGTCCAGGAGATACAAACTCCTTATGGACAGTGCCAGACGGTCAAAAATGCAATCAACATCGATTTCGACATTCTGCCCTTCTTTTTACGGGGTGATTGTGCGGCTCATGGTATCCTCCTTGTAGGCCTGCGTAAGCATGTCTTTGGTTTCGGTCGCTGATTTTCCCAGCTTGACGCAAAACTTGATGGCGTACCGCTGCTCCAAATTTCGCTCCATCGCAACTGACGACGAGGCGTCACAACAGGAGGTCACTAACACAGTGGTCCACACTCTACTAACGCCGCAGGCGACTGCCGCCGGTCGACACCTGTTCCCAAGGCTCCCCCATAACATCCGGCCTTGCAGCCCCCCTACATTGCTCCGCCGCGCGCGGGAAAAAATCAGTCCTACTACTTCTGGATACGACTCTGTATTGCGATGAACTTCGCAAAAATTTTAATCAAGCATACAGAGAGGATTGTATGAGTCAAACGCAGTGCTATATGTGGTTTAAGCGTTTCGAAAAAGGGCAGAATGTTGGTCGGTGAGAATCCCAAGCCTGGACGACTTTCCACATAAACAGATGACCATGTCGAGAGAGTTCGTGATATAATTAATGGAAATCGTCGTTGAACTGTTCGAGAAGTTGCTAACGAAGTGAGTATCAGTATAGGATCATGTCATCAAATGTTGACTCAAAAAATTTAGATGTCTCGTGTCAGTGCAAAATTCGTGCCGCCCTAATTGACTGACGATCGGAAACAGAACAGTGTTGAAACCCGTCAGGAACTGCTTTCCACTGCAAATGGCAATAAAAACTTCTTTAAGACCTTTTTTTCCCTTGTTTCCCAAACTTAAAATCACTTTGAAAGGACGTTGTTTCCAAACCATAGAAGAGATTCAGGACAATGGTACAAAAGACTGCGCGCCATCCCAGACACTGTGCGCCAGAAGCTTTCCAAAAATGGAAGAAACATAGGGAACGGTGTATTGCCCGCAAATGGAGCTACTTTAAGGCGGACAGTGCTTAAAATATTGTAAAGTGAGCAGATTTTATAACAAAAGTTCGGTCTTTTTAAAACACATCTCGTACTGTGAAATTAAAGGATTTGTGTATTTCGATAATAATCAGTGCTTGCTTTTTCTGGCAGTACATATCTTTCTGAAATATTTTTAAAATACGATTTTTGCGGCCATTTTTAAAATTGTATTTATGAAGTGACTATTTGAATTAATATCCTTCTGAAGACTGCAAAGAGTATACAATATAGAAGAGAGCAAATACTGGTTCCTGTGTGCTGCGTCTCGGGATATTATTCTTCTACAACGTTTCGCAAATCATCACTGTTTGCTTATTCAAGTAATCTCTGGATTATTTATTAAACTGTTCCTTAATTCATGTTTTCTCTCTTGCGTTTGTGAAAAAGGATAACTTCAGTACTTTACGATAAAGAATCAGTAACTTTGTATGACTGTTTTTTTTAAAGAACTTGTAATAACATTGATCAAATTACATAGGTGGCCTGCAAATTGAACACAATCAATGGAGGAAACACGCCATTTCGTAGCACACTTAAATTCGGCTCAATATAAATAAATCAACATCCGTATTATTCGTACATTATTCATACATTAACTTGCAACCCTCTGAATGATTTTCAATTACCAATATCCCTTAAAGCACTATGCGAATTAATGGATCTGAGCTAAATAAGTAGTTGGAAAAAAATTATGCAACAATCAGTTATTTAATACCCAAATTATATTTTATGAATCGTTAGTGATCATGTTATATTGTAAATATATTTTTATGTGTCTTTCGTGAGAAAATAATACTGTTTTCTTAGTTAACAAGTTTTATTCCTACTGTTGTAATATTGTATTCGCCTTCGTATATTTGTACTGCAGCCGCGAAAGTATCAGTGTCTTATAATTTTGTATGTAACCGAAAGAATGGTATGTAAATATGTATGTAATGTTAATAAAAGAACGTCAGAAATGAAGCTGATAGTTTTATTTAAGAATCTCAAGCCAAATTGTAGTCCAAGTTAAACAAAGAAATCAGCGGTGGAATGGAATTTTTCTTCCTTCTGATCGAGCCCTTCTCTGGAAAAATATCCTGCTGCAAGCAGTAAGCAAGTTTAACTTGAGACATGTAACATCTTTATTGTATTTATCCTTTGAAAAGGAACACAAATCCCTTTCGGTATTGTGTCACGACAGTCAAAATTATTTAGGTTACTCTGAACTCGTACTACAATTTGTCTTCTAGGCTTGAGATCCGGAACTCGAGTAAATAGACCCATTATTGAGAACAACTAACTACTAATACTGCAATACATAAATCACACACACAACAACATCACAAATAAAAATTAAGCAGTAATTCGAGTTTGTTATGTTTTACCAGAGCTTTTGTGCCGTCATCAATAATCAATCAAACATCAAGTATAGAGTTAGCATAAATGATTCATTCGTTTAGAAAAGGCTCTATTTTCAAAAGTATTACATGTATACACATGAAAGATATATGAAAAGAACCACAAACTCACCAGAGCTTTTGTGCCGTCGTCAATAGTCAATCAAACATCAAGTATAGAGTTAGTATAAATGATTCATTCATTTTGAAAAGGCTCTATTTTCAAAAGTATTACACGTGCATACACATAAAAGATATATGAAAAGAACCACAAACTCACCAGAGCTTTTGTGCCGTCGTCAATAGTCAATCAAACATCAAGTATAGAGTTAGCATAAATGATTCATTCATTTTGAAAAGGCTCTATTTTCAAAAGTATTACACGTGCATACACATGAAAGATATATGAAAAGAACCACAAACTCACCAGAGCTTTTGTGCCGTCGTCAATAGTCAATCAAACATCAAATATAGAGTTAGTATAAATGATTCATTCATTTTGAAAAGGCTCTATTTTCAAAAGTATTACACGTGCATACACATGAAAGATATATGAAAAGAACCACAAACTCACCAGAGCTTTTGTGCCGTCGTCAATAGTCAATCAAACATCAAGTATAGAGTTAGTATAAATGATTCATTCATTTTGAAAAGGCTCTATTTTCAAAAGTATTACACGTGCATACACATGAAAGATATATGAAAAGAACCACAAACTCACCAGAGCTTTTGTGCCGTCGTCAATAGTCAATCAAACATCAAGTATAGAGTTAGTATAAATGATTCATTCATTTTGAAAAGGCTCTATTTTCAAAAGTATTACACGTGCATACACATGAAAGATATATGAAAAGAACCACAAACTCACCAGAGCTTTTGTGCCGTCGTCAATAGTCAATCAAACATCAAATATAGAGTTAGTATAAATGATTCATTCATTTTGAAAAGGCTCTATTTTCAAAAGTATTACACGTGCATACACATGAAAGATATATGAAAAGAACCACAAACTCACCAGAGCTTTTGTGCCGTCGTCAATAGTCAATCAAACATCAAATATAGAGTTAGTATAAATGATTCATTCATTTTGAAAAGGCTCTATTTTCAAAAGTATTACACGTGCATACACATGAAAGATATATGAAAAGAACCACAAACTCACCAGAGCTTTTGTGCCGTCGTCAATAGTCAATCAAACATCAAGTATAGAGTTAGTATAAATGATTCATTCATTTTGAAAAGGCTCTATTTTCAAAAGTATTACACGTGCATACACATGAAAGATATATGAAAAGAACCACAAACTCACCAGAGCTTTTGTGCCGTCGTCAATAGTCAATCAATCATCAAATATAGAGTTAGTATAAATGATTCATTCATTTTGAAAAGGCTCTATTTTCAAAAGTATTACACGTGCATACACATGAAAGATATATGAAAAGAACCACAAACTCACCAGAGCTTTTGTGCCGTCGTCAATAGTCAATCAAACATCAAATATAGAGTTAGCATAAATGATTGATTCATTTTGAAAAGGCTCTATTTTCAAAAGTATTACACGTGCATACACATGAAAGATATATGAAAAGAACCACAAACTCACCAGAGCTTTTGTGCCGTCGTCAATAGTCAATCAAACATCAAATATAGAGTTAGTATAAATGATTCATTCATTTTGAAAAGGCTCTATTTTCAAAAGTATTACACGTGCATACACATGAAAGATATATGAAAAGAACCACAAACTCACCAGAGCTTTTGTGCCGTCGTCAATAGTCAATCAAACATCAAGTATAGAGTTAGTATAAATGATTCATTCATTTTGAAAAGGCTCTATTTTCAAAAGTATTACACGTGCATACACATGAAAGATATATGAAAAGAACCACAAACTCACCAGAGCTTTTGTGCCGTCGTCAATAGTCAATTAAACATCAAGTATAGAGTTAGTATAAATGATTCATTCATTTTGAAAAGGCACTATTTTCAAAAGTATTACACGTGCATACACATGAAAGATATATGAAAAGAACCACAAACTCACCAGAGCTTTTGTGCCGTCGTCAATAGTCAATCAAACATCAAGTATAGAGTTAGTATAAATGATTCATTCATTTTGAAAAGGCTCTATTTTCAAAAGTATTACACGTGCATACACATGAAAGATATATGAAAAGAACCACAAACTCACCAGAGCTTTTGTGCCGTCGTCAATAGTCAATCAAACATCAAATATAGAGTTAGTATAAATGATTCATTCATTTTGAAAAGGCTCTATTTTCAAAAGTATTACACGTGCATACACATAAAAGATATATGAAAAGAACCACAAACTCACCAGAGCTTTTGTGCCGTCGTCAATAGTCAATCAAACATCAAATATAGAGTTAGTATAAATGATTCATTCATTTTGAAAAGGCTCTATTTTCAAAAGTATTACACGTGCATACACATGAAAGATATATGAAAAGAACCACAAACTCACCAGAGCTTTTGTGCCGTCGTCAATAGTCAATCAAACATCAAGTATAGAGTTAGTATAAATGATTCATTCATTTTGAAAAGGCTCTATTTTCAAAAGTATTACACGTGCATACACATGAAAGATATATGAAAAGAACCACAAACTCACCAGAGCTTTTGTGCCGTCGTCAATAGTCAATCAAACATCAAATATAGAGTTAGTATAAATGATTCATTCATTTTGAAAAGGCTCTATTTTCAAAAGTATTACACGTGCATACACATAAAAGATATATGAAAAGAACCACAAACTCACCAGAGCTTTTGTGCCGTCGTCAATAGTCAATCAAACATCAAATATAGAGTTAGTATAAATGATTCATTCATTTTGAAAAGGCTCTATTTTCGAAAGTATTACACGTGCATACACATGAAAGATATATGAAAAGAACCACAAACTCACCAGAGCTTTTGTGCCGTCGTCAATAGTCAATCAAACATCAAATATAGAGTTAGTATAAATGATTCATTCATTTTGAAAAGGCTCTATTTTCAAAAGTATTACACGTGCATACACATGAAAGATATATGAAAAGAACCACAAGCTCACCAGAGCTTTTGTGCCGTCGTCAATAATCAATCAAACATCAAGTATAGAGTTAGTATAAATGATTCATTCGTTTTGAAAAGGCTCTATTTTCAAAAGTATTACATGTATACACATGAAAGATATATGAAAAGAACCACAAACTCACCAGAGCTTTTGTGCCGTCGTCAATAGTCAATCAAACATCAAATATAGAGTTAGTATAAATGATTCATTCATTTTGAAAAGGCTCTATTTTCAAAAGTATTACACGTGCATACACATGAAAGATATATGAAAAGAACCACAAACTCACCAGAGCTTTTGTGCCGTCGTCAATAGTCAATCAAACATCAAATATAGAGTTAGTATAAATGATTCATTCATTTTGAAAAGGCTCTATTTTGAAAAGTATTACACGTGCATACACATAAAAGATATATGAAAAGAACCACAAACTCACCAGAGCTTTTGTGCCGTCGTCAATAGTCAATCAAACATCAAGTATAGAGTTAGTATAAATGATTCATTCATTTTGAAAAGGCTCTATTTTCAAAAGTATTACACGTGCATACACATGAAAGATATATGAAAAGAACCACAAAGTCACCAGAGCTTTTGTGCCGTCGTCAATAGTCAATCAAACATCAAATATAGAGTTAGTATAAATGATTCATTCATTTTGAAAAGGCTCTATTTTCAAAAGTATTACACGTGCATACACATGAAAGATATATGAAAAGAACCACAAACTCACCAGAGCTTTTGTGCCGTCGTCAATAGTCAATCAAACATCAAATATAGAGTTAGTATAAATGATTCATTCATTGTGAAAAGGCTCTATTTTCAAAAGTATTACACGTGCATACACATAAAAGATATATGAAAAGAACCACAAACTCACCAGAGCTTTTGTGCCGTCGTCAATAGTCAATCAAACATCAAATATAGAGTTAGTATAAATGATTCATTCATTTTGAAAAGGCTCTATTTTCAAAAGTATTACACGTGCATACACATAAAAGATATATGAAAAGAACCACAAACTCACCAGAGCTTTTGTGCCGTCGTCAATAGTCAATCAAACATCAAATATAGAGTTAGTATAAATGATTCATTCATTTTGAAAAGGCTCTATTTTCAAAAGTATTACACGTGCATACACATGAAAGATATATGAAAAGAACCACAAACTCACCAGAGCTTTTGTGCCGTCGTCAATAGTCAATCAAACATCAAGTATAGAGTTAGTATAAATGATTCATTCATTTTGAAAAGGCTCTATTTTCAAAAGTATTACACGTGCATACACATGAAAGATATATGAAAAGAACCACAAACTCACCAGAGTTTTTGTGCCGTCGTCAATAATCAAACAAACATCAAGTATAGAGTTAGTATAAATGATTCATTCGTTTTGAAAAGGCTCTATTTTCAAAAGTATTACATGTATACACATGAAAGATATATGAAAAGAACCACAAACTCACCAGAGCTTTTGTGCCGTCGTCAATAGTCAATCAAACATCAAATATAGAGTTAGTATAAATGATTCATTCATTTTGAAAAGGCTCTATTTTCAAAATTATTACACGTGCATACACATGAAAGATATATGAAAAGAACCACAAACTCACCAGAGCTTTTGTGCCGTCGTCAATAGTCAATCAAACATCAAGTATAGAGTTAGTATAAATGATTCATTCATTTTGAAAAGGCTCTATTTTCAAAAGTATTACACGTGCATACACATGAAAGATATATGAAAATAACCACAAACTCACCAGAGCTTTTGTGCCGTCGTCAATAGTCAACCAAACATCAAATATAGAGTTAGTATAAATGATTCATTCATTTTGAAAAGGCTCTATTTTCAAAAGTATTACACGTGCATACACATAAAAGATATATGAAAAGAACCACAAACTCACCAGAGCTTTTCTGCCGTCGTCAATAGTCAATCAAACATCAAATATAGAGTTAGTATAAATGATTCATTCATTTTGAAAAGGCTCTATTTTCAAAAGTATTACACGTGCATACACATAAAAGATATATGAAAAGAACCACAAACTCACCAGAGCTTTTGTGCCGTCGTCAATAGTCAATCAAACATCAAATATAGAGTTAGTATAAGTGATTCATTCATTTTGAAAAGGCTCTATTTTCAAAAGTATTACACGTGCATACACATGAAAGATATATGAAAAGAACCACAAACTCACCAGAGCTTTTGTGCCGTCGTCAATAGTCAATCAAACATCAAGTATAGAGTTAGTATAAATGATTCATTCATTTTGAAAAGGCTCTATTTTCAAAAGTATTACACGTGCATACACATGAAAGATATATGAAAAGAACCACAAACTCACCAGAGCTTTTATGCCGTCGTCAATAATCAATCAAACATCAAGTATAGAGTTAGCATAAATGATTCATTCGTTTTGAAAAGGCTCTATTTTCAAAAGTATTACATGTATACACATGAAAGATATATGAAAAGAACCACAAACTCACCAGAGCTTTTGTGCCGTCGTCAATAGTCAATCAAACATCAAATATAGAGTTAGTATAAATGATTCATTCATTTTGAAAAGGCTCTATTTTCAAAAGTATTACACGTGCATACACATGAAAGATATATGAAAAGAACCACAAACTCACCAGAGCTTTTGTGCCTTCGTCTATAGTCAATCAAACATCAAATATAGAGTTAGTATAAATGATTCATTCATTTTGAAAAGGCTCTATTTTCAAAAGTATTACATGTATACACATGAAAGATATATGAAAATAACCACAAACTCACCAGAGCTTTTGTGCCGTCGTCAATAGTCAATCAAACATCAAGTATAGAGTTAGTATAAATGATTCATTCATTTTGAAAAGGCTCTATTTTCAAAAGTATTACACGTGCATACACATGAAAGATATATGAAAAGAACCACAAACTCACCAGAGCTTTTGTGCCGTCGTCAATAGTCAATCAAACATCAAATATAGAGTTAGTATAAATGATTCATTCATTTTGAAAAGGCTCTATTTTCAAAAGTATTACACGTGCATACACATGAAAGATATATGAAAAGAACCACAAACTCACCAGAGCTTTTGTGCCGTCGTCAATAGTCAATCAAACATCAAATATAGAGTTAGTATAAATGATTCATTCATTTTGAAAAGGCTCTATTTCCAAAAGTATTACACGTGCATACACATGAAAGATATATGAAAAGAACCACAAACTCACCAGAGCTTTTGTGCCGTCGTCAATAGTCAATCAAACATCAAATATAGAGTTAGTATAAATGATTCATTCATTTTGAAAAGGCTCTATTTTCAAAAGTATTACACGTGCATACACATAAAAGATATATGAAAAGAACCACAAACTCACCAGAGCTTTTGTGCCGTCGTCAATAGTCAATCAAACATCAAATATACAGTTAGTATAAATGATTCATTCATTTTGAAAAGGCTCTATTTTCAAAAGTATTACACGTGCATACACATGAAAGATATATGAAAAGAACCACAAACTCACCAGAGCTTTTGTGCCGTCGTCAATAATCAATCAAACATCAAGTATAGAGTTAGCATAAATGATTCATTCGTTTTGAAAAGGCTCTATTTTCAAAAGTATTACATGTATACACATGAAAGATATATGAAAAGAACCACAAACTCACCAGAGCTTTTGTGCCGTCGTCAATAGTCAATCAAACATCAAATATAGAGTTAGTATAAATGATTCATTCATTTTGAAAAGGCTCTATTTTCAAAAGTATTACACGTGCATACACATGAAAGATATATGAAAAGAACCACAAACTCACCAGAGCTTTTGTGCCGTCGTCAATAGTCAATCAAACATCAAGTATAGAGTTAGTATAAATGATTCATTCATTTTGAAAAGGCTCTATTTTCAAAAGTATTACACGTGCATACACATGAAAGATATATGAAAAGAACCACAAACTCACCAGAGCTTTTGTGCCGTCGTCAATAGTCAACCAAACATCAAATATAGAGTTAGTATAAATGATTCATTCATTTTGAAAAGGCTCTATTTTCAAAAGTATTACACGTGCATACACATGAAAGATATATGAAAAGAACCACAAACTCACCAGAGCTTTTGTGCCGTCGTCAATAGTCAATCAAACATCAAGTATAGAGTTAGTATAAATGATTCATTCATTTTGAAAAGGCTCTATTTTCAAAAGTATTACACGTGCATACACATGAAAGATATATGAAAAGAACCACAAACTCACCAGAGCTTTTGTGCCGTCGTCAATAGTCAATCAATCATCAAATATAGAGTTAGTATAAATGATTCATTCATTTTGAAAAGGCTCTATTTTCAAAAGTATTACACGTGCATACACATGAAAGATATATGAAAAGAACCACAAACTCACCAGAGCTTTTGTGCCGTCGTCAATAGTCAATCAAACATCAAATATAGAGTTAGCATAAATGATTGATTCATTTTGAAAAGGCTCTATTTTCAAAAGTATTACACGTGCATACACATGAAAGATATATGAAAAGAACCACAAACTCACCAGAGCTTTTGTGCCGTCGTCAATAGTCAATCAAACATCAAATATAGAGTTAGTATAAATGATTCATTCATTTTGAAAAGGCTCTATTTTCAAAAGTATTACACGTGCATACACATGAAAGATATATGAAAAGAACCACAAACTCACCAGAGCTTTTGTGCCGTCGTCAATAGTCAATCAAACATCAAGTATAGAGTTAGTATAAATGATTCATTCATTTTGAAAAGGCTCTATTTTCAAAAGTATTACACGTGCATACACATGAAAGATATATGAAAAGAACCACAAACTCACCAGAGCTTTTGTGCCGTCGTCAATAGTCAATCAAACATCAAGTATAGAGTTAGTATAAATGATTCATTCATTTTGAAAAGGCTCTATTTTCAAAAGTATTACACGTGCATACACATGAAAGATATATGAAAAGAACCACAAACTCACCAGAGCTTTTGTGCCGTCGTCAATAGTCAATCAAACATCAAGTATAGAGTTAGTATAAATGATTCATTCATTTTGAAAAGGCTCTATTTTCAAAAGTATTACACGTGCATACACATGAAAGATATATGAAAAGAACCACAAACTCACCAGAGCTTTTGTGCCGTCGTCAATAGTCAATCAAACATCAAATATAGAGTTAGTATAAATGATTCATTCATTTTGAAAAGGCTCTATTTTCAAAAGTATTACACGTGCATACACATAAAAGATATATGAAAAGAACCACAAACTCACCAGAGCTTTTGTGCCGTCGTCAATAGTCAATCAAACATCAAATATAGAGTTAGTATAAATGATTCATTCATTTTGAAAAGGCTCTATTTTCAAAAGTATTACACGTGCATACACATGAAAGATATATGAAAAGAACCACAAACTCACCAGAGCTTTTGTGCCGTCGTCAATAGTCAATCAAACATCAAGTATAGAGTTAGTATAAATGATTCATTCATTTTGAAAAGGCTCTATTTTCAAAAGTATTACACGTGCATACACATGAAAGATATATGAAAAGAACCACAAACTCACCAGAGCTTTTGTGCCGTCGTCAATAGTCAATCAAACATCAAATATAGAGTTAGTATAAATGATTCATTCATTTTGAAAAGGCTCTATTTTCAAAAGTATTACACGTGCATACACATAAAAGATATATGAAAAGAACCACAAACTCACCAGAGCTTTTGTGCCGTCGTCAATAGTCAATCAAACATCAAATATAGAGTTAGTATAAATGATTCATTCATTTTGAAAAGGCTCTATTTTCGAAAGTATTACACGTGCATACACATGAAAGATATATGAAAAGAACCACAAACTCACCAGAGCTTTTGTGCCGTCGTCAATAGTCAATCAAACATCAAATATAGAGTTAGTATAAATGATTCATTCATTTTGAAAAGGCTCTATTTTCAAAAGTATTACACGTGCATACACATGAAAGATATATGAAAAGAACCACAAGCTCACCAGAGCTTTTGTGCCGTCGTCAATAATCAATCAAACATCAAGTATAGAGTTAGTATAAATGATTCATTCGTTTTGAAAAGGCTCTATTTTCAAAAGTATTACATGTATACACATGAAAGATATATGAAAAGAACCACAAACTCACCAGAGCTTTTGTGCCGTCGTCAATAGTCAATCAAACATCAAATATAGAGTTAGTATAAATGATTCATTCATTTTGAAAAGGCTCTATTTTCAAAAGTATTACACGTGCATACACATGAAAGATATATGAAAAGAACCACAAACTCACCAGAGCTTTTGTGCCGTCGTCAATAGTCAATCAAACATCAAATATAGAGTTAGTATAAATGATTCATTCATTTTGAAAAGGCTCTATTTTGAAAAGTATTACACGTGCATACACATAAAAGATATATGAAAAGAACCACAAACTCACCAGAGCTTTTGTGCCGTCGTCAATAGTCAATCAAACATCAAGTATAGAGTTAGTATAAATGATTCATTCATTTTGAAAAGGCTCTATTTTCAAAAGTATTACACGTGCATACACATGAAAGATATATGAAAAGAACCACAAAGTCACCAGAGCTTTTGTGCCGTCGTCAATAGTCAATCAAACATCAAATATAGAGTTAGTATAAATGATTCATTCATTTTGAAAAGGCTCTATTTTCAAAAGTATTACACGTGCATACACATGAAAGATATATGAAAAGAACCACAAACTCACCAGAGCTTTTGTGCCGTCGTCAATAGTCAATCAAACATCAAATATAGAGTTAGTATAAATGATTCATTCATTGTGAAAAGGCTCTATTTTCAAAAGTATTACACGTGCATACACATAAAAGATATATGAAAAGAACCACAAACTCACCAGAGCTTTTGTGCCGTCGTCAATAGTCAATCAAACATCAAATATAGAGTTAGTATAAATGATTCATTCATTTTGAAAAGGCTCTATTTTCAAAAGTATTACACGTGCATACACATAAAAGATATATGAAAAGAACCACAAACTCACCAGAGCTTTTGTGCCGTCGTCAATAGTCAATCAAACATCAAATATAGAGTTAGTATAAATGATTCATTCATTTTGAAAAGGCTCTATTTTCAAAAGTATTACACGTGCATACACATGAAAGATATATGAAAAGAACCACAAACTCACCAGAGCTTTTGTGCCGTCGTCAATAGTCAATCAAACATCAAGTATAGAGTTAGTATAAATGATTCATTCATTTTGAAAAGGCTCTATTTTCAAAAGTATTACACGTGCATACACATGAAAGATATATGAAAAGAACCACAAACTCACCAGAGTTTTTGTGCCGTCGTCAATAATCAAACAAACATCAAGTATAGAGTTAGTATAAATGATTCATTCGTTTTGAAAAGGCTCTATTTTCAAAAGTATTACATGTATACACATGAAAGATATATGAAAAGAACCACAAACTCACCAGAGCTTTTGTGCCGTCGTCAATAGTCAATCAAACATCAAATATAGAGTTAGTATAAATGATTCATTCATTTTGAAAAGGCTCTATTTTCAAAATTATTACACGTGCATACACATGAAAGATATATGAAAAGAACCACAAACTCACCAGAGCTTTTGTGCCGTCGTCAATAGTCAATCAAACATCAAGTATAGAGTTAGTATAAATGATTCATTCATTTTGAAAAGGCTCTATTTTCAAAAGTATTACACGTGCATACACATGAAAGATATATGAAAATAACCACAAACTCACCAGAGCTTTTGTGCCGTCGTCAATAGTCAACCAAACATCAAATATAGAGTTAGTATAAATGATTCATTCATTTTGAAAAGGCTCTATTTTCAAAAGTATTACACGTGCATACACATAAAAGATATATGAAAAGAACCACAAACTCACCAGAGCTTTTCTGCCGTCGTCAATAGTCAATCAAACATCAAATATAGAGTTAGTATAAATGATTCATTCATTTTGAAAAGGCTCTATTTTCAAAAGTATTACACGTGCATACACATAAAAGATATATGAAAAGAACCACAAACTCACCAGAGCTTTTGTGCCGTCGTCAATAGTCAATCAAACATCAAATATAGAGTTAGTATAAGTGATTCATTCATTTTGAAAAGGCTCTATTTTCAAAAGTATTACACGTGCATACACATGAAAGATATATGAAAAGAACCACAAACTCACCAGAGCTTTTGTGCCGTCGTCAATAGTCAATCAAACATCAAGTATAGAGTTAGTATAAATGATTCATTCATTTTGAAAAGGCTCTATTTTCAAAAGTATTACACGTGCATACACATGAAAGATATATGAAAAGAACCACAAACTCACCAGAGCTTTTATGCCGTCGTCAATAATCAATCAAACATCAAGTATAGAGTTAGCATAAATGATTCATTCGTTTTGAAAAGGCTCTATTTTCAAAAGTATTACATGTATACACATGAAAGATATATGAAAAGAACCACAAACTCACCAGAGCTTTTGTGCCGTCGTCAATAGTCAATCAAACATCAAATATAGAGTTAGTATAAATGATTCATTCATTTTGAAAAGGCTCTATTTTCAAAAGTATTACACGTGCATACACATGAAAGATATATGAAAAGAACCACAAACTCACCAGAGCTTTTGTGCCTTCGTCTATAGTCAATCAAACATCAAATATAGAGTTAGTATAAATGATTCATTCATTTTGAAAAGGCTCTATTTTCAAAAGTATTACATGTATACACATGAAAGATATATGAAAAGAACCACAAACTCACCAGAGCTTTTGTGCCGTCGTCAATAGTCAATCAAACATCAAGTATAGAGTTAGTATAAATGATTCATTCATTTTGAAAAGGCTCTATTTTCAAAAGTATTACACGTGCATACACATGAAAGATATATGAAAAGAACCACAAACTCACCAGAGCTTTTGTGCCGTCGTCAATAGTCAATCAAACATCAAATATAGAGTTAGTATAAATGATTCATTCATTTTGAAAAGGCTCTATTTTCAAAAGTATTACACGTGCATACACATGAAAGATATATGAAAAGAACCACAAACTCACCAGAGCTTTTGTGCCGTCGTCAATAGTCAATCAAACATCAAATATAGAGTTAGTATAAATGATTCATTCATTTTGAAAAGGCTCTATTTCCAAAAGTATTACACGTGCATACACATGAAAGATATATGAAAAGAACCACAAACTCACCAGAGCTTTTGTGCCGTCGTCAATAGTCAATCAAACATCAAATATAGAGTTAGTATAAATGATTCATTCATTTTGAAAAGGCTCTATTTTCAAAAGTATTACACGTGCATACACATAAAAGATATATGAAAAGAACCACAAACTCACCAGAGCTTTTGTGCCGTCGTCAATAGTCAATCAAACATCAAATATACAGTTAGTATAAATGATTCATTCATTTTGAAAAGGCTCTATTTTCAAAAGTATTACACGTGCATACACATGAAAGATATATGAAAAGAACCACAAACTCACCAGAGCTTTTGTGCCGTCGTCAATAATCAATCAAACATCAAGTATAGAGTTAGCATAAATGATTCATTCGTTTTGAAAAGGCTCTATTTTCAAAAGTATTACATGTATACACATGAAAGATATATGAAAAGAACCACAAACTCACCAGAGCTTTTGTGCCGTCGTCAATAGTCAATCAAACATCAAATATAGAGTTAGTATAAATGATTCATTCATTTTGAAAAGGCTCTATTTTCAAAAGTATTACACGTGCATACACATGAAAGATATATGAAAAGAACCACAAACTCACCAGAGCTTTTGTGCCGTCGTCAATAGTCAATCAAACATCAAGTATAGAGTTAGTATAAATGATTCATTCATTTTGAAAAGGCTCTATTTTCAAAAGTATTACACGTGCATACACATGAAAGATATATGAAAAGAACCACAAACTCACCAGAGCTTTTGTGCCGTCGTCAATAGTCAACCAAACATCAAATATAGAGTTAGTATAAATGATTCATTCATTTTGAAAAGGCTCTATTTTCAAAAGTATTACACGTGCATACACATGAAAGATATATGAAAAGAACCACAAACTCACCAGAGCTTTTGTGCCGTCGTCAATAGTCAATCAAACATCAAGTATAGAGTTAGTATAAATGATTCATTCATTTTGAAAAGGCTCTATTTTCAAAAGTATTACACGTGCATACACATGAAAGATATATGAAAAGAACCACAAACTCACCAGAGCTTTTGTGCCGTCGTCAATAGTCAATCAAACATCAAATATAGAGTTAGTATAAATGATTCATTCATTTTGAAAAGGCTCTATTTTCAAAAGTATTACACGTGCATACACATGAAAGATATATGAAAAGAACCACAAACTCACCAGAGCTTTTGTGCCGTCGTCAATAATCAATCAAACATCAAGTATAGAGTTAGCATAAATGATTCATTCGTTTTGAAAAGGCTCTTTTTTCAAAAGTATTACATGTATACACATGAAAGATATATGAAAAGAACCACAAACTCACCAGAGCTTTTGTGCCGTCGTCAATAGTCAATCAAACATCAAATATAGAGTTAGTATAAATGATTCATTCATTTTGAAAAGGCTCTATTTTCAAAAGTATTACACGTGCATACACATGAAAGATATATGAAAAGAACCACAAACTCACCAGAGCTTTTGTGCCGTCGTCAATAGTCAATCAAACATCAAATATAGAGTTAGTATAAATGATTCATTCATTTTGAAAAGGCTCTATTTTCAAAAGTATTACACGTGCATACACATAAAAGATATATGAAAAGAACCACAAACTCACCAGAGCTTTTGTGCCGTCGTCAATAGTCAATCAAACATCAAATATAGAGTTAGTATAAATGATTCATTCATTTTGAAAAGGCTCTATTTTCAAAAGTATTACACGTGCATACACATGAAAGATATATGAAAAGAACCACAAAGTCACCAGAGCTTTTGTGCCGTCGTCAATAGTCAATCAAACATCAAATATAGAGTTAGTATAAATGATTCATTCATTTTGAAAAGGCTCTATTTTCAAAAGTATTACACGTGCATACACATGAAAGATATATGAAAAGAACCACAAACTCACCAGAGCTTTTGTGCCGTCGTCAATAGTCAATCAAACATCAAATATAGAGTTAGTATAAATGATTCATTCATTGTGAAAAGGCTCTATTTTCAAAAGTATTACACGTGCATACACATAAAAGATATATGAAAAGAACCACAAACTCACCAGAGCTTTTGTGCCGTCGTCAATAGTCAATCAAACATCAAATATAGAGTTAGTATAAATGATTCATTCATTTTGAAAAGGCTCTATTTTCAAAAGTATTACACGTGCATACACATAAAAGATATATGAAAAGAACCACAAACTCACCAGAGCTTTTGTGCCGTCGTCAATAGTCAATCAAACATCAAATATAGAGTTAGTATAAATGATTCATTCATTTTGAAAAGGCTCTATTTTCAAAAGTATTACACGTGCATACACATGAAAGATATATGAAAAGAACCACAAACTCACCAGAGCTTTTGTGCCGTCGTCAATAGTCAATCAAACATCAAGTATAGAGTTAGTATAAATGATTCATTCATTTTGAAAAGGCTCTATTTTCAAAAGTATTACACGTGCATACACATGAAAGATATATGAAAAGAACCACAAACTCACCAGAGTTTTTGTGCCGTCGTCAATAATCAAACAAACATCAAGTATAGAGTTAGTATAAATGATTCATTCGTTTTGAAAAGGCTCTATTTTCAAAAGTATTACATGTATACACATGAAAGATATATGAAAAGAACCACAAACTCACCAGAGCTTTTGTGCCGTCGTCAATAGTCAATCAAACATCAAATATAGAGTTAGTATAAATGATTCATTCATTTTGAAAAGGCTCTATTTTCAAAATTATTACACGTGCATACACATGAAAGATATATGAAAAGAACCACAAACTCACCAGAGCTTTTGTGCCGTCGTCAATAGTCAATCAAACATCAAGTATAGAGTTAGTATAAATGATTCATTCATTTTGAAAAGGCTCTATTTTCAAAAGTATTACACGTGCATACACATGAAAGATATATGAAAAGAACCACAAACTCACCAGAGCTTTTGTGCCGTCGTCAATAATCAATCAAACATCAAGTATAGAGTTAGCATAAATGATTCATTCGTTTTGAAAAGGCTCTATTTTCAAAAGTATTACATGTATACACATGAAAGATATATGAAAAGAACCACAAACTCACCAGAGCTTTTGTGCCGTCGTCAATAGTCAATCAAACATCAAATATAGAGTTAGTATAAATGATTCATTCATTTTGAAAAGGCTCTATTTTCAAAAGTATTACACGTGCATACACATGAAAGATATATGAAAAGAACCACAAACTCACCAGAGCTTTTGTGCCTTCGTCTATAGTCAATCAAACATCAAATATAGAGTTAGTATAAATGATTCATTCATTTTGAAAAGGCTCTATTTTCAAAAGTATTACACGTGCATACACATGAAAGATATATGAAAAGAACCACAAACTCACCAGAGCTTTTGTGCCGTCGTCAATAGTCAATCAAACATCAAGTATAGAGTTAGTATAAATGATTCATTCATTTTGAAAAGGCTCTATTTTCAAAAGTATTACACGTGCATACACATGAAAGATATATGAAAAGAACCACAAACTCACCAGAGCTTTTGTGCCGTCGTCAATAGTCAATCAAACATCAAATATAGAGTTAGTATAAATGATTCATTCATTTTGAAAAGGCTCTATTTTCAAAAGTATTACACGTGCATACACATGAAAGATATATGAAAAGAACCACAAACTCACCAGAGCTTTTGTGCCGTCGTCAATAGTCAATCAAACATCAAATATAGAGTTAGTATAAATGATTCGTTCATTTTGAAAAGGCTCTATTTTCAAAAGTATTACACGTGCATACACATAAAAGATATATGAAAAGAACCACAAACTCACCAGAGCTTTTGTGCCGTCGTCAATAGTCAATCAAACATCAAATATACAGTTAGTATAAATGATTCATTCATTTTGAAAAGGCTCTATTTTCAAAAGTATTACACGTGCATACACATGAAAGATATATGAAAAGAACCACAAACTCACCAGAGCTTTTGTGCCGTCGTCAATAATCAATCAAACATCAAGTATAGAGTTAGCATAAATGATTCATTCGTTTTGAAAAGGCTCTATTTTCAAAAGTATTACATGTATACACATGAAAGATATATGAAAAGAACCACAAACTCACCAGAGCTTTTGTGCCGTCGTCAATAGTCAATCAAACATCAAATATAGAGTTAGTATAAATGATTCATTCATTTTGAAAAGGCTCTATTTTCAAAAGTATTACACGTGCATACACATGAAAGATATATGAAAAGAACCACAAACTCACCAGAGCTTTTGTGCCGTCGTCAATAGTCAATCAAACATCAAGTATAGAGTTAGTATAAATGATTCATTCATTTTGAAAAGGCTCTTTTTTCAAAAGTATTACACGTGCATACACATGAAAGATATATGAAAAGAACCACAAACTCACCAGAGCTTTTGTGCCGTCGTCAATAGTCAACCAAACATCAAATATAGAGTTAGTATAAATGATTCATTCATTTTGAAAAGGCTCTATTTTCAAAAGTATTACACGTGCATACACATGAAAGATATATGAAAAGAACCACAAACTCACCAGAGCTTTTGTGCCGTCGTCAATAGTCAATCAAACATCAAGTATAGAGTTAGTATAAATGATTCATTCATTTTGAAAAAGCTCTATTTTCAAAAGTATTACACGTGCATACACATGAAAGATATATGAAAAGAACCACAAACTCACCAGAGCTTTTGTGCCGTCGTCAATAGTCAATCAAACATCAAATATAGAGTTAGTATAAATGATTCATTCATTTTGAAAAGGCTCTATTTTCAAAAGTATTACACGTGCATACACATGAAAGATATATGAAAAGAACCACAAACTCACCAGAGCTTTTGTGCCGTCGTCAATAGTCAATCAAACATCAAGTATAGAGTTAGTATAAATGATTCATTCATTTTGAAAAGGCTCTATTTTCAAAAGTATTACACGTGCATACACATGAAAGATATATGAAAAGAACCACAAACTCACCAGAGCTTTTGTGCCGTCGTCAATAATCAATCAAACATCAAGTATAGAGTTAGCATAAATGATTCATTCGTTTTGAAAAGGCTCTTTTTTCAAAAGTATTACATGTATACACATGAAAGATATATGAAAAGAACCACAAACTCACCAGAGCTTTTGTGCCGTCGTCAATAGTCAATCAAACATCAAATATAGAGTTAGTATAAATGATTCATTCATTTTGAAAAGGCTCTATTTTCAAAAGTATTACACGTGCATACACATGAAAGATATATGAAAAGAACCACAAACTCACCAGAGCTTTTGTGCCGTCGTCAATAGTCAATCAAACATCAAATATAGAGTTAGTATAAATGATTCATTCATTTTGAAAAGGCTCTATTTTCAAAAGTATTACATGTATACACATGAAAGATATATGAAAAGAACCACAAACTCACCAGAGCTTTTGTGCCGTCGTCAATAGTCAATCAAACATCAAGTATAGAGTTAGTATAAATGATTCATTCATTTTGAAAAGGCTCTATTTTCAAAAGTATTACACGTGCATACACATGAAAGATATATGAAAAGAACCACAAACTCACCAGAGCTTTTGTGCCGTCGTCAATAGTCAATCAAACATCAAATATAGAGTTAGTATAAATGATTCATTCATTTTGAAAAGGCTCTATTTTCAAAAGTATTACACGTGCATACACATGAAAGATATATGAAAAGAACCACAAACTCACCAGAGCTTTTGTGCCGTCGTCAATAGTCAATCAAACATCAAATATAGAGTTAGTATAAATGATTCATTCATTTTGAAAAGGCTCTATTTTCAAAAGTATTACACGTGCATACACATGAAAGATATATGAAAAGAACCACAAACTCACCAGAGCTTTTGTGCCGTCGTCAATGGTCAATCAAACATCAAATATAGAGTTAGTATAAATGATTCATTCATTGTGAAAAGGCTCTATTTTCAAAAGTATTACACGTGCATACACATAAAAGATATATGAAAAGAACCACAAACTCACCAGAGCTTTTGTGCCGTCGTCAATAGTCAATCAAACATCAAATATAGAGTTAGTATAAATGATTCATTCATTGTGAAAAGGCTCTATTTTCAAAAGTATTACACGTGCATACACATAAAAGATATATGAAAAGAACCACAAACTCACCAGAGCTTTTGTGCCGTCGTCAATAGTCAATCAAACATCAAATATAGAGTTAGTATAAATGATTCATTCATTTTGAAAAGGCTCTATTTTCAAAAGTATTACACGTGCATACACATAAAAGATATATGAAAAGAACCACAAACTCACCAGAGCTTTTGTGCCGTCGTCAATAGTCAATCAAACATCAAATATAGAGTTAGTATAAATGATTCATTCATTTTGAAAAGGCTCTATTTTCAAAAGTATTACACGTGCATACACATGAAAGATATATGAAAAGAACCACAAACTCACCAGAGCTTTTGTGCCGTCGTCAATAGTCAATCAAACATCAAGTATAGAGTTAGTATAAATGATTCATTCATTTTGAAAAGGCTCTATTTTCAAAAGTATTACACGTGCATACACATGAAAGATATATGAAAAGAACCACAAACTCACCAGAGTTTTTGTGCCGTCGTCAATAATCAAACAAACATCAAGTATAGAGTTAGTATAAATGATTCATTCGTTTTGAAAAGGCTCTATTTTCAAAAGTATTACATGTATACACATGAAAGATATATGAAAAGAACCACAAACTCACCAGAGCTTTTGTGCCGTCGTCAATAGTCAATCAAACATCAAATATAGAGTTAGTATAAATGATTCATTCATTTTGAAAAGGCTCTATTTTCAAAAGTATTACACGTGCATACACATGAAAGATATATGAAAAGAACCACAAACTCACCAGAGCTTTTGTGCCGTCGTCAATAGTCAATCAAACATCAAGTATAGAGTTAGTATAAATGATTCATTCATTTTGAAAAGGCTCTATTTTCAAAAGTATTACACGTGCATACACATGAAAGATATATGAAAATAACCACAAACTCACCAGAGCTTTTGTGCCGTCGTCAATAGTCAACCAAACATCAAATATAGAGTTAGTATAAATGATTCATTCATTTTGAAAAGGCTCTATTTTCAAAAGTATTACACGTGCATACACATAAAAGATATATGAAAAGAACCACAAACTCACCAGAGCTTTTCTGCCGTCGTCAATAGTCAATCAAACATCAAATATAGAGTTAGTATAAATGATTCATTCATTTTGAAAAGGCTCTATTTTCAAAAGTATTACACGTGCATACACATAAAAGATATATGAAAAGAACCACAAACTCACCAGAGCTTTTGTGCCGTCGTCAATAGTCAATCAAACATCAAATATAGAGTTAGTATAAGTGATTCATTCATTTTGAAAAGGCTCTATTTTCAAAAGTATTACACGTGCATACACATGAAAGATATATGAAAAGAACCACAAACTCACCAGAGCTTTTGTGCCGTCGTCAATAGTCAATCAAACATCAAGTATAGAGTTAGTATAAATGATTCATTCATTTTGAAAAGGCTCTATTTTCAAAAGTATTACACGTGCATACACATGAAAGATATATGAAAAGAACCACAAACTCACCAGAGCTTTTGTGCCGTCGTCAATAATCAATCAAACATCAAGTATAGAGTTAGCATAAATGATTCATTCGTTTTGAAAAGGCTCTATTTTCAAAAGTATTACATGTATACACATGAAAGATATATGAAAAGAACCACAAACTCACCAGAGCTTTTGTGCCGTCGTCAATAGTCAATCAAACATCAAATATAGAGTTAGTATAAATGATTCATTCATTTTGAAAAGGCTCTATTTTCAAAAGTATTACACGTGCATACACATGAAAGATATATGAAAAGAACCACAAACTCACCAGAGCTTTTGTGCCTTCGTCAATAGTCAATCAAACATCAAATATAGAGTTAGTATAAATGATTCATTCATTTTGAAAAGGCTCTATTTTCAAAAGTATTACATGTATACACATGAAAGATATATGAAAAGAACCACAAACTCACCAGAGCTTTTGTGCCGTCGTCAATAGTCAATCAAACATCAAGTATAGAGTTAGTATAAATGATTCATTCATTTTGAAAAGGCTCTATTTTCAAAAGTATTACACGTGCATACACATGAAAGATATATGAAAAGAACCACAAACTCACCAGAGCTTTTGTGCCGTCGTCAATAGTCAATCAAACATCAAATATAGAGTTAGTATAAATGATTCATTCATTTTGAAAAGGCTCTATTTTCAAAAGTATTACACGTGCATACACATGAAAGATATATGAAAAGAACCACAAACTCACCAGAGCTTTTGTGCCGTCGTCAATAGTCAATCAAACATCAAATATAGAGTTAGTATAAATGATTCATTCATTTTGAAAAGGCTCTATTTTCAAAAGTATTACACGTGCATACACATAAAAGATATATGAAAAGAACCACAAACTCACCAGAGCTTTTGTGCCGTCGTCAATAGTCAATCAAACATCAAATATACAGTTAGTATAAATGATTCATTCATTTTGAAAAGGCTCTATTTTCAAAAGTATTACACGTGCATACACATGAAAGATATATGAAAAGAACCACAAACTCACCAGAGCTTTTGTGCCGTCGTCAATAATCAATCAAACATCAAGTATAGAGTTAGCATAAATGATTCATTCGTTTTGAAAAGGCTCTATTTTCAAAAGTATTACATGTATACACATGAAAGATATATGAAAAGAACCACAAACTCACCAGAGCTTTTGTGCCGTCGTCAATAGTCAATCAAACATCAAATATAGAGTTAGTATAAATGATTCATTCATTTTGAAAAGGCTCTATTTTCAAAAGTATTACACGTGCATACACATGAAAGATATATGAAAAGAACCACAAACTCACCAGAGCTTTTGTGCCGTCGTCAATAGTCAATCAAACATCAAGTATAGAGTTAGTATAAATGATTCATTCATTTTGAAAAGGCTCTATTTTCAAAAGTATTACACGTGCATACACATGAAAGATATATGAAAAGAACCACAAACTCACCAGAGCTTTTGTGCCGTCGTCAATAGTCAACCAAACATCAAATATAGAGTTAGTATAAATGATTCATTCATTTTGAAAAGGCTCTATTTTCAAAAGTATTACACGTGCATACACATGAAAGATATATGAAAAGAACCACAAACTCACCAGAGCTTTTGTGCCGTCGTCAATAGTCAATCAAACATCAAGTATAGAGTTAGTATAAATGATTCATTCATTTTGAAAAGGCTCTATTTTCAAAAGTATTACACGTGCATACACATGAAAGATATATGAAAAGAACCACAAACTCACCAGAGCTTTTGTGCCGTCGTCAATAGTCAATCAAACATCAAATATAGAGTTAGTATAAATGATTCATTCATTTTGAAAAGGCTCTATTTTCAAAAGTATTACACGTGCATACACATGAAAGATATATGAAAAGAACCACAAACTCACCAGAGCTTTTGTGCCGTCGTCAATAGTCAATCAAACATCAAGTATAGAGTTAGTATAAATGATTCATTCATTTTGAAAAGGCTCTATTTTCAAAAGTATTACACGTGCATACACATGAAAGATATATGAAAAGAACCACAAACTCACCAGAGCTTTTGTGCCGTCGTCAATAATCAATCAAACATCAAGTATAGAGTTAGCATAAATGATTCATTCGTTTTGAAAAGGCTCTATTTTCAAAAGTATTACATGTATACACATGAAAGATATATGAAAAGAACCACAAACTCACCAGAGCTTTTGTGCCGTCGTCAATAGTCAATCAAACATCAAATATAGAGTTAGTATAAATGATTCATTCATTTTGAAAAGGCTCTATTTTCAAAAGTATTACACGTGCATACACATGAAAGATATATGAAAAGAACCACAAACTCACCAGAGCTTTTGTGCCGTCGTCAATAGTCAATCAAACATCAAATATAGAGTTAGTATAAATGATTCATTCATTTTGAAAAGGCTCTATTTTCAAAAGTATTACATGTATACAAATGAAAGATATATGAAAAGAACCACAAACTCACCAGAGCTTTTGTGCCGTCGTCAATAGTCAATCAAACATCAAGTATAGAGTTAGTATAAATGATTCATTCATTTTGAAAAGGCTCTATTTTCAAAAGTATTACACGTGCATACACATGAAAGATATATGAAAAGAACCACAAACTCACCAGAGCTTTTGTGCCGTCGTCAATAGTCAATCAAACATCAAATATAGAGTTAGTATAAATGATTCATTCATTTTGAAAAGGCTCTATTTTCAAAAGTATTACACGTGCATACACATGAAAGATATATGAAAAGAACCACAAACTCACCAGAGCTTTTGTGCCGTCGTCAATAGTCAATCAAACATCAAATATAGAGTTAGTATAAATGATTCATTCATTTTGAAAAGGCTCTATTTTCAAAAGTATTACACGTGCATACACATAAAAGATATATGAAAAGAACCACAAACTCACCAGAGCTTTTGTGCCGTCGTCAATAGTCAATCAAACATCAAATATACAGTTAGTATAAATGATTCATTCATTTTGAAAAGGCTCTATTTTCAAAAGTATTACACGTGCATACACATGAAAGATATATGAAAAGAACCACAAACTCACCAGAGCTTTTGTGCCGTCGTCAATAATCAATCAAACATCAAGTATAGAGTTAGCATAAATGATTCATTCATTTTGAAAAGGCTCTATTTTCAAAAGTATTACATGTATACACATGAAAGATATATGAAAAGAACCACAAACTCACCAGAGCTTTTGTGCCGTCGTCAATAGTCAATCAAACATCAAATATAGAGTTAGTATAAATGATTCATTCATTTTGAAAAGGCTCTATTTTCAAAAGTATTACACGTGCATACACATGAAAGATATATGAAAAGAACCACAAACTCACCAGAGCTTTTGTGCCGTCGTCAATAGTCAATCAAACATCAAATATAGAGTTAGTATAAATGATTCATTCATTTTGAAAAGGCTCTATTTTCAAAAGTATTACACGTGCATACAAATGAAAGATATATGAAAAGAACCACAAACTCACCAGAGCTTTTGTGCCGTCGTCAATAGTCAATCAAACATCAAGTATAGAGTTAGTATAAATGATTCATTCATTTTGAAAAGGCTCTATTTTCAAAAGTATTACACGTGCATACACATGAAAGATATATGAAAAGAACCACAAACTCACCAGAGCTTTTGTGCCGTCGTCAATAGTCAATCAAACATCAAGTATTGAGTTAGTATAAATGATTCATTCATTTTGAAAAGGCTCTATTTTCAAAAGTATTACATGTATACACATGAAAGATATATGAAAAGAACCACAAACTCACCAGAGCTTTTGTGCCGTCGTCAATAGTCAATCAAACATCAAATATAGAGTTAGTATAAATGATTCATTCATTTTGAAAAGGCTCTATTTTCAAAAGTATTACACGTGCATACACATGAAAGATATATGAAAAGAACCACAAACTCACCAGAGCTTTTGTGCCGTCGTCAATAGTCAATCAAACATCAAATATAGAGTTAGTATAAATGATTCATTCATTTTGAAAAGGCTCTATTTTCAAAAGTATTACACGTGCATACACATGAAAGATATATGAAAAGAACCACAAACTCACCAGAGCTTTTGTGCCGTCGTCAATAGTCAATCAAACATCAAGTATAGAGTTAGTATAAATGATTCATTCATTTTGAAAAGGCTCTATTTTCAAAAGTATTACACGTGCATACACATGAAAGATATATGAAAAGAACCACAAACTCACCAGAGCTTTTGTGCCGTCGTCAATAGTCAATCAAACATCAAATATAGAGTTAGTATAAATGATTCATTCATTTTGAAAAGGCTCTATTTTCAAAAGTATTACACGTGCATACACATGAAAGATATATGAAAAGAACCACAAACTCACCAGAGCTTTTGTGCCGTCGTCAATAGTCAATCAAACATCAAGTATAGAGTTAGTATAAATGATTCATTCATTTTGAAAAGGCTCTATTTTCAAAAGTATTACACGTGCATACACATGAAAGATATATGAAATGAACCACAAACTCACCAGAGCTTTTGTGCCGTCGTCAATAGTCAATCAAACATCAAGTATAGAGTTAGTATAAATGATTCATTCATTTTGAAAAGGCTCTATTTTCAAAAGTATTACACGTGCATACACATGAAAGATATATGAAAAGAACCACAAACTCACCAGAGCTTTTGTGCCGTCGTCAATAGTCAATCAATCATCAAGTATAGAGTTAGTATAAATGATTCATTCATTTTGAAAAGGCTCTATTTTCAAAAGTATTACACGTGCATACACATGAAAGATATATGAAAAGAACCACAAACTCACCAGAGCTTTTGTGCCGTCGTCAATAGTCAATCAAACATCAAATATAGAGGTAGTATAAATGATTCATTCATTTTGAAAAGGCTCTATTTTCAAAAGTATTACACGTGCATACACATGAAAGATATATGAAAAGAACCACAAACTCACCAGAGCTTTTGTGCCGTCGTCAATAGTCAATCAAACATCAAGTATAGAGTTAGCATAAATGATTCATTCATTTTGAAAAGGCTCTATTTTCAAAAGTATTACACGTGCATACACATGAAAGTATATGAAAAGAACCACAAACTCACCAGAGCTTTTGTGCCGTCGTCAATAGTCAATCAAACATCAAATATAGAGTTAGTATAAATGATTCATTCATTTTGAAAAGGCTCTATTTTCAAAAGTATTACACGTGCATACACATGAAAGATATATGAAAAGAACCACAAACTCACCAGAGCTTTTGTGCCGTCGTCAATAGTCAATCAAACATCAAGTATAGAGTTAGCATAAATGATTCATTCATTTTGAAAAGGCTCTATTTTCAAAAGTATTACACGTTCATACACATGAAAGATATATGAAAAGAACCACAAACTCACCAGAGCTTTTGTGCCGTCGTCAATAGTCAATCAAACATCAAGTATAGAGTTAGTATAAATGATTCATTCATTTTGAAAAGGCTCTATTTTCAAAAGTATTACACGTGCATACACATGAAAGATATATGAAAAGAACCACAAACTCACCAGAGCTTTTGTGCCGTCGTCAATAGTCAATCAAACATCAAATATAGAGTTAGTATAAATGATTCATTCATTTTGAAAAGGCTCTATTTTCAAAAGTATTACACGTGCATACACATAAAAGATATATGAAAAGAACCACAAACTCACCAGAGCTTTTGTGCCGTCGTCAATAGTCAATCAAACATCAAATATAGAGTTAGTATAAATGATTCATTCATTTTGAAAAGGCTCTATTTTCAAAAGTATTACACGTGCATACACATGAAAGATATATGAAAAGAACCACAAACTCACCAGAGCTTTTGTGCCGTCGTCAATAGTCAATCAAACATCAAATATAGAGTTAGTATAAATGATTCATTCATTTTGAAAAGGCTCTATTTTCAAAAGTATTACACGTGCATACACATGAAAGATATATGAAAAGAACCACAAACTCACCAGAGCTTTTGTGCCGTCGTCAATAGTCAATCAAACATCAAGTATAGAGTTAGTATAAATGATTCATTCATTTTGAAAAGGCTCTATTTTCAAAAGTATTACACGTGCATACACATGAAAGATATATGAAAAGAACCACAAACTCACCAGAGCTTTTGTGCCGTCGTCAATAGTCAATCAAACATCAAATATAGAGTTAGTATAAATGATTCATTCATTTTGAAAAGGCTCTATTTTCAAAAGTATTACACGTGCATACACATGAAAGATATATGAAAAGAACCACAAACTCACCAGAGCTTTTGTGCCGTCGTCAATAGTCAATCAAACATCAAGTATAGAGTTAGTATAAATGATTCATTCATTTTGAAAAGGCTCTATTTTCAAAAGTATTACACGTGCATACACATGAAAGATATATGAAATGAACCACAAACTCACCAGAGCTTTTGTGCCGTCGTCAATAGTCAATCAAACATCAAGTATAGAGTTAGTATAAATGATTCATTCATTTTGAAAAGGCTCTATTTTCAAAAGTATTACACGTGCATACACATGAAAGATATATGAAAAGAACCACAAACTCACCAGAGCTTTTGTGCCGTCGTCAATAGTCAATCAAACATCAAGTATAGAGTTAGTATAAATGATTCATTCATTTTGAAAAGGCTCTATTTTCAAAAGTATTACACGTGCATACACATGAAAGATATATGAAAAGAACCACAAACTCACCAGAGCTTTTGTGCCGTCGTCAATAGTCAATCAAACATCAAATATAGAGTTAGTATAAATGATTCATTCATTTTGAAAAGGCTCTATTTTCAAAAGTATTACACGTGCATACACATGAAAGATATATGAAAAGAACCACAAACTCACCAGAGCTTTTGTGCCGTCGTCAATAGTCAATCAAACATCAAGTATAGAGTTAGCATAAATGATTCATTCATTTTGAAAAGGCTCTATTTTCAAAAGTATTACACGTGCATACACATGAAAGTATATGAAAAGAACCACAAACTCACCAGAGCTTTTGTGCCGTCGTCAATAGTCAATCAAACATCAAATATAGAGTTAGTATAAATGATTCATTCATTTTGAAAAGGCTCTATTTTCAAAAGTATTACACGTGCATACACATGAAAGATATATGAAAAGAACCACAAACTCACCAGAGCTTTTGTGCCGTCGTCAATAGTCAATCAAACATCAAGTATAGAGTTAGCATAAATGATTCATTCATTTTGAAAAGGCTCTATTTTCAAAAGTATTACACGTTCATACACATGAAAGATATATGAAAAGAACCACAAACTCACCAGAGCTTTTGTGCCGTCGTCAATAGTCAATCAAACATCAAGTATAGAGTTAGTATAAATGATTCATTCATTTTGAAAAGGCTCTATTTTCAAAAGTATTACACGTGCATACACATGAAAGATATATGAAAAGAACCACAAACTCACCAGAGCTTTTGTGCCGTCGTCAATAGTCAATCAAACATCAAATATAGAGTTAGTATAAATGATTCATTCATTTTGAAAAGGCTCTATTTTCAAAAGTATTACACGTGCATACACATAAAAGATATATGAAAAGAACCACAAACTCACCAGAGCTTTTGTGCCGTCGTCAATAGTCAATCAAACATCAAATATAGAGTTAGTATAAATGATTCATTCATTTTGAAAAGGCTCTATTTTCAAAAGTATTACACGTGCATACACATGAAAGATATATGAAAAGAACCACAAACTCACCAGAGCTTTTGTGCCGTCGTCAATAGTCAATCAAACATCAAGTATAGAGTTAGTATAAATGATTCATTCATTTTGAAAAGGCTCTATTTTCAAAAGTATTACACGTGCATACACATGAAAGATATATGAAAAGAACCACAAACTCACCAGAGTTTTTGTGCCGTCGTCAATAATCAAACAAACATCAAGTATAGAGTTAGTATAAATGATTCATTCGTTTTGAAAAGGCTCTATTTTCAAAAGTATTACATGTATACACATGAAAGATATATGAAAAGAACCACAAACTCACCAGAGCTTTTGTGCCGTCGTCAATAGTCAATCAAACATCAAATATAGAGTTAGTATAAATGATTCATTCATTTTGAAAAGGCTCTATTTTCAAAAGTATTACACGTGCATACACATGAAAGATATATGAAAAGAACCACAAACTCACCAGAGCTTTTGTGCCGTCGTCAATAGTCAATCAAACATCAAGTATAGAGTTAGTATAAATGATTCATTCATTTTGAAAAGGCTCTATTTTCAAAAGTATTACACGTGCATACACATGAAAGATATATGAAAATAACCACAAACTCACCAGAGCTTTTGTGCCGTCGTCAATAGTCAACCAAACATCAAATATAGAGTTAGTATAAATGATTCATTCATTTTGAAAAGGCTCTATTTTCAAAAGTATTACACGTGCATACACATAAAAGATATATGAAAAGAACCACAAACTCACCAGAGCTTTTCTGCCGTCGTCAATAGTCAATCAAACATCAAATATAGAGTTAGTATAAATGATTCATTCATTTTGAAAAGGCTCTATTTTCAAAAGTATTACACGTGCATACACATAAAAGATATATGAAAAGAACCACAAACTCACCAGAGCTTTTGTGCCGTCGTCAATAGTCAATCAAACATCAAATATAGAGTTAGTATAAGTGATTCATTCATTTTGAAAAGGCTCTATTTTCAAAAGTATTACACGTGCATACACATGAAAGATATATGAAAAGAACCACAAACTCACCAGAGCTTTTGTGCCGTCGTCAATAGTCAATCAAACATCAAGTATAGAGTTAGTATAAATGATTCATTCATTTTGAAAAGGCTCTATTTTCAAAAGTATTACACGTGCATACACATGAAAGATATATGAAAAGAACCACAAACTCACCAGAGCTTTTGTGCCGTCGTCAATAATCAATCAAACATCAAGTATAGAGTTAGCATAAATGATTCATTCGTTTTGAAAAGGCTCTATTTTCAAAAGTATTACATGTATACACATGAAAGATATATGAAAAGAACCACAAACTCACCAGAGCTTTTGTGCCGTCGTCAATAGTCAATCAAACATCAAATATAGAGTTAGTATAAATGATTCATTCATTTTGAAAAGGCTCTATTTTCAAAAGTATTACACGTGCATACACATGAAAGATATATGAAAAGAACCACAAACTCACCAGAGCTTTTGTGCCTTCGTCAATAGTCAATCAAACATCAAATATAGAGTTAGTATAAATGATTCATTCATTTTGAAAAGGCTCTATTTTCAAAAGTATTACATGTATACACATGAAAGATATATGAAAAGAACCACAAACTCACCAGAGCTTTTGTGCCGTCGTCAATAGTCAATCAAACATCAAGTATAGAGTTAGTATAAATGATTCATTCATTTTGAAAAGGCTCTATTTTCAAAAGTATTACACGTGCATACACATGAAAGATATATGAAAAGAACCACAAACTCACCAGAGCTTTTGTGCCGTCGTCAATAGTCAATCAAACATCAAATATAGAGTTAGTATAAATGATTCATTCATTTTGAAAAGGCTCTATTTTCAAAAGTATTACACGTGCATACACATGAAAGATATATGAAAAGAACCACAAACTCACCAGAGCTTTTGTGCCGTCGTCAATAGTCAATCAAACATCAAATATAGAGTTAGTATAAATGATTCATTCATTTTGAAAAGGCTCTATTTTCAAAAGTATTACACGTGCATACACATAAAAGATATATGAAAAGAACCACAAACTCACCAGAGCTTTTGTGCCGTCGTCAATAGTCAATCAAACATCAAATATACAGTTAGTATAAATGATTCATTCATTTTGAAAAGGCTCTATTTTCAAAAGTATTACACGTGCATACACATGAAAGATATATGAAAAGAACCACAAACTCACCAGAGCTTTTGTGCCGTCGTCAATAATCAATCAAACATCAAGTATAGAGTTAGCATAAATGATTCATTCGTTTTGAAAAGGCTCTATTTTCAAAAGTATTACATGTATACACATGAAAGATATATGAAAAGAACCACAAACTCACCAGAGCTTTTGTGCCGTCGTCAATAGTCAATCAAACATCAAATATAGAGTTAGTATAAATGATTCATTCATTTTGAAAAGGCTCTATTTTCAAAAGTATTACACGTGCATACACATGAAAGATATATGAAAAGAACCACAAACTCACCAGAGCTTTTGTGCCGTCGTCAATAGTCAATCAAACATCAAGTATAGAGTTAGTATAAATGATTCATTCATTTTGAAAAGGCTGTATTTTCAAAAGTATTACACGTGCATACACATGAAAGATACATGAAAAGAACCACAAACTCACCAGAGCTTTTGTGCCGTCGTCAATAGTCAACCAAACATCAAATATAGAGTTAGTATAAATGATTCATTCATTTTGAAAAGGCTCTATTTTCAAAAGTATTACACGTGCATACACATGAAAGATATATGAAAAGAACCACAAACTCACCAGAGCTTTTGTGCCGTCGTCAATAGTCAATCAAACATCAAATATAGAGTTAGTATAAATGATTCATTCATTTTGAAAAGGCTCTATTTTCAAAAGTATTACACGTGCATACACATGAAAGATATATGAAAAGAACCACAAACTCACCAGAGCTTTTGTGCCGTCGTCAATAGTCAATCAAACATCAAGTATAGAGTTAGTATAAATGATTCATTCATTTTGAAAAGGCTCTATTTTCAAAAGTATTACACGTGCATACACATGAAAGATATATGAAAATAACCACAAACTCACCAGAGCTTTTGTGCCGTCGTCAATAGTCAACCAAACATCAAATATAGAGTTAGTATAAATGATTCATTCATTTTGAAAAGGCTCTATTTTCAAAAGTATTACACGTGCATACACATAAAAGATATATGAAAAGAACCACAAACTCACCAGAGCTTTTCTGCCGTCGTCAATAGTCAATCAAACATCAAATATAGAGTTAGTATAAATGATTCATTCATTTTGAAAAGGCTCTATTTTCAAAAGTATTACACGTGCATACACATAAAAGATATATGAAAAGAACCACAAACTCACCAGAGCTTTTGTGCCGTCGTCAATAGTCAATCAAACATCAAATATAGAGTTAGTATAAGTGATTCATTCATTTTGAAAAGGCTCTATTTTCAAAAGTATTACACGTGCATACACATGAAAGATATATGAAAAGAACCACAAACTCACCAGAGCTTTTGTGCCGTCGTCAATAGTCAATCAAACATCAAGTATAGAGTTAGTATAAATGATTCATTCATTTTGAAAAGGCTCTATTTTCAAAAGTATTACACGTGCATACACATGAAAGATATATGAAAAGAACCACAAACTCACCAGAGCTTTTGTGCCGTCGTCAATAATCAATCAAACATCAAGTATAGAGTTAGCATAAATGATTCATTCGTTTTGAAAAGGCTCTATTTTCAAAAGTATTACATGTATACACATGAAAGATATATGAAAAGAACCACAAACTCACCAGAGCTTTTGTGCCGTCGTCAATAGTCAATCAAACATCAAATATAGAGTTAGTATAAATGATTCATTCATTTTGAAAAGGCTCTATTTTCAAAAGTATTACACGTGCATACACATGAAAGATATATGAAAAGAACCACAAACTCACCAGAGCTTTTGTGCCTTCGTCAATAGTCAATCAAACATCAAATATAGAGTTAGTATAAATGATTCATTCATTTTGAAAAGGCTCTATTTTCAAAAGTATTACATGTATACACATGAAAGATATATGAAAAGAACCACAAACTCACCAGAGCTTTTGTGCCGTCGTCAATAGTCAATCAAACATCAAGTATAGAGTTAGTATAAATGATTCATTCATTTTGAAAAGGCTCTATTTTCAAAAGTATTACACGTGCATACACATGAAAGATATATGAAAAGAACCACAAACTCACCAGAGCTTTTGTGCCGTCGTCAATAGTCAATCAAACATCAAATATAGAGTTAGTATAAATGATTCATTCATTTTGAAAAGGCTCTATTTTCAAAAGTATTACACGTGCATACACATGAAAGATATATGAAAAGAACCACAAACTCACCAGAGCTTTTGTGCCGTCGTCAATAGTCAATCAAACATCAAATATAGAGTTAGTATAAATGATTCATTCATTTTGAAAAGGCTCTATTTTCAAAAGTATTACACGTGCATACACATAAAAGATATATGAAAAGAACCACAAACTCACCAGAGCTTTTGTGCCGTCGTCAATAGTCAATCAAACATCAAATATACAGTTAGTATAAATGATTCATTCATTTTGAAAAGGCTCTATTTTCAAAAGTATTACACGTGCATACACATGAAAGATATATGAAAAGAACCACAAACTCACCAGAGCTTTTGTGCCGTCGTCAATAATCAATCAAACATCAAGTATAGAGTTAGCATAAATGATTCATTCGTTTTGAAAAGGCTCTATTTTCAAAAGTATTACATGTATACACATGAAAGATATATGAAAAGAACCACAAACTCACCAGAGCTTTTGTGCCGTCGTCAATAGTCAATCAAACATCAAATATAGAGTTAGTATAAATGATTCATTCATTTTGAAAAGGCTCTATTTTCAAAAGTATTACACGTGCATACACATGAAAGATATATGAAAAGAACCACAAACTCACCAGAGCTTTTGTGCCGTCGTCAATAGTCAATCAAACATCAAGTATAGAGTTAGTATAAATGATTCATTCATTTTGAAAAGGCTGTATTTTCAAAAGTATTACACGTGCATACACATGAAAGATACATGAAAAGAACCACAAACTCACCAGAGCTTTTGTGCCGTCGTCAATAGTCAACCAAACATCAAATATAGAGTTAGTATAAATGATTCATTCATTTTGAAAAGGCTCTATTTTCAAAAGTATTACACGTGCATACACATGAAAGATATATGAAAAGAACCACAAACTCACCAGAGCTTTTGTGCCGTCGTCAATAGTCAATCAAACATCAAGTATAGAGTTAGCATAAATGATTCATTCGTTTTGAAAAGGCTCTATTTTCAAAAGTATTACATGTATACACATGAAAGATATATGAAAAGAACCACAAACTCACCAGAGCTTTTGTGCCGTCGTCAATAGTCAATCAAACATCAAATATAGAGTTAGTATAAATGATTCATTCATTTTGAAAAGGCTCTATTTTCAAAAGTATTACACGTGCATACACATGAAAGATATATGAAAAGAACCACAAACTCACCAGAGCTTTTGTGCCGTCGTCAATAGTCAATCAAACATCAAATATAGAGTTAGTATAAATGATTCATTCATTTTGAAAAGGCTCTATTTTCAAAAGTATTACATGTATACAAATGAAAGATATATGAAAAGAACCACAAACTCACCAGAGCTTTTGTGCCGTCGTCAATAGTCAATCAAACATCAAGTATAGAGTTAGTATAAATGATTCATTCATTTTGAAAAGGCTCTATTTTCAAAAGTATTACACGTGCATACACATGAAAGATATATGAAAAGAACCACAAACTCACCAGAGCTTTTGTGCCGTCGTCAATAGTCAATCAAACATCAAATATAGAGTTAGTATAAATGATTCATTCATTTTGAAAAGGCTCTATTTTCAAAAGTATTACACGTGCATACACATGAAAGATATATGAAAAGAACCACAAACTCACCAGAGCTTTTGTGCCGTCGTCAATAGTCAATCAAACATCAAATATAGAGTTAGTATAAATGATTCATTCATTTTGAAAAGGCTCTATTTTCAAAAGTATTACACGTGCATACACATAAAAGATATATGAAAAGAACCACAAACTCACCAGAGCTTTTGTGCCGTCGTCAATAGTCAATCAAACATCAAATATACAGTTAGTATAAATGATTCATTCATTTTGAAAAGGCTCTATTTTCAAAAGTATTACACGTGCATACACATGAAAGATATATGAAAAGAACCACAAACTCACCAGAGCTTTTGTGCCGTCGTCAATAATCAATCAAACATCAAGTATAGAGTTAGCATAAATGATTCATTCGTTTTGAAAAGGCTCTATTTTCAAAAGTATTACATGTATACACATGAAAGATATATGAAAAGAACCACAAACTCACCAGAGCTTTTGTGCCGTCGTCAATAGTCAATCAAACATCAAATATAGAGTTAGTATAAATGATTCATTCATTTTGAAAAGGCTCTATTTTCAAAAGTATTACACGTGCATACACATGAAAGATATATGAAAAGAACCACAAACTCACCAGAGCTTTTGTGCCGTCGTCAATAGTCAATCAAACATCAAATATAGAGTTAGTATAAATGATTCATTCATTTTGAAAAGGCTCTATTTTCAAAAGTATTACACGTGCATACAAATGAAAGATATATGAAAAGAACCACAAACTCACCAGAGCTTTTGTGCCGTCGTCAATAGTCAATCAAACATCAAGTATAGAGTTAGTATAAATGATTCATTCATTTTGAAAAGGCTCTATTTTCAAAAGTATTACACGTGCATACACATGAAAGATATATGCAAAGAACCACAAACTCACCAGAGCTTTTGTGCCGTCGTCAATAGTCAATCAAACATCAAGTATTGAGTTAGTATAAATGATTCATTCATTTTGAAAAGGCTCTATTTTCAAAAGTATTACATGTATACACATGAAAGATATATGAAAAGAACCACAAACTCACCAGAGCTTTTGTGCCGTCGTCAATAGTCAATCAAACATCAAATATAGAGTTAGTATAAATGATTCATTCATTTTGAAAAGGCTCTATTTTCAAAAGTATTACACGTGCATACACATGAAAGATATATGAAAAGAACCACAAACTCACCAGAGCTTTTGTGCCGTCGTCAATAGTCAATCAAACATCAAATATAGAGTTAGTATAAATGATTCATTCATTTTGAAAAGGCTCTATTTTCAAAAGTATTACACGTGCATACACATGAAAGATATATGAAAAGAACCACAAACTCACCAGAGCTTTTGTGCCGTCGTCAATAGTCAATCAAACATCAAGTATAGAGTTAGTATAAATGATTCATTCATTTTGAAAAGGCTCTATTTTCAAAAGTATTACACGTGCATACACATGAAAGATATGAAAAGAACCACAAACTCACCAGAGCTTTTGTGCCGTCGTCAATAGTCAATCAAACATCAAGTATAGAGTTAGTATAAATGATTCATTCATTTTGAAAAGGCTCTATTTTCAAAAGTATTACACGTGCATACACATGAAAGATATATGAAAAGAACCACAAACTCACCAGAGCTTTTGTGCCGTCGTCAATAGTCAATCAAACATCAAGTATAGAGTTAGTATAAATGATTCATTCATTTTGAAAAGGCTCTATTTTCAAAAGTATTACACGTGCATACACATGAAAGATATATGAAATGAACCACAAACTCACCAGAGCTTTTGTGCCGTCGTCAATAGTCAATCAAACATCAAGTATAGAGTTAGTATAAATGATTCATTCATTTTGAAAAGGCTCTATTTTCAAAAGTATTACACGTGCATACACATGAAAGATATATGAAAAGAACCACAAACTCACCAGAGCTTTTGTGCCGTCGTCAATAGTCAATCAAACATCAAGTATAGAGTTAGTATAAATGATTCATTCATTTTGAAAAGGCTCTATTTTCAAAAGTATTACACGTGCATACACATGAAAGATATATGAAAAGAACCACAAACTCACCAGAGCTTTTGTGCCGTCGTCAATAGTCAATCAAACATCAAATATAGAGTTAGTATAAATGATTCATTCATTTTGAAAAGGCTCTATTTTCAAAAGTATTACACGTGCATACACATGAAAGATATATGAAAAGAACCACAAACTCACCAGAGCTTTTGTGCCGTCGTCAATAGTCAATCAAACATCAAGTATAGAGTTAGCATAAATGATTCATTCATTTTGAAAAGGCTCTATTTTCAAAAGTATTACACGTGCATACACATGAAAGTATATGAAAAGAACCACAAACTCACCAGAGCTTTTGTGCCGTCGTCAATAGTCAATCAAACATCAAATATAGAGTTAGTATAAATGATTCATTCATTTTGAAAAGGCTCTATTTTCAAAAGTATTACACGTGCATACACATGAAAGATATATGAAAAGAACCACAAACTCACCAGAGCTTTTGTGCCGTCGTCAATAGTCAATCAAACATCAAGTATAGAGTTAGCATAAATGATTCATTCATTTTGAAAAGGCTCTATTTTCAAAAGTATTACACGTTCATACACATGAAAGATATATGAAAAGAACCACAAACTCACCAGAGCTTTTGTGCCGTCGTCAATAGTCAATCAAACATCAAGTATAGAGTTAGTATAAATGATTCATTCATTTTGAAAAGGCTCTATTTTCAAAAGTATTACACGTGCATACACATGAAAGATATATGAAAAGAACCACAAACTCACCAGAGCTTTTGTGCCGTCGTCAATAGTCAATCAAACATCAAATATAGAGTTAGTATAAATGATTCGTTCATTTTGAAAAGGCTCTATTTTCAAAAGTATTACACGTGCATACACATGAAAGATATATGAAAAGAACCACAAACTCACCAGAGCTTTTGTGCCGTCGTCAATAGTCAATCAAACACCAAGTATAGAGTTAGTATAAATGATTCATTCATTTTGAAAAGGCTCTATTTTCAAAAGTATTACACGTGCATACACATGAAAGATATATGAAAAGAACCACAAACTCACCAGAGCTTTTGTGCCGTCGTCAATAGTCAATCAAACATCAAGTATAGAGTTAGTATAAATGATTCATTCATTTTGAAAAGGCTCTATTTTCAAAAGTATTACACGTGCATACACATGAAAGATATATGAAAAGAACCACAAACTCACCACAGCTTTTGTGCCGTCGTCAATAGTCAATCAAACATCAAGTATAGAGTTAGCATAAATGATTCATTCGTTTTGAAAAGGCTCTATTTTCAAATGTATTACATGTATACACATGAAAGATATATGAAAAGAACCACAAACTCACCAGAGCTTTTGTGCCGTCGTCAATAGTCAATCAAACATCAAGTATAGAGTTAGTATAAATGATTCATTCATTTTGAAAAGGTTCTATTTTCAAAAGTATTACATGTATACACATGAAAGATATATGAAAAGAACCACAAACTCACCAGAGCTTTTGTGCCGTCGTCAATAGTCAATCAAACATCAAATATAGAGTTAGTATAAATGATTCATTCATTTTGAAAAGGCTCTATTTTCAAAAGTATTACATGTATACACATGAAAGATATATGAAAAAGAACCACAAACTCACCAGAGCTTTTGTGCCGTCGTCAATAGTCAATCAAACATCAAATATAGAGTTAGTATAAATGATTCATTCATTTTGAAAAGGCTCTATTCTCAAAAGTATTACATGTATACACATGAAAGATATATGAAAAGAACCACAAACTCACCAGAGCTTTTGTGCCGTCGTCAATAGTCAATCAAACATCAAGTATAGAGTTAGCATAAATGATTCATTCGTTTTGAAAAGGCTCTATTTTCAAATGTATTACATGTATACACATGAAAGATATATGAAAAGAACCACAAACTCACCAGAGCTTTTGTGCCGTCGTCAATAGTCAATCAAACATCAAATATAGAGTTAGTATAAATGATTCATTCATTTTGAAAAGGCTCTATTTTCAAAAGTATTACACGTGCATACACATGAAAGATATATGAAAAGAACCACAAACTCACCAGAGCTTTTGTGCCGTCGTCAATAGTCAATCAAACATCAAGTATAGAGTTAGCATAAATGATTCATTCATTTTGAAAAGGCTCTATTTTCAAAAGTATTACACGTGCATACCCATGAAAGATATATGAAAAGAACCACAAACTCACCAGAGCTTTTGTGCCGTCGTTAATAGTCAATCAAACTTCAAGTATAGAGTTAGTATAAATGATTCATTCATTTTGAAAAGGCTCTATTTTCAAAAGTATTACACGTGCATACACATGAAAGATATATGAAAAGAACCACAAACTCACCAGAGCTTTTGTGCCGTCGTCAATAGTCAATCAAACATCAAGTATAGAGTTAGTATAAATGATTCATTCATTTTGAAAAGGCTCTATTTTCAAAAGTATTACACGTGCATACAAATGAAAGATATATGAAAAGAACCACAAACTCACCAGAGCTTTTGTGCCGTCGTCAATAGTCAATCAAACATCAAATATAGAGTTAGTATAAATGATTCATTTATTTTGAAAAGGCTCTATTTTCAAAAGTATTACACGTGCATACACATGAAAGATATATGAAAAGAACCACAAACTCACCAGAGCTTTTGTGCCGTCGTCAATAGTCAATCAAACATCAAGTATAGAGTTAGTATAAATGATTCATTCATTTTGAAAAGGCTCTATTTTCAAAAGTATTACACGTGCATACACATGAAAGATATATGAAAAGAACCACAAACTCACCAGAGCTTTTGTGCCGTCGTCAATAGTCAATCAAACATCAAGTATAGAGTTAGTATAAATGATTCATTCATTTTGAAAAGGCTCTATTTTCAAAAGTATTACACGTGCATACACATAAAAGATATATGAAAAGAACCACAAACTCACCAGAGCTTTTGTGCCGTCGTCAATAGTCAATCAAACATCAAATATAGAGTTAGTATAAATGATTCATTCATTTTGAAAAGGCTCTATTTTCAAAAGTATTACACGTGCATACACATGAAAGATATATGAAAAGAACCACAAACTCACCAGAGCTTTTGTGCCGTCGTCAATAGTCAATCAAACATCAAGTATAGAGTTAGTATAAATGATTCATTCATTTTGAAAAGGCTCTATTTTCAAAAGTATTACACGTGCATACACATGAAAGATATATGAAAAGAACCACAAACTCACCAGAGCTTTTGTGCCGTCGTCAATAATCAATCAAACATCAAGTATAGAGTTAGCATAAATGATTCATTCATTTTGAAAAGGCTCTATTTTCAAAAGTATTACATGTATACACATGAAAGATATATGAAAAGAACCACAAACTCACCAGAGCTTTTGTGCCGTCGTCAATAGTCAATCAAACATCAAATATAGAGTTAGTATAAATGATTCATTCATTTTGAAAAGGCTCTATTTTCAAAAGTATTACACGTGCATACACATGAAAGATATATGAAAAGAACCACAAACTCACCAGAGCTTTTGTGCCGTCGTCAATAGTCAATCAAACATTAAATATAGAGTTAGTATAAATGATTCATTCATTTTGAAAAGGCTCTATTTTCAAAAGTATTACATGTATACACATGAAAGATATATGAAAAGAACCACAAACTCACCAGAGCTTTTGTGCCGTCGTCAATAGTCAATCAAACATCAAATATAGAGTTAGTATAAATGATTCATTCATTTTGAAAAGGCTCTATTTTCAAAAGTATTACACGTGCATACACATGAAAGTATATGAAAAGAACCACAAACTCACCAGAGCTTTTGTGCCGTCGTCAATAGTCAATCAAACATCAAGTATAGAGTTAGTATAAATGATTCATTCATTTTGAAAAGGCTCTATTTTCAAAAGTATTACATGTATACACATGAAAGATATATGAAAAGAACCACAAACTCACCAGAGCTTTTGTGCCGTCGTCAATAGTCAATCAAACATCAAATATAGAGTTAGTATAAATGATTCATTCATTTTGAAAAGGCTCTATTTTCAAAAGTATTACACGTGCATACACATGAAAGATATATGAAAAGAACCACAAACTCACCAGAGCTTTTGTGCCGTCGTCAATAATCAATCAAACATCAAATATAGAGTTAGTATAAATGATTCATTCATTTTGAAAAGGCTCTATTTTCAAAAGTATTACACGTGCATACACATGAAAGATATATGAAAAGAACCACAAACTCACCAGAGCTTTTGTGCCGTCGTCAATAGTCAATCAAACATCAAGTATAGAGTTAGTATAAATGATTCATTCATTTTGAAAAGGCTCTATTTTCAAAAGTATTACACGTGCATACACATGAAAGATATATGAAAAGAACCACAAACTCACCAGAGCTTTTGTGCCGTCGTCAATAGTCAATCAAACATCAAGTATAGAGTTAGTATAAATGATTCATTCATTTTGAAAAGGCTCTATTTTCAAAAGTATTACATGTATACACATGAAAGATATATGAAAAGAACCACAAACTCACCAGAGCTTTTGTGCCGTCGTCAATAGTCAATCAAACATCAAATATAGAGTTAGTATAAATGATTCATTCATTTTGAAAAGGCTCTATTTTCAAAAGTATTACACGTGCATACACATGAAAGATATATGAAAAGAACCACAAACTCACCAGAGCTTTTGTGCCGTCGTCAATAGTCAATCAAACATCAAATATAGAGTTAGTATAAATGATTCATTCATTTTGAAAAGGCTCTATTTTCAAAAGTATTACACGTGCATACACATGAAAGATATATGAAAAGAACCACAAACTCACCAGAGCTTTTGTGCCGTCGTCAATAGTCAATCAAACATCAAGTATAGAGTTAGTATAAATGATTCATTCATTTTGAAAAGGCTCTATTTTCAAAAGTATTACACGTGCATACACATGAAAGATATATGAAAAGAACCACAAACTCACCAGAGCTTTTGTGCCGTCGTCAATAGTCAATCAAACATCAAATATAGAGTTAGTATAAATGATTCATTCATTTTGAAAAGGCTCTATTTTCAAAAGTATTACACGTGCATACACATGAAAGATATATGAAAAGAACCACAAACTCACCAGAGCTTTTGTGCCGTCGTCAATAGTCAATCAAACATCAAGTATAGAGTTAGTATAAATGATTCATTCATTTTGAAAAGGCTCTATTTTCAAAAGTATTACACGTGCATACACATGAAAGATATATGAAAAGAACCTCAAACTCACCAGAGCTTTTGTGCCGTCGTCAATAGTCAATCAAACATCAAGTATAGAGTTAGTATAAATGATTCATTCATTTTGAAAAGGCTCTATTTTCAAAAGTATTACACGTGCATACACATGAAAGATATATGAAAAGAACCACAAACTCACCAGAGCTTTTGTGCCGTCGTCAATAGTCAATCAAACATCAAGTATAGAGTTAGTATAAATGATTCATTCATTTTGAAAAGGCTCTATTTTCAAAAGTATTACACGTGCATACACATGAAAGATATATGAAAAGAACCACAAACTCACCAGAGCTTTTGTGCCGTCGTCAATAGTCAATCAAACATCAAATATAGAGTTAGTATAAATGATTCATTCATTTTGAAAAGGCTCTATTTTCAAAAGTATTACACGTGCATACACATGAAAGATATATGAAAAGAACCACAAACTCACCAGAGCTTTTGTGCCGTCGTCAATAGTCAATCAAACATCAAGTATAGAGTTAGCATAAATGATTCATTCATTTTGAAAAGGCTCTATTTTCAAAAGTATTACACGTGCATACACATGAAAGTATATGAAAAGAACCACAAACTCACCAGAGCTTTTGTGCCGTCGTCAATAGTCAATCACACATCAAATATAGAGTTAGTATAAATGATTCATTCATTTTGAAAAGGCTCTATTTTCAAAAGTATTACACGTGCATACACATGAAAGATATATGAAAAGAACCACAAACTCACCAGAGCTTTTGTGCCGTCGTCAATAGTCAATCAAACATCAAGTATAGAGTTAGCATAAATGATTCATTCATTTTGAAAAGGCTCTATTTTCAAAAGTATTACACGTTCATACACATGAAAGATATATGAAAAGAACCACAAACTCACCAGAGCTTTTGTGCCGTCGTCAATAGTCAATCAAACATCAAGTATAGAGTTAGTATAAATGATTCATTCATTTTGAAAAGGCTCTATTTTCAAAAGTATTACACGTGCATACACATGAAAGATATATGAAAAGAACCACAAACTCACCAGAGCTTTTGTGCCGTCGTCAATAGTCAATCAAACATCAAATATAGAGTTAGTATAAATGATTCGTTCATTTTGAAAAGGCTCTATTTTCAAAAGTATTACACGTGCATACACATGAAAGATATATGAAAAGAACCACAAACTCACCAGAGCTTTTGTGCCGTCGTCAATAGTCAATCAAACATCAAATATAGAGTTAGTATAAATGATTCATTCATTTTGAAAAGGCTCTATTTTCAAAAGTATTACACGTGCATACACATGAAAGATATATGAAAAGAACCACAAACTCACCAGAGCTTTTGTGCCGTCGTCAATAGTCAATCAAACATCAAGTATAGAGTTAGTATAAATGATTCATTCATTTTGAAAAGGCTCTATTTTCAAAAGTATTACACGTGCATACAAATGAAAGATATATGAAAAGAACCACAAACTCACCAGAGCTTTTGTGCCGTCGTCAATAGTCAATCAAACATCAAATATAGAGTTAGTATAAATGATTCATTCATTTTGAAAAGGCTCTATTTTCAAAAGTATTACACGTGCATACACATGAAAGATATATGAAAAGAACCACAAACTCACCAGAGCTTTTGTGCCGTCGTCAATAGTCAATCAAACATCAAGTATAGAGTTAGTATAAATGATTCATTCATTTTGAAAAGGCTCTATTTTCAAAAGTATTACACGTGCATACACATGAAAGATATATGAAAAGAACCACAAACTCACCAGAGCTTTTGTGCCGTCGTCAATAGTCAATCAAACATCAAGTATAGAGTTAGTATAAATGATTCATTCATTTTGAAAAGGCTCTATTTTCAAAAGTATTACACGTGCATACACATGAAAGATATATGAAAAGAACCACAAACTCACCAGAGCTTTTGTGCCGTCGTCAATAGTCAATCAAACATCAAGTATAGAGTTAGTATAAATTATTCATTCATTTTGAAAAGGCTCTATTTTCAAAAGTATTACACGTGCATACACATGAAAGATATATGAAAAGAACCACAAACTCACCAGAGCTTTTGTGCCGTCGTCAATAGTCAATCAAACATCAAATATAGAGTTAGTATAAATGATTCATTCATTTTGAAAAGGCTCTATTTTCAAAAGTATTACACGTGCATACACATGAAAGATATATGAAAAGAACCACAAACTCACCAGAGCTTTTGTGCCGTCGTCAATAGTCAATCAAACATCAAGTATAGAGTTAGTATAAATGATTCATTCATTTTGAAAAGGCTCTATTTTCAAAAGTATTACACGTGCATACACATGAAAGATATATGAAAAGAACCACAAACTCACCAGAGCTTTTGTGCCGTCGTCAATAGTCAATCAAACATCAAGTATAGAGTTAGTATAAATGATTCATTCATTTTGAAAAGGCTCTATTTTCAAAAGTATTACACGTGCATACACATGAAAGATATATGAAAAGAACCACAAACTCACCAGAGCTTTTGTGCCGTCGTCAATAGTCAATCAAACATCAAGTATAGAGTTAGTATAAATGATTCATTCATTTTGAAAAGGCTCTATTTTCAAAAGTATTACACGTGCATACACATGAAAGATATATGAAAAGAACCACAAACTCACCAGAGCTTTTGTGCCGTCGTCAATAGTCAATCAAACATCAAATATAGAGTTAGTATAAATGATTCATTCATTTTGAAAAGGCTCTATTTTCAAAAGTATTACACGTGCATACACATGAAAGATATATGAAAAGAACCACAAACTCACCAGAGCTTTTGTGCCGTCGTCAATAGTCAATCAAACATCAAGTATAGAGTTAGCATAAATGATTCATTCATTTTGAAAAGGCTCTATTTTCAAAAGTATTACACGTGCATACACATGAAAGTATATGAAAAGAACCACAAACTCACCAGAGCTTTTGTGCCGTCGTCAATAGTCAATCAAACATCAAATATAGAGTTAGTATAAATGATTCATTCATTTTGAAAAGGCTCTATTTTCAAAAGTATTACACGTGCATACACATGAAAGATATATGAAAAGAACCACAAACTCACCAGAGCTTTTGTGCCGTCGTCAATAGTCAATCAAACATCAAGTATAGAGTTAGCATAAATGATTCATTCATTTTGAAAAGGCTCTATTTTCAAAAGTATTACACGTTCATACACATGAAAGATATATGAAAAGAACCACAAACTCACCAGAGCTTTTGTGCCGTCGTCAATAGTCAATCAAACATCAAGTATAGAGTTAGTATAAATGATTCATTCATTTTGAAAAGGCTCTATTTTCAAAAGTATTACACGTGCATACACATGAAAGATATATGAAAAGAACCACAAACTCACCAGAGCTTTTGTGCCGTCGTCAATAGTCAATCAAACATCAAATATAGAGTTAGTATAAATGATTCGTTCATTTTGAAAAGGCTCTATTTTCAAAAGTATTACACGTGCATACACATGAAAGATATATGAAAAGAACCACAAACTCACCAGAGCTTTTGTGCCGTCGTCAATAGTCAATCAAACATCAAATATAGAGTTAGTATAAATGATTCATTCATTTTGAAAAGGCTCTATTTTCAAAAGTATTACACGTGCATACACATGAAAGATATATGAAAAGAACCACAAACTCACCAGAGCTTTTGTGCCGTCGTCAATAGTCAATCAAACATCAAGTATAGAGTTAGTATAAATGATTCATTCATTTTGAAAAGGCTCTATTTTCAAAAGTATTACACGTGCATACAAATGAAAGATATATGAAAAGAACCACAAACTCACCAGAGCTTTTGTGCCGTCGTCAATAGTCAATCAAACATCAAATATAGAGTTAGTATAAATGATTCATTCATTTTGAAAAGGCTCTATTTTCAAAAGTATTACACGTGCATACACATGAAAGATATATGAAAAGAACCACAAACTCACCAGAGCTTTTGTGCCGTCGTCAATAGTCAATCAAACATCAAGTATAGAGTTAGTATAAATGATTCATTCATTTTGAAAAGGCTCTATTTTCAAAAGTATTACACGTGCATACACATGAAAGATATATGAAAAGAACCACAAACTCACCAGAGCTTTTGTGCCGTCGTCAATAGTCAATCAAACATCAAGTATAGAGTTAGTATAAATGATTCATTCATTTTGAAAAGGCTCTATTTTCAAAAGTATTACACGTGCATACACATGAAAGATATATGAAAAGAACCACAAACTCACCAGAGCTTTTGTGCCGTCGTCAATAGTCAATCAAACATCAAATATAGAGTTAGTATAAATGATTCATTCATTTTGAAAAGGCTCTATTTTCAAAAGTATTACACGTGCATACACATGAAAGATATATGAAAAGAACCACAAACTCACCAGAGCTTTTGTGCCGTCGTCAATAGTCAATCAAACATCAAATATAGAGTTAGTATAAATGATTCATTCATTTTGAAAAGGCTCTATTTTCAAAAGTATTACACGTGCATACACATGAAAGATATATGAAAAGAACCACAAACTCACCAGAGCTTTTGTGCCGTCGTCAATAGTCAATCAAACATCAAGTATAGAGTTAGTATAAATGATTCATTCATTTTGAAAAGGCTCTATTTTCAAAAGTATTACACGTGCATACACATGAAAGATATATGAAAAGAACCACAAACTCACCAGAGCTTTTGTGCCGTCGTCAATAGTCAATCAAACATCAAGTATAGAGTTAGTATAAATGATTCATTCATTTTGAAAAGGCTCTATTTTCAAAAGTATTACACGTGCATACACATGAAAGATATATGAAAAGAACCACAAACTCACCAGAGCTTTTGTGCCGTCGTCAATAGTCAATCAAACATCAAGTATAGAGTTAGTATAAATGATTCATTCATTTTGAAAAGGCTCTATTTTCAAAAGTATTACACGTGCATACACATGAAAGATATATGAAAAGAACCACAAACTCACCAGAGCTTTTGTGCCGTCGTCAATAGTCAATCAAACATCAAGTATAGAGTTAGTATAAATGATTCATTCATTTTGAAAAGGCTCTATTTTCAAAAGTATTACACGTGCATACACATGAAAGATATATGAAAAGAACCACAAACTCACCAGAGCTTTTGTGCCGTCGTCAATAGTCAATCAAACATCAAGTATAGAGTTAGTATAAATGATTCATTCATTTTGAAAAGGCTCTATTTTCTAAAGTATTACACGTGCATACACATGAAAGATATATGAAAAGAACCACAAACTCACCAGAGCTTTTGTGCCGTCGTCAATAGTCAATCAAACATCAAATATAGAGTTAGTATAAATGATTCATTCATTTTGAAAAGGCTCTATTTTCAAAAGTATTACACGTGCATACACATGAAAGATATATGAAAAGAACCACAAACTCACCAGAGCTTTTGTGCCGTCGTCAATAGTCAATCAAACATCAAGTATAGAGTTAGTATAAATGATTCATTCATTTTGAAAAGGCTCTATTTTCAAAAGTATTACACGTGCATACACATGAAAGATATATGAAAAGAACCACAAACTCACCAGAGCTTTTGTGCCGTCGTCAATAGTCAATCAAACATCAAGTATAGAGTTAGTATAAATGATTCATTCATTTTGAAAAGGCTCTATTTTCAAAAGTATTACACGTGCATACACATGAAAGATATATGAAAAGAACCACAAACTCACCAGAGCTTTTGTGCCGTCGTCAATAGTCAATCAAACATCAAGTATAGAGTTAGTATAAATGATTCATTCATTTTGAAAAGGCTCTATTTTCAAAAGTATTACACGTGCATACTCATGAAAGATATATGAAAAGAACCCCAAACTCACCAGAGCTTTTGTGCCGTCGTCAATAGTCAATCAAACATCAAATATAGAGTTAGTATAAATGATTCATTCATTTTGAAAAGGCTCTATTTTCAAAAGTATTACACGTGCATACACATGAAAGATATATGAAAAGAACCACAAACTCACCAGAGCTTTTGTGCCGTCGTCAATAGTCAATCAAACATCAAGTATAGAGTTAGCATAAATGATTCATTCATTTTGAAAAGGCTCTATTTTCAAAAGTATTACACGTGCATACACATGAAAGTATATGAAAAGAACCACAAACTCACCAGAGCTTTTGTGCCGTCGTCAATAGTCAATCAAACATCAAATATAGAGTTAGTATAAATGATTCATTCATTTTGAAAAGGCTCTATTTTCAAAAGTATTACACGTGCATACACATGAAAGATATATGAAAAGAACCACAAACTCACCAGAGCTTTTGTGCCGTCGTCAATAGTCAATCAAACATCAAGTATAGAGTTAGCATAAATGATTCATTCATTTTGAAAAGGCTCTATTTTCAAAAGTATTACACGTTCATACACATGAAAGATATATGAAAAGAACCACAAACTCACCAGAGCTTTTGTGCCGTCGTCAATAGTCAATCAAACATCAAGTATAGAGTTAGTATAAATGATTCATTCATTTTGAAAAGGCTCTATTTTCAAAAGTATTACACGTGCATACAAATGAAAGATATATGAAAAGAACCACAAACTCACCAGAGCTTTTGTGCCGTCGTCAATAGTCAATCAAACATCAAATATAGAGTTAGTATAAATGATTCGTTCATTTTGAAAAGGCTCTATTTTCAAAAGTATTACACGTGCATACACATGAAAGATATATGAAAAGAACCACAAACTCACCAGAGCTTTTGTGCCGTCGTCAATAGTCAATCAAACATCAAATATAGAGTTAGTATAAATGATTCATTCATTTTGAAAAGGCTCTATTTTCAAAAGTATTACACGTGCATACACATGAAAGATATATGAAAAGAACCACAAACTCACCAGAGCTTTTGTGCCGTCGTCAATAGTCAATCAAACATCAAGTATAGAGTTAGTATAAATGATTCATTCATTTTGAAAAGGCTCTTTTTTCAAAAGTATTACACGTTCATACACATGAAAGATATATGAAAAGAACCACAAACTCACCAGAGCTTTTGTGCCGTCGTCAATAGTCAATCAAACATCAAGTATAGAGTTAGTATAAATGATTCATTCATTTTGAAAAGGCTCTATTTTCAAAAGTATTACACGTGCATACACATGAAAGATATATGAAAAGAACCACAAACTCACCAGAGCTTTTGTGCCGTCGTCAATAGTCAATCAAACATCAAGTATAGAGTTAGTATAAATGATTCATTCATTTTGAAAAGGCTCTATTTTCAAAAGTATTACACGTGCATACACATGAAAGATATATGAAAAGAACCACAAACTCACCAGAGCTTTTGTGCCGTCGTCAATAGTCAATCAAACATCAAGTATAGAGTTAGTATAAATGATTCATTCATTTTGAAAAGGCTCTATTTTCAAAAGTATTACACGTGCATACACATGAAAGATATATGAAAAGAACCACAAACTCACCAGAGCTTTTGTGCCGTCGTCAATAGTCAATCAAACATCAAATATAGAGTTAGTATAAATGATTCATTCATTTTGAAAAGGCTCTATTTTCAAAAGTATTACACGTGCATACACATGAAAGATATATGAAAAGAACCACAAACTCACCAGAGCTTTTGTGCCGTCGTCAATAGTCAATCAAACATCAAGTATAGAGTTAGTATAAATGATTCATTCATTTTGAAAAGGCTCTATTTTCAAAAGTATTACACGTGCATACACATGAAAGATATATGAAAAGAACCACAAACTCACCAGAGCTTTTGTGCCGTCGTCAATAGTCAATCAAACATCAAGTATAGAGTTAGTATAAATGATTCATTCATTTTGAAAAGGCTCTATTTTCAAAAGTATTACACGTGCATACACATGAAAGATATATGAAAAGAACCACAAACTCACCAGAGCTTTTGTGCCGTCGTCAATAGTCAATCAAACATCAAGTATAGAGTTAGTATAAATGATTCATTCATTTTGAAAAGGCTCTATTTTCAAAAGTATTACACGTGCATACTCATGAAAGATATATGAAAAGAACCACAAACTCACCAGAGCTTTTGTGCCGTCGTCAATAGTCAATCAAACATCAAATATAGAGTTAGTATAAATGATTCATTCATTTTGAAAAGGCTCTATTTTCAAAAGTATTACACGTGCATACACATGAAAGATATATGAAAAGAACCACAAACTCACCAGAGCTTTTGTGCCGTCGTCAATAGTCAATCAAACATCAAGTATAGAGTTAGCATAAATGATTCATTCATTTTGAAAAGGCTCTATTTTAAAAAGTATTACACGTGCATACACATGAAAGTATATGAAAAGAACCACAAACTCACCAGAGCTTTTGTGCCGTCGTCAATAGTCAATCAAACATCAAATATAGAGTTAGTATAAATGATTCATTCATTTTGAAAAGGCTCTATTTTCAAAAGTATTACACGTGCATACACATGAAAGATATATGAAAAGAACCACAAACTCACCAGAGCTTTTGTGCCGTCGTCAATAGTCAATCAAACATCAAGTATAGAGTTAGCATAAATGATTCATTCATTTTGAAAAGGCTCTATTTTCAAAAGTATTACACGTTCATACACATGAAAGATATATGAAAAGAACCACAAACTCACCAGAGCTTTTGTGCCGTCGTCAATAGTCAATCAAACATCAAGTATAGAGTTAGTATAAATGATTCATTCATTTTGAAAAGGCTCTATTTTCAAAAGTATTACACGTGCATACACATGAAAGATATATGAAAAGAACCACAAACTCACCAGAGCTTTTGTGCCGTCGTCAATAGTCAATCAAACATCAAATATAGAGTTAGTATAAATGATTCGTTCATTTTGAAAAGGCTCTATTTTCAAAAGTATTACACGTGCATACACATGAAAGATATATGAAAAGAACCACAAACTCACCAGAGCTTTTGTGCCGTCGTCAATAGTCAATCAAACATCAAATATAGAGTTAGTATAAATGATTCATTCATTTTGAAAAGGCTCTATTTTCAAAAGTATTACACGTGCATACACATGAAAGATATATGAAAAGAACCACAAACTCACCAGAGCTTTTGTGCCGTCGTCAATAGTCAATCAAACATCAAGTATAGAGTTAGTATAAATGATTCATTCATTTTGAAAAGGCTCTATTTTCAAAAGTATTACACGTGCATACAAATGAAAGATATATGAAAAGAACCACAAACTCACCAGAGCTTTTGTGCCGTCGTCAATAGTCAATCAAACATCAAATATAGAGTTAGTATAAATGATTCATTCATTTTGAAAAGGCTCTATTTTCAAAAGTATTACACGTGCATACACATGAAAGATATATGAAAAGAACCACAAACTCACCAGAGCTTTTGTGCCGTCGTCAATAGTCAATCAAACATCAAGTATAGAGTTAGTATAAATGATTCATTCATTTTGAAAAGGCTCTATTTTCAAAAGTATTACACGTGCATACACATGAAAGATATATGAAAAGAACCACAAACTCACCAGAGCTTTTGTGCCGTCGTCAATAGTCAATCAAACATCAAGTATAGAGTTAGTATAAATGATTCATTCATTTTGAAAAGGCTCTATTTTCAAAAGTATTACACGTGCATACACATGAAAGATATATGAAAAGAACCACAAACTCACCAGAGCTTTTGTGCATTCGTCAATAGTCAATCAAACATCAAGTATAGAGTTAGTATAAATGATTCATTCATTTTGAAAAGGCTCTATTTTCAAAAGTATTACACGTGCATACACATGAAAGATATATGAAAAGAACCACAAACTCACCAGAGCTTTTGTGCCGTCGTCAATAGTCAATCAAACATCAAATATAGAGTTAGTATAAATGATTCATTCATTTTGAAAAGGCTCTATTTTCAAAAGTATTACACGTGCATACACATGAAAGATATATGAAAAGAACCACAAACTCACCAGAGCTTTTGTGCCGTCGTCAATAGTCAATCAAACATGAAGTATAGAGTTAGTATAAATGATTCATTCATTTTGAAAAGGCTCTATTTTCATAAGTATTACACGTGCATACACATGAAAGATATATGAAAAGAACCACAAACTCACCAGAGCTTTTGTGCCGTCGTCAATAGTCAATCAAACATCAAGTATAGAGTTAGTATAAATGATTCATTCATTTTGATAAGGCTCTATTTTCAAAAGTATTACACGTGCATACACATGAAAGATATATGAAAAGAACCACAAACTCACCAGAGCTTTTGTGCCGTCGTCAATAGTCAATCAAACATCAAGTATAGAGTTAGTATAAATGATTCATTCATTTTGAAAAGGCTCTATTTTCAAAAGTATTACACGTGCATACACATGAAAGATATATGAAAAGAACCACAAACTCACCAGAGCTTTTGTGCCGTCGTCAATAGTCAATCAAACATCAAGTATAGAGTTAGTATAAATGATTCATTCATTTTGAAAAGGCTCTATTTTCAAAAGTATTACACGTGCATACACATGAAAGATATATGAAAAGAACCACAAACTCACCAGAGCTTTTGTGCCGTCGTCAATAGTCAATCAAACATCAAATATAGAGTTAGTATAAATGATTCATTCATTTTGAAAAGGCTCTATTTTCAAAAGTATTACACGTGCATACACTTGAAAGATATATGAAAAGAACCACAAACTCACCAGAGCTTTTGTGCCGTCGTCAATAGTCAATCAAACATCAAGTATAGAGTTAGTATAAATGATTCATTCATTTTGAAAAGGCTCTATTTTCAAAAGTATTACACGTGCATACACATGAAAGATATATGAAAAGAACCACAAACTCACCAGAGCTTTTGTGCCGTCGTCAATAGTCAATCAAACATCAAGTATAGAGTTAGTATAAATGATTCATTCATTTTGAAAAGGCTCCATTTTCAAAAGTATTACACGTGCATACACATGAAAGATATATGAAAAGAACCACAAACTCACCAGAGCTCTTGTGCCGTCGACAATAATCAATCAAACATCAAGTAAAGAGTTAGCATAAATGATTCATTCGTTTTGAAAAGGCTCTATTTTCAAAAGTATTACATGTATACACATGAAAGATATATGAAAAAAAACACAAACTCACCAGAGCTTTTGTGCCGTCGTCAATAGTCAATCAAACATCAAATATAGAGTTAGTATAAATGATTCATTCATTTTGAAAAGGCTCTATTTTCAAAAGTATTACACGTGCATACACATGAAAGATATATGACCAGAGCTTTTGTGCCGTCGTCAATAGTCAATCAAACATCAAATATAGAGTTAGTATAAATGATTCATTCATTTTGAAAAGGCTCTATTTTCAAAAGTATTACACGTGCATACACATGAAAGATATATGAAAAGAACCACAAACTCACCAGAGCTTTTGTGCCGTCGTCAATAGTCAATCAAACATCAAGTATAGAGTTAGTATAAATGATTCATTCATTTTGAAAAGGCTCTATTTTCAAAAGTATTACACGTGCATACACATGAAAGATATATGAAAAGAACCACAAACTCACCAGAGCTTTTGTGCCGTCGTCAATAGTCAATCAAACATCAAGTATAGAGTTAGTATAAATGATTCATTCATTTTGAAAAGGCTCTATTTTCAAAAGTATTACACGTGCATACACATGAAAGATATATGAAAAGAACCACAAACTCACCAGAGCTTTTGTGCCGTCGTCAATAGTCAATCAAACATCAAATATAGAGTTAGTATAAATGATTCATTCATTTTGAAAAGGCTCTATTTTCAAAAGTATTACACGTGCATACACATGAAAGATATATGAAAAGAACCACAAACTCACCAGAGCTTTTGTGCCGTCGTCAATAGTCAATCAAACATCAAGTATAGAGTTAGTATAAATGATTCATTCATTTTGAAAAGGCTCTATTTTCAAAAGTATTACACGTGCATACACATGAAAGATATATGAAAAGAACCACAAACTCACCAGAGCTTTTGTGCCGTCGTCAATAGTCAATCAAACATCAAGTATAGAGTTAGTATAAATGATTCATTCATTTTGAAAAGGCTCTATTTTCAAAAGTATTACACGTGCATACACATGAAAGATATATGAAAAGAACCACAAACTCACCAGAGCTTTTGTGCCGTCGTCAATAGTCAATCAAACATCAAGTATAGAGTTAGTATAAATGATTCATTCATTTTGAAAAGGCTCTATTTTCAAAAGTATTACACGTGCATACACATGAAAGATATATGAAAAGAACCACAAACTCACCAGAGCTTTTGTGCCGTCGTCAATAGTCAATCAAACATCAAATATAGAGTTAGTATAAATGATTCATTCATTTTGAAAAGGCTCTATTTTCAAAAGTATTACACGTGCATACACTTGAAAGATATATGAAAAGAACCACAAACTCTCCAGAGCTTTTGTGCCGTCGTCAATAGTCAATCAAACATCAAGTATAGAGTTAGTATAAATGATTCATTCATTTTGAAAAGGCTCTATTTTCAAAAGTATTACACGTGCATACACATGAAAGATATATGAAAAGAACCACAAACTCACCAGAGCTTTTGTGCCGTCGTCAATAGTCAATCAAACATCAAGTATAGAGTTAGTATAAATGATTCATTCATTTTGAAAAGGCTCTATTTTCAAAAGTATTACACGTGCATACACATGAAAGATATATGAAAAGAACCACAAACTCACCAGAGCTCTTGTGCCGTCGTCAATAATCAATCAAACATCAAGTATAGAGTTAGTATAAATGATTCATTCATTTTGAAAAGGCTCTATTTTAAAAAGTATTACACGTGCATACACATGAAAGTATATGAAAAGAACCACAAACTCACCAGAGCTTTTGTGCCGTCGTCAATAGTCAATCAAACATCAAATATAGAGTTAGTATAAATGATTCATTCATTTTGAAAAGGCTCTATTTTCAAAAGTATTACACGTGCATACACATGAAAGATATATGAAAAGAACCACAAACTCACCAGAGCTTTTGTGCCGTCGTCAATAGTCAATCAAACATCAAGTATAGAGTTAGTATAAATGATTCATTCGTTTTGAAAAGGCTCTATTTTCAAAAGTATTACATGTATACACATGAAAGATATATGAAAAGAACCACAAACTCACCAGAGCTTTTGTGCCGTCATCAATAGTCAATCAAACATCAAATATAGAGTTAGTATAAATGATTCATTCATTTTGAAAAGGCTCTATTTTCAAAAGTATTACACGTGCATACACATGAAAGATATATGAAAAGAACCACAAACTCACCAGAGCTTTTGTGCCGTCGTCAATAATCAATCAAACATCAAGTATAGAGTTAGCATAAATGATTCATTCGTTTTGAAAAGGCTCTATTTTCAAAAGTATTACATGTATACACATGAAAGATATATGAAAAGAACCACAAACTCACCAGAGCTCTTGTGCCGTCGTCAATAATCAATCAAACATCAAGTATAGAGTTAGCATAAATGATTCATTCGTTTTGAAAAGGCTCTATTTTCAAAAGTATTACATGTATACACATGAAAGATATATGAAAAAAACCACAAACTCACCAGAGCTTTTGTGCCGTCGTCAATAGTCAATCAAACATCAAATATAGAGTTAGTATAAATGATTCATTCATTTTGAAAAGGCTCTATTTTCAAAAGTATTACACGTGCATACACATGAAAGATATATGAAAAGAACCACAAACTCACCAGAGCTTTTGTGCCGTCGTCAATAATCAATCAAACATCAAATATAGAGTTAGTATAAATGATTCATTCATTTTGAAAAGGCTCTATTTTCAAAAGTATTACACGTGCATACACATGAAAGATATATGAAAAGAACCACAAACTCACCAGAGCTTTTGTGCCGTCGTCAATAGTCAATCAAACATCAAGTATAGAGTTAGTATAAATGATTCATTCATTTTGAAAAGGCTCTATTTTCAAAAGTATTACACGTGCATACAAATGAAAGATATATGAAAAGAACCACAAACTCACCAGAGCTTTTGTGCCGTCTTCAATAGTCAATCAAACATCAAGTATAGAGTTAGTATAAATGATTCATTCATTTTGAAAAGGCTCTATTTTCAAAAGTATTACACGTGCATACACATGAAAGATATATGAAAAGAACCACAAACTCACCAGAGCTTTTGTGCCGTCGTCAATAATCAATCAAACATCAAGTATAGAGTTAGCATAAATGATTCATTCGTTTTGAAAAGGCTCTATTTTCAAAAGTATTACATGTATACACATGAAAGATATATGAAAAGAACCACAAACTCACCAGAGCTTTTGTGCCGTCGTCAATAGTCAATCAAACATCAAATATAGAGTTAGTATAAATGATTCATTCATTTTGAAAAGGCTCTATTTTCAAAAGTATTACACGTGCATACACATGAAAGATATATGAAAAGAACAACAAACTCACCAGAGCTTTTGTGCCGTCGTCAATAGTCAATCAAACATCAAGTATAGAGTTAGTATAAATGATTCATTCATTTTGAAAAGGCTCTATTTTCAAAAGTATTACACGTGCATACACATGAAAGATATATGAAAAGAACCACAAATTCACCAGAGCTTTTGTGCCGTCGTCAATAATCAATCAAACATCAAGTATAGAGTTAGCATAAATGATTCATTCGTTTTGAAAAGGCTCTATTTTCAAAAGTATTACATGTATACACATGAAAGATATATGAAAAGAACCACAAACTCACCAGAGCTTTTGTGCCGTCGTCAATAGTCAATCAAACATCAAATATGGAGTTAGTATAAATGATTCATTCATTTTGAAAAGGCTCTATTTTCAAAAGTATTACACGTGCATACACACGAAAGATATATGAAAAGAACCACAAACTCACCAGAGCTTTTGTGCCGTCGTCAATAGTCAATCAAACATCAAGTATAGAGTTAGTATAAATGATTCATTCATTTTGAAAAGGCTCTATTTTCAAAAGTATTACACGTGCATACACATGAAAGATATATGAAAAGAACCACAAACTCACCAGAGCTTTTGTGCCGTCGTCAATAGTCAATCAAACATCAAGTATAGAGTTAGTATAAATGATTCATTCATTTTGAAAAGGCTCTATTTTCAAAAGTATTACATGTATACACATGAAAGATATATGAAAAGAACCACAAACTCACCAGAGCTTTTGTGCCGTCGTCAATAGTCAATCAAACATCAAGTATAGAGTTAGTATAAATGATTCATTCATTTTGAAAAGGCTCTATTTTCAAAAGTATTACACGTGCATACACATGAAAGATATATGAAAAGAACCACAAACTCACCAGAGCTTTTGTGCCGTCGTCAATAGTCAATCAAACATCAAGTATAGAGTTAGTATAAATGATTCATTCATTTTGAAAAGGCTCTATTTTCAAAAGTATTACACGTGCATACAAATGAAAGATATATGAAAAGAACCACAAACTCACCAGAGCTTTTGTGCCGTCGTCAATAGTCAATCAAACATCAAATATAGAGTTAGTATAAATGATTCATTCATTTTGAAAAGGCTCTATTTTCAAAAGTATTACACGTGCATACACATGAAAGATATATGAAAAGAACCACAAACTCACCAGAGCTTTTGTGCCGTCGTCAATAGTCAATCAAACATCAAGTATAGAGTTAGTATAAATGATTCATTCATTTTGTAAAGGCTCTATTTTCAAAAGTATTACACGTGCATACACATGAAAGATATATGAAAAGAACCACAAACTCACCAGAGCTTTTGTGCCGTCGTCAATAGTCAATCAAACATCAAGTATAGAGTTAGCATAAATGATTCATTCATTTTGAAAAGGCTCTATTTTCAAAAGTATTACACGTGCATACACATGAAAGTATATGAAAAGAACCACAAACTCACCAGAGCTTTTGTGCCGTCGTCAATAGTCAATCAAACATCAAATATAGAGTTAGTATAAATGATTCATTCATTTTGAAAAGGCTCTATTTTCAAAAGTATTACACGTGCATACACATGAAAGATATATGAAAAGAACCACAAACTCACCAGAGCTTTTGTGCCGTCGTCAATAGTCAATCAAACATCAAGTATAGAGTTAGTATAAATGATTCATTCATTTTGAAAAGGCTCTATTTTCAAAAGTATTACACGTGCATACACATGAAAGATATATGAAAAGAACCACAAACTCACCAGAGCTTTTGTGCCGTCGTCAATAGTCAATCAAACATCAAATATAGAGTTAGTATAAATGATTCATTCATTTTGAAAAGGCTCTATTTTCAAAAGTATTACACGTGCATACACATGAAAGATATATGAAAAGAACCACAAACTCACCAGAGCTTTTGTGCCGTCGTCAATAGTCAATCAAACATCAAATATAGAGTTAGTATAAATGATTCATTCATTTTGAAAAGGCTCTATTTTCAAAAGTATTACACGTGCATACACATGAAAGATATATGAAAAGAACCACAAACTCACCAGAGCTTTTGTGCCGTCGTCAATAGTCAATCAAACATCAAGTATAGAGTTAGTATAAATGATTCATTCATTTTGAAAAGGCTCTATTTTCAAAAGTATTACACGTGCATACACATGAAAGATATATGAAAAGAACCACAAACTCACCAGAGCTCTTGTGCCGTCGTCAATAATCAATCAAACATCAAGTATAGAGTTAGCATAAATGATTCATTCGTTTTGAAAAGGCTCTATTTTCAAAAGCATTACATGTATACACATGAAAGATATATGAAAAGAACCACAAACTCACCAGAGCTTTTGTGCCGTCGTCAATAGTCAATCAAACATCAAATATAGAGTTAGTATAAATGATTCATTCATTTTGAAAAGGCTCTATTTTCAAAAGTATTACACGTGCATACACATGAAAGATATATGAAAAGAACCACAAACTCACCAGAGCTTTTGTGCCGTCGTCAATAATCAATCAAACATCAAGTATAGAGTTAGCATAATTGATTCATTCGTTTTGAAAAGGCTCTATTTTCAAAAGTATTACATGTATACACATGAAAGATATATGAAAAGAACCACAAACTCACCAGAGCTTTTGTGCCGTCGTCAATAGTCAATCAAACATCAAGTATAGAGTTAGTATAAATGATTCATTCATTTTGAAAAGGCTCTATTTTCAAAAGTATTACACGTGCATACACATGAAAGATATATGAAAAGAACCACAAACTCACCAGAGCTTTTGTGCCGTCGTCAATAGTCAATCAAACATCAAGTATAGAGTTAGTATAAATGATTCATTCATTTTGAAAAGGCTCTATTTTCAAAATTATTACACGTGCATACACATGAAAGATATATGAAAAGAACCACAAACTCACCAGAGCTTTTGTGCCGTCGTCAATAGTCAATCAAATATCAAATATAGAGTTAGTATAAATGATTCATTCATTTTGAAAAGGCTCTATTTTCAAAAGTATTACACGTGCATACACATGAAAGATATATGAAAAGAACCACAAACTCACCAGAGCTTTTGTGCCGTCGTCAATAGTCAATCAAACATCAAGTATAGAGTTAGTATAAATGATTCATTCATTTTGAAAAGGCTCTATTTTCAAAAGTATTACACGTGCATACACATGAAAGATATATGAAAAGAACCACAAACTCACCAGAGCTTTTGTGCCGTCGTCAATAGTCAATCAAACATCAAATATAGAGTTAGTATAAATGATTCATTCATTTTGAAAAGGCTCTATTTTCAAAAGTATTACACGTGCATACACATGAAAGATATATGAAAAGAACCACAAACTCACCAGAGCTTTTGTGCCGTCGTCAATAGTCAATCAAACATCAAGTATAGAGTTAGTATAAATGATTCATTCATTTTGAAAAGGCTCTATTTTCAAAAGTATTACACGTGCATACACATGAAAGATATATGAAAAGAACCACAAACTCACCAGAGCTTTTGTGCCGTCGTCAATAGTCAATCAAACATCAAATATAGAGTTAGTATAAATGATTCATTCATTTTGAAAAGGCTCTATTTTCAAAAGTATTACACGTGCATACACATGAAAGATATATGAAAAGAACCACAAACTCACCAGAGCTTTTGTGCCGTCGTCAATAGTCAATCAAACATCAAGTATAGAGTTAGTATAAATGATTCATTCGTTTTGAAAAGGCTCTATTTTCAAAAGTATTACACGTGCATACACATGAAAGATATATGAAAAGAACCACAAACTCACCAGAGCTTTTGTGCCGTCGTCAATAGTCAATCAAACATCAAGTATAGAGTTAGTATAAATGATTCATTCATTTTGAAAAGGCTCTATTTTCAAAAGTATTACACGTGCATACACATGAAAGATATATGAAAAGAACCACAAACTCACCAGAGCTTTTGTGCCGTCGTCAATAGTCAATCAAACAACAAGTATAGAGTTAGTATAAATGATTCATTCATTTAGAAAAGGCTCTATTTTCAAAAGTATTACACGTGCATACACATGAAAGATATATGAAAAGAACCACAAACTCACCAGAGCTTTTGTGCCGTCGTCAATAGTCAATCAAACATCAAGTATAGAGTTAGTATAAATGATTCATTCATTTTGAAAAGGCTCTATTTTCAAAAGTATTACACGTGCATACACATGAAAGATATATGAAAAGAACCACAAACTCACCAGAGCTTTTGTGCCGTCGTCAATAGTCAATCAAACATCAAGTATAGAGAAATGATTCATTCATTTTGAAAAGGCTCTATTTTCAAAAGTATTACACGTGCATACACATGAAAGATATATGAAAAGAACCACAAACTCACCAGAGCTTTTGTGCCGTCGTCAATAGTCAATCAAACATCAAATATAGAGTTAGTATAAATGATTCATTCATTTTGAAGAGGCTCTATTTTCAAAAGTATTACACGTGCATACACATGAAAGATATATGAAAAGAACCACAAACTCACCAGAGCTTTTGTGCCGTCGTCAATAGTCAATCAAACATCAAATATAGAGTTAGTATAAATGATTCATTCATTTTGAAAAGGCTCTATTTTCAAAAGTATTACACGTGCATACACATGAAAGATATATGAAAAGAACCACAAACTCACCAGAGCTTTTGTGCCGTCGTCAATAGTCAATCAAACATCAAATATAGAGTTAGTATAAATGATTCATTCATTTTGAAAAGGCTCTATTTTCAAAAGTATTACACGTGCATACACATGAAAGATATATGAAAAGAACCACAAACTCACCAGAGCTTTTGTGCCGTCGTCAATAGTCAATCAAACATCAAATATAGAGTTAGTATAAATGATTCATTCATTTTGAAAAGGCTCTATTTTCAAAAGTATTACACGTGCATACACATAAAAGATATATGAAAAGAACCACAAACTCACCAGAGCTTTTGTGCCGTCGTCAATAGTCAATCAAACATCAAATATACAGTTAGTATAAATGATTCATTCATTTTGAAAAGGCTCTATTTTCAAAAGTATTACACGTGCATACACATGAAAGATATATGAAAAGAACCACAAACTCACCAGAGCTTTTGTGCCGTCGTCAATAATCAATCAAACATCAAGTATAGAGTTAGCATAAATGATTCATTCGTTTTGAAAAGGCTCTATTTTCAAAAGTGTTACATGTATACACATCTATATATATAAAAGAGAACGTACAAATCCTTTGTGAACTCATCACGCTAATACGGCTGAACCGATTTCTTTCATTTTTGGGGGGTTGTTAGGATTTGGACCCTAGATGGTTTTTATCATATCACTTTAATTTTTAATTACCAGTGTCTTGAGATAATGGACCATTCAAGTCTCCATAGTTCATCATAGGTAAAAATAAACGTATGTATATGCAACCCGCATGACCACGTGACTCGGCGGGTTAACATAAATGACAGGCGCTTGCAATTTGAAAGCGAAAAAGTAAAAATTATTTAAGTAACAAAGTTTATTGCGTTCCGGGGTGACCGCAGCGAAGCGGGGTGAACGCTGCTAGTGAAAGATATATGAAAAGAACCACAAACTCACCAGAGCTTTTGTGCCGTCGTCAATAGTCAATCAAACATCAAATATAGAGTTAGTATAAATGATTCATTCATTTTGAAAAGGCTCTATTTTCAAAAGTATTACACGTGCATACACATGAAAGATATATGAAAAGAACCACAAACTCACCAGAGCTTTTGTGCCGTCGTCAATAGTCAATCAAACATCAAATATAGAGTTAGTATAAATGATTCATTCATTTTGAAAAGGCTCTATTTTCAAAAGTATTACACGTGCATACACATGAAAGATATGAAAAGAACCACAAACTCACCAGAGCTTTTGTGCCGTCGTCAATAATCAATCAAACATCAAGTATAGAGTTAGCATAAATGATTCATTCGTTTTGAAAAGGCTCTATTTTCAAAAGTATTACATGTATACACATGAAAGATATATGAAAAGAACCACAAACTCACCAGAGCTTTTGTGCCGTCGTCAATAGTCAATCAAACATCAAATATAGAGTTAGTATAAATGATTCATTCATTTTGAAAAGGCTCTATTTTCAAAAGTATTACACGTGCATACACATGAAAGATATATGAAAAGAACCACAAACTCACCAGAGCTTTTGTGCCGTCGTCAATAGTCAATCAAACATCAAGTATAGAGTTAGTATAAATGATTCATTCATTTTGAAAAGGCTCTATTTTCAAAAGTATTACACGTGCATACAAATGAAAGATATATGAAAAGAACCACAAACTCACCAGAGCTTTTGTGCCGTCGTCAATAATCAATCAAACATCAAGTATAGAGTTAGTATAAATGATTCATTCATTTTGAAAAGGCTCTATTTTCAAAAGTATTACACGTGCATACACATGAAAGATATATGAAAAGAACCACAAACTCACCAGAGCTTTTGTGCCGTCGTCAATAATCAATCAAACATCAAGTATAGAGTTAGCATAAATGATTCATTCGTTTTGAAAAGGCTCTATTTTCAAAAGTATTACATGTATACACATGAAAGATATATGAATAGAACCACAAACTCACCAGAGCTTTTGTGCCGTCGTCAATAGTCAATCAAACATCAAATATAGAGTTAGTATAAATGATTCATTCATTTTGAAAAGGCTCTATTTTCAAAAGTATTACACGTGCATACACATGAAAGATATATGAAAAGAACCACAAACTCACCAGAGCTTTTGTGCCGTCGTCAATAGTCAATCAAACATCAAATATAGAGTTAGTATAAATGATTCATTCATTTTGAAAAGGCTCTATTTTCAAAAGTATTACACGTGCATACACATGAAAGATATATGAAAAGAACCACAAACTCACCAGAGCTTTTGTGCCGTCGTCAATAATCAATCAAACATCAAGTATAGAGTTAGCATAAATGATTCATTCGTTTTGAAAAGGCTCTATTTTCAAAAGTATTACATGTATACACATGAAAGATATATGAAAAGAACCACAAACTCACCAGAGCTTTTGTGCCGTCGTCAATAGTCAATCAAACATCAAATATGGAGTTAGTATAAATGATTCATTCATTTTGAAAAGGCTCTATTTTCAAAAGTATTACACGTGCATACACATGAAAGATATATGAAAAGAACCACAAACTCACCAGAGTTTTTGTGCCGTCGTCAATAGTCAATCAAACATCAAGTATAGAGTTAGTATAAATGATTCATTCATTTTGAAAAGGCTCTATTTTCAAAAGTATTACACGTGCATACACATGAAAGATATATGAAAAGAACCACAAACTCACCAGAGCTTTTGTGCCGTCGTCAATAGTCAATCAAACATCAAGTATAGAGTTAGTATAAATGATTCATTCATTTTGAAAAGGCTCTATTTTCAAAAGTATTACATGTATACACATGAAAGATATATGAAAAGAACCACAAACTCACCAGAGCTTTTGTGCCGTCGTCAATAGTCAATCAAACATCAAGTATAGAGTTAGTATAAATGATTCATTCATTTTGAAAAGGCTCTATTTTCAAAAGTATTACACGTGCATACACATGAAAGATATATGAAAAGAACCACAAACTCACCAGAGCTTTTGTGCCGTCGTCAATAGTCAATCAAACATCAAGTATAGAGTTAGTATAAATGATTCATTCATTTTGAAAAGGCTCTATTTTCAAAAGTATTACACGTGCATACAAATGAAAGATATATGAAAAGAACCACAAACTCACCAGAGCTTTTGTGCCGTCGTCAATAGTCAATCAAACATCAAATATAGAGTTAGTATAAATGATTCATTCGTTTTGAAAAGGCTCTATTTTCAAAAGTATTACACGTGCATACACATGAAAGATATATGAAAAGAACCACAAACTCACCAGAGCTTTTGTGCCGTCGTCAATAGTCAATCAAACATCAAGTATAGAGTTAGTATAAATGATTCATTCATTTTGAAAAGGCTCTATTTTCAAAAGTATTACACGTGCATACACATGAAAGATATATGAAAAGAACCACAAACTCACCAGAGCTTTTGTGCCGTCGTCAATAGTCAATCAAACATCAAATATAGAGTTAGCATAAATGATTCATTCATTTTGAAAAGGCTCTATTTTCAAAAGTATTACACGTGCATACACATGAAAGTATATGAAAAGAACCACAAACTCACCAGAGCTTTTGTGCCGTCGTCAATAGTCAATCAAACATCAAATATAGAGTTAGTATAAATGATTCATTCATTTTGAAAAGGCTCTATTTTCAAAAGTATTAGACGTGCATACACATGAAAGATATATGAAAAGAACCACAAACTCACCAGAGCTTTTGTGCCGTCGTCAATAGTCAATCAAACATCAAGTATAGAGTTAGTATAAATGATTCATTCATTTTGAAAAGGCTCTATTTTCAAAAGTATTACACGTGCATACACATGAAAGATATATGAAAAGAACCACAAACTCACCAGAGCTTTTGTGCCGTCGTCAATAGTCAATCAAACATCAAATATAGAGTTAGTATAAATGATTCATTCATTTTGAAAAGGCTCTATTTTCAAAAGTATTACACGTGCATACACATGAAAGATATATGAAAAGAACCACAAACTCACCAGAGCTTTTGTGCCGTCGTCAATAGTCAATCAAACATCAAATATAGAGTTAGTATAAATGATTCATTCATTTTGAAAAGGCTCTATTTTCAAAAGTATTACACGTGCATACACATGAAAGATATATGAAAAGAACCACAAACTCACCAGAGCTTTTGTGCCGTCGTCAATAGTCAATCAAACATCAAGTATAGAGTTAGTATAAATGATTCATTCATTTTGAAAAGGCTCTATTTTCAAAAGTATTACACGTGCATACACATGAAAGATATATGAAAAGAACCACAAACTCACCAGAGCTCTTGTGCCGTCGTCAATAATCAATCAAACATCAAGTATAGAGTTAGCATAAATGATTCATTCGTTTTGAAAAGGCTCTATTTTCAAAAGTATTACATGTATACACATGAAAGATATATGAAAAGAACCACAAACTCACCAGAGCTTTTGTGCCGTCATCAATAGTCAATCAAACATCAAATATAGAGTTAGTATAAATGATTCATTCATTTTGAAAAGGCTCTATTTTCAAAAGTATTACACGTGCATACACATGAAAGATATATGAAAAGAACCACAAACTCACCAGAGCTTTTGTGCCGTCGTCAATAATCAATCAAACATCAAGTATAGAGTTAGCATAAATGATTCATTCGTTTTGAAAAGGCTCTATTTTCAAAAGTATTACATGTATACACATGAAAGATATATGAAAAGAACCACAAACTCACCAGAGCTCTTGTGCCGTCGTCAATAATCAATCAAACATCAAGTATAGAGTTAGCATAAATGATTCATTCGTTTTGAAAAGGCTCTATTTTCAAAAGTATTACATGTATACACATGAAAGATATATGAAAAAAACCACAAACTCACCAGAGCTTTTGTGCCGTCGTCAATAGTCAATCAAACATCAAATATAGAGTTAGTATAAATGATTCATTCATTTTGAAAAGGCTCTATTTTCAAAAGTATTACACGTGCATACACATGAAAGATATATGAAAAGAACCACAAACTCACCAGAGCTTTTGTGCCGTCGTCAATAGTCAATCAAACATCAAGTATAGAGTTAGTATAAATGATTCATTCATTTTGAAAAGGCTCTATTTTCAAAAGTATTACACGTGCATACACATGAAAGATATATGAAAAGAACCACAAACTCACCAGAGCTTTTGTGCCGTCGTCAATAGTCAATCAAACATCAAGTATAGAGTTAGTATAAATGATTCATTCATTTTGAAAAGGCTCTATTTTCAAAAGTATTACATGTATACACATGAAAGATATATGAAAAGAACCACAAACTCACCAGAGCTTTTGTGCCGTCGTCAATAGTCAATCAAACATCAAGTATAGAGTTAGTATAAATGATTCATTCATTTTGAAAAGGCTCTATTTTCAAAAGTATTACACGTGCATACACATGAAAGATATATGAAAAGAACCACAAACTCACCAGAGCTTTTGTGCCGTCGTCAATAGTCAATCAAACATCAAGTATAGAGTTAGTATAAATGATTCATTCATTTTGAAAAGGCTCTATTTTCAAAAGTATTACACGTGCATACAAATGAAAGATATATGAAAAGAACCACAAACTCACCAGAGCTTTTGTGCCGTCGTCAATAGTCAATCAAACATCAAATATAGAGTTAGTATAAATGATTCATTCATTTTGAAAAGGCTCTATTTTCAAAAGTATTACACGTGCATACACATGAAAGATATATGAAAAGAACCACAAACTCACCAGAGCTTTTGTGCCGTCGTCAATAGTCAATCAAACATCAAGTATAGAGTTAGTATAAATGATTCATTCATTTTGTAAAGGCTCTATTTTCAAAAGTATTACACGTGCATACACATGAAAGATATATGAAAAGAACCACAAACTCACCAGAGCTTTTGTGCCGTCGTCAATAATCAATCAAACATCAAGTATAGAGTTAGCATAAATGATTCATTCATTTTGAAAAGGCTCTATTTTCAAAAGTATTACACGTGCATACACATGAAAGTATATGAAAAGAACCACAAACTCACCAGAGCTTTTGTGCCGTCGTCAATAGTCAATCAAACATCAAATATAGAGTTAGTATAAATGATTCATTCATTTTGAAAAGGCTCTATTTTCAAAAGTATTACACGTGCATACACATGAAAGATATATGAAAAGAACCACAAACTCACCAGAGCTTTTGTGCCGTCGTCAATAGTCAATCAAACATCAAGTATAGAGTTAGTATAAATGATTCATTCATTTTGAAAAGGCTCTATTTTCAAAAGTATTACACGTGCATACACATGAAAGATATATGAAAAGAACCACAAACTCACCAGAGCTTTTGTGCCGTCGTCAATAGTCAATCAAACATCAAATATAGAGTTAGTATAAATGATTCATTCATTTTGAAAAGGCTCTATTTTCAAAAGTATTACACGTGCATACACATGAAAGATATATGAAAAGAACCACAAACTCACCAGAGCTTTTGTGCCGTCGTCAATAGTCAATCAAACATCAAATATAGAGTTAGTATAAATGATTCATTCATTTTGAAAAGGCTCTATTTTCAAAAGTATTACACGTGCATACACATGAAAGATATATGAAAAGAACCACAAACTCACCAGAGCTTTTGTGCCGTCGTCAATAGTCAATCAAACATCAAGTATAGAGTTAGTATAAATGATTCATTCATTTTGAAAAGGCTCTATTTTCAAAAGTATTACACGTGCATACACATGAAAGATATATGAAAAGAACCACAAACTCACCAGAGCTCTTGTGCCGTCGTCAATAATCAATCAAACATCAAGTATAGAGTTAGCATAAATGATTCATTCGTTTTGAAAAGGCTCTATTTTCAAAAGCATTACATGTATACACATGAAAGATATATGAAAAGAACCACAAACTCACCAAAGCTTTTGTGCCGTAGTGAATAGTCAATCAAACATCAAATATAGAGTTATTATAAATGATAGTAGTAGTGGTCCCGTTATGGCCAGCTGAGTCAGCAAAAATTTTTGTGACGTCATAGGTCAAAGGTCAATGACCTTGGCCCGGGGTCAATGACCGAGGGGTACCTAGGACCCCCCCCTCTAAATTTTGGCAGGGGTACCTTGGCCCACCCCCTAAATTTTGGCAGGGGTACATAGGACCACCCCCCTTAAATTTTGGAAATTGCCAAATCTTAAAATTTGGTATGGTAGCCTAGGACCATAGTATGTACCTCTATCAGTATTGGGTGTCTATGTCGTTCCCTTTCATGGGTAAAAAATTGCCAAAAATTCAAATTTCGGGGGTTTTTGACGTAATTTATCCCCTTTGATGAGGTGTTATTACCCTATATAGTTATATGAGCGTATACAGGAGTCTATTATCTTTCATAAGATATGGGTACATTGGTGCACCCCTTTAAAAATTTGGGAGGGGTACCTTGGCCCACCCCTTAAATTTTGGAAATTGCGCAATTTAAACATTTGGTATTATAGTACAGGACCCTAATATGTATTATGATAAATTTGGATGGTCCACCTCGTTCCCTTTTAGGGGGTACAAAATTGCCAAAATATAAACGTAAGCAATACGTAGTACCACGTGTTTGGATTTTGGTCGATTTTATCCCCGTTGATGAGGTCCTATTACCTTATATGGTTATATGGGCGTATACAGGTGTCCATTACCTTTCATAAGACATGGGTACATTAATGCACCCCTTGAAAAATTTGGGAGGGGTACCTTGGCCCACCCCTTAAATTTTGGAAATTGACCAATTTAAACATTGGGTATTATAGTATAGGACCCTAATATGTATTATGATAAATTTGGATGGTCCACCTCGTTCCCTTTTAGGGGTATAAAATTGTCAAAAATATAAACGTAAGCAATACGTTGTACCACGTGTTTGTTCTTTTGGCCCATTTATCCCCTTGGATGAGGTCCTACTACATTATATAGTTATATGGTTATGTATAGGGGTCTATTTCCTATCATAAGACATGGGTATATTGGTGCACCCCTTGAAAAATTTGGGAGGGGTACCTTGCCCCACCCCTTCATTTTTAGAAATTGCCCATTTTACACATTTGGTATAATAGTATAGGACCCTAATATATATTACTATAAATTTGGGTGGTCCACCTCGTTCCCTTTTAGGGGTACCAAATTGCCAAAATTTTAGTACAACCACGTGTTTGGACTTTTGACCTAATTTATCGCCTTTGATGAGGTGTTATTATCCTATATGGTTATATGGGCGTATACAGGGTTCATTACCTTTCATAAAACATGGGTATATTAATGCACCCCGGGAGAGGTACCTTGGCCCACCCCTTAAATTTTGGAAATTGCCCAATTTAAACATTTGGTATAATAGTATAAGACCCTAATATATATTACTATAAACTCGTTCCCGTTTAGGGGTACAAAATTGCCAAAATATAAACGTAAGCAATACGTTGTACCACGTGTTTCGTTTTTTTACCTAATTTATTCCATTGGATGAAGTCCTATTACCTTATATCGTTATATGGTCACGTATGGGGATTCATTTCCTATCATAAGACATAGGTACATTTGTGCACCCTGGAGGGTACTTTGGCCCACCCCTTTAATTTTGGAAATTGCCCCTTTTACATGTTTGGTATTATAGTATAGGACCCTAACATGTATTATGATAAATTTGGGTAGTTCACCTTGTTCCCTTTCATGCGTAAAAAAAATTGCCAAATTTTACTACAACCACGTGTTTGGTATTTTGGTTCACCCCTTGGATGAGGTCCTATTACCTTATATGATTATATGGTTATGTATATTGGTCCATTCCCTATTATAAAACGGGTATATTGATGCACCCTTTAAAAAATTTGGGAGGGGTATCTTGACTATCCACTCAGTTTTAGAAATTGATTAATATAAGCATTTGGTATCTTCGTACAGGTCTTCAATATGTACCACTATAAATTTGGATGGTCCACATCGTTCCCTTTCATGGGTAAAGAACTACCAAAAATCAAATTTCGGATGTTATTGACCCCTATTTAATACGTTATATGGTTTATTACCTCTATATGTTTATGTTCTCTTTTAAATTTGGGAATTATCAAATAACAAAATTCGGTAAACGTTTTCTAGGACCCATTGGTATTCCTCTTATGGCCAAATATTCAAAATTTAAAGGTTATTGACCGGCTTTATTATTGAATAAGTACAGGATTTATTACTTTTTCATAAGACACAGGTGTATTTGTGTACCAATCTTAAATTTTGGGAGGGGTACATTTCTTATTGTCATATCAATAATTGGTAATTGTTCTTTGGGTAAATCATTGTGATCACGTGATCAGTTATTGACCTATGATGGGATTAGGAGTCCAGGACATTGGTACATTGAAATTTTGTAGGATAATTTGAGAATGCGTCATTGGTATTGATTATTACAGCCAAATATAAACGTAAGCAAGACGTTGTACCACGTGATTGACCTTGATGAGGTAGTGTACAGGGATACATAGCTAACCTTATTGAAACTTATGACTCATAGTCTTAAGGGAATGCATGCTACAACACTGGCAAAGTTATTGTTGATGCAATTTGATTGGCTGATCACTATCTTTCCTGTAATCTGATTGGTTGATCACTATCTTTCGTGCAATCTGATTGGTTGATGAGTTTTAAATCTTTGCTGTATTCAGTTTTAAGTTTTGTTTTACATTTAAAAATCTTGTTTTCGTTCAACATTTTGCACTCAATGATAAATATGATCAAAACCGTTTATTTGTTAATCGAATAGTTAAAAACCGGATAAAGTTTGACGGTTAACCGTGAAACGTAAAAATTTTTTAGTTTGAAAATTTTTTGTTTGAAATTTTTTGTTTGAATTTTTTGTTTGAGGATTTTGTTTGAAATTTTTTTTGACAACTTTTGTTTCAAAATTTTTTGTTTAAAATTTTTTTTGTTTGAAATTTTTTTCGTTTCAAAATTTTGTTTGAGATTTTTTCGTTTGAAATTTTTGTTTGAAATTTTTTTCGTTTGAAATTTTTTGTTTGCAAATTTTTGTTCGAAAATTTTGTTTAAAATTTTTTGTTTGAAATTTTCGTTTCCAAATTTTTTGTTTGAAATTTTTTGTTTCAAAATTTTGTATGAAATTTTTTTCGCTTCAAAATTTTGTTTGAATTTTTTTTTTTGGTTTGAAATTTTTTGTTTGAATTTTTTTTTCGTTTCAAAATTTTGTTTCAAAGATTTTTGTTTGAAATTTTTGTTTCAAAGTTTGAGTTGACATTTTTAAAAGTTTGTGCACTTATTAGTAAAGAACTGGAACTGTTTAGAACAAAAACCTTTGACAACATTATGGTGCAATATTACACGTCAGAACATAGGGTTGTACTTGAAATGAAAAAACACAATTCATTGAAATGGATCATTTTATTACACTCCACATACATCCATACCAGATAGTGGTTCTGGATATTGTCGATACAATGTATTTTGAACTTCTTGCACTAGTTTGTCTTTAGCATATAATTTTAATTCCAATTGAAGTCTTTTAAGGTCTAATGCAATATCAATTGGTGGAAACTCAATGTCCATTTGATCACAAATAAACTGTTTATCAATACAGGTATGCACCCACGAACGATGTTGACAACCATCACAATATCTAGATACATGTTGTACAATATGCATAACACATTTTTTCAGGAATATACTTGTTTTGTTGCACACTTCCACTGCATGTTTCACACACTGAAATACGCTGATGAATTTGTTCCATTCTGTTTCCGTTAGATACACCATATTGCGAGGGACATGGAATGTACTCTTCTTACGTAACAGCACCATCTTCTCTTCGAGGACTGTACGCAGCACCACTTCATGATTTGAGCCTAATGATTTGACTATGGTCACATTTAGCTCATCATGAAAATAATCGTTCATTTGGTCGATTCGTGCCATTCTTCACAGGTCAGTTGTACACCAAATTGTTCTGCTTTGCCCAATCGAATCACAGGTTCAAATGTTCTAGCACTGATACCAATCATCACATGTTTTGTTTATTGGATAATAGCTTGCGAAGATGAACTCTTTATCGTTAGAAGTACACATCTTTCCTCCTGAAAAGCACTTGCTCAAATGATTTCGTGGGATGACAGTGTATTGGTTGATTTATAGTTATTGCTGACGTCATTGGAAAGGAATGTGCTGATTCATGGTTTCATCACAGTTACTGACGTCATGCTGACCAACCAAATTCATACAACTACAGCTGACGTCATTGGAAAGAAATGTGCTGATTCATGATTTCATCACAATGGCTGACGAATCTGGCTGTGTACTAAATTCAAGTTGATGACTTCGACCCAAGAATCCTTTGTAACATAAAGATACAGATCCAGTATTTAAGAAACGCAGCAGTTCTTCTTGTTTTGATGGTTCCATGGGTAAATATCTTGCTGGTAAAATTATATTCTTATCATTTTCAAGCTTCACTACGATTCTTAATCCAAACTTTGTAGGGATCATTTGGCTAGCTAAGATTCTATAAGGTACATTCTGTTGTAAATCAGTAATCTTGGTAAATGATTTTATCACATCACGTGTGTTTAGAAACTGCAGACAAGTAGCCATGATGACGTTATCATGAATACTAACTCGAACGATGATGCAAAACTGATGACGTTGCATTATCAACTTCTGACGTGTACTATTGCACCATAATGTTGTCAAAGGTTTTTGTTCTAAACAGTTCCAGTTCTTTACTAATAAGTGCACAAACTTTTAAAAATGTCAACTCAAACTTTGAAACAAAAATTTCAAACAAAAATCTTTGAAACAAAATTTTGAAACGAAAAAAAAAATTCAAACAAAAAATTTCAAACCAAAAAAAAATTCAAACAAAATTTTGAAGCGAAAAAAATTTCAAACAAAATTTTGAAACAAAAAATTTCAAACAAAAAATTTGGAAACGAAAAATTTCAAACAAAAAATTTTAAACAAAATTTTCGAACAAAAATTTGCAAACAAAAAATTTTAGTTCACCAAAATTTCAAACGAAAAAAATTTCAAACAAAAATTTCAAACGAAAAAATCTCAAACAAAATTTTGAAACGAAAAAAATTTCAAACAAAAAAAATTTTAAACAAAAAATTTTGAAACAAAAGTTGTCAAAAAAAAATTTCAAACAAAATTCTCAAACAAAAAATTCAAACAAAAAATTTCAAACAAAAAATTTTCAAACTAAAAAATTTTTACGTTTCACGGTTAACCGTCAAACTTTATCCGGTTTTTAACTATTCGATTAACAAATAAACGGGTTTGATCATATTTATCATTGAGTGCAAAATGTTGAACGAAAACAAGATTTTTAAATGTAAAACAAAACTTAAAACTGAATACAGCAAAGATTTAAAACTCATCAACCAATCAGATTGCACGAAAGATAGTGATCAACCAATCAGATTGCACGAAAGATAGTGATCAACCAATCAGATTGCACGAAAGATAGTGATCAGCCAATCAAATTGCATCAACAATAACTTTGCCAGTGTTGTAGCATGCATTCCCTTAAGACTATGAGTCATAAGTTTCAATAAGGTTAGCTATGTATCCCTGTACACTACCTCATCAAGGTCAATCACGTGGTACAACGTCTTGCTTACGTTTATATTTGGCTGTAATAATCAATACCAATGACGCATTCTCAAATTATCCTACAAAATTTCAATGTACCAATGTCCTGGACTCCTAATCCCATCATAGGTCAATAACTGATCACGTGATCACAATGATTTACCCAAAGAACAATTACCAATTATTGATATGACAATAAGAAATGTACCCCTCCCAAAATTTAAGATTGGTACACAAATACACCTGTGTCTTATGAAAAAGTAATAAATCCTGTACTTATTCAATAATAAAGCCGGTCAATAACCTTTAAATTTTGAATATTTGGCCATAAGAGGAATACCAATGGGTCCTAGAAAACGTTTACCGAATTTTGTTATTTGATAATTCCCAAATTTAAAAGAGAACATAAACATATAGAGGTAATAAACCATATAACGTATTAAATAGGGGTCAATAACATCCTAAATTTGATTTTTGGTAGTTCTTTACCCATGAAAGGGAACGATGTGGACCATCCAAATTTATAGTGGTACATATTGAAGACCTGTACGAAGATACCAAATGCTTATATTAATCAATTTCTAAAACTGAGTGGATAGTCAAGATACCCCTCCCAAATTTTTTAAAGGGTGCATCAATATACCCGTTTTATAATAGGGAATGGACCAATATACATAACCATATAATCATATAAGGTAATAGGACCTCATCCAAGGGGTGAACCAAAATACCAAACACGTGGTTGTAGTAAAATTTGGCAATTTTTTTACGCATGAAAGGGAACAAGGTGAACTACCCAAATTTATCATAATACATGTTAGGGTCCTATACTATAATACCAAACATGTAAAAGGGGCAATTTCCAAAATTAAAGGGGTGGGCCAAAGTACCCTCCAGGGTGCACAAATGTACCTATGTCTTATGATAGGAAATGAATCCCCATACGTGACCATATAACGATATAAGGTAATAGGACTTCATCCAATGGAATAAATTAGGTAAAAAAACGAAACACGTGGTACAACGTATTGCTTACGTTTATATTTTGGCAATTTTGTACCCCTAAACGGGAACGAGTTTATAGTAATATATATTAGGGTCTTATACTATTATACCAAATGTTTAAATTGGGCAATTTCCAAAATTTAAGGGGTGGGCCAAGGTACCTCTCCCGGGGTGCATTAATATACCCATGTTTTATGAAAGGTAATGAACCCTGTATACGCCCATATAACCATATAGGATAATAACACCTCATCAAAGGCGATAAATTAGGTCAAAAGTCCAAACACGTGGTTGTACTAAAATTTTGGCAATTTGGTACCCCTAAAAGGGAACGAGGTGGACCACCCAAATTTATAGTAATATATATTAGGGTCCTATACTATTATACCAAATGTGTAAAATGGGCAATTTCTAAAAATGAAGGGGTGGGGCAAGGTACCCCTCCCAAATTTTTCAAGGGGTGCACCAATATACCCATGTCTTATGATAGGAAATAGACCCCTATACATAACCATATAACTATATAATGTAGTAGGACCTCATCCAAGGGATAAATGGGCCAAAAGAACAAACACGTGGTACAACGTATTGCTTACGTTTATATTTTTGACAATTTTATACCCCTAAAAGGGAACGAGGTGGACCATCCAAATTTATCATAATACATATTAGGGTCCTATACTATAATACCCAATGTTTAAATTGGTCAATTTCCAAAATTTAAGGGGTGGGCCAAGGTACCCCTCCCAAATTTTTCAAGGGGTGCATTAATGTACCCATGTCTTATGAAAGGTAATGGACACCTGTATACGCCCATATAACCATATAAGGTAATAGGACCTCATCAACGGGGATAAAATCGACCAAAATCCAAACACGTGGTACTACGTATTGCTTACGTTTATATTTTGGCAATTTTGTACCCCCTAAAAGGGAACGAGGTGGACCATCCAAATTTATCATAATACATATTAGGGTCCTGTACTATAATACCAAATGTTTAAATTGGGCAATTTCCAAAATTTAAGGGGTGGGCCAAGGTACCCCTCCCAAATTTTTAAAGGGGTGCACCAATGTACCCATATCTTATGAAAGATAATAGACTCCTGTATACGCTCATATAACTATATAGGGTAATAACACCTCATCAAAGGGGATGAATTACGTCAAAAACCCCCGAAATTTGAATTTTTGGCAATTTTTTACCCATGAAAGGGAACGACATAGACACCCAATACTGATAGAGGTACATACTATGGTCCTAGGCTACCACACCAAATTTTTAGATTTGGCAATTTCCAAAATTTAAGGGGTGGGCCAAGGTACTCTTCCCAAATTTTTCAAGGGGTGCACCAATGTACCCATGTCTTATGTTAGATAATGGACCCCTATACATGACCATATAACTATATAAGGTAATAGGACCTCATCCAAGGAGATAAATTAGGTCGAAAACCAAACACGTGGTATAACGTATTGCTTACGTTTATATTTTGGCAATTTGGTACCCCTAGAAGGAAACAAGGTGGACCGCCCAAATTTATCACGATACATATTAGGGTCCTATACTATAATACCCAATGTTTAAATTGGGCAATTTCCAAAATTTAAGGGGTGGGCCAAGGTACCCCTCCCAAAAATTTAAAGGGGTGCATTAATATACCCATATGTTATGAAAGGTAATGGACCCCTGTATACGCCCATATAACTATATAAGGTAATAACACCTCATCAAAGGGGATAAATTAGGTCAAAAACCCCCGAAATTTGAATTTTTGGCTGATAGGAAATAGACCCCTATACATAACCATATAACTATATAATGTAGTAGGACCTCATCCAAGGGGATAAATGGGCCAAAAGAACAAACACGTGGTACAACGTATTGCTTACGTTTATATTTTTGACAATTTTATACCCCTAAAAGGGAACGAGGTGGACCATCCAAATTTATCATAATACATATTAGGGTCCTATACTATAATACCCAATGTTTAAATTGGTCAATTTCCAAAATTTAAGGGGTGGGCCAAGGTACCCCTCCCAAATTTTTCAAGGGGTGCATTAATGTACCCATGTCTTATGAAAGGTAATGGACACCTGTATACGCCCATATAACCATATAAGGTAATAGGACCTCATCAACGGGGATAAAATCGACCAAAATCCAAACACGTGGTACTACGTATTGCTTACGTTTATATTTTGGCAATTTTGTACCCCCTAAAAGGGAACGAGGTGGACCATCCAAATTTATCATAATACATATTAGGGTCCTGTACTATAATACCAAATGTTTAAATTGGGCAATTTCCAAAATTTAAGGGGTGGGCCAAGGTACCCCTCCCAAATTTTTAAAGGGGTGCACCAATGTACCCATATCTTATGAAAGATAATAGACTCCTGTATACGCTCATATAACTATATAGGGTAATAACACCTCATCAAAGGGGATAAATTACGTCAAAAACCCCCGAAATTTGAATTTTTGGCAATTTTTTACCCATGAAAGGGAACGACATAGACACCCAATACTGATAGAGGTACATACTATGGTCCTAGGCTACCACACCAAATTTTTACCTTTGGTTATTAATTACCTTTATAGTCTCATAATGTAAGATTGTAAGTTTAGTATAGCTAAACCAGGGTACCTTCTGCTCTAAATTAATTAGTCACCTGTTATTAAGTTAGTCAACTACTACGTGCTAATCAGAGATTCTGGATACACTTCTAATCATGCATTAGTCAAACCCTTAGTATGGCACTTCGTACGTCAAAACGACTCTGCATAAGGCTCTAGATATTCAGTTTTCTTTCTACTAATTTTTATTCCCCCATCTTCCAAAGACTTTATATCCAATTTTCTGCTTTTCTTTCAACTTCTTCCCTGTTTGTATTGCATAGTATAGTCTCATCGACGAACATCAAGGAGCTTCATCCCTCACATTTTTTAGCTATTACATCCATGACAATGTTGAAGAGGTACGAGGTTAAGGCTGGGCCCTGCTGTAATCCAACTCGAACATGGGCGGCTAAATATCGTACAGAGGATCCCACGAAACTTATTTATAAATCACATAACTATGCTGGTAGTTGAAGCTGTCAGTATTCCATGTATAGGATATGGATAGGCGTAGTTGAAGTCACCGTTATCTGTTAACGAATTGACTTCATTAACGAACACGGCCGAGGCAATCACTTCATTTTATTATTATTATTTTCAATACTAACGTGCGGAAAGCATGTTAGGCCTGAAAATTTCAAGGGAGAGGAGGATCAGAAATATGAAAGGAAGGCAGCGGTGATGGTCTAAGTGATTTAATAAATCAGATAACTATGATCACACAGTATTTCTATTCATTAATGTACGAAAGCAACAACAGACATTATGGCCTCTGGCCATTATCGTTAGGTAAGGTGGGGATGAGGTGTACTCGACGCCACAACACAATATAGGGAAGGGTTAGTGAGATAAATGCATGTTATTTTCCGATCTTGGGGTGCACAGGATCATAACGAGACACGATGAGACCTGTTAGAATAGATGGATTACTGTGCGCATGATGGAAAGATGTAATGCGAATCTGAATGAATGGCAAAGCTAGTGATGAGCGCAAGAGTCTTGGTCTTGCAGTTTTTGCAAGAGTCTTGCATGCAAGACCAAGACCAAGACCAAGACCAAGACCAGGAATAGCGGTGCAAGACCAAGACCAAGACCAAGGGGTGCAAGAACAAGACCAAGACCAAGACCATACTTGCAAGACCAAGACCAAGACCAAGACTCTTGCGCAAGAGTCTTGCACAAGTACTGGTACTACTTGAATTTTTTTATACAATGTAAAAAAGGAGAAAATTCATTACATCTTTTACTTGAATTTTTTGACTTCAGTAAAAATGCTGCTGGAGTGAATGTGTTCCCAGTAGTGTTACGCAATCCGTGTGAGTCGATCTTCCCCTGTAGCATATAGCTACAGTATATCGTTTCCTGAATTGGTTATCCGCATGTGTCATCTTGCGCCATGTAAGCTATTTTGGTGGACAAACATCGTGTGCGTAGGTTTTCTTAGTTTTTTTTCGTTTCCTCCTAGTTTCTTCATTCCACCATTTCAGTCGTTTTTCATCATCATCGTCTCCCTTAGCGTTGGTGCATTACTGTGGGACGTTAAACTAGATACTTCATTTCATTTCAAAGCATATTAGTGGTGTTCTTCTTCCAAAACTGAAGAGAACTGTAGTATTGAACATCGGTAATTCCGTACACCATAGGTGTCGACTACATGGGTATGGCCTTGGTTATGAGACTCAAGCATCCGTCGTAAATTTTAATGTGTGCTCATAAAATTAATATCGAAATAACATTTTCATGACATTGACAAAAACTTAGTGCATGTGACCGCAAGTTTGATTTCATGGGCGGATGCTTATACGTTGAATAATTGTTGATTCATATAACTTTTAGCCTCCTTAGGTATACGGCACATCGGGGATTGAGCGATATAACATTACACTACAACAGTAAATCTATATTATAAAATTGAAAGTGACTATGTTTGTGACTCCTAATCTCTTGAACCACCAGCTCGAGATCGATCAAATTTTCAGTATAGATCAGGTTTGGGCCTGGAATGTTATTTTTCAGTTCACTTTGAAGGACCAATGTATGGGAGGAGGAGCGAGAGGTATACAAAAATCAAAATAAATAAAAATAAAAGTGACTAAGTTTGTGACTTAATAATTCTTGAACCACCAGACCGACCTTAATTAAATTTTTAACATGTATGAGGTGCGGAACTGGAAAGTTTTTTATAGTTTCATTTTGATGATAGAACCTAGGGGTGGAGGAGGGGAGGGGGAGGTATATATAAAAAAAATAAATCTTAATAACTCTTGAAACACCCGACCGATCTCGTTGAAATTTTCAACATAGATGAAGCTCAGGCCTTTCACGATTTTTATCATTTTACTTTGACGGTGCAACATAGGGGATGGGGAGGAGGGAGATATATGTAAAAATTAAAAGTATAAGTGACTGTCTTTGTGACTTCATCACTCTTGAACCAGCCAATCGATCTTAATGAAACTTTCAACATAGATGAGGTTCGGACTTGGGGTGTTTTGTATCATATCACTTTGATAGTAAAACTAAGGGTAGGAGGAGGGGAGAGGAAGTGTACAAAAATAAATAAAACTTAATAACTCTTGAACCACCCAACCGAACTCGATCACATTTTCAACATAGATGAAGTTCGGACCTGAGATGGTTTCTGTCATATCACTTTGACGATGGAGGTTAGGGGCCGGGGAGAGGAGAGATATTTCAAAATGATCGAAAATGACCGATATTAGAGTGGAGTCTATAGTTTTGGGAGTCGCTGAGATAAACAATGACTCTTCCGATGATGTTTAAATCCAAATTTAGCCCCGTAGCTTGGCGGTGAGAAAAGAGATATTTAAAAATGATCGAAAATTAATATTAGTGTCGAATTCATAGTTTTTGGGGTCACGAAAGTGAACAGTGATACTTCCGATCCCGTTTAAATGCAAATACAGCACCGCAACTTGGGAAGGGGGAAGAAGGATATATATAAAATTATTGAAAATGACCATTATTATCAATGTCAAATTCGTGGTTTTCGAGGTCATTGAGATGAACAGTGACACGTCCGATGCCGTGCCTTGCAACATGGGGGAGGAGGAGATATATAAATTTATTGAAAACGACCGATATTAGTGCCGAATCCATAGTTTTCGGTGTCTCTAAGATGAACAGTGACGTTTCTGATGCCGATTAAACCCAAATTCAACCCCGCAACTTGGGGAGAAGAAGGGGAGAGAAATATAAAAATAATCGAAAATGACCGATATCAGAAAGCGCTTAGTAATAATGAAAAGTGACTGATTAACGAAACATATTATTATTATTATTATTATTATTATTATTATTAAATTTAACCCAACGAAGTGGGTAATTGATGCTAGTAATCCATATTCACAAGTGAGACTGATTTTATACAGTTATTTTAAATAACTTGTAGTTTGATGTCGTTATTTTGTATTTATAATATAGGTCAAAAGTATTTATACAAATTGAGTTTATAGAAAAGACATAGACAGACAGATAGACAGATGAGTCGTTTTTAGTTTATTAAGTTTTGATTATAATAATTATTTTATTTTTTCTCTTTTTTGTCGATATGCTAAACATATCATCATAATAATCATCAAAGCTATTCTGCCATTATTGGCTGGTTGCTTGCTGCAACTGAGAAACCTCGATGTACGGTGGTCCTCAGCTAGTCTCTTCGTCTTAATGTAGCAAGTTTCTTAATATTTTCCTTCAACTACAATTTCCTTTGCTCCCTTTCTCTCTTTCCTTTCATCATACCCTCTAGCACGTCCTCCACAGCCAATATCCCAACCAGTTCCTCTTTCTCCTCTTGTCAATATCTAAAATTCTTCTTTTTTCTCCTACTGCTAATATTTCTAACACCTTCTCATTCGTTTTCCGTTCAACAAGCTAATTCTCTCCATTTTTCTCCATGCCCAGGTTTCGAAAGTCTGTAATTTTTTCCATCGCTTTTGCGTAATATCCATGTTTCTGCCTCATGGAATCAGTAAAACCAAATCTCATTATTTAATTATAAGTTTGTTTAACACAAAGATTAGCTAATGTGGTTGAAAAGAAAAATCTGACGCCTTTAGAGTGTAAAAATAATTTTGCATTTCATGGTATTTCAATTATCTGTACCGTTTTGGTTTTCTTTCACTCCTCTCAGGGGTAGACTCCCCAGTTTCGGAACCTGTGGAGTGTTGGATCTATTAAAAATTATAAAAAGATTACGAAACGTCGTGATTTATCTTATAAGTAGCGAAGCGTGGGCACCCAATAAAAAAATAAAGGTCATCACTTAATGTTATGTTGTACACTATTATCATACTTACACGAAGATAAACTATGTTACATTTAGAAACATATATTGTATTTCCGTTATTATTGGAGCATTGTAGAATTTATTATCCCTTATATCCAGAGTAAAATTTACCTATGAAAAGCATAAGATTTCTTAAAAGCAAAACTGGCAAGACTCTTGCAAGCAAGACCAAGACTGGGTGTGCAAGACCAAGACCAAGACCAAGACTGGGTGTGCAAGACCAAGACCAAGACCAAGACCGACGGTTCCAGTGCAAGACCAAGACCAAGACTGGGTGTGCAAGACCAAGACCAAGACCAAGACCACCCCGGTCTTGGTCTTGGTCTTGCATTTGCTCATCACTAGGCAAAGCCTGATGCGATATCTTCATCAGGATGATTTGGTGAAGTAAGGAGAGAGCAAGATATGGCATCTTACGCTTTTTTTCGAAGCCGCTGTCGTGTCAACTACCAATGTGCTTAACCTTTTAATTACGGAGCCTTTTTAAAAAATAAAGCCTGGGATACGGCGCCAATTTTGAACAAAATGTAGGGTTATTTTCAAATGGCTGTGGATCAGGCCCTAATAGTCGTAACCTCACGAAAGTTTAAGCATTTTACAGAAAATACATGAAAGTTTCATAATTAGTATGGTTTACCCCCAACCACTGTAACCAAGTATTAGGGGGTGGGGGAAAACAGAATTTTTACAATTTTTCTAACAAAAATTTTGAGTTCCCTCCCCCCTCTGCCGCTCTAGAAATTGACGATGCGTATAAAATGTACATCAAAATGTTCTTTGATATATTCTCAATAACATATAATAGCAGTGTTAACAAGATACATACAGCATAATTAGGAAATTTCTCAAAATTATAATGTAACTACGCCACTGATTAGGACAAAAATGACAAACTGCAGGGTTATTTTCAAATGATCGTAGCTCAGGCTCTAATAGCAGTAGACTCACAAAAGTTGAAGCATTTTACAGGGAATACATGAAAATTTCATCATTAATATGGTTTTCGCCCAACCACTGTAACCAAGGATTAGGGGGTGGGGGAAAACAGAATTTTTACAACTTTTCTAACAAAAATTTTGAGTTCCCTCCCCCTTTGCCGCTCTAGAAATTGACGATGCGTATAAAATGTACTACCATGAGCAAAATAAATGACGCGTCTCTTTATTTTGAAGTTTTTTGAAAATATCTCCGTTTTCTTTATATGTTCGAAATCTCGGAAGGTTTCCCCAGCAGGACAGGTTAATAACAAACCCGTTTTTAATATTTGTGTTAGATATTAGCTTAAAATAAAGAAATTAGAAGCAAAAAACATTAAATCGACAGAAATCTCGAGAATTACCAACTCTGCTAAAGTGGGAAATTTTCAAGAACGCGAGGGAATTCTGCAGTTCAACACGAAGCAGCGACATCTATGTCAGTGAGAGAAGCGTGGATTAGATCTACAAACGAAAATTTTAACGAAATATTTCTAGTATGTCTTATTATATGCATTATCAGCGAACTCCAAATATATGAATCTATGGTAAGTATTAACGTATAGATAGTGCAAATAGTGGAAATTACCTATGGAAAAAGACGAATTGTTAGCCCAATCGTAATGAAAAAGCGTCTTTACTGTAGAACAGGTTCAACTTACGTAAGAAAGCAAATAGCTCAGTTAGATAAAGCAACGAGTTTGTATACCGAAGGTAGACGGTTCGAATCCCGTGAAGGACTGTTGTAATTTTTATCACTAAGGTTATTTTATTTATTTTTTATTTGGGAAAGAATCAAATTGTAACATATGTGTAAAACTCATGACGATACCAAAAAAAAAAAAAAAAAGAGAAAATATCGTCGCATTTGCATTAGTGTCTCTAATTTCTGTTTGCAAACAGATTCGTAATTATTTCCCCTGTGCTCACTGATGCATAACGAATGTTTTCCAGTAAATGTTAATTCTAATTTGGAGAATTTTATAGTTTCACAATTTCTCACTACATAGTCTTCTATCTACGTGTTTGGATATTTTGATAACAGATTTCCCTATTAAATGTTTAATTTTCTCTATAAATATTGGTCTTAAATTGAAATTGTTTTGAATTTACTACATAAGCAAAGTTGCCCGAAGGAGAAGAGCTCAAGTAATAGATATTCTACGTAAAAGCAACCTATTGTAGAATGATGATGCTTCTTACCTTCAGCACATAATCTTAACGTTAGAGAGTCAGAGAGAGAAAAATCCTGTTTTTCCTCCCCTATGACCACTCATCTTAAAGCTCTACCTATAATGATTCGTGTCACATAATTTCGGCTCTCCAAAGACATTCATATTTATTATTATTATTATTATTATTATTATTATTATTATTATTATTATTATTATTCCTGAATATGCCACCATTACATAATGTTGTAACTTTAGACATCTTAGTTTATAGTGCTTTCTTTAGTAATAATTTGAGCAACCACGTCACAAAATTTAAAATGTATGAGGGGGCACGACGTTTTATTTCCCCTCCTCTCTTTTCAGCACCCTCCAACACAAGGTATATAATTTCTGAGAAGCAGGGCAGACAAAATGAATAAGAAATACATTTAGAGCATCCTTTCGTCCTTCGTGAATGTAATATCACGTAGCATTTTTTATTCTACTGAAGACGACCCTAGACCGTTATGGTTAGGTAACAAAAGAAATACCTAATATATTTATAGCGCTTCTTAACTGTAATATTACCTCTTCTTTATTTGTTCGAGGCTTCCCTACACAACCAAGGGTGACAAAAAGAATAGGAAAAGTGTCTAAAGATTACAAAAGACTTTATAGCTTGTCAGAAACAAGGCAGTATATACACAACATTGCTTTCGTTAACAAGTGTTTCACCCTTGAGTCGCTTATAAAATTAGGCAGAATAACTTTTGCCGATCATTGGTTTGGTGTCGAGCTAATAACGATGAGTATGTTTATTTACATCACTGTTAAAGAAATCGCAAACTTTCTGAAAGGAACTTACTTAGGAAACAGATCTTCCTTCTACTTAGCCAGAGCCCACTCTGAAAAATTGCAACTGGCGTTCTGAGTGAAAGTTCTATGGGACTATTAGAAAAATATATTCCCGTTTCCACGCTGATGGTAGAATTTCTTAAACCGTTATTGAATTACGTTCGAAGGGTAGGCGTAAATAGCGCCCCCGCAACAATGTGGCGTGGGGACCGCACAAGCTGCAAGGACAAAAAGTATACAGAAAGTACGCAGGGGCGGAGCAGGCCAAATTTTCACACGGGCAAAGTGACTTTTTGGCGCCCTTCCCCTAGTAGTAGCCTATATTTTACATTTTATCATAGTGTTTTTAATAGTTTAAACCAGGAGCGTCATTTCAGATTTTGCTTTGGGTGGGGGGCAAGACCTCTTGATATAAGTAAAATTTCGCGTTTTTCACTGATTTACTACTATTCTAATGATAAAATCTATATACATCTCAAACTCAGGGGGGGCAAATGCCCCTCCCTGCCCTCCCTAAATGACGCCCCTGTTTTAAACCCATTTTCAAAAAGAAATCCTTACCTAGGAAAACTTCACAAAGAATATGGCCCGCTATAAACAATACCAACTCCACCTCCCCTGGTCTAGTGGCTAGCACGCCTGCCTTCTGTGGTACCGGGTCCAATTCCCGGTGGATTACTGTTGAACGATAAAAGTGGTTTGGATTCCACTATAATTAGTATCCACATCTCCCTTGCCCATTAAGGCATAACCGTCGAACGCTAAACTCAAGCAAACAAACAAACAATAGTTAATTTCCGGCACTCTTTATTCTACATGCCATCTCTCAATTTTTCGATACAGCCCCCTTAGTACTATGAAACTCTCTTCTTCCATAGTGAAATGGAAAAAGATCATATAATTGCCACTACTTTACAAGAATATAAACCAAAAACGTCAGTTGAAAGCACATTATAAATTTACTTTTTGAGGCTCGTTTTGGTGCCCCTCTTTCTCTAGCGCCCCGGGCAGTCGCCCGGCCCTTAGTCCGCCCTTGAAAGTACGGACGCATAACTAAGGACTGCGGAGGAGAGGTTAACCTTCATGTTATGCCACTGGTTTGACGTGTTTGAAATGTTCAGTAAGTGATCGGTTAGTGAAATAATTTCGACGGTTACTGATGTTTAAAGTTTAGCTAAGACAAAGCTACCTAATCAAATACATTTGATATCGCGATGTCACAATTTGATTTTTCCTCACATAAAAAAGATAAAAACAATAGTAATAAAAACCCTTACTCGTACTGGGTTCCTAACTAACTAACAACCTAATTCTTACAGACTAGTTGCTCTGACCAACTGAGTTTCGATTTCTTACGCGAAAGAAGTCTGTTATAAACGACGGAGGGATTTAAATGCCGCAGCCCCTTTTATACGGCGCCATTTAAAGCGTTTTCGTAAGAGTTTACAAACAAATCTATATCTTCACCCCTATTTATCCTAGGATCATGGTTCATACCTCATTCTCTTCAGAATGGAGCTGGCTTTCAAATGGTACCACTTGCATGCTCGTATCATATACCAGGAGAGGGGAAAATGATTTTAAATATAAAATTTCGTAGGGGGGGAATTTTTTCCACACTTTGGGCCCCTCTGGAACGGCCCTGTGTGAACGTAGAGATCTCAAAAAAAAATCTGGTAAATAGTACTTGGTATACTGAATGTGTGTGCTAAATTTCAAGTTTATATCTTGAATACTAAGGGCGGGAGAAATTTTATCAAGAATTCCCACAATGCCCCAAATTACCGCAAAACACCATGATCTCAGGTAAAAAATTTCCTGAGACATCTCTATTTACCCTAGAACTACAATCTGCCAATCATTCTCTTCAGAATAGAACTGCCTTTCAGGCGGTACCATTCACATGTCTCCATCATGTATCTAAGGCGGGAAAATCCCGATAAAAGGAATTTTTTGGTGTAAATATCCCTTTTTTGAAATTTTAGCCCCTCTGGCTCCCCCCTGTTTTAACGCAGAAATCTGAAAAAAAATTCCGTTAAATACTACTCGGTGGACTGAATGTTTGTGCATAATTTCAATCTTCTAGGTGCAAAAATAGGCCCGCAAAAAATTATATATACCGACAACGTCCCATATTCCCCTATACAGAAGTATATTTTGATAAAAATTCCCTGACACATCCCTAATTACCCTAGGGTCATGTTTCGCCCATCATTCTCTTCAGAATAGAACTGCCTTTCAGACGGTATGACTCACGTGTCTCCATCATGTACCTAAGGCGGGAAAATCCCGAAGAAAGGGATTTTTTTGGTCTAAATATCCCTTTTTTCAACTTTTAGCCCCTCTGGACCCCCCTGTTTTAACGCAGAGATCTGAAAAAAAATCTGATAAATACTACTAGGTGGACTGAATGTTTATACACAATTTCAATCTTCTAGGTGCAAAAGTAAGCCTGCCAAAAATATATATATACTGACAATGTACCATATTCCCGTATACAGAGGGATATTTTTGAAAATTCCCTGAGACATCCCTAATTACCCTAGAATCATGGTTTGCACATCGTTTTCTTCAGAATAGAACTGCCTTTCAGGCAGTACCATTCACATGTCTCCACCATGTATCTAAGACGGGAAAATCCCGAAGAAAAGGATTTTTTGATAAAAATATCCCTTTTTTCAACTTTTTCCTCTCTGGATCCCCCCCTGTTTTAACGCAGAAATCTAAAAAAAATCTGTTAAATACTACTCGGTGGAGTGAATGTTTGTGCAAAATTTCAATCTTCTACGTGCAAAAATAAGCCCGCCAAAAAATAATGAACATAGGCTTAATAAAAGAAAATATATATATATATTTGAGAATTATGACGTCATCACCTCCTATGTCTCGACGCAGGAAGGTGTGAAACCATACGTAAGGTCTTCTACAATGCCTCTTGACTTGAAAAACAAAAAAAAACCGGACGAAAAAGCTCAAATAGGAGAGTTATAACGCAATGTACCATGAAACACACAAAAGGGATAGAGTGTGGACTGTCTGGACAGAAACACTCTCACACACACACAAACGCATTCACGCACACACATTTTCCCTTATCTCATCAACATCATTGGTAATAAACACCTCGAAGTGTAAGCTGAGTTCCTCACAAGAGAAACAATCTCCTCGTGTCAGCAGAAATAATTGATAAACAAGCGGTCACAAAAGTCAACGTGAAGAAATGAAAAAAAAATAAAGGGAGGAAAAGTAACCAATTTTATGGTTTGTTTGGGTTACAACTGGTGAACCATATTTCAGTCACGTGTTTCTTTGATCGTTTTAGAACACACAGATGCTAGCAGCGGAAGGTTTGATGCAGGATAGCCAGTGCTACATTAGTTATTGGTCTGAATAATTCTTTTGGTCGAAAAGGACCAAACCGTATTTTCAGCCAAAATCGCTATTGGTCGAAAACGACCAACTTCGTCGTGTAAAGGTTAAGAGGCATGCTTTTCATTATCAAAACTGTTCGAAGTAATACGAACATGGCTTAAGAACAGAGACGGAACTGAATTACCACTCGATTGATCTTGAGGGCAAATCACCAAAGCGTAGCTATAAACTTAAGTTCAGCATGCATTTCTCTGGAGTTGTGTTCAGTATTCCTATCTGCCAGTCATGCTTGTTCGTAGGAGTAATATGTTACAAACCTGACCTTTCGATACAGCACAATAGCAAAAGAATAAAAGGGAAGGAATTCTTGCCCTTGTGAACGTTGGATACCACCATGTGCAATAAAACTGTCGCGTCTCCTTGAAGTGATATTTTATCGAAAATAACTCGTTTTCCTTTATATAGTCTATCCGAAGTTTTTGAGGGTTTCAAAATGAGGAAATGTTACTGACAAACAAGGACGCATTTAGGGGTGGGTCCAGGGGGTCCGGACCCCCTCTGAAACCCCAACTTTTCTGTAAATTTAGCCTAATTTTGGGGATTATCTTTTAAAATTTTATTATAATTTATCCTAATATTGAAGTCGGACCCCTCCCGTAATAAATTACTGCATACGTGTCTCTGGCAATTTTCAATATATTCGTTAAATAATAAAGTAAAATAACTAAATTAGGAGCAAAAAACTTTAATAATAATAATAATAATAATAATAATAATAATAATAATAATAATAATAATAATAATAATAATAATAATAATAATAATAATAATAATAATAATGATAATAATAATTGAAGTGAGCTTAACGAGTTTCAACCGTACGACTCAACCAACGTTTGGGTGCCTGTTCGTTCCTCTCATAAAAGACATTTCATTTTAATGAAACTTGTAAGTGCCTTCTTTTAGCTCTGCGGAGTAACTATTGCTTAGAATATTTATCTGCAAAACATAAGAGGTAAAATTAACCAAATGGTGCAAGTTTCCACTTATATATATAAAACAATTTTGCAATATCAACTACGTGAATCTTGTCCCATAAAAAAGCCGAAACCCCTACACCGAAGAGCCCTCCGAGATTTGATCATTGTCCACACGGACTGAAATTGTCATTTGAAGCCAAGACTTTAATATGAAGCCAATAATTTCTTTAAAATAGACGGAAAATTCGGAAGTTATAAGCATTTTCATATTTTTGCCTTTTCCCATAAGGGAGCCGTAGCCCCCTATACTGAAGAGTCCCCCCCGGAGATTTGATCATTGTCCACTCGGACTGAATTTGTCATTTGGAACCAACACTTTAATACGAAGCAAAATATTTCTTTAAAATAGACGAAAAATTCGAAAGTTATAAACATGTTAATAATTTTGCCTTTTCTCATAAGGGGGCCGTATTAGCCTACACTGAAGAGCCCCACGAGATTTGATCATTTACCACTTGGACTGAAATTCTCATTTGAAACCAAAACTTTAATATGAAGCCAAAAATTAAACTTTTACATCAATTTAAACTGACTGGGTTCCGGTTCCCCCCACTATTGTTTAGTTTAGTTAAGTGGTAATTTGTGACAGCTTCACATCATCAAAAGAATGTTTCACTTCCCCTCCCCTCCCCCAGGAGTTCGTGCTGGATCCACCACTGGAATCAATAGACACTCTTCCTATTCTTTTTGTCACTCTTGATTGTGTAGGGGCTCCCTCGTACAAATAAAGAAGCGGTAATATTACAATCAAGGGGCGCTTTATATTAGGTATTTTTTTAGTTACCTACCCCTAACCGCAAAGGGTCATCTTTCGTAGAATAAAAAATATTACGTGATATTCCAGTCATGAAAGGGGAGAGGATGCTGTAAATATATTTCTTATTCATTTTGTCTGTCCTGCTTATCAAAAATTACTTTCTGTTGGAAGGGTACTGAAATGAGAGGGGCAAAATAAAAAGTCGTACCCCCTCCTACATGGTTGCTCAAATAAGTACTAAAGAAAGCATTTTAAACTAAGATATTTAAGATTTAAACTAGGAAACTAAGATATCCTTACATTATGTAAGGATGGCATATTCAGGATTATTATTATTATTATTATTATTATTATTATTATTATTATTATTATTATTATTATTATTATTATTATTATTTGAATGTTTTTGGAGCACCGAAATTTTGTGAGACGAACAATGATATGTAGAGGTTTAAGATGGGTGGTCATAGAGAAGGAAAAACAGGATTTTTCTCTCTCTGACTCTCTAACGTAAAGATTATGTGCTGAAGGTAAGAAGCATCATCATTCTACAATAGGTTGCTTTTACGTAGAATATCAATTACTTGAGTTCTCCTCCTTGGGTCTACTTACCTTATGTAGTAAATTCAAAACAATTTCAATTCAATACAAATACATTGTAAAACTTTTCCGTAATTAAACATCAAGGGCAGTGGTGTCCAATTATAATAAGCCTGAGGGCCATAACTGTCTTTACTAGTAAAGTGGAGGGCCGCAGCTAATAATAATAATAATAATAATAATAATAATAATAATAATAATAATAATAATAATAATAATAATAATAATAATAATAATAATTATTATTATTATTATTATTATTATTATTATTATTATTATTATTATTATTATTACACTACAAAAGAAAAATATAAAAAATATATTTGAAATTTAACATTCCTATTCAATGTGACTAATGAGGATGACTAGCAGCGTTTACAAGGGCTTTGGTATCTACATCCATTCCTCTTGTAAAAGATGTAACCCGCAGATGTAAGAGAGAAGAATCTCCAAGGCAGCTTCTGGAGCGATTCTTTGCAATTTTCATGGTGGAAAATGCACTTTCGCACAGATAAGTACTACCAAACAGTGACACTATTTTCCAACACAACACACAAAAGCTAGGGAAACGTTTGTTAGAAAGTAGTCTGAAAAATCTACTCCTTTCTTTGTTCTTGTCTGAAACAATGGGTCAGACTGAAAGTCACAAAGTTCGAGCTGTAAGTTTGGAGCTTGTTCTTCGATGTTTATTGTCAACAGAGCCGTAGCTAGAGATTTCGGCGCCCGGGGCGAAGCATAATTTGGCGCCCCCTACACTCACCACACCAAGTTTTTCCTTCCCTTTATTTTACCCATAAGAAAAGCAGCAGCTATTGTTATACTACACTGGTTTTTATTAAGCTGCTTGGGCAGACCATTGCAAAAGCCAAAAGCGATCATTATGTATTCTTTTACAAAAAAGAGTTGCTTTCAAGAGGCGTATTTTGGAATTTTTGTTAAACTTGACAAAACTACCTTTGGTTGTACAGAAATCCATTTGAAGAACAGTTACGGAAATTTACAACACTACTATTTGTAACGTTTCATACTATCGATAAGAAATGAAATTTCAATACATTAGAAACCATATACTTTAAAAATGTTCAAAATGGGTGACAGCATTAATGTTCACTAATAATGGTAAACTTTTGTAATTTTATTCTGTATGTGAGCACACAAATAGCAATTTACTTTCGATTCTTTCAATATCAGTAATTAAACGGGTTGAACTTGTTAATGATAGACTTTCTTTTATTACCCTCAGGGGTCAGTGGTATGATACTATTGTTTTAAATGCATATGTCCCAACAGAAGATAAGGATGACGATATAAAAGACACTTTTTAAGAAGAAGTATCACGGGTATTCGACCAAGTTCCGCACTACCATATGAAAATTCTATTAGAGGATTTCAATGCGAAGGTAGGGCGACAGGATGTTTTCAAACCGGTTATAGGGAGACTTCATAAGGAACGTAACGACAACGGAGTTTCCTGAACTTTTGAATATCCAAAAAGCTTATCGTGAAGAATACAGAGCTTCCACATCGCGACGTTCATAAATATACATGGACCTCACCAGATGGAAGAACACACAATCAAATTGATCACGTTTTAGTAGACAGAAGAAAACAGTCTAGCATAATTGATGTTCGCTAGTTCAGAGAACCTGAATGTGACACTGATCACTACCTAATAGCAGTGATAACTAGATAAAGAGATTATTTGTTGAATAAGGAGAATATTCAACATCTGAAAACCGAGAGGTTTACTTTAAACAAATTAGAGGAGAACCAGGCGAGAGGGAAATACCAGATTGAAGAGTAATAAATTCTTGTTTCTAGAAGCTTTTGAGAGCTCTAACGTTGAGGATACTTGGGTTCAAATTAGAGATAGCATTAAAATTTCAGCAGGAGAAAAATTCAGGCACACGAAAATACGTAGGAACAAATCATGCTTCGCCCAGGAATGCCAAACTAACGGAGAAGGGAAAATAGCGTTGGCTACAAAATCCGAACGATATAACTACACTAAATTTCGTTGACATCAGACGGAAAATTCCAAAATGTTTAGAAGAGAGAAACGCGAATTTTTGAAAGCTTAAATTAATGAACTTGAAGATAATAGTAAAAGAAAAAATCGGGACGTGTTCAAGGGCATCAACGATTTTAAGAAAGACTATTAACCTCGCGCGCATATATTAAAGATAGATGACGGAACAATTCTTACTGATACAGATAGCATCTTGAATAGATGGAAAGATTTCTTTTACGTGTTCCTTAAAACAGCCGAAAACTAATGTTCGTGGGGAAAGGGAAATGCACAGCAGAACCATAAATTTCATAACCTAGCCGAACAGAAGTAGAAGTTGCTATAAAGAAATTAAAGAAACACAAATCTGCGGGTGTAGACGAAATTCTGGATGAGTAAATTTTAGCTAGAGCGGAAAGTTGTGGAACAAGATACAAAAAGTTTATGCACATTCTCTTTATGTGGAACAAAGAAGAATTGCCACAAGAGTGGAAAGAATGAATCATTGTTCCAATTAAGAAGAAAAGCAACAAAGCGGATTGTAATAATTATCGAGGTATTTCTCTTGTGTCAACATCCTATAAAATCATCTCAAACATTTTATTAACAAGATTGATCCCATACGCGAATGAAATTGTTGGAGATTATCAATGTGGATTTTGACGAAATCAATCAACTATGGACCAGATATTTACCATCGACAAATACTCGAAAAGAAATGGGAATACAATACCCCAGTACATCAATTATTTATTGATTGTAGAACGACTTACGATTCTATTAGGAGATAAATATTATACAACATTCCTGCAGAATTTGGAATACTGAGTAAAGCTAGTTAGATTAATTAAGATGTGTTAAAACGAATCCAAAGTAAAGTCCGAGTGGGAAATTTCTATTCCACGAGCTTCCTCGCTGAGAATGGCCCGAAACAAGGAGATGCGTTGTAGATTATTATTATTCAACTTTATTCTGGAGTACGCTATAAGGAAAATCAAAGATAGCAACCAGGGCCTAGAGCTAAATAGTATTTACCAGGTTATGACGTATGGTGATGATGTAAATCTACTAGGAGAAGATAGAAGAACAACAGAAGGAAATGCAGAGGCATTATTAAACTCTTGCAGGGTTAGAAGAGAATGCAGAAAAAACTAAATACATGGAAGTTCACTGGGATTATAATACTACAAATTATGGATGCGTCAAAGTATCAAATAATATTTTCGATAAAGTGGATACTTTCAACTATCTAGGACCAATATTAACAGAGCAAAATCATATCCACGAAGAAATTAAATGTCAACTGAAAGCAGGGAATTTGTGTTATTATTCAGTTCCAAATCTTTTGTCGTCGCGAATTCTGTCGCCAAGTCTACGAGGCTCAGGTGTGCAGGTGGTGTAGCGAGAATGAAAGAAAGGAGGAGCGCTTTCAAAGTTTTGACTGGAAATCCCATCGGAAAACCTGCATTAGGAAGACGTAGATGCAGATGGAAAGGCAATATTAAGATGAATCTCGTAGAAATAGGAATACAAAGTAGAAACTGGATTCAGTTGATTAAGGACAGAAGTCATTGGAGAGGTTTTAAGAATTTGGCATTAAACCTCCGGGTTCTATAGACTATAGAGTTAGTTAGTTATTTTACGGTAAAACATATTTTGTGACATATAATGGAAATTCAGAAGGTTTATGTTTTTTCTGTATATAGATTGATAAAACAGAGCACAACTGATATGTATTCACAGAAAACATATCCTGGCGATACAAGTAGTTGATGGAGAAATTATCCCGATAAATTCCTTCAAATTGGAAGTATTTAATATCTCAATGGAATTAAAAAGAAACACTGGTAGTGATTAGTCATTGAAAAAAGTCGAAATCCGTTGGGTTAAGTTCTGACCCTTTTAGCTTCTACTCTACGATTTCGAATTTGTTATTATTCCCCTTGTTTACCTTCATTGTTAATATTTCCGCATAAACAGCACCTTGCGTGTGTCTCTTCACTTCTCTCATTTTCATACTTTCATTTTCAGCATAGTGATTAATCCGATTGGGTAGAAAAGCGTAATTATCTAAGCAAACTTATTACCATCACAACTCTGAACACGTATTTCAGACTTCGACCGTTTCCGATTTTGAAAACACACCTGTGTACACTATACTCGAAACCTTGTATATCATATCGTCATTAACAAATCGTGTAAAAACTTGTTGTGACTCTTATGGAAACGTTTGGGTTGCGAGCGGAGCGAGCAAGAAAATTTTTAACAAGTGTATTTCCTTGCAAACCGACAATATTGATTTAATAGGGCGCCAATTCTTTTAGGGGGCGCCGCGCTGTTTACTCTTTTCCGACATCTTTTCTTTCTTCTTGCTCGTTCGGCGCCCCCTTGGTATCAGCGCCCGGGGCAACCGCCCCGCTCGCCGCCCCTTAGCTACGGCTCTGATTGTCAATGCATTAGTAAATAATGCTATGCAGTTTTTTTAATTTGTCAAAATCTGAGAATCTCGCATTAAATCCATTCATGATACTCTCGATGTTTCTACAGAACTCAGAAAAATTAAACGCTTCCTTTTCAAAATCTAATGTCAGATGATTGCAGCTTGGAAAGTATGCTAAATTGTGTTTATCACAAGAAGTGGTGTATTTCTTGCGCGCTATGGCTTCTAGGCAAAGTTCGAGGAAGAAAGGGTCTGATTTAAAAAGCTAGATCAAATATAAATTCGTTCATTGAAGTAATCGCCCCTTTCAGCAACGGTTACATTACTGACTCCAGTGTTGTCTTGGATGCCTGCTCCTTTTTGTTGTATAGAAGCGCTAAATGGATGCCTTATTCCGAAAGAAGAGTGGAAACATTAAATGAATGAATGAATATAAATTAAAATATTATCGGTTATAACAATCGTAAATCATGAAAGCTTTGTGGGCCGCAGGAAATGGTTTGGCGGGCCGCATGCGGCCCGCGGGCCGCCATTTGGACAGCCCTGATCTAGGGAAAATTAAACATTTAATAGGGACATCTGTTATCAAAATATCCAAACACGTAGATAGAAGACTATCTAGTGAGAAATATTGTGAAACTTTATAAAATTCTCCAAATTAGAATTAACATTTACTGGGAAACATTCGTTATGCGCCAGCGAGCATATGGTGAGCAGTGAGCACAGGGGAAATAATTACGAAACTGTTTGCAAACAAAATTAGGGACGCTAATGCAAGTGCGACAACGGCATTTTTTCTTTTTTTGGTATCGTCATGAGTTTTACACATACGTTACAATTTGATTCTTTCCCACATAAAAAAATAAATAAAATAACCGTAGTGTAGTGATAAAAATGACAACGGCATTTCAATGGGATCGAACCCGCTACCTTCAGCATACAGACTCGTTGCTTTAACTAACTGAGCTATTTGCTTCTTACGTTAACTGAGCCTGTTCCGGTAAAGACGATATTTCATTACGATCGTCCTACCAATTCGTCCTTTTCCATAGATAATTTCCACTATTTGCTCTATCTTTATGTTAATACTTAGCATATATTCATATATTTGGAGTTTGCAGATAATGCATATAATAAGACATACTAGAAATATTCGTTAAAAGTTTAGTTTGTAGATTTAATCCACATTTCTCTCAATGACATAGATGTCGCTGCTTCGTGTTGAAATGCAGAATTCCCTCGTGTTCTTGAAAATTTCCCACTTTAGCAGAGTTGGTAATTCTCGAGATTTCTGTCGATTTAATGTTTTTTGCTTCTAATTTCTTTATTTTAAGCTAATATCTAACACAAATATTAAAAACGGGTTTGTTATTAACCTGTCCTGCTGGGGAAACCTTCCGAAATTTCGAACATGTAAAGAAAACGGAGATATTTTCAAAAAACTTCAAAATAAAGAGACGCGTCATTTATTTTGCTCATGGTAGTACATCAAAATGTTCTTTGATATATTCTCAATAACATATAACAGCAGTGTTAACATAAGATACATACAGCATAATTAGGAAATTCCTCAAAATTATAATGTAACTACGCTACTGATTAGGACAGAAATGACAAAATGCAGGGTTATTTTCAAATGATCATAGCTCAGGCTCTAATAGCAGTAGACTCACGAAAGTTGAACCATTTTACGGAGAATACATGGAAGTTTCATAATTAGTATGGTTTACTCCCGATCCCTGTAATCAAGGATTAGGGGGTGGGAGAATCATCATCAAAGTCATCAAAATTAAATTCGTCAGTGTCTGAGGAAGGAAATTCAATTTGTTCTTCATCCCACTCCGAATCTGTGTCAATTGCTTCCAACTCGTCTCGAATGTCTTCTGAACCGAGAACATCTCTTGATGCCATTTCTACTAATACACGAAACACCAAAATCTCACAAGTAAAACCAACGGTAACAAATTTTCAAATTTTAGGGTCCGTAAAGGTAGATTCTACTGTATGTTAAATTAAAATTCGTATGCAGGAAAGAACGCGCTCACAACACTCAGTTCAGACTAACAACACATATGTGAAAAGAGAAACAATGATATCTACGTCTTACAAGGGCTGTAGGAGCCCAGAAACCCAAACTAACTCTCTTATCACTGTATGTTACCACGTGCAGAAATAAATCTTTCTTTCTCAGCCAGGTCAAGACCTCTCCCCCCGCACGCTCTATTCGCAATTACGTCCCTGGCACCAAGATTGGAAGGGAAACGTCTCCTGACTGATTATTTATATTTTCTTTCACAACACCTTATTATTGTGTTAAACCTCTGAGAACAAAACTGCGCACTTTAAAAATTTAAATGCGTTTTAAAGAGCTTGTATGACAAGTACAAACAGTCACGTTCGTTCACTTTAAAAAAACAATAACAACATAATTTCTGTATTCAGTAGTTGCCTAGTATGTCACCTGAATAAAACACGTGCAAGTGCATATATTTGATACCCAGAAAGTTAAAAAACAATTAGGTTTAGTGGGCAAACTGCAAGGTATCTATAAATAGTTACTCCGTGTCCCAAGCCTTATTTTTAGGTAACTAAATATAGTTACTTCGTGTCCTAAAGGTTAATTTGCTTCATTTTTTAACTTTCTATCATGTTGCATTACATATATATTAGTCAACAATTGCTTATCATGTCCTGCTTTTATTCATTTTGGCGTCCCGAAAGGTTTAGCCTTATCTCTGCTTCTGTATTTGTTCATCATTGCCGATCCTCCTCCACTTCCTCCTAAGTTACATCTCTTCCAGTTTGCAGACGACAGCCTTTCATGTTCAAGACAAAACAGTCCATCACCTCAACACAGCACTACAGTCTTCAAATGATGTCTTTGTTCCTTGGTAATTAAAATGGCAAATACGCCTAAACTCTGAGAAAATTCAGATCCGAAGCGACTGTCTTGCGTTTACAGAAACCAAAATCTCCTTAATCTTTCTGTTCTTGATACTCTCACCAAATCTATCAAGCATAGTATATGAGGTAGTGGAATGCATTCATATAGGTCTTGCATAGGACTGGGTAACTTGATATGATATGCAATACACAAAGTGTGCCTTTCGAGGATCTTGAGCTTACTATAGAAACTGAACTTTACATCGACCCAAGCTGTGAACCTATAGGTGAGGACAGGTCGGAGGAACACCTTGTACGTCTTGAGAATGGTAAAGGCTTGTAGTACCCAGGTTGTGCAGTAAACCGGCGAAGATTTAGTCTATTGTAGGCTTTGGTGATAAGCTGAGCTAAATGAAGTCCCATGTGAGGTAAGTATCGAAGGTGCAACCTAGGTATTTAACGTGCCTGATAGGTTTGATAAGAGTATCAAGAACAGAAAGGTTAAGGAGATTTTGGTTCCTGTAGACACAAGACAGTCGCTTGGGACCTGAATCTTCTCAGAGTTTAGGCGTAATTGTCATTTCAATTATCAACGAGCAAAGATTTCAATTGAAGTCTGTGGTGCTGTGTTGAAGTGATGGACTGTTTTGCCTTGGACATGAAAGGCTGTGTCGTCTGCAAACTGGAAGAGCAGTAACCAGTTTGGAAACCTTAGAGGGAAGTGGAGGAGGATCGCCAACAATGAACAAATTTAAAAGGAGAGATAAGGCTAAACCTTGCGGGACGCCAAAATGAATAAAAGCAGGACATGATAAGCAATTGTTGACTAAGATATATGCAATGCAACAGGATAGAAAGTTAAAAATGAAGCGAATTGAGCACACTGGTAGTTGATAGGACAGCAGCTTCGAAAAAAGCGTAAGATGCCATACCTTGTCGAAAGTTTTCTCAAGGTCGAAGAGTAGTAAACAGGAATGCTATAAACAGTTGAAGTGGTTGGTGATGAGATTAGTGAGTCGTGAGAGTTGGTCGTGATGACAATAGATATAGTCTAGGCATCAATTTGACAAAAGTGCTCTCCTTTTCAAGTTTAAGGGCAAATCATGTAGCAATTTGGCATCCGATATTTTTTGAATATATAATCATCACTGATCACACAAATGCTGGATGCCAGAGAAAACACCTCACGGCAGGGGAGGGAGAGGGGGAGAAAGCCGAAAGTTTAGCCGTTACTATTATTTACTATAAATCCGTAACCATTGGAGCTAGAGCATCCAAACTTTTTTCATTTTGTTTGTCTAATTGCCTTCTACAATTTAATTCTAGTACAGTTTTGAGCTAAATATAATGTTTTTTTTTGTTATTTTCCTTTTTACTCAGTTTTGGTTACGCGTGACGTCAGTTTTTTTAGCCACAGATTCTTTACAAAATGGAATTCGGAAAAATGTTTCCTCTAAAAGATTTCGTCATTTTTAGCTCTTTCAAAAATGTATACTTATATTAGTGTAGGACTAATAGTGCCTGAGTTATAAGCGACTTTATTCTGTCGTGTGCGAAACTGATGATTGTGCGGTCCAAAAATTACCTTCCCACAAACGGTAGATATTAGTAGCTAATGATGATTAATATATATATAATCTAGTCTGCCTGCAAGTATATAATCCTAATGATTAAGTCTCTCTATAATCTAATTAAAAATATCCATTTTTAATATCAGTTGAGGGACTTTTCGGAAAATAACGCTTGTCAAAAAAAAAAAATTCTCTGAAAAAAGAAGAGAGAGCTTTCTCTAGTACACAGTATGAGAGAGTGGATCTTCTCTGGTTCAAATGATCAGCTCGATTCAGACGATTGATTATACATTGGAAGAACTTCGAGGCTTAAAGCGAGCATAACAGCTATTAGTTGTCTAGAAACAGCATTCTTTATTCTGTAAGTGTTAACCTTTTATATTGTTAAGCTAAAAACTTAGAACAAGACGTTCCAGAATACGGAGGTCTACCGCTGACAGATCTGTATAAATCAGGGATGTAATGAAGGGTATACGCGGGTATACGGCGTATACCCACCTCTAATTTTTGGAAATTATCATGTAGCCACCTAAAATTTAGGAAGCACACGGGTATACGCTACATTCGATCCATAGTATACTCACATCATTGGAACAAACAACTGCTTTTCATGTACTATATTTCAAAATAAAAATTCTCACTAAACAGCTGGTCGTCAGGCTGTTGGCGCGAATGATATCTAAATTGTTTTAAAATGTTTGCCTTTTCGGGATGTAGGAATCGAGTTTTCCAAGAATCTCTTCTATAATGAAGAACAGCACTCTGAACCTTCAGTGTTTTTTTCTCAAGATGTCACATGCGCTGTCCTTTAAGATCCATGTAGAACTCTTAGTTTGTACAGATCAGTGGGAGACAGAGTTGAGGGTGAGGAGCAGGACCTATATTCATGTGGTGACTTTGAAACTTTTCTGTTTTGACCACAGTTTTCACGCGGTCTTTGATCCAAATTCAAAGTCTGCTAATTGGATACAATTTGAGGGAGGCAATATGGCTTGGAACAAGCTTCTTTATAAGCGCGGAAGTCATTTCCAATAAAATGTGGTTTTCAGTTCAAAGGTTAGGAGGAAATTGAATATATTTACGATAAGAAATCATTGACCTCCACAAAAATAACAACACATGTGAACTATCATCGGTCTGGTTTGAAGCATTCACCGTCGTTCCCAATATCATCAACTACAACAGCAAACCTTGGATTAGTACTGCTCATTTCTAGCCGCAACTGACATCTAAGAAAGAGCCTATTGATTTCTATAAATACTTAGGAGCTAGTACTATAGTAGTAGTTTTGCAGCAACCTACTGAGGTAAAAAAAAGAAGGTAAAAACAAACATTGTCTTTGTTGTTTTCGTTTCATTCAGATAAAAAAATAATGAAAGAAAATTGGTTAACAGCAGGGGTGGAAAACAAAAGTCAGGAAAGATTTGTACAGTATAAGCATGTAACAGCAATCTTTGATCAGTTTAATACAACTGACACTTCCAAAATATTTGCTTAGTGGTGTTTAAGCTTTCTTTGCGGCTTGACGAATTAAGAGTTGCTTCGCAATTTACAAGATGTCCAAGAAGGTGCTACAAAGTTGGTTAAAAAGGAAAAGAAACAATACCTTGTAAATTCCGCTGATGAAAAAGTAAAAGCAAAGACATCGAGGAATAGCGAAAAAAACTAAAGAATATGTTAATTTGCCAGCAACTACTTCCGAGAAAGACGTAAGTATATTTATTTATTTATTTCATATAACGTACATACGAAGCCGACACATGCGGATCTTTATCTCAACGCAATCAGCTTCTATCACAAGTCACAACGTCTTACGTACAAAACACCTTGAGCACCTGAGCTCCTCCGTGGCTAAGCGGTTAGCGTACGCGCCTTTGGCGTGGGAGACCCGGGTTCGATTCCCGGCGGGAGCTCATTTGGTTCGGATTCCACGTTAATCAGTAGGTCGACGTCTCATATAGCCTCGCTGCTGAACGGGACGTTAAACTCAAAATCAACTCAACTCAACCTTGAGCACATGTACAGAGCAGTCTCCATAAATGACCAGGAAAGCTTACAAGAGAAATTCAACAATCTTCGTTCGACGCTACATGAGAATGGCTGCAGTCTTACAGATATCAACATGGCCATCAAAAACGCCGTAACTTCCCAACACAAAGTGATGAAAAACGTTAAGAGTGAGGATTATCTCTACTACCGTATAGCCTTTCCTCGGTCGCATCTCTGGGAAACCCACCAGAATGCTTGCCTTGGCAGACCCTCCAGCCAATTGCTTTTATAAATACCATCATATTTGCCAAGTGCAGAAAATTTTGGGACAGAATAATAAAGAAAGCCATAGCTATCTCACGCGAAAGGAACAGTTTAAATAGAGACATTGGGTTTCAACTCAGCTCTATCTGCTTGGCCCCTTTTCAGGAACAAAAAACAACATTCAACAAAGCCATTTCTCGTAGCCACAACAATAGCCAATCTGGAGCCAGCATTCCCTCAGCCAATCACAAGCCCTCATTCATAGCTCTACCCCTAAATAATATATACATGTCCGGTCTCATTATAATGCAAGTGCTCCATGGACCGAGAGAGGTAAGCTGGAGTCCACGTTCCCGCAGAAGAATTATCGTCTACAGCGTACAGTAGCAGTACAAGTCTATGGAAGCAAGCAGCAGCAGCATAATTGACCGCACAATGTCCACTTCAAACTCTTAAATCGCAAAGAAAATTAACTATTATGATTGACTAAGACAAGAGTTAGGGATCGTGCCTCTTTTAAAGAGTAGTACCATCCGGCTCTTATTAGAGCCACCTTGCAAGAGAGATTTCCCTCCTCGACAATATGGACGTTAAACAAACCGAGCAGAGAGGTTTAACTATTTGCTCCCATGTTCCTCTTAAGTGACTGAGCTTAGAGTAGGCACTCTTGCATGTGCAGGCCTTGCCGACAGTCGGAGAGCAAGTGGGATGTTATGTCCCAACGGGACGACATCCCAGTTTCACAAACAATCAACTACACGTACACACACCTACATCGTAGCTCTGTATAACTTGTGGTGTTATGCCAAGGGGCTGCTTTCACCCCCCCAAAAAAAAAACCTATCCACCTTGTAAATTACTGGAAGCAGAGCGACAAAGTGCTAATACCCATTTTAGGCCCACACGGGAATTAAAAAATAAAAAAGATATATTAAAACGCCATTGAACGCAAGGATGTTACACGTAGAAGACAAACCAACAAATAGAGCAGAACAAAGGAAGTCTTTCCAGCTATCGCCAGACAGGTTGACGCAAAATACTCCTGAGAGGGAACCATCTTCTGAAGATGGCTCTTCCGCAGAAGCTACCTTCTCTCCCGCTACGGAGTCACCTAAATCCGTCTATAGCTATTCTGATGCCGCGAAATCACCTGAACTACGGAATCGGAACAACTGCTCACTTACTGGTAGAAAAAGAAATACTCAAAAAATGTCCGAGAATAACTACTAATACACCACCTCAACCTGATCGAAGCTGGTAAAGCAGATATACACCCAGTAGACCATGGTATACCGCATAATGAGATTACCCATAGAGAACCACAACAATACCCACACGAGCCAGCATCCCTCACCCAACTAGAATAAAAAGTTTTTCAATTGAATTCCATGTTAGGGGCTTTGCCTGTTTTCCGCGTGTATGGGCGATCAATCTGGATGATCTTAAAGAATGTGATTCAAAACTGTCTAAGATGATTAAGCCTGCCTCCAGTATAAAATCCTATCTACACAAAATATAATATACCTTAACTCGCAGAACATTCTGTTCGCAATAAACACATCAACAGAAAATTGGACGAAGTAGCCGTTTAAAATCTAGACATCCCTCCCCCTCTCTTCCTTCGGAAAGGAGACTACTTAGGACCTAGATAAGAAGTTAGGTACCATTTCGACATTTGCCTGGTGCTAATGAAGAAAAACGTCTCTTAGGACAGCTGAGCTGATCTGCAAAGTCTTTTTCACACCTTCTTAACCGATTTATTATTATTATTATTATTATTATTATTATTATTATTATTATTATTATTGGAATTTACATCTGTGTGAACGATCAGTAGATACGGAATTCCACAAATTAAGTCAAGGTCTCATAGATAATTGTGGATTGAATGGGACAAGGTTTAATGAAAACTTTTGTAATTTCCCGAACATCTTGAATGTGGTATTTTTCGAAAATACAAATAAGGTTCCCCTGAAATTCACCACACTGCTTCTGACACTATTAATGTTCAAAGTTCAATTTTCAGCAGTTTCCCGCGTTTGTAACCCGAAAAGGACGCCGCTTTCGATTTCGGTGTAATAAACTTTTTTTTTTTTTGCATGTTTTCCTGTCTACTTTCAACCCCAAGCGCCTTAATAGCAAAGATAGATAGATAGATAGATAGATAGATAGATACAGCAGGTCGGACAAAACCGGGTACATATAAAATAATTATTAAAAAACTTTTCTTTTGCAAGAAAAATATGTAATTACTCCAAGAACTAGTACAGTAACAATGAATACAACTGAAAAATACGTGAGCTTAAAAAGTACGGAAAATATAGAGAGCTAAACTAAAATATATTAGACCAATAACATAGGAAAAATAAATTTAGGTCATGATTTTATTAAATTTAAGAACAAGTCACAAATAAAAGTTTCATCATATTCGTCCACAAGCTTCGTGTGCCCATCCTTTACAGTTAAGACACTGTATCTAACCTTCTCAGATTTACACTGTACTACCTGGTTCTGTCCGACTGTTGATGTCCCGGTTTAATCCTACTACGCCATTAATCAGAACTACAGGCCTAGCACCTCTCAAAGAGCTCAAAAACCCTGATTCAAAACATGAAATAACAGCAGGAAGAGTTATTATTATATGTTGTATACTTACATAAGTCAATCTTCCAGTGATTAGGAACAGCAGTATATTATCGATGGGAGACAAATCAAAACTTTTCTACTCAAATTCTTCAACATATCGCCAACGACAAAGGAGCCACTTACTCAGCTTTCTCTTAAACTAAGAATGACATGGCGGCTATTTGCAACTTTCTCCATGCGTTGGCTGACAGATAGTGGTACTAATATAGCCAGAAAACCCAGGTCCCGGTTTTATCCACCTACCAGGTTTTATCCGAATTTCCCCTATATTCCCTTAGTACATATTTTACAAGAAATGCAACTGATATTCTCTATACTACCGACGACAATAGCTTGTACGTTTAGTTAATTAATGACCAATTCCAAACATCAATCTTTATCATCATCTATCTATTTACTCCAAGTGTTAATCAATAATTAATATTTTAATTTATTTTATATTTTAACTAGTCTTTAGCTAGCTGGGGGCCTCCACCTCCAGACCCCTGCGTTTTCTTGACCTGCGGCCTCGCACCTCTTAAATCCACAATTCAACCAAATTTCAAGTTTCTTTTCATATTTCAACTATCTAAAATATAAGATTCTGTACTCCAAGAAAACACCTATTTAAATAACACGAAATTTCTTCATTCCCCTTTATCCCTTAAAAACTAAAAATATTAACATATGCCAACATATCGGACCGAAAATCCGGACGTTGACATATACAATTTTATCCACATATAACTGAATGTATTAATAACCATAATAGCATGGGGGCAATTTGAAGAGTTTTCTTATAATAAACTTAACCATTAAATTTTAGGTAGAGCAAATAATTAGTTAAGATGGATGAATTATATTGTAGAAATAAAAGTGGAGATATCAGATCAGAATATTACCCAAATCTGGTGCTAAGGCCTTACGTTAAAATTTATAATAACTGCCATAATGAATTTAGAAGATAGGAAAAGAATTAAACGAATTTTGAGACAAGGTCGAATAATAAAGTGTGATATCAATTAATAACCAGCATTGTACTCACCCAGACTTTGACGAGTGAAAATTTTAAGATGTCGATCCTTCCAGTCAGACGGTCACTTCAGAACTCTCTCTAATTCCCTACTCTTTTTCGTTCACCTACCTTTTCTTCCTAGTTTTGGTAGCGTCATTTCTTCCGCTTACCATTACATTTTTAGACTTACTTCATAACGTGAAGTAGGAAGTGTTATTATTTCCTTGATACATTGCTACGTAACATATTTTTATATTTCCTATTTAAAAGAATGTTTTAACTAGACATAGTTTTAAATTATTATGAGACTTCCTTGATTTCTTTGCATGTGTGAATAACCTACAGCACCAGACTGTGGATTGAATTTTATTTGCATTTAATATAACAAGGTTTACAAAATATTGAAGCCAAAATCAATAAAATATTAATCGCCCTTCACCAAAATGCTTTAGTCATATTACAATATTAATTTTTGGCAATTTTGCTGTACGTTAGTACCGAAGCCTATAATCATGCCAAATTTCATCATTCTAATCCTGGCGGAAGTGCCTAAAGATTTTGGGATATAGAAGATGCTCCATATAAATAACATGGGAGAGATTTTTTAGTGGATTTTTTTATTTTGATGAATTACCTGGGTAACGCTAACAAAAACGTACAAGCATACCGAATTTTAAGTTTTTATTTCAATTCTAAGTACAGTAAAACCTGTCAACCTGGCTACCTCTCTAAGTTGGCCACCTGCCTATCTTGGTCTGGTTCGTCTTGAATCTGCATTTTCCCATAAGACATTCGTTACTTATTAACCTACAAGTTGGCCACCTGTCTATCTTGGAAGTTGGCCGCATTGAAGCATTGTTTATCCTATGACGATAATGGTAAATTTTCCTGCGTATCTTGGCCACGCGAAATATTTGTTATTTTTCTTACTCTCGTATTCCCATATGAGAGCCAAATGTTCTGTATTTGTTACTGGATACAGAAAAGCATAGATTCCTACGATTTGTTCTTGGAGGTCAATGGCCAGAACACTACCCTGACAAAGGGGTGGTGGAGGAAGATGCGAATAAGAAAAGGCACGGAGCTCCTCCGTAGCTAAGCGGTTAGCGTACGCACCCTTGGCGCAGGAGACCCGGGTTCGATTCCCGACGGGAGCTCATGTGGTTCGGATTCCACGTTAATCAGTAGGTCCACGTCTCACATAGCCTCGCTGCTGAAAGGGACGCTAAACTGAAATTCAACTCAAGAAAAAGCACGTACAGGAATTCAGGAAGTGGTTTGTAGGTATTTGTTTATCCTGTTTGTTTTGGTAAAACCATTAACTATATCGGTTCCTTTCATCAGTGTTGAACTTTAGTAATTCCGGACAATTTTCAAGGTTAAAGCTAACCATCTCAATTGTCAATTTATTGGCACCTAACTGCGTGTCGAAAGGTAGCGGAGGTTTTGAGATATGAATTTCCTTAAGATTTTCTCAAAACATCTTTCGCTTCAAGGGAAACACTTGTAGCTCATTAACAAAAGGTAGTTAACTAAATAATTAGAATGTACATACAGGGTTTTCATAAAATCTAGACGGATTTAATTTGCTTATAATTTTCATAAAAATGCTCATAATGAAATCAAATAAAGTGCAAACGGTAGCGGAAGGATTAAATTTTTAGTTGGCAACACTGTTAGATAAGCGGCAACTCTGAACACGTTGAGAGAGGGAGAGGGAGGGCAAGGGTCAGTTTCTTATGTTCTGTGGTACGCAGAGCTAAAATCACCAATTCTGGTGTGTCGAAAGTTCACCAAAGAGTTCAAAAAGCCGGCACCGATTGAGAGTGCAATCCGAAAGTGGCATGCTAAGTTCTTGGAGACAGGAAGCGTCCTGGACCGTCCTCGAAGTGGGAGGCCGCCAATATTGCAGCGCCGCCTACGCGAATGTGTGGACGTAAATGGCGCCCAGTTGGAGGTGTGACGGTGAATGAACTGAGCTGGTGCAGATTACAGGTAAAAATATAATCCTTCCGCTACCGTTTGCACTTTATTTGATTTCAATATGAGCATTTTTATGTAAATTATAAGCGAATTAAATCCGTCCATACTTTATGAAAACCTTGTATGTGCAAAAAACAATAAAAATCATACATCTAGAATGAACCACCATGAATAAATTTGTTATTAATAACTGGTTTGCTACTTTTCAAAAAAAAAAAAAAAAAAATATATATATATATATATATATATATATATATATATATATATATATATATATATATATATATATATATATATATAGAGAGAGAGAGAGAGAGAGAGAGAGAGAGAGAGAGAATATTTGTCTCTGCCGAGAAAAATCATATAAACTGGATATAAATTATTCAATTTATAATTTTACTTTTCTTGTTTTAATCTGAATAACTTTGTGTGCTACAATATCAGTTTCAATAAACTGCGTACGTATGTTTCGATTTTATGGTTGTTTGTGTTATTGTGTTTTCCGTCCGAATAATTCAGTGTACCAGGCTAGTTTTCAGGAAGAAAAATGTACATATATTAAATATATTGTAGTAATTTTTTCTAGTATGTACCATCATTTAAAAGTAGCCGTTGTGCCATTGCTTATTAAAACTATTCAATCAAGTAAAACTAGAAATCCTCTTCTAAAAATACACCAATCACACTTATTTTCTGTAAGTTGGCCACCTATCTAAGTTGCCCAGTTTTCAATGGAACCGGTGGTGGCCAATATAGACAGGTTTCACTGTACGTAAAATACGACATTATAGGTTTAAAAAAGGCCCATTTAAATAGCATGGGGAATTTCTTTATCCCCCTTTAGACCTCTAAAAAATTTAAAATATTCACTTTGGGCAATTTTCCTGTCGGTTAGTCCCGGACAGCGACAATCATGCCAAATTTCAACGTTCCAGGTCAACCGGAACTACTCGTTATTTTATGTCATTTCATGTAGTTTTATATACAGAGTGTAACGGAGGTAATGCAAATAGCGGTAGGTGATTCGTGACATCAAAAGAAGACAAAGAGTCCTCTTTCATATTGTCGAATTCCGCGTCGTGTATGTGTGACAGGGTGCCAAGTTGGAATGGAAAATTAAATTGTGACGATTGCAACGGAACAGAAAAATGTGCACATACTTCGAAAGGTGATTCGTCACATGTTGTCGAGTTCCGCGTCGTGTATAAGTGACAGGGATGCCAACTTCAATACGAAACTCGAATACAGGCAATTATAACGGAATAGAAAGAGTGCACATACTTCGGAAGATGATTCGTCACATCGAAAGAAGATAAAAGTTCACTTGCATGGTGCATTGATGTGCACATCTTTCTATTCCGTTCCAATTGTCACGATTCGAGTTGCCTTTCCAAGTTGGCACACTTGTTACTCGTACACGACACGTAATTCGACAACATTCAAGAGAACATTTTGTCTTCTTTTGATATCACGAATCACCTCCCGGAGTTTGTGCACATGTTTTTGTTACGTTGCAATTGTCACGATTCAAGTTTCGATTCCAAGTTGGCAACCCTGTCACTTACACGACGCGGAATTCGACAATATGCCAAAGGACTTTTTGTCTTCTCTTGATGTCACACATCACCTACCACAGTATTTGCATTACCTCCTGTTACACCCTCTATATGCAGGATTTACCGAAACTATACTTTTTAAACATGATACAACTGTCATTTGATGCGAGAAAGTGTGCAAAAGATTACGTCAGTTACAAATGTGAATATAGAGCTCTAAGGAAACAAGTTATATATATATATATATATATATATATATATATATATATATATATATATATAGAGAGAGAGAGAGAGAGAGAGAGAGAGAGAGAGAGAGAGAGAGAGAGAGAGAGAGAGAGTTAGTTTCAAAACAACACCGACAACGTTTGGGAGGTGATTCCTGACACCAAAATAAGACAAAAAATATAGACCAACCTGGATGCACAAATGCTTCCTTTCGGAGTCATAAGCTACCGTAAACATGAAAAATGAACTTAAAATTTCCATAGCTCGAAAACTATGGGACATACTGTATTTGGGTCAAGACTTTATTTAGGAACTAGTATGTGCCTATCCAAATATCCAAGTTTCAGAATCCTGCCGTACTTCAGCAACAATATTTATAGAGGTAGTTGGACCCATAGTTTTGGAGTTATGGACGTTTAAAGTGTCATTTTTTCGCATTTTCGGCAGCCGATAGCTCCGAAAGGAAGCATTTGTGCACTCAGGTTGGTCTATACTTTTTGTCTTATTTTGGTGCCAGGAATCACTCCCAAACGTTGTTTTGAAACACCTCTTTCTCTCTCTCTCACTCTCTCTCTCACTCTAGAGAGAGAGAGAGAAAAAGTGAGAGAGATGTAGTATCATTAGTTAAGTTAGCAACGTCCTTGGCATGTAATGCACGAATATGTTACAGTCAGTCAATAATCCATTTTATAACTCTGTAATTACCAGAAAGGTTAAGTTTCGAAAAACAAACCAAACTCTTTTCTGCCGTATTTACGAGTTGTAAATGACTAATGTTATGTTTTCAGTTTTTTTGTGAAAATGTTGATAAAAATGTCAAGTATGACAGGCTTATTAGGAAACACTAGCACACAATGTATATACAATGACGTGCAATTAATATGTAGGCCATTCTTAGAAAAAGAATAAAGACAGTCAACATAATACCTGGTCATTTTGTGAAAGTTATGGTGGAAATTATTACTTAGAAATAATATGTTGTAGTATTTGTAATTCCACTTTGTAAAACTTGTAGGAAGATATAATTTATAAAGCAAAATAGCTTCTTTTAAGGTATTGAAATCAGATAAATTCCTTTTATTTCATTATCTAGATAGTAGAATATCTAATGCCATAAATTCTGAGAATCTCTTTTATTTAAGTACAGAGCTTAAATAATATTCCTTGGAGGAGAAGATGCTACTTTGAGAATTGGGCTCTTAAATGGGGAAAAGGGAACAATTTCTATATTAGAAATTTTGACTATTGTAAAACTGGCACGTTTCAAGATTCACTCAAAGTTTTCGTAAGAAAAAAAAATCAAAATTTTATGATGGTTCTATTCAACGTTTCGGCCTTGTAACGGCCCAGAATTTTGGATTTACTAAAATTGTTCTGCGCCGGTACAGTACCATTTTTTTTTATTCTTTTAACATGTCTTTTTATTGAGGAATCTAATCCTTTGTAGTACGTACTTGGATTCATTATTGTTTATTGTATTGTACGCTTCCAAATGATTTATTTCTGGTTACGCTTATGTATACGTGCACCATGTCTTAATGAAACATAATCGATCGGGCGATATCATTAATATTATGATAACTAAGATTTCATTTAAATAATCTTTTAGTAACTTTTCTGCATTAATAAATGTTTAAGTCGCCATTATTATTCAACTTTGTCCTGGAATACGCTATAAGGAAAATAAAAAATAGCAACCACGGCCTAGAGTTGAATGATATTCACCAAGTTATGGCATATACTGATAATGTAAATTTAATAGGGAATGATGCAAGAACAATAGAAAGAAATGCAGAGGATTTTTTTTTTAAATGCTTGCAGAGACATAGGTTTATAAGTAAATGCAGAGAAAACTAAATACATGGAAGTTCGTCGGGATCGTAGTACGGCAAATGATGAATGCGTTAAAATATTAAAATATTATTTTGATAAAGTGGATAGTTTCAAATATCTAGGATCACGAAAATCATATTCACGAAGAAATTAAATGTTGACTAAAAGCAGGGAATTCGTGTTACTATTCAGTTCAAAATCTCTTGTCGTCGCGAATTCTGTCGAGGATATATAAAACGATAATCATGCCTGTTGTTCTATATGGTTGCGAAACATGGTTGCTTACTCTGAAAGAAGAACGAACATAGACTGAAATTATTTGAGAACAAAATCCTTGACGAATATTCGGACCCAAGAGGAACGGGAATGGGGAATGGCGGAAACTTCATAACGAGGAACTACATAATTTATACGTTTACCAGACGTTGTTAGGGTCATGAAATCTAGGAGGCTCAGGTGGGCAGGTCATGTAGCAAGGATGGAAGAAATTAGGAACGCTTTCAAAGTTTTAACTGGAAGTCCAATCGGAAAACGACCATTAGGAAGACCTATGCGCAGATTGGAAGGACAATATAGATGGATCTCGCAGAAATAGGAATACACAGTAGGAACTAGATCCAGTTGGTTAACGATAGAAGTCATTGGAGAGGTTTTGTGAACGCAGCATTGTACCCCGGGTTCCGTAGGCCACAGAGTTAGTTATGTTTATGTATAAGTAACATAAAACTCCCGTCAGTAAGAATCGTGACCAAAATAATAGAGTAAAGGAAGGGGGCCAATCCGGACAGTTCAGGTATTTTGTATTGTAGCCATCTTAATTCAGCGGAGAGAGCCATTATGTTCTGGTCAAATATTCTTTGGAGTTTAGTCTAGATATAACACATGATAATAAAGTGCTAGCCTGTTGCTCTTAATAATGGCATTTAGCAAAAGAGAAGATGCCATTTTACTGGAAATTGCGAAAGAGGTGGGCGAATCCGGACACTAGTGGAGGCGAATCCGGACGAAGTAGAAAATATTCTTAAAATCAAAATATTGTTACAAAATCATCAGACACATTAAATGCGATATCAACACTTACCTTATATGTTTTCTTAATACGAATGACTTTAAGTAAGGATAGGAAATATTATATAGGTTCATTTCCAAGTATAAACATGTGCAAAAGATCAACAGGATGTCTATCTTATCTGATTCTGAATGAAAAAGTCAACATTATAACTTTTCTGAGTAAAGACCTTAAACACTAGTTCTCTTATGCAGAGTCCTTCTGACGCGTGATTATTGCCATACTAAAGAGTTCGACTAACATGTTTCCTGCAGTAGTCAAGCCTTTAGAATGACGCTAATCATACGTCAAAAGGACTCTGCATTAGGTGGTAGATTTCTAGTAGTCTAATGACTATTGTTTAGTTAAACGTGAATCACACAGCCTAGTTAGCCACAGTATGGTTACATCACATTAGAGATTATACTACATAATTTCTTGCAATAAAACCGCTGTTGAAATATGAACATTACAAGTTAAATGCACTTTCCATATACGAATGAACAATTAACACCATCACCAACACATCATACATGATACCATATTTTGCAATTTGAGCATTCTATCCGAGTACCATGTTTATGAGTCACATGCATAATAATGTTTACCGCAAAAGCTACAATTACCATAATCACTTGTTTTGGTCAACGCACTAGCAATTTCTTCTGTAAAATGCAATCTCTTTCCATAGGTAAAACGTTCCTCTGGTGATTCCCTGATGCTACGTTCCCTTTCTCTGTGCGTTAGTTGGACAAGAGATTTTTCTCCAGCTTTTTCTAGCAGTTTTATCGACCTGTTGTGAGCTGCAAGTCCGATTCGTCCACATTATACATCCGCTCGGGGTGATTGCATAACGATATTTCTGTCATAATAGAAACGGATCATAGTTTCTTTATTAAACCCTTGCACGCTTGCATTGGATAGGTTTAGTGGTTTTCTCAGAGACAAATTGTGCCTCTTGACAAAAAATGAGAACCATGCTAATCGTTTGTTTGAGTTAAAGTGACCTGGAATATTTTGTACGGAAACAAAATCAAAGGCCAACTTTTGCATATCGTGGTGGGTAATGCCGAATCCTCTCTTTTGAAAAGTAGAAATTCTTTCTGCGAGTATTTTTTTCTACTGCAGCACTAATAACACTTTGACGTCCAGCCTTTCTAATTGGAAGCTCTTGTTTTATTTCTTCAGGTAGTCACGCAAAGTAGATTTGGAAACATTAAACGTTTCAGTTACTTCCCGGATTGACATGCCTCTCCTAGACGTAGCCACAGCATTGTAAAGTCATCTTCTGTCCATGCTTATGTTGTTTTCTTATGTATTGTCTAACCATCTGAAAAAAATAATCAGACGTCACGAGATTAGTTCAATGAATTGTGTAAAATTTAACATAAAGTAAAATATAACGTGTACTGTCATCTTCCCTTCACAGAAAGTAGCACTTCATGTGCCTACAAAATTTACCAGAGTGCACATGTAGGTGCACGGTTTAAACTCTACTGCAGACACACTTTTAACTCATGCACAATTATTCGAAATGCTTATCAACAAATTCGTGGATGTTAGAGGTAGTCAGTTTGAGCAGTTACTGTAACTAAAAGATGAGAAGTGAAGAATCATACCGAAAACAATCACGCATATACTGAGATAAAATGTAGAGAAAACAGGTTCCGTCATTACAAATTTATTACCGGTGAAGCATAACTAAATAAAACATGTGTTTCTTCACTAAAAATATTCCTTGCTGAATACAGAGCCATCTAACACGAGTCATGAAGAAGTATACGACAGATTAGCATTGTTTATTGCACATTTATTTTGAAATGACAACGTGCGGATTTCCCATTGAAGAAACCATAGTGCAACTAGTTTTTTATTGATTAGAGTGCCATTTACTTATCGAATAAAATTAACGCATTTTCCCCCGAGGATCCGAGTTTGATATAAAAAATGGCGTCCCTATTTAAATTTTCAAAGTGGCTCCATATCCCACCCCAGGAAGATCGGGGTGGGCTAATTTTGTAACAGGTAATTTTCCTGTCCAAAATAATATTTTATTTCGAAGGTTTTTATCGTCTTGTTCATTATTTCTAGAAATATTTTGCAGCGTATATGTGCCTATGTATATTTGAACTCACCTTCTACAAATATATTTAGTCTAAGCTATTTTTATTTTGATCTCATACAGTGGCGTATTTACGATTTTGTTTCGGGGGGGGGGGGCTTTGCTAATTTTCGGGGAGGGCTTTGCCTGAAAATGTGAAAATTCTGCAAGATATTTCATATACTTTACTATGGTAAGTAAGATTTCGGGGGGGGCTTAAGCCCGGAAGCCCCCCCCCTAAATACGCCACTGATCTCATAGATTTAATATGAAAATGTCCGAAATAGTCCTAATGGAAAATAGGTGTCCGGATTCACCTTACATTTATTGTCCGGATTCACCCCCCCTGCACACCGTTAACTTTATTTATCAGCTGAAGTGGCGTCGAGTAACTGAGCTCTGACCTTGCCCCCCCATTATTTTGAAATGACCCCTTAATGTATATAGTTTCATTTGGAAATGTAGTTTTTGTATGCGTTACTGGTTAATTGAGATAATGGTGTCATATAATAGCTGCCGTTGCGTGAGTACGTATTGGTTATTTGTCTTTCCGTGGAGTTAAGAAAGCTAGAGAAATTGCATTTTAATTACAATTCAAAGTAATTTATATTGCAGTTGCGTATTTCTTTAAATGTTGTAGCATATGTTTGTAGTATTTACTGTTTTTCATTTTCTAAGAGTAATAACATACATTTAATTTCATGTGTGGAATTATAATCCCAGTTTCAGTATAACTTCTACAAAACAAGCCTCTTTATTCATTACTATGATTAATATTAGCCTTTCTATTTATTTGTTTTGCAAGTTTGTTATTAAATAATCTGATCACCCAATTTTTCAGACAGAATTTTAAGATGTTAATGAGCAAGGAATCAAATCTTTTCTTATACTTTCGTTGTTTAAGAGTACAAAGGCAAAGAGCTAGTACCTACTTGCATTTTGCTCTTGTCAATTCACTTAATAAAATACGAAATACGATATACGATATTTTAACTGAAAAAGATAGTATCTTATTAGTTATACAAACAAAGTGTTAGAACAACCAGGAAAACTAACATTGATATACAAATATTCAGATCATGTGTGGCCCCCTCCGCTTTTAAGTCTAATCGCCGCCACTGGTCTACATTGTAACATTTATATTACTAACTTCAACTACTCTGGATAGGTAGTTACATATTTGCCCTAAGTTCGTCAAAATAGGATTATTGAACTGCGTAAGACGTAATTTACTCCATGAATGTTCAATGATAACTCATAGAATATTTCTTGATATTTCTAAGATTTCAACTTATGTATTTTCGAATACTTTTCAACATTTACCTTAAATTTTCACAAAATCTTCCTAATAAGTTGAATCTATATCCATTCATAATGGCTTCCTTACGCATTACATCTTAACTGCCTTGAAAAATCCGTGTGGCCTCAAAATTTAACAACGTAAATGTTCAGATCTGGCCATAAAAGAAACTGATATCTTCGGTACCGGACCATTGTCCATAACAACATTCACACACATGTTTATACAGATTATTGTTACAACACTTGTTGGATGTACTCGGATAATGTTCCCAAAAGTTATGGGTCAATTTTTGCTTCTACCAGCTGCTTATATACTTATGTAGCATATATCAGTTGTTTCAAATAAAATGTCTAACGCTTTAAGGCACTCTGTTGGTCGATATATATTATACCAAATTTATATATATATATATATATATATATATATATATATATATATATATATATATATATATATATATATATATATATATATATATATATATATATATATATTGCTTAATTAATACTTTAGAGATTATCTTGTAACAGAGATTGTATTCTACATTGTAATGCCAATTGTAAAACTTTTGATATTGCTAAGATGTTCTAACTTTTGAAGGCACAAAATCTAGAAAGAAAAAGAAATTTCTAGGCAGATAAGTTAAACAAAATGTACATAATTTTTAACAGGATAATTATAATTTGGAACAGAGTAAAATATATTTAATGAAATTGTTACTCAATTTTATATTAGTAAAACATTAGTTATATCTACTACCAATAATCTTAATTTATTTTGATAAATTAATGTATATTAATTTCTACATTAAATTAGGTCTTCGTCAAGAACTGACTAATGGATGGTATGATATTACTTCTTCTTGTATCAATGGCCACAAGTAAAAAATATGGAAATAGTTTTAAAAATAGTTCGTTTGGTAAAGATTACTTAAGCATTACAAACTGCATAAACGATATATTAATTTACTATTTTAGTGAATCAAAAAGTTGCATTTTGTTTAGTGATGAAGACGATTATTCAGATATTGTACTGAAAGACAATCACGTTAGAACAGTGTTAACACTAAGCACGGATGACTCAACTTCAAGCAGAAGAGAGAGTGAAGTTTCTTTTCAGTTGTTCAGCAAATCTGCAAATGTCGGTTATGTTATATTTCTCGGAGGAACAACGTCCTTTGAAAGTGCCATAACTATACTGAAGCAATACTCGTTTTGGAGGCCACAAAACAAAATGTTAATTGTTTCTAACGCTATGTACAATGATCAAGACATCATTAATGTTTTCGACTGTGCTCTACGAGAAAATATTATAAATGTTGTTCTGCTTACGTCATCAATATCTTGTAATCATAGCTCTGTGATCAATTTATATACCTTCTTTCCCTTTGGTGAAGGATACTGTAAAACAGCGATAAATATAGAGCTATTGGATACGTGGGAGCGAGGAAAGTTTGTAAAGGGAAGAGATTTATTTCCTGACAAACTGAACAATTTGTATAAATGTCCAATATCTGTTGCTGCTTTTTCACAGGAGACTGTGTTGTACGTCAAAGATGATGGCGCAATTGATTTCAGAGGAGTCCAAGGACAATTGATGACTACATTGGCAGAAGAACTGAATAGCTCGTTAGATTTGAAACTGTTCCATAATTGGTTAGAAATGGGTTTTCGTCTGAAAAATGGCACATACACTGGAAAGAAGAGAGATGTTATATTAGGCCAGTGTGAGGGGATTTTTGGTATTACAACAATCATACTGAAAGATTTTCTGCATTTTGAAGCATTTTATGCGGATTTTGTTTATGTGACTTTTTCGGTTCCAGCTCCCGATATTTATCCCTCTTGGATGACTTCCTACTTACCCTTTCAGCAGAGTGTCTGGATTCTAACACTAGTATTCTACATCCTGGTCTCATTTGTACTATGTTTTATATCCAGGAAATTATCTGTCTGTCAATTGAAACTTAGTTCAATATTTCTTGATAACTTGGCGATTCTATTAGGAATCTCATTATCCTCACCACCGGCCAGATGTACTTACTTTCGAATAATTTTCTTGCTTTGGGTTTATGGTTCACTGGTGATCAGTTATGCTTACCAGGCAAAGTTGTTTGGATTTATCACTAAACCAAAGATGTTCCCTCCTATCGATACATTGGAGGAACTTGTAGAGTCTGGAATTGAGTTCGGAGGCTTTCCGTCTAATCGCTGGATATTTTCAGGACTATCTGATCTTCTTAGCCAAACCTTAAGTGACAAATGGGTAAATATAGATTCCATTGAGACAGGATATCAGAAAGTCATTCAATCTCAGAATTATGCCTATCTATGGGGACGTGAGTTTTCGGAAAATTTGCAGAAGAACAAAACTCTCAGATTTTCGGACGGAAGACCTTCCTTCCATGTAATGAAGACAAATGTTGCTTCATTCCCTGGCTTTTATATTTGGTACAGAAACTCATTGTTCGTTGATATTGTGCGGATGATACTACGCAGATCTGATTGCTCTGGTTTGTTCATGAAATGGAAAAGAGATGGTAACGTTTTATCTAACAACTATTATCCTAGTGGCTCAGAAGTACTTCCTCTTGATGTAGGGGATCTCCTTACTGTATTCGTTCTAATTAGTGTAGGTATGTTGTGTAGTTTTGTGGCATTTGTTAGTGAGGTGGTAATAGCAACTTTGCAAGGTAGAAACCAGCAATAAACACGCAATTCATAGGTAGAGCCTGAAATGATTCGTAATCGATTACTACATGAAGAAGGAACTACACTTCTATTCAAAAATTAAGGGATAATATGGTAAACTTATACACGACTGAAGACGAGGGAGCGATATCCATTCGTGATTCTGATGTATGGAAAATATATACAAATACCACGTTGAAGGTCAAATGACAGAAACATATCAAATTGTGGCTACAAGACACCTATCTCATGTGACTTTATCCTGACAATTCGACATCGTTGTCATAATTGAATATGACGTACAATCAGCTAGTAAGGGTATGAAGTTGCACAGTGTATTTACATACTCTACGTGAGGCAGATCGCAATATTTTTTGCCAGATGAGATCCCGATAAATCTCACTAGTCACAACAGTGGCTCACGCAAAATTTCGTCAATGGGGTTGAAGCTCCAATTCATGTAACTTCATGTGTTTGTGTATACATATGATAAAAGTTTATCTGAAGGGAACTGAAACCCTCGAACCCTTCCTTATATACACCACTAAGTCACAGTATCCCTCATCATAACGGTTTCGTTTCATTAAATTTACAGGGTCATCACGTGTTCACGACTCTCGCCAAATGTGAAGACGCCGAGGAGAAGTTCCCAGACAGAACCAGGATTCATCAGGGAAGAATACCTCACCCTACTGTTCTTGATCCACTCACTATGAGGCAGATATCCTGTTAAGCCGTCTTAATGATTTTGTGGTGTGAGTGGGACGCTTTTAACGTCCTTCTTACATAAAACGACACCTCTCGTAGCTGCCAATACACAGTTTACTGGATGTATTACATGATGTCGAAGTAATCATAGGTTTCAGAGGCTATTACATGATGTTGAGCTAATGCAAATGCAGTGCTGGTTGGACTTCGTAGGGCATTTCATGCCTCATAGCAGCCTTCGTGCTAGGTAATGATAACAATCTGCTCATTTTACTTTCGAATTTTTCGCTCAACGAGTCACATTCAATTCTGCATCCAGAGTTCGTTGACTTTGCCCCATTCCTTGCGTTGATGATACGATCACATGTAATGTCAATCAGATCTCCTATACTTCCTTTGTGCCATCTCCTATACTTCTTGTGCATTTGATATGTAAATACTCAATGAAACATGTCGTGTTTCACTTCACTAGCAAGTTGATCTTACATGACTTTATACAATTAATCATTTGCGTTGTTCAAGTAATTACAGTTTATGTCACCTGTGTGAGGCATGATCTGTCATTTTCTAACATCCACAAAATCCCATTTTGTGAAATATAATCTCGGAGTTTAAAAAAAAAAAGATCCTTTAACTTCTTGACAAACACTATCTAAAGAAAGCACTCATACACCGATATGTTTATTCGTAGTTTATCTATATGAGGGATGTAAAGCCAAAAATATCACTAGGAAAGAGACGCAGAATACCAGTAACTGTTGTACTAACTGAAAATACATAAAGTGGGAAAGACGAGCACACAATGAATTGTTTAAGAATGATAGTCAAAAAAATCATAGAGCGGATGTGTTGCCTTGTTTGTTGTTCTGAACTTTTGTATTGTCTATCTCCAGCACTTGTATTGGCAGGAAGGGATCCTTGCATGTCAGTTGTCTCTCTAAATTGGTATTGAGTGCTAGTGATCAACATGAGACGTAAGACAATAACTTTCTCTGACGCAACGCGATGGAATTGTAACACTTTATAAGCAATGCAATAGTTAAAGTGTAATTACGAAAACCATCTCTATCAGCTTGGACAATATCAGTTCTATAATTAAGAAGTACAAAGAAAAAGGGACAACAGAAAATAGACTTAGATGTAGATGCCCACAAGTGCCCACGAACGAAGGAAATTTGTTAATTTAACACGTAGAAAAATTAAAGGTTCTGTGTCGTTGGCTGATGAAATCACAACCTCCACGCACACACTGTAAACGCTCAAACCAAGGTGACCAGACGTCCCGTTTTAGCCGGGACAGTCCCTTTTTCCCAACCGTTGTCCTGTTTTTTTCTGATTCTCGAACGGAACGCCTAAATGTCCCGTTTTTAAGTAAAAATGACCTAGCTGTCCCGTAATTATTATTCGAAATATAAGTCGTCAATGGAAATTCTACTCTCTTCCGTACCAACACTCGTTGTCAAGGTTCAGCCGTGTCTAGAACTTCTGAATTTTCAAATGGGAATTGAGTGCTGTGGTTGAAGTGGGAATTGAAAAATGAAATGAAATCTTTGAGTTTTACGTCCCACGGTTATGCCGGTTAGGCTAAAGGAGACGGTGATAATGAGTAATGAATGAAATGGTGGAATGAAGAAAGTGGGAGGAAACGGGAGAACCCAGAGAAAACCCACGCACACGGTGTTTGTCCACCACAAAGTTCACTTGGCGGGAGCAGGGTTTGAACCCGCAACCCCTAGCACCAGAGGTGAACGCTCTACCACTGAGCCACCGCGGCCCCTGAAGTGGGAATTGAGTGGGAATTCTGAGTGTTAAAAGAATTGTTGGGTAGAACTTGCAATCGGGAGCCATTATTTGTTGTGTGATACACGTAAAGTTAGAAACGGTGTGTTATCACTCTTACTTGTGTAATTTGTAAATTGAGAACACTTCTGAGTCCCAAAATGCAATCTGGAAGTCAGATACCCCCCTCCCCCCGCGTAGCCGATTCGTATGCGTCCCGTTTTCGCAAGTGAAAATTCTGGTCACCTTGGCTCAAACGCCACAAATACACAGTGTAACATTTATCTACATAGTGTAAATTTGCATGCTAGGACAGCCCAAAAAAGAAAGATACGATCCAGAAGTATGTCACTGAAAGCTCCCATAGTTTGCTAACGAGTTGGATAAGAGGCCAAACGAACTTCGGAATACTGTATGCTTTCAAATCAGAAGTTTAGATATATCCGGATCAAATGGCAAAAGATGGGTATGACTAAAGCATAACATTGAATTGCAGAATCAACATATCATCTCTACAGTAAAGCCGGAGGGGGATGTGTGATGGTTTGGCTGTGCATCATCTGGGGGGAAACTAAGTTTTTATTAAATGTACTATGAATGGCAATACGCATATTAGTGTATTGTGCTATAACCTATTGAGAAGAGTGTAAATGCTTGATATAGAGCAGATCATTCGTTCCCAAGAAGATTTATGATTTAGGAGCTAGATTTCTGGGCTTTTCGGCACCTATGGACATGTTAGCCCGTCACGTATGAAGGATGATGTCTGTCAGCGATCACACTATTCGAGGAAAGGAAAGGAAGCAGTGTTAGGTATATGGCTAGGTACCATCCCGTCATTTCCCTGGTGTGAATGATGAGGAAAGCCTCACTCAGGATAGTTGGCTTGAAAAAGCTTTTACACTTTTTCGACCGACTCTCTCCACCGGGAGTCGAACTCGGGACCGATCGCACCAAAGACCAGCACGTAAGAGAGTACGCTAGGCAGAGTCACCTCATTTCCAACAAGACAATGTCCTCAAGCACACTGCCATGAAAACTAGGAAGTAGATCTCGTATAAAATGCCCCAAGACAGCGTCTACCTCCACCACAAAGCCCAAATATAAATCCCATAGAGAATTTGTGGAGCTACCTGTGCAAAAAAAAAAAAAAGTACAAAAATGCCGCACTGCAAAATTGCTTTTGGAGAACTGATTCAAAATTTCCAAAGAAGGAACCAAAACGTTGGTTCGGTTATGCCCAGATGCCTTGAGGTATTAATTTGCTAAAAGTTTACACACGAAATATTAAAATAAAGGAACATTGATTTGCTATTTTGTTGTAAAACGGTTAGTTTTGTTTATGGACGAACATAGTGAATTATGTGTATAACATTGTTTATTATTTTTCATGTAAGTGTAATATTGTTTATTATTTTTCATGTAAGTGTAAAATTGTTTATTATTTTTCATGTAAGTGTAACATTGTTTATTATTTTTCATGTAAGTGTAATATTGTTTATTATTTTTCATGTAAGTGTAACATTATTTATTATTTTTCATGTAAGTGTAACATTGTTTATTATTTTTCATGTAAGTGTAACATTGTTTATTATTTTTCATGTAAGTGTAACATTGTTTATTATTTTTCATGTAAGTGTAACATTGTTTATTATTTTTCTTTCCTGTATGCATCTATATCAAAATTATAGACGTATCAATACTTATTTGAGACACTGTAAGTTTGCAGGGTGTCATGAATCATCCAATTATCATTATGTTATATTTACATCTAAAGCATGAATGCCATTTGTAACTTGATATTAAATTGGTATTTAATAGTATATAATTTATTTACGTTTGGTGCACTTAACGCTGTTCTACATTTCAATCTCAGCACAGAATATTCGTTTTTCACTTAGGATTGTGATGCAATATGGAAACCATTTTGTAGGACAGAAGACAGAAAAATGTTTGGAAACAGTTTGATTATGTACGTAGATTCATATAGGGTTCCAAAAGATTATTAATTATTGTATTTATGTGATTCATAATTGTTACTAAGCTGAGGTAAACAAATAAATAATAATTTTCCAGAATATAACTTTTTAATTTGTGTGTTATTTATTTTCATCAGTAAATGTATTTTAATTTCAATCTCATTTCTATACGGTGGCTATTTTATGAATTTAAAGTGCCAGTTTAGAGTACATATGCTGCACTAAAAACAAATATTGTGCTCTATAGCCGTATATCCTTGCTCATACGTAACACGTACGTTTACTACGTGAATCCTCATATGACATCCGTTATCTCTCTGTCATATAAAAATTCCCTTTTCCCCGCTCCTGCAGTATATTTGACACCTAAGATCTTTCCGTATCCGAATACTCATGTTACATACATCTATGTGTTTGAGACTTCTACTTTGCTTCATGATACATTATGATGTCTAAATGCATTACTGCTAATCGTGAGCGTGATATTTAGGATTACAAATTTAGTTTATTGTCATGATTGATTCCTTTCCAATCTCACCAACCGCACAGAAGAATCTTCCTGAGCGTCAGCGTGTGCTTCACGACAGACTTTGGAGCTTGCCCTCGTTTGGACCACGATCTTTTTCACATATTGTTGTCCTAGGTTATACAATTTCATGACTCGTAATCAACTGTTTTAGAAATGGCTCTAGTTCGTTAATTTTAGTAGAGATTCGCAAATACAAATTCGATTGTGTAAGTGTTTTTGTTTTGGCAATGTTCAAAATTTAAGAGATTGTCCTGTGCACATCTCTTGAAAATTGAGGAGGGTGGCCAAAATTTAGGAGGTGGACCAAGATACTCTTCCCAAATATAGTTTTGGCAATTAATTAACATTGGTCCGGGCGAAAGCACCCATAAAAGTATTACTGACACAATCGCACCAAGAGGGACCCATATTACTCTTACTATGTTTGCACAACATTTAATTTTTATTTCAGTCGATTGTCTTCAACTTTTCAATTGTGTCTAAGGATGAAATATGTGTGAAGAAAACTATTCTCATTTGCACATGGCCCTGGTAAATTCAAAACTGAAATCAGAATTTCCCTGTCAGGGGTAGTGTTCCATTAATTTGAACATATAAATAGAAAGTATTTCCACCAAATATAGTGAATTTGTGTAAATATTTCTCAACATTAGTTTTGAATTCCTGACACTTCCAAATATAGGCTTTACTTTTCATATGGAAATGGAAAATGGCAACGGGTGAATCGGGAATACATGAGTTGTGTGCATAGATTTTTGAAGATTTATTCTTTTCACATTAATTTTTTTTTAAAATAATACAGTTAAATTCAGAATCACGTATGCAAGTTTTTATAATTATAATCAACTAAACATGAAGACATATAATACTTATAAGGAAACTATCAAAATGGAGATTTCTCGTAAATGGCATACATCGTTCCAATTGCAAGAATGAAAGAAGATCTACTAATTACAATTTCTTATATTACTAACAAATTACATGTATTTTCACAACTTGATTGATACAATTATAAACATACAAATACTACAATTATTATTTTCAATACTTAAATACTTTTGGCGATGGGAAAGTGATGTTTTATTTTAAAATATATAACTGTTTATTTTCATAACAAATACTATCATCAATTGCCCCCTTCGCAGGGTTAAATTAAAAAAAATAGTAATATGTTGCATTAGTCGGTCATTTTTTTACTATTGCTAAATAAAAGCGCTCTTTGATATCGGTCATTTTCGATGATTTTTTATATATTTCCCTCCCCTTCCCATGTTGCGGGGCACGACATCAGCCATCTCATTGTTCATCTCAGCGACCCCGAAAACTATGAATTCGACACTGATATTTTTCATTTCGATCATTTTTATATATTTCACCCCTCCACCTCCCTCAATTTGCGGGTCTGAATTTGGATTTAAACGACATAGGATGCTTCGTTTGTTTACTGTACAATTGAAGTGGTGATATCACCGTTAAACAGCACATGGTATTAGTGTGTGTGTGTGTGGGGGGGGGGGGTTCTGAAAGTGGTGCTTCAGTTGTAGATAGCTATTGTGGTTCCTATCAACAAGTTACAGTCTGAAGTGTTGTGGTTGCTGTCGTAAGAAGTTAACGACATTCAAGGCGTTTAACACTTCGAATGGACCAGTTTAAAATGATCGTGACGTGCTTCGTGCATTAATCTTTTATTTTGTATAGTCCTATAATTGCAGCATAATAAGAAAAGCAAAAGACCTTTCTCCGCGTAAAATGGAAGTCAACAAAATCCTTCTGGTGGAAATAAGATATACCCGGCAATTCATTGCTAGTAGAGTTGGGATAGAACAAACATCTGTGAGTAGAATCTCTGTTGAAATGAACAAGAGCCAAAATAGGGTTGGGGAGTGTGGGCGAAAACCAAAGCTATCGCTAAGAGGTATAGAAAACTAAAAAGATTGGCTCTGGGAAACAGAAGTGCAACTTCTAATAGACTTAAGCATAAAATGGCTGAGTGTGAAGCAGACATTTGGCCTGAAAGTGTTCGAAGGATTCTTTGTGCCGAGGGAATAAAAGCACACGGTCAAGAAAGAAAACAAAAATTAGAGTCTACTCCAATCATGGCGAAGAAGCGCTTCGAATGGGCACGAGGCCTAGAATATTGGACTAGTGACGATTGGAAAATTGTGTGTTTCAGTGATGAATCATGTGTCTTTATGTCTGATAAATGTCCACAATATGTGCGATGTTGACCTGGGAGGAATTTAAGTTGGAATGTCTTTAATAAACGGTGAAGCATTCTACTTCAGTCATGGTCTGGGGTGTGATCTCTGCCTTCGGGCCTGGAAGACTGTATATAGTAGAGAGGAAAATGAAGCACGACCAATACCTACAAGTTCTTCAAGAACTGCTTTCCCAGACTGCACTCTGGTTTGATGACATACAATTCATCTTTATGCATGATGGAGCCCCATGCCACCGAGCCAAAGCTGTGACAAAATTCTTTGAGGACAACGAAATCAATGTTCTTCCGTGGCCAGGCACTAGTCCTGATATGAACCCGATTGAAAACTTTTGGAGCTTCATGAAAGAAAAGCTAGAGAAGAAGCACATTAGTACCAAACTTCAACTGATCAAGGAGATCAACAATTGTAGTATCACGATGCATAATTGAAGGCAAAATGTGCTGAACTCGCGCATAGGATGCCACAAACGATAAAAGACTTAATATAAGGGATTTCATAAGAAATATTAATCTTTGTGTGAGAGATAATTTTCTTGTAAGTATTCCATTTCATTTTTTGTTTCCAATTTGGATATACACACTTTATAGTAATTATATTTGAATGTTACATACGCATATGTTTTATTGACATTGAAAAGCATATGCCACACCCACTAGAAACTAGGACAGAGTTACAAAGTAGTAATTTGGACTAAGTTCGAACGTGTTTTCTCACGTAATATTGTAAGAACAGTAAAATATCCAGAAACGGAATGTTGAATCTAATAATTTGAACACGTCTGTACAAACTAAAAGGCATTGAAACTTGGAAATGTTCTCCATTAGATGCAAGGGGTAATAGGACACAAAGTACTGGAGAGATACTTGGTGAGTTGAAGTTTGGAAATGTTCTTCATTAGATGCAAAGGGTAATAGGACACAAAGTACTGGAGAGATACTTGGTGAATTGAAGTTTGGAAAAAATGTTCTCCATTAGATGCAAGGGGTAATAGGACACAAAGTACTGGAGAGATACTTGGTAAATTGAAATTTGGAAATATTCTCCATTAGATGCAAAGGGTAATAGGACACAAAGTACTGGAGAGATACTTGGTAAATTAATGTTTGGAAATGTTCTCCATTAGATGCAAGGGGTAATAGGACACAAAGTACTGGAGAGATACTGGTGAATTGAAGTTTGGAAATGTTCTCCATTAGATGCAAGGGGTAATAGGACACAAAGTACTGGAGAGATACTTGGTGAATTGAAGTTTGGAAATGTTCTCCATTAGATGCAAAGGGTAATAGGACACAAAGTACTGGAGAGATACTTGGTGAATTGAAGTTTGGAAATATTCTCCATTAGATGCAAAGGATAATAGGACACAAAGTATTGGAGAGATACTTGGTGAATTGAAGTTTGGAAATATTCTCCATTAGATGCAAGGGGTAATAGGACACAAAGTACTGGCGAGATACTTGGTGAATTGAAGTTTGGAAAAAATGTTCTCCATTAGATGCAAGGGGTAGTCTAATAGGACACAAAGTACTGGAGAGATACTTGGTGAATTGAAGTTTGGAAATGTTCTCCATTAGACGCAAGGGGTAATAGGACACAAAGTACTGGAGAGATACTTGGTGAATTGAAGTTTGGAAATATTCTCCATTAGATGCAAAGGGTAATAGGACACAAAGTACTTGAGAGATACTTGGTGAATTGAAGTTTGGAAAAAATGTTCTCCATTAGATGCAAGGGCTAATAGGACACAAAGTACTGGAGAGATACTTGGTGAATTGAAGTTTGGAAATGTTCTCCATTAGACGCGATCCAGATCGTAGCGATCGTAGCAATCCAGAAATGCACGTGCTGCAGTCAGTCGGTTCTGTTTGTGGACGTCTGTTAACATTTTGGGGACCCACCTGGCACACAATTTCTGATATCCTAATGTTTCTGTAACAATTCTAAACAATGTTGTTGGTGGAACCTCTGGAAATTCGATGTGTAGAGCAGTAATGGTGAAGCGACGATTTTCTTTAACTTTTTCATTCACTCGCTGCACCAAATCGTCAGTCTGGATGCTTGGTCTTCCACTCTTCTCTTCGTTGTGGATATTTGTACGGTCTTTTTTGAATGCACGACACCATTGCCGTACCTTTCCTTCTCTCATTACCGCGGTACACTGCACACAATCCTCTATGAATTTCAGCAGCACTTTGTCCTTTAGCATGAAGAAATCTAATCACAGAGCGGACCTCGCACCTGGCGGGATAGTGTATGCGCGCAGCCATTTTAACACTCTCCAGCATACACGAAAACAAACAGATGACTAGCGAAACTATGGTTGTTTGATAGCCAATAGACCAAGTGATGTTACTGCGCAAGCGTGATCCGATCACTATTGCCAGTCGGTTATAATAAAATATCGGCCTTTTCTTTTGAAATGAGCCTCGTGAAAACAAAAAAGAGAAAAAAAACACATTCAAACTCCTTTGAATTAACAAAGCTTCATTAGAGGGCAAATTGTTGGTAACACAAAAGTTGCTAGATTTCTAGGTAATTCGCAAAATTGTCATTTAAAAATCACCAAAAAAGTCGTTAATCGGAAAAGTTATATTTCGGCACTATCTTGGAAGTGGTATCCCCAAGATTTAGCGACTTTTCCCCCAAATTGGCAACACTGCACTCTTCTGCCTCAGGAAGCAAACTAACATGTCACAACTCGCTCGAACTCAACACTGACTGGGGGGGGACGCGGTGGCTCAGTGGTAGAGCGTTCACCTCCGATGCTTGGGGTCCCTGGTTCGATCCCAGCTCGCGCCGTGTGGACTTTGTGGTGGACAAACACCTTGCTCGTGGGTTTTCTCGGGGTTCTCCCGTTTCCTCCCACTTTCTCATTCTACCAATTCTTCCATTATCATTCACTTACCTTAAATATCGTGTCCCTTGGCCTAATCGGCATAACCGTGGGACGTTAAACTTAAGGATTTCATTTCATTTTTTTTTAACATTGGTTACTGAGCTTATTAGTTGAAATGGATACATGAATGCAAGATGGCACTGAGTAAGTATATTCACCGTATTTTTTGAGCATACTTTGAGTTATGATACCTTGGATGTACAAAGAGAGTATAAATGTAAATGTGTGTTCTCTTTTCCGTGCTTAAATTCAGTATTTTTCGTAGAGTATCCAGAATTCAGTTGAGTTAGGACAGTAATTTATAAATATGTAGACGAAACGTGGAAATCACGGATATATAGTATGTACTTTTTGTTTCCTTCACATGAAATTGTACCTAATAATTAAACAACGTTTTTTAAAGGCTATGGATTCTACAAGCAGAAGATTTGTACACCTTGCTGATGGCTCTGATTTAACCTTGGAGTAGTCGCGCCACGGTCAAAACCACGGCAGGCAAATTATTTTTTGTCGTGTGGACATTTCGTTTGTCAGACAGACTCCACTGTCCAGCTAATCTTCCCGGGCACCTTCCCGAACATTCCTGCTCAATCATTCCGTTCAGTGTTGCCAACAACCTCTGACGAAAATAGGCTAGATGACCTTCAGAAATAAGCTTTTTTTACGCAAAAAATTACTAGATTTTCAACTGGTTATCTATAAACCATATTGTAGATTTTAAAACCCTTTCTAGTGTGTAGGATTATAAGTGAGTTATAGTAAAATGTGAAATGTTAAATTTTATTCGCTGAAGACTAACAAGCAACGTATATGGCTTTAAATTACAATAAAATCCATCAACAACTCATCTGATCTGTGAAACTCAATAGCCATAATATCAGTTGAATTGAAATAGGCCATCATCCATGACGACGCAGCTAGCCGAGGCGCTAGAACTGGACCATCCTTGGATTATGGATTGGATGTGGTTGAGTGGACAGCCATTATCCCAATTTTCAGTAATACTTCTTCCGGCAGGTCATAGTCCTTACAAACACTTCTTATTTCTCAGTACACTTACATGAATAATCATGATTGCATTGCGAGTTTTCAAGCTAATTAGATATCATATTTGTTTCCTTTAATATACAAAAACAATATGGCTTAAAGAACCGAACAATTTACTAAATGTGTACCATAAGACGGGGTTACTTTGCACAAAATATGGAAAGAGTTCCATAGTCTTCTGTTGGTAAAACCATGAACTGTAAAGAGAAAGTTTCAACTGCAACCATAAGATAGAACATCTAACTGTATTTTGGCTATAATATTGTCGGTTAAACTTAGTTCTAATTACCGAGAGTGTTTGTTGTTGTAGAAGTATGGAAAGCAGTCACTGTAAAGGCCGACAAAATTTGAAAGATATTACCTAAGAATTTTCGTCAAAGTTAATTCGTCAAAAAGTTTCGTAGAAAACTACTGTGTATAATGGGACTTTGAAACAACAGTTGAAGTGTGAAACGTTTCAAAGTCATAAAAAAAAAAAACTGGGAAAAGATAAAACTGGGAAAAGGCGGTTTCAGCCTCTAATCGGGGTTACTTTGCACTGGTCCAAAGTAACTCCTTAGATAGGATATTACTCCCGCTGGTAGGCTCCTGTTCCTGAGCTGGCATTTTTGTAGGGCATATACTAAACTATCAGAATGTGGTTCCTGTGCCGGTACCAGAAAATACATAATTTTCTTTACAATATATCGATTATTAAGTACTGGCACCAGTTTTGTGTAGAAAGTGAAATGTATAAATACTGGAGGGAAAACATTGCACAGAAACGTTATGTTCGTATGTTGAACATACTTTTTTGTACGTTGTGCAAAGTATCCCCATCTATAGTATTTTGCACCAAAGTTTATATTTCAATATTATGGTCATACTAAATGTTTGCTAATACACTTGCACAAATGTTTTCCTTATATATCTAGCTATTATATATTTAAAAGACAGCGTTCTAAATCATTACGTATGTAAGTTACATGCGATTTCCCTTAAAATCCCTTAATTCTTGTGCAAAGTAACCCAGTCTTACGGTATTAGAAAACTTTGATTCTTGCAAGGAAATGCGAAAATTAAAATACTAAGTAGCAAACGGGCCTTTATGGGAGCGACATTAAAATTCTTCGAGTCGTTAAGTATTGTTAAGAGCCTACCTTACTAAAAACAATACAAAATTTCCCATTTTTCTTTTGCTTATTTATTTATAAGTGAAAGGAGATAATAAAATACACTTACCACAATCGTAGATAGTTATTCTACAACAGAAAATATTAACCTGTTGCCATCCATAGAAATTACAGTGTTACCAGAATTACAATTCCCCTAAAATCTAAGTTAAGGCTGCGACTAGGGGAACGAACTTCACTGCATTTGATTATGTATAATATTGTTTTGGTTTACTGTGAACTACTTTTTAAATAAGAGCTGTATTTAGTTTGTAATAAACAAAATAGGTCTAACATACAGTTATTAAAATTAAAAAATAACGTTATTTAAAAAGTAGTTCCCAGCAAACCAAAACAACAAGATATGTAATCAAATGCAATTAAGTTCGTTCCTCTAGTCGCTGTTTTAACTTAGATTTTAGGGGAATTGTTATTCTGGCAACACTGAAAATTCTTCAGGACCATATTTTCTGTTGTAGAATAACATTATCTATGATTGTGGTAAGTTACATTTTATTATCTCCTCTCACTTATGAATAAGCAAGCAAAAGACAAATGGTAAATTTTGTAAATTTTTATTAAGGCAGGTTCTTAAAGTAAGTTTGTGGGTATGGAGAGAAGAAGAATGAAAAACAGGTGTTTGTTGCGTATAAAACACCTTCTGTCCACAGAAATCAATTAATACGATAATACATAATGACTAATAGGTTAATTTATAAAAATTACACTTTATTTTCAAAGAAAAGGTATTGTTTTAGAATTAATTTAAGGGCTAATAAAAAAGCCAGAAACGGCAAAAGAGTTTCATAAAATAAGCTATATTTAAGGCTATACCCAAGTAACATTTTCGTTGTCAAACGGTGTGCCAACCGTTGTCTATTTGGAGGCATCGTTGGCAAAGTCACTATTAAAGAGCCAACGGCAAATTCGACATCAACCATCGATGCCAACAAGCGAAAACAAAACAGTGGTTCAACGTAGGTGCATCGTTGTTTCGGCAAAGCATCGAAAGACGATGTTCTATTTTGTTGTCAGAATGTTGGCGTTCCGTAGGATAACGATCGTTGGCGAACTGTTGTTTTTTCAGGTTGATGTTTTGTTGGCATCCCATTGGCCCAACCACACCATAGTTGGTAGATTGTAAGATAACGATCATAGGCCAACTGTGATTTTCTTGTTGGCATTATGTTGGAATTTCGTTGCCTCAACTCCTCCATGGTTGGCACACTGTCGTCCATTGGTTGGTTGGCCAACTGTACACAATCTTCTGTTGGCCCAACGTTGCAAATAATTGTTGGCATAACGATTTGCAGTACCGCTAAAATTACCGTTGGCCAACCAACTATGTCGGTTGGCCCAACCATTTACCAACCCAAAATGCTACTTGGGTAAGCATTTCATAGATTTGTATGGGTAAATACCTCTTCAAATAGGATAGATTTAGCCAAAAATAGGCTAAATTGGCATCACTGATTCCGTTATCCGTTGTTTAGTTTAACTACTAGTGATTGTTTAGTGACTCTGCGGTGCTTTTCACCTCGCGCGGCTAAACGTGTATTGTTTTTTTTTTTTTTTTTCAGTGCTTCGCCCCGCACGTGACTTTTATTTTAGAGATGTTTTAAACTTTGTAAACATAAATATTTTCAATGGACAGAAGAGAGTTCAACAGAGTTAACAAACCGATAAAAAAAAATGAGAGAAAAGAGGAAACTAGAAATGAACAGCTTAAAATAACTAAGGAAAATGTTAGGAAAGAAACTATTCGAAGATATTAGCCAAGATGATCTCGTGGAAGCATTGTCTGAGGAAGATTATAACAAAGGAGATAATGTAGTAGTGAGTGAGCACGAAAGTGAAAATGAGGAGACTGCAAGCGAGTTTGAAAACCTTCAACCCAGAAATGACCATAGATTCCCCGAATGCTGTCAGAGACCGAAATAAGCGACGACGAAGTGTAAACCAGTGTAAAATTGGAGATAATCTATAATAATTCATGGTCCTGTATAGGAGATGAAATTTTAAAATAACAGGACCGTAAAATAATTCAATGTAAACTTGATTTGATTTCAATTTTGCGTCCTATCAGCATCGAGGCTATATGAGACGTTGCGAACCGAAACATGAGCTCCCACAGGGAATAGAACCTGAGTCTCCCATGCCAAAAGGCAAGTATGCTAAACGCTTAGCTACGAGTGACCTCTAATTAAATGTAAAATGCACTGTGAAGTTTTGTTTTACTGTTATGTTTATTCAGTATTTATTTTACTAATTTAATATTGCATTTCTAATTCTAGATGAACGAAAGAGTTACTGCCAAATATACGAGTATTATTATAATGAAAGAAATATTGTATTTCCTTACGAAAACAAAAGAACATAATCAGAATTGGAATTTTTAATAAAACCAGTACGTACTAGTCTATCTAAAGAGATATGTAACAAAGAAAAAACATATTTTACTCCGAATAAGAATTAAGAAACAGATGTCTAATTGTTGGTTGCTCTAATAGTTATCACTCTAAAACATTATTATAATACATGTTTTACTCCATCTTAATCCAAAATATACAAAATTATCTTTCGGAGACAAGAAAATTTTTAAAACGATATTTGCAAGGTATTATTTCATGCGGTCCTTTTGACCGCGCGCGAATACTGGTGTTACTTCGGCAGCGCGACTTTGTTAAAGACACCAGACTGTCTTTAAATGGCAGAAAAAAGCCATAAGAACAATAAAAGATCTAACTGATGGTGTATCGTGTAGACAATATTTTAAGGATTTACAAATTATGACAGTTCTCTCTCTATATACAGAAGAAAATGAGGAATGTTTAGGTTACCGTAACAATATCCATTCATTCCCGCCAAGTGAACTTTGTGGTGGACAAACACCGTGTGCGTGGGTTTTCTCGGGGTTCTCCCGTTTCCTCCCACTTTCTTCATTCCACCATTTCATTCATTACTCATCTTCACCGTCTCCCTGAGCCTAACCGGCATAAATGTGGGACGTAAAACTCAAAAATTTCATTTCATTTCAATATCCATTCATATAATACTAGACATAAAGATGACTTAATACTTCTTATACGTATTAGGCTAAGTATAACACAAAAGAAGTTATAAGTATACAGGTATGAAACTATACAATACATTGCCAATGCATATACGAATGATGTGTGATAATGATTTCAAAAAACATTGTAAAATCTTTTCTTGTAAATAATACTATTTATAGTATCAACGAATTTGAAGAAAAGTGAAAATTGTAACTTTTTTCTTTCTTTGTTTATATTTGTTTATGTACTGACACTGTCTTTTGCAATAAATGTTGTTTAATGGCAATAAAGATTCTATTCTATTCTATTCTATTCTATTCTATTCTATTCTATTAGGCGCTAAAATTGAACATGGTGTATTTGTGGGATCTCTAATTCGACAACTTCAATAAGATTGTTGATTCGAAGCAGGGTCGTGCCCGGGAGGGGGGGGGGCGAGTGAAGCGAGGGCCCCGCGCGCTGAAGTAAGGAGGGCGAAAAATTCGATAGAAAAAAGGTAAAAAAAGATAAGAAAAATTGCTTGGAATATATGTATGGGGGCGCCGTCGTATACTTTCGCCCCGGGCGCTGATTTTCCACGGCACGGCCCTGGTTTGAAGTATACTTAGCAGAGAAGGATAAAAGCAAATATGGATATGTTGCAATAAAGTAAAAATAACAAGAAACTTACTTTAAAGTAGAAGAGACGGCAAATACAAGGAATGAGAGCTTACAAAGATTTATGGTTCAACGTGTTCTTGAAAGTCAATTTCAGAGATTCAAATATGAATTTCTTTCTAAAAATTTGCACTAATGTATAGGGCGACCACGGGGAAATATTTCATAAAGACATTGATACCACAGAGAAAAGCTATGAATGGTAATTGATGTCCACAATTTTATCAGATTATTGGTGATTTATAATTCGGGACAAGGACAGTCAGTACGAAAGGTCAAAATAAAACATTCTGTTTAAATTTTAACCTTTCTTTGTAAATATTTATTAACACGTTCGCTGCTGAGAACGCCAATCGGCGTCCAGTACTGAATTTGGCATATGCGCCGGACGCCTCTCGGCGCTTGTCCCTGCAGCTGATTCACTTGCACCTGCACCTTGCACCAATACCTGCACTAGCGCTGGCGGGAAAGTGAATCAGCTGCAGGGACAAGCGCCGAGAGGCGTCCGGCGCATATGCCAAATTCAGTACTGGACGCCGATAGGCGTCCTCAGCAGCGAACGTGTTAAGACACTGAATACATAATTTACCTTCTGTTGTTCTCTAAACATTATAATTAGGCTTTTTATGTTGAATTTCAATCAGATTATCACTGTATGAATTGTATCTTTTCGAATTATAAGAAAATGTGTAAATACATTAAAAATATATTTAGTCTTAAGCTATGCTTAATGCAGAAAAACTAAACACATAGTCGAATTTGGCTCTCAATTTTTTTAAGTAAGAATTACTTCTTTTTCAGAGATACGAAAAACATTCTATACAACATTATTATTAGTTAAAAATCGAGAATTTTTTTTACCGGAAAGGTGGAGAGATTCAAACTACTGTTTTCTTTTATATGACTTAATTGTCATTGACACGTGGACACGTGGAACACGTGCAAATGATAAAGTCAATAAGATATCTTTTACAGAACTATAATTAGCAGAATGGTCCCCAAAGACATCAGACCTCATTCTTCATATTTAAATATTAGTTTTACTCCTTGCAATCGAAAAGGTAAATATGTTTATATGCATTACGGTTGCTAAGAAACTAGGACAGGCAACTACAAAAGGTGATTAGCTTTTAATCATGAGATAGGACTCATTATCACGAACATTTAGGCCGAATCTACCAGTAATACAGCAACAACTAAATAATTCTTTGGAGCGTTGGAAAATTATGGTGATATTTTGTAATTGTACTTTCTGAAAATTGAAGTAGAGTTTAATACTTACTGAGTAACATACAGTATCTTTAGAGGCATTAAAATTAGATACAAGTTTTTAAAATGCAGGGGCAAGTGATGCACAGTGAAACAAATGGCATAATAAACTATCATTTCAAGCTTAAATGGTATAAACACCACGATAGTGACATCTCATGCAATAGTGATTAGTGAATCTCATGCTGGTTTGCAAATGGCTGCCAGCTTTATTTCCTGCATTCCGTATGGTTTCTGCGATTGTGTGAGGGAAAGTAAAGTTTTGAACAGCTTTGTATTAGTTGAAATTTTTTTTTTTTTTTTTTTTTTTTTACAGTGTTAATATTGTAGAAAATTCATCATGATCATAGGTATTCTGCTGTTATTGTCAGGTCATTTACTGCAACTGAGAACTTTCCATGCTCCAAGGTATTCCACTAACCTCTTTGTCTTCACGTACGATTTCGTCCATTAATTGTAGTCTTCTTTTCCCCTTCCCTCTCTTTCTTGCTGTCATACCCTCCAGCCCGTCCCTCATGATACAGTTCCATTTCAGCTGTCCCAACCAATTTCTCTTCCTCTTCTTAATAATATCTAAAATTGTTCTTTTCTCCCCCACCAATTCTAACACCCGTCTTCCCCTCGACCCAACTAATTCTTTTCATTCTTCTCCACACCCGCATTTCGAAAACTTCCCGTCGTTTTTCATTGCTTTTGCGTAATGCCCATGTTTCTGACCCATACAAAACAATATTCCACACGAAGCATTTTCAGTTGTTTTTTTCTTTTCAACTCTTTATTCAAGGTTCCACAAAATAGTATTTCCTTCCTCCTAAAGGCTTCTATCGTCATTCCTATTCTTATTTTTATTTTACTTTATACTCCATATCAGCACTAATAATACTGCCCAGGTGTCGAAAACTACCACCTATTTCCTCCTCTCCTATTTCTATTTTTGACACTGTTCGCTTCGTTCCAATCACCATGGCTTTTGTCTCTCAAACATTTATTTTCATTCCATGTTCTTCACAGTCCTTCCTCAAGTTTTCAAACATCTTATTGATATATCTCTAATTTAATGTAGAAGATTAAACAAATTAATTGTTTCAGCAAGGCTAAAGTTTGTATCATTGACTAAAGGTCGTTAATTTAGAGATTATTCCTGGTAGCTAAAGAGAACGAAGCACTTTGGTTCTAGGTGCAGTGAAATGTTTCGTTATGGCCTTTTTATTACATAGCAGCCGTTAGTCTTTTGTTGTTGATTTCTCACACGCTATCATTGGTTTAGGCAGTGAGACATTTCGTTTAGCAAAGCGAAGCTTTTTGTTTATTTTAAACTTAAGTATATATTAATATTTGTTTCTATTTAATGTAATGTGAAATCAGCCATTTTCACAAGAGTATAACCAATATAATTGTACTTTATCTATTGTTTGATAGATGGGGTACAATTATAAACAATCGGATTATTATGAAACAATCACAACTCTTTTGAAAATAGTTTATCCTAATGGTCATAACCTTGTATGAGTTAGTGTATCAACGAATGAAGGTGGTTCTATCAAGAAGCGTATTTCTAATGAATCTATTGTAAGAAATAAAAAACAACCATCCTATTTTTTTTATTGTGTCCCACTTTCCCTTATAACATTCTTATAGTGCTGCCAAAATGTCTTGAGCCGTGGCAAAAATGCGAGCTAAAGCTCACACCCGGGACTCACCCACGCGTTCAGCCAATAAGGGTTCAGCTGTTGCTAAGCGATAGAGCTTTGACGAAAAGGAGTGGAATTCCTTCAGCCGATTGCAGCGCCTGGAATGGAAAACTAGATGTCAAGTCGATGCGGTATATCTTTAGTAAAATATAATCTCATAAATATTATTAATGTGTATAGTGTAATAGTATTTGGGAGAAACGTCTACACATCAAAGTAAGAAAGATCCTATTTGTCACATATTGTTATTCGATGTCCCTTTGGAAAATATCGTGTAGGCTTTGGAAGTCGAGAGTCTTAAAACACCTGCAGAACGCCGCCAATAATTATACCACATACGAAAGAATGAGTTCGTTAGAACAATACCTTAAGATTTAGGACTGGCATGCATTGATAAGAATTATAGAAATGAATACCACGTGTCTAATGCTTAGAAGGGACCTTGTTCTGGTGTCACACGAAAAACGGAACCAGGCACGTAGCCAAGGGGAAGGGGGTCCGGGGAGTCCGGACTTCCCCCTTCGAAACCAGAAATGAAAAAAATAAGGCAGGAGGAAACAAAAAGAAACGAGGAAAAGAAGAATCAGAGTTAAAAATAAAAACAACTACAGCAAGTTTTTGGTTACTCTTTCTTATGAGGAGAATTGTATTACTTGCAATGCATGGTGGCGAATGAGCGGGATATCCTGGAAAAGTCAGGGAATTTGAAAGAAAAATTACGGAATTCTTCTGCTACTAATCAGGGAAACCTCAAGCTTTCGAAATCATAGTTCTGTAATAGTGTGGATATTTTTGTTCATAATTTTTCGTCATCGTTTCTCTGCAGTATCCAACAAATGTTCTTTCAGAAACAATTTTCTATTTCTCCTTTGACTTGTCATTTAGGACAGACATTAGTTGACGGAATAGTAAAAACAAGAAGTTATGTAGAAAGAAAGTTCTGTTAACACTTGATTCAACAAAGAAAGGAACGCAAATATTGTAAAATATTTTACAAGACATGATTGGATATGTATTTTTTATAATAGTTGAGGTTAGAATGAAAGGAAAATTGTTCTATTTGAATGAACAGAGAAAGGAATATAAATGTTGTAAAATCTTTTCGAATTTTTTTTTTTATTATTTAACTCGAGATTTCTTAATAGTTTGTTATTAAAATACTAACATATCCTCATTTTATTGTCCTAACAAACCAAACACATAGCGATTCTTCGAGGCACAGCGACGATATGTTGCCAATAAAGTAGTTTAGATCAATCGAGCTCCTGGGCTTTCAGTATTTCATGTCACGCCCACCCACCCCATTACGAAATCCTGGCTAAACGAACCAATATATGTTCCAGTAAAATAGTTTAGAATGATCGAGCCTCTGGTGTGATGACTACGGTATTTCATGTCACGGACCCTTCCCCCTTTACGAAATCCTGGCTACGTGCCTGGTGGAACGAGACTATGGTCAATCGATTTGTGTTAGTGAACACGAAAATCCATAGGCGGAAAAAATCCTCGATCGCAACCGTTCTGTACTTATGGGGGACCAGTAAGGGCACTGCAAACACAACACGTTGTGGGTAATGAAACGAAATATGGCGCGAGTTCGATGAAGATATGCATAGAAGCATAGTTGAACATGTACTACAATGTGACACTACATTCGACAACACTCAGACAAGTGAGGGCAGAGGCGTAGCACGTAACGACAGTGGAGGAGGGCGGGTAGCGTGGAGTATAGGGAAGGGGAAAAGTTCCATAGAAGGTATGAACACATACGAGCTGGACTTGAGGGGAATAGCATAATAATACATCATATACATGATTAAGTACATGTGTGGAGAGTAGAAAGGCAAGGGGTCAACGGCTCTCCCACCTTCCTGAAGTGATCTTTCAATGTATAGTGGTGTATTGGACTTTACAGTGCATTCACACAGGGGCGTATGTTGCTTACTTTTATGCCATCATCATCACCAAAAACGTATGAAAATGAATGCCTACATGTATACAACAGTCTATACATATCAGACGTTACGATGAGAGGGGATCCGGATAATACTGAAAATCCCCTTCACAGCTCTCTTTCTACCATTTCTGCTTCATGATGTCGTCTACATACTGTTTTATAGTTTGTGATTGATTACTTGACCATGTATTATTATTGTATCATTCTCCTGACGTCTTGCTTCTTCGTCATCATTTTTACTTGCGCAACCCACACCTTCCTCTGTGGTTACATGTTACGCCTATGCCTTCACTTGTCAGAGTATTGTCGAATATAATGTCACATTGTAGTATATGTTGTACTTCTACGCATATTTTCATCGAACTCGCTCAATATTTCGTCTCATTATCCACAACGTGTTGTGTTGCCAATGTCCCTACTCCTCCCCATAAGTACGGAACGGTTGCGATCGAGAGTTTTTCCCGCCTATGGATTTTATGGTTCATTAACAAAAATCGATTGACCATATTCTCGTTCCACATTTCGTGTGACAACAGATAAAGTTCCCTTGTTAGAACGTTTCCCTGAAAAATATTTTTAAAATATATAAAAATTGTAAGAGTAAGGATTGGACCCATGTAGTCTCCTAGCAGCTACCCTATACTTATGTCCATTACCCTCCAAAAGAGCAATTAATTTGATACAAAACAAAGTATATTAACACCAATACATTAAAGATATATTTTAAGGAAAATAAATATTCTATGAAATGTAACTTATATCTATGAATATAATAATAATTTACTTTGGCAAACTAATATAACTAATATTCATTTCTACATGTATTTAGGATACATCTCTGAGAAGTGATCAATGGCTGTGCTCCTATTATTTCTACTGGCATCAATAGTCGCAAGTGAAAAATCTAAAATAAGTTTCGAAAACGACTCCGTTGTTGAAAATTTCTCCAATATAAGAAATTGTGTAAGCGATATTTTAACTTACTACTTTAATGACTTTAAAAATCTCATTGTCTTTAATGATGATAACGATTATTCAGATATTATACTGAAAGACAATCACAATAGAACAGTGTTAACACTGAACACAGAACAGTCACCTAATACAAAAACAAATAGTAAAGAATCTTCTCTGTTGTTTACCAAAACAACCAATGTGGCTTATGTGGTATTTATAGGAGAAACCAGGTCCTTTGAAAATGTCATAAACACGCTGAAATACTTACCTCACTGGAGACCACATAACAAGATGCTAATTGTATCTAACAGACCATATAATGATCAAGATATTTCTAGTGTTTTGGACACTGCTCAACGAGAAAATATTATAAATGTTGTTTTACTATCGTCATCAATATTAATTAATTATAGGTCTGTCATTAATGTGTATACTTTCTTTCCTTTTCGCAACGGACAGTGTAAAACACCAGGAAATACAGTGCTGTTGGATACTTGGGAGCGAGGAAAATTTGAAAAGAGAGCAAATTTATTTCCTGAGAAACTGAAAAATTTGTACAAGTGTCCAATATCTGTTACTGGTCATACAAACGAGATTGTAATAAAGGATAATGGCGAAATTGATTGGAGAGGAATCGGAGGACAATTGATTGTTACCTTTGCAGAAAAACTAAATTGCTCATTAAATTTGAATCTATTCGATAATTGGGAAGAGATGGGTATATTGCAAAATGGTACCTACATGGGAAAGATAAGAGAGATTTTATCAGGTCAATCTGAAGGGAGTTTTAGTGGTTCTACATTTTCAGAGAAAGAATTTCAGGATTTTGAAATAATATTTGCAGGATTTGTATATACAGTATTTTCTGTTCCTGTTCCTCGTTTATATCCCTCTTGGATGACTTTTTACTTTCCCTTTGAGTCTACTTTGTGGATTCTATTACTTATATTCTACATTCTGCTTTCAATTATACCATGCGTCACGTACAGGAAATTATCTTTTCGTAAATTGAAGCAAAGTTCAACATTCCTGGATAGCTTCTCTATTCTATTAGGAATCTCGGTATCCTCCCCTCCAGCCAGAAGTAATTATTTTCGAATAATTTTCCTTATTTGGGTTTATGGATCACTGGTGATCAGTTGTGCTTACCAGGCGAAATTGTTTGGGTTTCTTACCAGACCCAAGATGATGCATCCCATTGATACACTAGAGGAACTTATTGATTCCGGGATTGAGATTGGAGGGCTTTCGAGCCATCGCTGGATGTTTTCAGGTTTATCTAGCCCTATTAATCAAATCATAAGCGATAAATGGATATCCGTAGATTCCGTTCAGTCAGGGTATCAGAAAGTCAGTAAATCACAAAATTTTGCATTCTATTGGTCGCGCGGTTTCTCTGAGAATTTGCTGAAGAGAAAAACGGCTAGATATTCCGATGGAAGGCCTTCGTTTTATATAATGAAGGAAAATTTTGCTTCGTACCATGGCTGTTACCAATGGTATAAAAACTCTTTGTTTGTTGATATCTTTGAGATGATACTACGCACTTGTGAGTTTTCTGGTTTGTTACTGAAGTGGGAAAAGGATACAAATGCCCCAAGTGACAACTATTATCCTGGTGAAGAAGTGGTATTTTCTCTTGGTGTACGAGATATTGTTACTGCATTTGTGATAATTGCAGCAGGTTTATTTTGCAGTTTTATATCATTTGCAGGTGAAATTGGAATAGCCGCTTTCCGTCGTAGACACAAGCAGTAAACACATAAGGTATTGATAGAGAAGCAAGTGAGTTGCAAGTGTTTGAGTTACGTACAAACAAAGAACTAAATAATAAAATGAGTGAATAAATTAGAAATATTAATACAGTATTTCCTGGTGAAACCATATATTTAAGATGTGAAGATTAAGATCGTGGAATCCCGGTGTAAAGATTTTCAAGCATATCAACATCCCGAGCGGATATTACTGTTAGTGCAATGCCATCCTCACGTTCGAAAAAGTAAGGGCCAATGACAACATGACATGATAGAACACACCACACTGTAACCTTGGCGCTATGTAATGGACGCTCGTGAAGCTCGCAAAGATTGTCCTGTGCCCAGTTATGGAAATTGTTTGTTAACGTATCCGTTAAGGTGGAAATGGGCTTCGTCCGATATTCATATGTTGTTAGTCAATACACACGTTCAGTAAAATCCATACGCGACATATGGTCTTGTGGATGTACTTTCTGCACAATCTGTAATTCATGGAGTGGAACTTTAAATCGTGCAGTATTCTTTGTATGCTTCGTCGCGCAATTTCTTCTGTAGATGCATGTTGAACGGGGCTTCTCTCGGTGGAAACTCGAACAGCTGCAATGTTCTCTAAGGTACGTACCGTTCGAACGCCACCTGCAGTCTCTCTTTCAAGGCTGAACCAGTTTCTTCAAAACTATGCATCGATGTTGTAATCGCATGAGGAGATAGGACACGTCCATGACATTCTAGCTGGTAATACTGTCAAAATACACTTTGCGCACCAGTCTCACTATCACCCTGGTTGTAAAACGCTCTGACAGTGATAGAACGTACCGCATTACTCAAATGCTGCACGTTACTAAATGACAGTGTTGCCACAGTGGTAGCTATGGAGTGGGCTGAAAAATAGTACAAAATTGAAACAAAAAGGGCTGACTTCATTGTTTTTTACCAGTGTAGTACATGACTATAACACGAAACTAAAAGAGGTAAAGTTCTAGAACACTCACCCCCCCCCTCAAGAGTCTAAATCAAGAAAGTGCTCTCTTTAAAAAATTCTTTTTAAAACCATCCAAATAGGAGGATTCCGAACAACCGTGAAAGTAGATGAAACTTTTCTCGCACGTAGGAAGTATAACAGAGGCCGCAAATTAAGAGGGAAAACAGTTATCATCTTCGGTATGTATTGCACGGAAACCAAACGCGCCTCTATTTCAAAGTGGCCAATAAACAAAAATGGTATTATGGCGATATACGAAAAAATATATAAAACGAGGAACAAATCAATCATCTCCGAGTTCGTGTGTAAACAGTACGTTATAATAAAAGGTTAATATATAAATTATTCACCTTATTCTCGTTTATTTCACGACCGAAAGAGAATAAAGACTGTAAGAAGAATATAAGATAAATAAACTGACATTTGTAAAAAAAAATGTAAAACCGGCCCCAGGGTCCTAGAAGCTTGCCTGGAAGACATGACAACAACACATTATTAATAATTTTAAGTCACAATTGTATCTATTATTTCTAACTAGTGCAGCACATATACATATAATACACATACGGAAACACAACTTTTAAAAATGTAACAAGTATTTGTTAAATGATGCTGAACCAACTTTTTCACAAAAGGGGCTGAAAATACCAGTGTGGTACTAACGGGCCGATCAATGACAAAAAGAGCTGATTTTGGTACAATTGTACCAAGTGTGGCAACACTGCTAAATAACAATGCGTTTACAAGAACTACGTATCAGTTCCGTACAGTTGCCGGTTCTACAGTGTTGCCAACTCTATCATTCAAAATTTCCCTCTCCCGTGCCACCCTGTATTTTAAAATCCATGTATTTTTGTGGTTAACAGGGATGCAAATAAACAACACAATTTTACTCGTCCAAGAAAAAAGCTACATGGCCACATCCCACAATAGAAATGATTTATTTACCTTCGGTATGATATTAAATACTCACCCGCACCGATGAACCACTCGCCCCGGGTGGGTGGGCGAGTGCTTATTTGCATCCCTGTTCTAGTCGTGTTGTTAAAAAATTTGATGGAGTTTCAAGTATTCTCGTTAGCAACAATTACTTCTTGTGAAAAAAATGTGTGTTCAGTTATATTGCCCGACAGCCTATCCTGCGCTTTTCCCTAGTCTTAATTTCTAGTAAGAACACATGGGATTTATAATCAAGATTCAATGTGGATCCATGATCTATTACAAGAAACAAAGAACTTTTGGGTACAAGTCACTGGATTTGCTGTGTAATATTTAATTCAACACACTTCATTAGGCCAATCATAGTTCTTGAAGATATTGTTAACATATTTTCTTTATTTCACTGCTCTCCGTACTTTCTCAGTAGCGAAACTATATAAGACAAGACCTATAGTTTAAAGTAGTGTTTAAGCCATTGGAGTGATTTCAATATTTTTCCACAGGGAATCAAATTGAGATCAGTTGAAAGCTGGTCAATGTTTTTGAAAGTTATTTACAGAAGTCATGGTATACAATTCATTCAGAATTTATAGGTTATTTACAGAATTAAAGCACACACAACAAAATTAAACCTAATAATTAAAACCCAAACCAGCTGATACAAAAGAGGTGCTGGTATATGAATTCCGAATGCCACATATGCATACATCAACATACACACATGTGCGTAAAGAAAAAACTACATTCCAAATCATCCGTCTTGGTTGTTACGCAATGCACGATGAACACAATATACTTCCACATGAGACGAAATAAAGCTTACCAATGTGATATGTTCTGGAAAGGAAACCTAGAAACCCGCCAGGTGAAGGATTCGCATGTAACAGAAGCCAAAAATCAAAGAACATAAAAACTAACAGCACTGCCAGTTCTACACCCAGAAATGTTAACTGGGAGGGATCCAAAGTATTTGAGGGAGATCCAATACGTCTACATAATATGGAACCTGTCTTATACTGCACCCGAAAAGACGATAAGTAATTCTTACTTACTGTCACCTATATTTTTAGAAAAAATAATAGAACGATTATTTTTATAAGAAAAGAAGTACATGATGAGGCGTAAAATAAAATATTTAGCCTACATCAATCGTTTCTCTGTTAAATAAGTATCGTTCGTTAAGAAAGTCTACAAATGTTAGTCAAGTTTCGAAATTTTTGGGAGGTCCGGGCTCGGTGGAACCCCCTCGTGCTTACGCCCCTGAGCATTGGTAACTAGTCCCAAATTCAATGTGGCGTTCCCCATCATACAGTTTTATGTGGAAATTATCAAGAGTATAAAATATACTTATTTTATAAAAGAAATATGTATATACTAAAATACTAGGCTATCCACAGAGGAAGGGGGAGCGATTCTACATACTGATTTATTAATATTTGATTCACAAATTACCGTAGAAGAAGCGCTCATTATCAATATAAGCTAAGAATTAACTTGTAAATGCGGGTCTACTTTCATTTGTTTTCTTCTCTACTAGATATTTTCTTTCTTATTTTGTAATTCTGCAATCACTTTTTTAAATTCTCATTATATTGATTTGATTCAGTATGGTCCCGTAATTTAAAAATATGAATGCTAAAAAACAAATTCCATTTGTAATTGCTAGTGGAAGAAAATTGAGAAATCTTATTTAGCGCGAAAAACCTTCTCGTTCACTGGAAACCATACTGTGTTGCAGAAGCACTGCAACGATCAGTCCCTTTAACTTCTAAGATAGGGGAGAGGAGACTTAACATTTGCTCCAATTGCCGCGCTGAAGGAAACTGGTCGTTGTATGCTCGCTGCAACACAATATAAATTAGAGACTCTGTGACGGAGTATTTTTTCGCTTTTTAAAACGGATTAACGGAATGGACAGTTACAGAAGTAAAAAATATGTTATTTAAAGTGTATATATGCCAGAATTAAAAAGTATTTTTTTCTGTTCTTCACCAGTATTGATAATATTTTTTTCTTGAAATACTTTGGTCGTTGCGCAACGCTACAACACTAACATTAGCCGCCACTGGTGTAGACAATATTTTAAGGATTTACAAATTATGACAGTTCCCTCTCTATATATTTATAGTTGTATTATGTATGTTAAAGAAAATGAGGAATGTTTAGGTTACCGTACAATATCCATTCATATAATACTAGACATAAAGATGACTTAATACTCCTTATACGTATTAGGCTAAGTATAACACAAAAGAAGTTATAAGTATACAGGTATGAAACTATACAATACATTGCCAATGCATATACGAATGTTGTGTGATAATGATTTCAAAAAAACATGGTAAAATCTTTTCTTGTAAATAATTCTATTTATAGTATCAACGAATTTGAAGAAAAGTGAAAATTGTAGCTTTTTTCTTTCTTTGTTTATATTTGTTTATATACTCACTGTCTATTACAATAAATGTTGTTTAATGGCAATAAATATTCTATTCTATTCTATTCTATTCTATTAGGTGCTAAAATTGAACATGGTGTATTTGTGGGATCTCTAATTCGACAACTTCAATAAGATTGTTGATTCGAAGCAGGGTCGTGCCGTAAGGGGGGGGGGGCGAGCGGGGCGTGCGCCGCGCGCCGAAGTAAGGGGGGCGAAAAATTCGATAGAAAAAAGGAAAAAAGATAGGAAAAATTGCTTGGAATATATGTATGGTGGTGCCGTCGTATACTTTCGCCCCGGGCGCAGATTTTCCACGGCATAGCCCAGGTTTGAAGTATACTTAGCAGACAAGAAGAAAAGCAAATATGGGTATGTTGCAATGCAGTAAAAGTAACAAAAAACTTACTTTAAAGTAGAAGAGACGGCAAATACAAGGAATGAGAGCTTACAAAGATTTATGGTTCAACATATTCTTGAAAGTCAATTTCAGAGATTCAAATATGAATTTCTTTCTAAAAAGTTGCAATAATGTATCGGACGACATCGGGGAAATATTTCATAGACACATAGTTACCATAGAGAAAAGGTAAGAATAGTAATTGATGCCCAGAGTTTTAACAGATTGTTGGTGATTTATAATTCGGGACAAGGACAGTCAGTACGAAAGGTCAAAATAAAACATTCTGTTTAAATTTTAACCTTTCTTTGTAAATATTTATTTAGACACTGAATACATAATTTACCTTCTGTTATTCTCTAAACATTATAGGCTTTTCATGTTGAATTTCAGTCAGATTATCACTGTATGAACATGTTTGGAATTATAAGAAAATGTGTAAATACATTAAAAATATATTTACTCTCAAGCTATCCTTAATGCAGAAAAACTAAACACATAGTCGAATTCGGCTCTCAATTTTTTAAAAAAATAAGAATTACAACTTCTTTTTCAGAGATAGGAAAAAAATCTATACAACATTATTATTAGAGTTAAAAATCGAGAATTTTTTTTACAGGAAAGGTGGAAAGATTCAACCTACTGTTTTTTATATGACTTAATTGTCATTGACACGTGGACACATGTAACACGTGCAAATGATAAAGTCAATAAGATATCTCTTACAGAACTATAATTACCAGAATGGTCCCCAAAGACATCAGACCTCATTCTTCGTATTTAAATATTAGTTTTACTCCTTGCAATCGAAAAGGTAAATATGTTTATATGCATTACGGTTGCTAAGAAACTAGGACAGGCAACCACAAAAGGTGATTAGCTTTTAATCATGAGATAGGACTCATTATCACGAACATTTAGGCCGTATCTACCAGTAATACAGTAACAACTAAATAATTCTTTGGAGCGTTGGAAAATTATGGTAATATTTTGTAATTGTACTTTCTGAAAATTGAAGTAGAGTTTAATACTTACTGAGTAACATACAGTATCTTTAGAGGCATTAAAATTAGATACAAGTTTTTAAAATGCAGGGGCAAGTGATGCACAGTGAAACAAATGGCATAATAAGCTATCATTTCAAGCTTAAATGGTATAAACAACACGATAGTGACATCTCATGCAATAGTGATTAGTGAATCTCATGCTGGTTTGCAAATGGCTGCCAGCTTTATTTCCTGTATTCCGTATGGTTTCTGCGATTGTGTGAGGGAAAGCAAAGTTTCGAACAGCTTTGTATTAGTTGAAATATTCAGTTTTTTACAGTGTTAATATTGTAGAAAATTCATCATGATCATAAGTATTCTGCTCTTATTGGCAGGTCATTTACTGCAACTGAGAAGTTTCCATGCTCCAAGGTATTCCACTAACCTCTTTGTCTTCACGTACGATTTCGTCCATTAATTGTAGTCTTCTTCGCCCCTTCCTTCTCTTTCTTGCAGTCATACCCTCCAGCCCGTCCCTCATGATACAGTTCCTTGTCAGCCGTCCCAACCAATTTCTCTTCCTCTTCTTAATAATATCTAAAATTGTTCTTCTCTCCCCCACCAATTCTAACACCCGTCTTCTCCTCGACCCAACTAATTCTTTTCATTCTTCTCCACACCCGCATTTCGAAAACTTCCAGTCGTTTTTCATTGCTTTTGCGTAATGCCCATGTTTCTGACCCATACAAAACAATATTCCACACGAAGCATTTTGAGTTGTTTTTTTCTTTTCAACTTTTTATTCAGGGTTCCACAAAATAGTATTTTCTTCCTCCTAAAGGCTTCTATCGTCATTCCTATTCTTATTTTTATTTCACTTTATACTCCATATCAGCACTAATAATACTGCCCAGGTATCGAAAACTACCACCTATTTCCTCCTCTCCTATTTCTATTTTTGACACTGTTCGCTTCGTTCCAATCACCATGGCTTTTGTCTCTCTAACATTTATTTTCATTCCATGTTCTTCACAGTCCTTCCTCAAGTTTTCTAACATCTTATTGATATATGTCTAATTTAAAAGAAGATTAAACAAATTAATTGTTTCAGCAAGGCTAAAGTTTGTATCATTGACTAAAGGTCGTTAATTTAGAGATTATTCCTGGTAGCTAAAGAGAACGAAGCACTTTGGTTCTAGGTGCAGTGAAATGTTTCGTTATGGCCTTTTTATTACACAGCAGCCGTTAGTCTTTTGTTGTTGATTTCTCACACGCTATCATTCGTTTAGGCAGTAAGACATTTCGTTTAGCAAAGCGAAGCTTTTTGTTTATTTTAAACTTAAGTATACAATAATATTTGTTTCTCTTTAATGTAATGTGAAATCAGCCATTTTCACAAGAGTATAACCATTATAATTGTACTTTATCTATTGTTTGATAGATGGGGTACAATTATAAACAATCGGGGTACTATGAAACAATCACAACTCTTTTGAAAATAGTTTATCCTAATGGTCATAACCTCGTATGAGTTAATGTATCAACGAATGAAGATTATTCTTTCAAGAAGCGTATTTCTAATGAATCTATTGTGAGAAATAAAACAACCATCCTATTTTTTTTATTGTGTCACACTTTCCCTTATAACATTCTTATAGTGTTACCAAAATGTCTTGAGCTGTGGCAAAAACACGAACTAAAGCTCATACCCACGCGTTGAACCACTGGCGCAAATCCCGGGGGGAACGAGGGGGACATGTCCCCCCCAATGTTGGACCTGGGGGGGACTGTCCCCCCCAATAATCTGATTTAAAAAGCGCTTTTTCGGATTTGTGTCCGACTGCCCCAAAGGAATGTAAGATGAAATTGATTTCTCTTGGCTTTTCCATTTTTTTTAAAAAAAGAATCGTATTCTGTAGTATTTCAAACTGAACTTCGTGCTGTAGTGAGTTTAGTAGTCTCATCAATATGTATTAATTCCACTTCCGCTATTTGGGCACAAATTGCAATAAATGCCAGAGGAGGATATGCCCCTCTCCTCATGCTGGAAAGTTGTCTCAGCTGTAGGTACGGGCACAAATTCCGGGGAAATGGGGAGACATGTCCCCCCAACATTGGAACTAGAGGCTCTCCCAATAATCCGATTTGAAAAGTGCATTTTGCAGATAACTGTGATGAGTTGTGTCCGACTGTCACAAAGGAAAGTTAGATGAAATTTGTTTCTCTTGGCTTTTCCATTTATAATGAAAATGAAGGCGTGCGACTGTGCGTGACGTAACCTCATATGAAATCTTATCTCCTCCTCTCCCCTAGGCCCTAGCACACGAAGAGTATATAGACTATCCAATGTCAGTAGAACCCATCTTTTCAGTAAATGCGCATTTAATCTATTTGTAGTATCAGCCTAGGCATCTACTCATGCTTCGTAAGCTAACAAACTCTATAGCCTATGGAACTCGGAGGTTCAATGCCGCGTTCACAAAAGCTCTCCACTGACTTCTATTCTTAGCCAACTGGATCCAGTTTCTACTTTGTATTCCTATCTCTGCGAGATTCATCTTAATATTGTCTTCCCATCTGCGCCTAGGTCTTCTTAATAGTCGTTTTCCGATTGGTCTTACCGCTAACACTTTGAAAGCGTTCCTACTTTCTTCCATCCTGGCTACATGTCCTGCCCACCTAAGCCTCCTAGACTTGATGACCTTAACAATGTTTGGTAAGCCATATAATTTACGTAGTTCATCGTTATGAAGTTTCCACCATTCCCCATTCCCGTTCCTCTTGGTCCGAATATTTCTCTCGGGATCTTGTTCTCAAATACTTTCAGTCTATGCTCTGTACTCAGTAAGCGTATGATTATCGTTTTATACATTTTAAGCTTCAAATCCCTCGACAGAATTCGCGACGACAAGAGGTTTTGAACTGAATAATAACACGAATTCCCTGTTTTTAGTCGACATTTAATTTCTTCGTGAATATGATTTTCGTCTGTTAATATTGATCCTAGATGTTTGAAAGTATCCACTTTATCAAAAGTATTATTTAATATTTTAACACATACATAATTTGCCGTATTACGGTCCCGACGCACTTCCATGTATTTAGTTTTCTCTGCATTTACTTCTAAACTCATGTCCATGCAAGCGTGTCTAATAAGACCTCTGCATTTCTTTCTATTTTTCTCATATCAACCCCTACTAAACTTACGTAATCAGCGTACGCATAACCTGGTGAACACCGTTCAGCTCTAGGCCCTGGTTGCTATCCTTCATCTTCCTTATAGCGTATTCCAGGACAAAGTTGAATAATAATGACGACAACGCATCTTCTTGTTTCAGGCCATTCTTAACGTGAAAGCTCGTGGCCAAAACTTTTCCTACCCGGACGTTACTTTGGGATTCATTTAAACATGCCTTAATTAATCTAATTAGCTTTTTCGGTATTCCAAATTCTGTAAGAACGTTGTACAATGTTTCTCTCCTAACCGAGTTATAAGCCTTTCTAAAATCAATAAATAGTTGATGTACCGGACTACTGTATTCCCGCTTATTTTCGAGTATTTGGCGAATGGTAAATATTTGGTCGATAGTTGATCGATTTCGTCTAAATCCACACTGATAATCTCCAAACATTTCATCTGCGTATGGGCTCATTCTTGCTAATAGAATGTTTGAAAGGATTTTATAGGATGTTAACAGAAGAGAGATGCCTCGATAATTATTACAGTCAGTTTTATCGCCTTTCTTGTGAATTGGAACAATGATTGATTCTTCCCACTCTTGTGGCAATTCTTCCTTGTAGATAAGGAGAATGAGTTTGTGTATCTTGTTCCACAATTTTTTGCCTCCAGCTAAAATTAACTCAGCCGGAATTTCGTTTGCACCCGAGATTTGTGTTTCTTTAATTTCTTTATAGCGAGTTTTACTTCTATTCGATTGGGTTCTGGAATATATGATTTTGCCGTGTGTATCTTTCTTTCTCCACGCACATTAGTTTTTGGCTGCGTGTTAAGCAAATCGTCAAAGAAATCTTTCCATCTATTTAAAATGCTATCTGTATCAGTGAGAACTGTTCCATCAGCTTTCTTTCATATATAAGAACGAGGTTGATAGCCTTTCTTAAATTCGTTGACCCCTTTATACATGTCCCGAATGTTTTTATTTTTACTATCTTCAAGTTCCTAACTTTTAGCTTTCAAAATATCGCGTTTTTTTTTTGTTCTAAAAGTTTTGGAAGTTCCTCGCCTGATGTCTACGAAATTTTGTGTAGTTACTTCATTCGGATTTTGTAGCCAACGTAATTTTGCCTGTTTTCTCTTCTCTGCTAGTTCGAACCATGGTTTGTTCCTACGTATTATTTCCGCGTGTCCCAATTTTTCTTTTGAGAGAGGATGTTTCGTAAGCAAAGAAAAGAATTCAATTGCTGGAATATTTTTCTCTCTAATCTTAAGGTTACATCTGTTAAGTAAAGAGTATGACATGCGTCAGATTTCTGAAACGCTTCCTGTAATGTTATTGAGATTATAATCATTTTGCTCAAAGAGTATTGTTGCGTCACACATAATTGATATTCTTTCTTCATAGTTTTGGGGAAGTCGTCATTTATATTATTATATTACTATAAAACAATTTTAACGTGGATCTTTGTGGATGCCTAATTAGAAACATACCAATTATAAATATGCATGTATTCAGATTTCAGAATGTTTTCACGGCAGTGATTTGTAATACTGATATGTACTACTACTTCATCTACATCACCTAATATATAATATACTCTACAACAGTTGATCAGATTCATCTACCGTAATATGAGTTTCATCTCCCTTATCTAGAATAAGCCTCAAATCTGCCCACCTTCCAATGTTGAAGACAACCAATGGCGTATTTAGGATTTTCTTTTGAGGGCTATGCCCAATACAAGGAAGGAAGTGGGCAATTGCCCACCTGAGTTTGAGAATTAAATATATTTTAATTTATGCATAAATTGAAGTTATAATGACAAGAATTACAGATCGATAAATCCTATATGATATGACACAAAAATTTAAAAGTGAATCTAACCCTTTATTCTATTCATACAAGAAAAAGAAAGCATCCTCTTGGCCGTCCTAATTTCCCGGGCTAATTATTCCCCCGTTTTGATTTTCTTTAATTCAAACATTTCCTTCTTTTAAAAATAACTAAACGATATAATTGTTCCTTTGTTATAATAACTAAAGTCCTGTCATGTTGATATCCGCGCATGTTGGTGTGGAACACTAGTTTCGCTTATCAACTCCTCTTAGTTTTGGTGTTACTGATGACGGCCAACTTGAATCACAACTGACAACGGTCGATAAAGTATGATAGGCGAAATGAAAGTAGTAACGTCAAGAAAAAGAAACAGAAAAATAGAAAGGATGACAGAAAGAACAATTAAGGACGCGGTTCTTACATGGAATGAAATTTGACAAATACAGTATTATTTCTAAACAAAAAGCATAAGAAAATGGAAAGTCAATGACATTCTTAGAAATGGTAAGAAGGATTATTGTTGTACGTGGAATGCGTAAAACTAACAAATTATTTCGAGGGGAGAATGAGCCCGATAGCCTCCTAAATTCGTCACTGAAGACAATTCTGCTCCCCTGATCCTTCACAGCATTGTTTTTCAACTTCATAAATATTTTGAACATCGCTTATATATATATATATATATATATATATATATATATATATATATATATATATATATATATATATATATATATATATATATATATATATACGGGACCATCTTACCCGTCCCCCCCAATGTTGAAGACAGATTTGCGCCTTTGCGTTGAACAATTAAGGGTTCAGCTGTTGCTAAGCGAGAGAGCTTTGACGAAAAGGAGTGGAATTCCTTCAGCCGATTGCAGCGCCTGGAATGGAAGACTCATAAATATTATTAATGTGTATAGTGTAATAGTATTTGGGACAAACATCTACACATGAAAGCAAGAAAGATCTTATTTGTCACATATTGTTATTCGATGTCCCTTTGGAAAATATCGTGTAGACTTTGTAAGTCGAGAGTCTTAAAACACCTGCAGAACGCCGCCAATAATTATACCACATAAGAAAGAATGAGTTAGTTAGAACAATATCTTAATATTTAGAACTGGCATACATTGATAAGAATTATACAAATGAATACCATAGATGGGACCTTGTTCTGGTGTCACACGAAATGTGGAACCAGGCACGTAGCCAAGGGGGAGTGGGTCCGGGGAGTCCGGACTTCCCCCTTCGAAATCAGAAATAAAAAAAATTAAGACAGCAAGCTTTTGGTTACCCTTTCTTATGAGGAGAATTGTATTATGGTGGCGAATGAGCGGGATATCCTGGAAAAGTCAGAGAATTTGAAAGAAAAATTACGGAATTCTTCTGCTACTAATCAGGGAAATCTTAAGCTTTCGAAAGCAAAAGTTCTGTAATAGTGTAGACATTTTTTATCATAATTTTTCGTCATCGTTTCTCTGCAGTATCCAACAAATATTCTTTCAGAAACAGTTTTCTATTCCTCCTTCGACTTGTCATTTGGGACAGACTGTAGTTGACGGAATAGTAAAAACAAGAAGTTATGTAGAAAGAAAGTTCTGTTAACACTTGATTCAACAAAGAAAGGAACGCAAATATTGTAAAATATTTTACAAGACATAATTGGATATGTACTTTTTTAATAGTTGAGGCTATAATGAAAGGAAAATTATTATATTTGAATGAACAGAGGAAGGAACGTAAATGTAAAATCTTTTCCAATTCTTTTTATTATTTAACTCGAGATTTCTTCATAGTTTGTTATTAAAATACTAACATATCCTCATTTTATTGTCCTAACAAACCAAACACATAGCGATTCTTCGAGACGCAGCTACGATATGTAGCCAGTAAAGTAGTTTAGATCGATCGAGCTCCTGGGATTTCAGTATTTCATGTCACGCCCACCCACCCCATTACGAAATCCTGGCTAAACGAACCAATATATGTTCCAGTAAAATAGTTTAGAATGATCGAGCCTCTGGTGTGATGACTACAGTATTTCATGCCCCGGACCCTCCCTCCTTTACGAAATCCTGGCTACGTGCCTGGTGGAACGAGACAATGGTCAATCGATTTGTTTTAGTGAACACGAAAATCCATCGACGGGAAAAATCCTTGATCGCAACTGTTCCGTACTTCTGGGGGGGGGGATAAGGTCACTGCCAACACAACACGTTGTGGATAATTAGACGAAATATGGCGCGAGTTCGATGAAAATATGCATAGAAGCACAGTTGAACATATACTACAATATATAACATCCGAAAACACTCTGACAAGTGAGGGCAGAGGCGTAGCACGTAACGACAGAGGAGGAGGGAAAGTAAGCGTGGAGTATAGGGTAAAGGAAAACTTCTATAGAAGGTATGAACACATACGAGCTGGACTTAAGAAGAATAGCATAGTAGTATATCATGGACATGGTCAAGTACATGGGTGAAGAGTAGAAAGACAAGGGGGCAACGGCCCCCACCTTGATGAACTGATCTCTCAATTTATAGTGGTATATTGGACTTTAGAGTGCATTCACATTGGGGCGTATGTTGTTGTTTAACTTTTGTGTCATCATCATCATCAGAAACGTATGAAAATGAATGCCTACATGTATACAACGGTCTATACACATCAGACGTTACGATGAGAGGGGGTCCGGACAATCCCCTTCACAGCTCTCTTTCTACCATTTCTGCTTCATGATGTCGTCTACAGGCTGTTTTATAGTTTGTGATTGATTACTTGACCATGTATTATTATTGTATCATTCTCCTGACGTCTTGCTTCTCCGTTTTCTTCAATTATATCATCATTTTTACTTGTGCTACCCACCCTCTCTTCTGTGGTTACATGTTACTCCTCTGCCCTCACTTGTCAGAGTATTGTCGAATATAATGCCACATTGTAGTATATGTTGTACTTCTACGCATATTTTCATCGAACTCGCTCCATATTTCGTCTCATTATCCACAACGTGTTGTGTTGTCAATGTCTCGACTCCTTCCCATAATACGTAACGGTTGCGATCGAGGGTTTTTTCCCGCCTATGAATTTTCTTGTTCACTAACACAAATCAATTGACCATATTCTCGTTCCACATTTCGTGTGACAACAGAAAAAGTTCCCTTGTTAGAACGTTTCCCTGAAAAATATTTTTAAAATATATAAAAATTGTACGAGTAAGGATTGGACCCATGTAGTCTCCTAGCAGCTACCCTATACTTATGTCCATTACCCTCCAAAAGAGCAATTAATTTGATACAAAACAAAGTATATTAACACCAATACATTAAAGATATATTTTAAGGAAAATAAATATTCTATGAAATGTAACTTATATCTATGAATATAATAATAATTTACTTTGGCAAACTAATATAACTAATATTCATTTCTACATGTATTTAGGATACATCTCTGAGAAGTGATCAATGGCTGTGCTCCTATTATTTCTACTGGCATCAATAGTCGCAAGTGAAAAATCTAAAATAAGTTTTGAAAACGACTCCGTTGTTGAAAATTTCTCCAATATAAGAAATTGTGTAAGCGATATTTTAACTTACTACTTTAATGACTTTAAAAATCTCATTGTCTTTAATGATGATAACGATTATTCAGATATTATACTGAAAGACAATCACAATAGAACATTGTTAACACTGAACACAGAACAGTCACCTAATACAAAAACAAATAGTAAAGAATCTTCTCTGTTGTTTACCAAAACAACCAATGTGGCTTATGTGGTATTTATAGGAGAAACCAGGTCCTTTGAAAATGTCATAAACACGCTGAAATACTTACCTTACTGGAGACCACATAACAAGATGCTAATTGTATCTAACAGACCATATAATGATCAAGATATTTCTAGTGTTTTGGACACTGCTCAACGAGAAAATATTATAAATGTTGTTTTACTATCGTCATCAATATTAATTAATTATAGGTCTGTCATTAATGTGTATACTTTCTTTCCTTTTCGCAACGGACAGTGTAAAACACCAGGAAATACAGTGCTGTTGGATACTTGGGAGCGAGGAAAATTTGAAAAGAGAGTAAATTTATTTCCTGAGAAACTGAAAAATTTGTACAAGTGTCCAATATCTGTTACTGGTCATACAAACGAGATTGTAATAAAGGATAATGGCGAAATTGATTGGAGAGGAATCGGAGGACAATTGATTGTTACCTTTGCAGAAAAACTAAATTGCTCATTAAATTTGAATCTATTCGATAATTGGGAAGAGATGGGTATATTGCAAAATGGTACCTACATGGGAAAGATAAGAGAGATTTTATCAGGTCAATCTGAAGGGAGTTTTAGTGGTTCTACATTTTCAGAGAAAGAATTTCAGGATTTTGAAATAGTATTTGCAGGATTTGTATATACAGTATTTTCTGTTCCTGTTCCTCGTTTATATCCCTCTTGGATGACTTTTTACTTTCCCTTTGAGTCTACTTTGTGGATTCTATTACTTATATTCTACATTCTGCTTTCAATTATACCATGCGTCACGTACAGGAAATTATCTTTTCGTAAATTAAAGCAAAGTTCAACATTCCTGGATAGCTTCTCCATTCTATTAGGAATCTCGGTATCCTCCCCTCCAGCCAGAAGTAATTATTTTCGAATAATTTTCCTTCTTTGGGTTTATGGATCACTGGTGATCAGTTGTGCTTACCAGGCGAAATTGTTTGCATTTCTTACCAGATCCAAGATGATGCATCCCATTGATACACTGGAGGAACTTATTGATTCTGGTATTGAGATTGGAGGGTTTTCGGGCCATCGCTGGATGTTTTCAGATTTATCTAGCCCTATTAATCAAATCATAAGCGATAAATGGATATCCGTAGATTCCGTTCAGTCAGGGTATCAGAAAGTCAGTAAATCACAAAATTTTGCATTCTATTGGTCGCGCGGTTTCTCTGAGAATTTGCTGAAGAGGAAGACGGCTAGATTTTCCGATGGAAGGCCTTCGTTTTATATAATGAAGGAAAACGTTGGTTCGTACCATGGCTGTTACCAATGGTATAAAAACTCTTTGTTTGTTGATATCTTTGAGATGATACTACATAGTTTTGAATTTTCTGGTTTGCAACTATTATCCTAGTGAAGAAGTGGTATTTTCTCTTGGTGTACGAGGTATTGTTACTGCATTTGTGATAATTGCAGCAGGTTTATTTTGCAGTTTTATATCATTTGCAGGTGAAATTGGAATAGCTACTTTGCGTCGTAGACACAAGCAGTAAACACATGAGGTATTGATAGATAATCAAGTGAGTTGCAAGTGTTTGAGTTACGTATATATGTTCTATTACATATGTTGCTGCACGGGATCTATTGTAACGCCCTTCAGTTTCTGTGTAGGATCGAAACACAGGAATCATAAGATGTTTGGAGAGAATATATCCATTATCTCCAACAAGCAACCCATCATATTGTCCATTATCAAACTCTGCAGCAACTCTACTATTGTCCCGAATGCGTAAATAATGTATGGTACTCGGCCAACGGTTTACACGTTCAAAAGCTTCGTATTGGCATCAAAAATGATTTGTGTATTGATAGAAAAGAAATTCTTGCGATTTCTGTATAGTTACGCTTGTGCTCCAGAAGTACAAAGTATGCGTATTAGATGATGACTTTTTAAAATTTTTTTTCTCAAAAATTATTTCCTATAGCACGACTGAATGAACTTTTGCCTATTCATGACTAAAATGACTTTTATTCCATTGAAATATTGAAAAAGGTCACGCACAATCCACTTTGAAATGTTATATAGACCATTTTAGCATTTTATATAATTGCATTAACAATGTTTATATGTTAACTTGTGCTGACCGACTTATTATTATTATTGATTACAAGTGACCCTTTCTAGTATCAATCTGGCGATGGAGGGAATTTAATAGATACTAAAAGTGGAGGTTAGATGGAAATATATCCAGAGTTTATTATAAAGAGATTCTTGTATTATTTGGTGAGCTACATTGAACTCTCCCGCTAATTATAATTGCGCATATAATATTTTATTAGTGTCTGCCTCTTTTATTTTGTGTAATTGTGATTTCCTTGTATGTAAATAAAATATGTGAAAACTCAATAACAGTTTCTTTAATTTGTTACGTATTTAATTTTACGCTAAAGGTTTTTATATTTCGGTTGTTGAGTAGAAGACAATATGTCGTTCAAGAAGAGCTTTTCTAACACGGAGAAGAACAAGGAAACCTGGACAAAGAACTGGACCTTAGTCCAGTTTCAAGCGCCATCAACAAGACGCAAACGCGGAAATATATGAAGCACCCTTCAGAGAACGGAGTCGCATGCCCCTGAAGAACCATGTTATTGAACTTTTGAAATTTCTTCAATCCACTGCCAAAGAACGGACAGAGAGGATCGGTACAATTGCTGTGGAGCTTAAAGCCATATGGAGCAAAACATTGACCTTCCCGCATGTATCTGCTCAAGCCCTCTGTGCAAAATTAGCAAACCTTATGAAAGAATATGAGCGCAGCAGAAAGAAACACAACTTTAATTCATTGAATGAACTGTTTGACATGGCCAAGGTAAAAGGCGAATGGATGTGCAAAGACTATAAGTACCTCTACAAACTGCAGATTGAAAACAAGGGTCAGGTTGGTTATTCCACTGGCAAACTTTCTATTGCAAAGACCATACACCCATCCAAGCGAGAGAAGGCAATGGAAGCGACTGTGTCGACATTTACCAGCTCAGCACCACCTAATTGTTCTACAAGTAAGAGGACTCATCGAACAACAACGAAGACAGTCCTTGGAAGGATGAGAATGCAGCATCAACGAGCACAAGGAAGCGTAACACAACAGGTATTGAAAGACATCTTGTTACAAATTCAAAGCTGTCGTCCCAAAGATCAGAAAAGATGTGCAACCAGTTTTCTGGTGAGGACATTGAAATTACAACCTCATGTCAGTCTTCAATCCACGAGGCTATCTACACGAGAGCTGCTCATGTGAAGAAGCACTTATTGAGTACGCTTCATTTGGGGAAAAGGAGGATACACTTCGACGGCAAACGCATTGATGGCTTTGATTACCTGGCAGTGGTCCTCAAGAATGAAGCAAAATAAATTAAGTTGACTGTGCTCAAGTTGAAAGATGGAAAAGTTCAAACAATTGCAGAAGGGCTCCAGGATGTGTTAGAGGAGTTCAACCTGTGGGGATCAATTGTTATGATTGTTGCCCAGACAACAAGCGTGAATACTGGCAAGGAGACAGGCGTTGTTCGGCTACAACAAATGTTCGAAAGTAAAGGTCACCCCAAATCCAAGTTCATCGGTTGGCAGCACCATGTGCAGGATCGCGTTCTTCGCGTTGTCATGGACGATAAGCTATATGGGTCGACTAAAACACCAAACACCAAGTACTTCTTTGAACAGGGTTTGATGAGCAAATATGATAAATTGAAAGCAGTCTTCAGCAATGGTAAAATTGAGATTAAGGAAAAAGGAGACTGAAGAGACGACATGGAGTTTCTCTACCACCTCACTCGTTTCTTCCATCGCTTTTCTAAGAGGAATGAAGCCCCCTTCGTGAAGATTTAATATATCCCAAACATTAGCAATGCAAGCCAAAACTATCGTGAAATTCTAGCCCTTCTTGCGTTTATTCTGATGCCTGAAACCCGGAACAGGCTGCGTAAAATCTGTACATTCATTTCTACTCATGGGCTGACCATCGATTAAGCAGTCAATTCTTTCACGCTGAAGAATGGTTTTGATGAACAATCTGCAGCTCTGAGTGACTATTCAACAGGTGTCAAATGCTTGAAAACCCCCTGGAAAACAGATGGATATCTAATTAATTTTATCAAATCTTGAATGAAAGCTCATCAAATTATGATACAGGGAAACGAGGTTGTATAAAAGTCGTCACCCTAATTGGGTATATGTACAAAATCTATAGCCCCTATAACAGTCGGGACCCCAAAAATTCAATAGAATTCCCATTTGTTCCTTGATATATTTTCTTGTTTCTGTGGTATGGATACATACAGTGACTTTAAGGCAATTAAACTGTTTATCACATAATTAAAAGCTCTTTTAGCAGTAGTACGATGGATGTTAATGAGATTTCCTGCTACAATTTGGTAAGTATCAGTACGAAAAGTTCGCAGTACACAAAGAAGTTGCAGCCAAGGAGAGAAAGTGCGGTGCCTATCAGAATTAAACTGTAGTAACTGCTCTAGCATACCAAGTAGTCAAAATATTCTCTTACGAAACCCAAACCACTCTTTGAAATCATTGTCACTATACATCGCAAATGAGTTTCTTCTCTCCATTAAAACCCTCATTCTTGGGATGTCTACCTCTTGCACCATATCTATATATTCTTCGTAGTCCAAATAATCCATAGAATTCGATATCTAACACGCAAAAAACCAAAGAACACACTTTACTCCTACTACTGCTTAGGAGTAAATTTTGGCCTTATTTCCTCTTTAAGTTACTAATGTAGTAACGTACTCTTTGATGGTGCTCTTCACCAGTTATGGAGTAAATAAATTTACTTCGGTAGTAAGTGAAAAATTTACTCCTGTAGTAATTTACTCCTTTAGTTCAGTACTCTCGCTACTTATGGTAAATTCGTACAGTATAAGTTGGCCACAAAGTCCGGTTACTCCTGAAAATAAAATAACATGAACCACTAAACGTACGTAAATAACTAAACAGAAAGAAGTTTTATTGAGATAAAAAGCATTAAATGTCCAAAGTATCAGTCTGCGACCGTCATTCTCATGACAAAGGATAATACGCCGTCAGGTTCTGTGTGACATTTCGCGGAGCATTGCAAGTGTAACTTGAGTGAAAGCTTGTTTCACAGCTTCTGTCAGTTCGGTAGTGGTATTGTAACGCTTTCGTGCAACGATGGCATTTATGAACCCTCATAGCGTATTATCACAAGTGGTGAGGTCTCTCTCTTGCTCCCAACAACTTGCAATAATACGTTCTTCAATACTGTAACTGGTAGCATCAGCCATCGTTTACACAATCTGAAACAATGGAAAACCTTACATTTGCATTTATAAATGTGTAACAGGAAAACTTACATTATCATTTATCAAGGGGTGACGGGATTTTGTGGCCACCCTGTATATACATTGGTTTTCATATTCTAGTTTTAACTACGTTCTAGTTGTAATAATAAGTTTGTCCTCCAGTACAATGTCAATTTTAAAGCTTCAAACAATAATGTATATGTTTACAGTTGCGTGACATACCGTTCTTTCCTTTAAAGCTTTTCTATGTTCTATGTATTATTATTATTATTATTCTGAAATAAATCATATACTATACTGTATACAATAACGATCTAGCTATATGATAAGAATACCTTTATGTTTATCACATAAAAGAGAATAAATGGAAACTACCATCTGCTAATGGAAAACGTCACAAATGGATTCTAGAAAGCCATTAATGTTTTTTTCTAAAAAAGAAATATAACAATAAAGTAATTTCGAAATGAATGTGAACAGGAAGGTTAGGAACAAAGAGATATTTTTTCTGTTTGCTGCATGAGGTGTTTAACTTATTCTTTTGAGCCACAAGTAACATATTTTTAAATTAGTTATTATAAGAGCAAAGAATGCAGTATTTACAATTTGAAAAATACACAGTAAGTGACGAGTCACATTTAATCTTTCTTGTTATACTAAAATCTAAGCGGCTAGCGTATGCACCTTTGGCGTGAGAGACTCGGGTTCTATTTCCGGCGGGAGCACATGTGGTTCGGATTCCACGTTAATAAGTAGGTTCAGTCTCATCTAGCTTCACTGCTGAAAGTGGCGTTAAACTCAAGTCACCTTAACTCTACTGTCTAAAACTCTACCTGTCCTTCCAGTTTCTTAAGAAAATTTACAATTAGAGCACAGAAAGAAGATAATAGGAGCGTAATTTTATTTAATATCAAGTATGTTTTAACTTTACCGAATAGTGTATTAAGGAAATCTAAAAAAAATGTATGGCATTTCTTTCAATGTGTATACAAACAGAGAACGAAATAATAAAATGAGAGAATAAATTACAAATATTAATACATTATTTCTTGGTGTATGTTTTAGATGTGAAGATTAAGATCGTGGAATCTCGGTGTAAAGATGTTTCAAACATATCAACATCCCGAGCGGATATTACTGTTAGTTCAATGCCATCCTTACGTTCGAAAATGTAAGGGCCAATGACAACATGACATGATAGAACACACCACACTGTAACCTTGGCGCTATGTAATGGATGCTCGTGAAGCTCGCAAAGATTGTCCTGTGCCCAGTTATGGAAATTGTTTGTTAACGTATCCGTTAAGATGGAAGTGGGCTTCGTCCGACATTCATATGTTGTTAGGCGTCCTCGTTGATTTTAGTTAACACACGTTCAGTAAAATCCATACGCGACACATGGTCTTGTGGATGTAATTTCTGCACAATCTGTAACTCATGGAGTGGAACTTTAAATCGTGCAGTATTCTTTGTATGCTTCGTCGCCCAATTTCTTGCGCAGATGCATGTTGAACGGAGCGGCGAGGGCTTCTCTCGATGGAAACTCGAACAGCTGCAATGTTCTCTAAGGTACGTACCGTTCGAACGCCACCTGGAGTCTCCTCTTTCAAGGCTGAACCAGTTTCTTCAAAACTATGCATCGATGTTGTAATCGCATGAGGAGATAGGACACGTCCATGACATTCTAGCTGGTAATACTGTCAAAATACACTTTGCGCAGCAGTCTCACTATCACCCTGCTTATAAAACGCTCTGACAGTGATAGAACGTACCAGGTCCGTTACCCCCCTCCCCCACATTCAAATAGTAGAATATTTTGTAGTCAGCTGTTATGTGCGTCTTATGTGCGCTTATGTGCGCCGAGTTTCAGCTTATGTGCGCACATATTTACACACGAAAATGATGATAGAAAAGCGCACTCCAGGGTAACGCCTGAGTGCAACATTCGAATTCAGACTTCAAATTTCTGTACCAAGTAGTATTCCATATGTGCGCTTATGTGCGCATAAAATTTCCATTTGTGCGCGCACATGAACGAAGAAAATCCGTAGACAAAAATGTACAGAAAATTCATGACTTTCTCTAAATCAAAGAATAACAACTTGAGATTTCTGCAGCAAGTAATACTCCATATGTGCGCCTAAGTGCACATAATATTTTTAGTGTGCGCACAAACAAACGCAAGATGTATCTTATTAAAAATTGTAAATCAGTGAAGTTCAAAGAGCGCACTTAAAGCAATGAAATAAGATAACAACTTCCAACAACATTTGTTCTTTTGTGCGTCATATTTGCCTTTATGTGCGCTCAATATCATTTTCTGTGCGCACATACTAACACATGAAAACGACGATAAAAGTGTACACCATCAGGGAAACGCATAAGTATGATATTGGAATTACGACTTCATGTTTAGTTGTCAAGTAGTATTCCATATGTGCGCTTATGTGCGCATAATATTTCCATTTGTGCGCGCACAGGAACGAAGAAAATCCGTAGACAAAAATGTACAGAAAATTCATGACTTTCTCTAAATCAAAGAATAACAACTTGAGATTTCTGCAGCAAGTAATACTCCATATGTGCGCCTAAGTGCACATAATATTTTTAGTGTGCGCACAAACAAACGCAAGATATATCTTATTAAAAATTGTAAATCAGTGAAGTTCAAAGAGCGCACTTAAAGCAATGAAATAAGATAACAACTTCCAACAACATTTGTTCTTTTGTGCGTCATATTTGCCTTTATGTGCGCTCAATATCATTTTCTGTGCGCACATACAAACACATGAAAACGACGATAAAAGTGTACACCATCAGGGAAACGCATAAGTATGATATTAGAATTACGACTTCATGTTTAGTTGTCAAGTAGTATTCCATATGTGCGCTTATGTGCGCATAAAATTTCCATTTGTGCGCGCACAGGAACGAAGAAAATCCGTATACCAAAATGTACAGAAAGAAATAAGGAAGCACGTCTCAGTACGTAAGTTCAAACACATCCAATCCACGGAAGTCGCTTCACAAGTAAAAAGTCAGACTTCTGTAGGATGTGACCTGAATACACAATACCAAATTCTAATAGGAAGATTTGTCGCAACACCCTCTCGATTCACATGAACTTGACATGATTTAATACACAAGATTCAGAGGCCGTCTGCACCTGGTCAGTTCCTAAAATCTCAAAGTTACGAACAATGCAGGATGCTTGAGGTCCAGTTGTTCCAGTCTGTCTGACGTCTAACAACTTGAGTCCAACCCAGCTGAGTCAAGTAGGTTTTATCATTGTGGGTAAAAATAACGCAAAAAGTGGTACTCACAATCTTTTATTGCACCTAACAACTACCACGAATATCCGGTGTCTAGTCTACTCGGGGATCTGGGTTTCAGTATGTTGATCCGGCTTTTGGTTCAAAAGCTTTTTAGGGGTGCCGATAGATGGATAGAACACTCGCAGTAGCTCTAAGATTTTTCAATATGTCGCCAAAAATTAACTTATAATTACTATTATTAACCCTTTCGAGACCAGGCATTTTTTTCGCGTTTTCGTCGACTTTAAGTTAAAGAATGATAACTCAAAGACTATTTACCCGACTGATTTACATTTATAATACAAAGTTCAAGAAACCAAGAAGGTTTATTTTATTTGAAAAATAAAAAGTAACCTTTTCTGGGAGGGGCGATCGGGGCAATTGCTCCTCTGGATCCGCACCTGGATGACGCACATTAGTGTATGCCGCTCACCGGTTGCGGAACACTGGGCTTGTGTTGACGACTTCGGAAGCTTCAGAATTGACTAAGCAACATACTGGTATAATTCTAAATAAGTACTAAAGTCATTATCAAAACTCTTTTTAGTAAGAACGTTAATAATTATTCCTGAACTTAGCATATTAATAACATGTGATTTCCTGTCCCCGATCCCCCGCTCGAAAAATGTTTATGATGTAACAGTCAGAGGCGAAGCCAGGATTTCATTTCTGGGAGGTTCCAGGTCCCTTCCAAGAAAATATTTGGCAATGTGTAAACTGAAAACACAAAAATGTAGTAGACAGGGGAAATTTGCGGTATTTCAGTTCAAAGGATAATATTTATTCTCTGTTCGGTCTTTCTTGATGGCACATAATGTTACCAGTCTTAGAATAACTTTTCCAGTATTCTATCCAGTTATTTATTGCAGGATTGCCAGCTGTAGGCAGAAAAAGACGGAATTTTGCAGAAAGGGAATTTTTCATGCAATATTTCAGTACATAAAATCCCCCATCCCAGTACAGAATACCGAAATGATAGTTACATTGTCAGAATGTATTGTCCTATAGTTCTGTTCGGCATACGGAAGTCAATATTACATTTTTAATGTACATGTTGTACAGGTAGGGAAAATTTCGGCATTTCGGTAGAAGGGATAATATTTTTTTTCACAGTTCGGCTCGCTTCGATCATGACGACATTTGCAGGAAACATTCCCAATATTGACAGGTTGTTTTTCAAATATAAATTATAATTTTACTATTGCAGGGTTGCCAGTAAAAATAAAAATCGGAGTTTGCTCTAGAAAAGGAATATTTTCGAATATATGGGTATATAATTTCCCAACGGTACCGGTTACCGGAACGATTGTTAAATTTTCAGAAAGTACTGTCATCGATGAATAGAAAAAGGTATAACACATTCCGCAACGATAAATAGGGACGTAATTATACATTCCTGAGTAAAACCTAACAAAATAAATGTGAAAAACATGAATTATTTAAAGGTAAATTCCACATTTACTGGCAACCCTGATCTACCAGCTAATTTTAAGTGTGATATTCGTGTTCAGCGCCTCGAAATCTATAAAGATTGGCTACTTTCGTTTCTGTAAAAAATAAAAAGTGAAAATTTGTTGAGCAGTGTTATTGGCGCCTTTCTGCAGTATGTTTATGCAACTCGTAAGTTCGCTCTTCAGAAAGTTATATATATTGGCTAGTGCTGGTCTTGTAGTTGTCTGCTCTGCTACACAATAAGTCTAAAAACATAAGTTATTCCAAGATAAAGATCCCATTGCTGTCGAAAATTTTGTTGTTCCTGTGTTTGAATTGTAACAACTTATTTCACTTGACTTTCAATTTACCGTACAAAGGTGCTGCTTTTTTATATGAGATAAGTAGACTCTGCGATTTATATATATATTTTTTATTGCCTTAACCCTTACGAGACCGACCTGGCGCGTATTTAATCCTCTCCTGTGTGAACATTAATTAAGATATTTGGAAGATTGTTTCTATGCCAAATATGGTTGAGCCAAAGCATAGGCGCCGACTTCATGGGGCTTGGGGGTGCCCGAGATTCCTCCAATGTTAATGATGAGTACTGAGTCACCCCAATCTTAAAGATATGGGAGTAGAGCCCTCCAAATAACTTTGCTTAAGATAATCTAATGTATTATTTCTTTTGTCTGATGAACTTTACTCTGAATTGTACAGCATAAACTTAACTTGAAATTTGAAATGTTTTATTTAGACAATCAACTTTGGGGAACTAAAGACTGTTACCAATGACGTTGCCAGGGGGAGGGTCCGGGGGATCTGGACATCCTCAAAACTTTGAAAAGTTGTTAAAATAAGGATTAAATTGCATATGCAGTCTACTTATTGCCCCCCACAAAATGGGGCAGGATCCCCGGACCCCTCGAATTCGCACGGATCCTTAAAATATAGCAAAAAACTGTGTTTTCTGTTTACACATTGCCAAATATTTTCTTGGAAGGGACCTGGACCCTCCCAGAAATGAAATCCTGGCTACGCCTCTGACTGTTACATCATAAACATTTTTCGAGCGGGGGATCGGGGACAGGAAATCACATGTTATTAATATGCTAATTTCAGGAATAATTATTAACGTTCTTACTAAAAAGAGTTTTGATAATGACTTTAGTACTTATTTAGAATTATACCAGTATGTTGCTTAGTCAATTCTGAAGCTTCCGAAGTCGTCAACACAAGCCCAGTGTTCCGCAACCGGTGAGCGGCATACACTAATGTGCTTCATCCAGGCGCGGATCCAGAGGAGCAATTGCCCCGATCGCCCCTCCCAGAAAAGGTTACTTTTTATTTTTCAAATAAAATAAACCTTCTTGGTTTCTTGAACTTTGTATTATAAATGTAAATCAGTCGGGTAAATAGTCTTTGAGTTATCATTCTTTAACTTAAAGTCGACGAAAACGCGAAAAAAATGCCTGGTCTCGAAAGGGTTAATAATAGTAATTATAAGTTAATTTTTGGCGACATATTGAAAAATCTTAGAGCTACTGCGAGTGTTCTATCCATCTATCGGCACCCCTTAAAAGCTTTTGAACCAAAAGCCGGATCAACATACTGAAACCCAGATCCCCGAGTAGACTAGACACCGGATATTCGTGGTAGTTGTTAGGTGCAATAAAAGATTCTGAGTACCACTTTTAGCGTTATTTTTACCCACAATAATAAAACCTACTTGACTCAGCTGGGTTGGATTCAAGTTGTTAGACGTCAGACAGACTGGAACGACTGGACCTCAAGCATCCTGCATTGTTCGTAACTTTGAGATTTTAGGAACTGACCAGGTGCAGACGACCTCTGAATCTTGTGTATTAAATCATGTCAAGTTCATGTGAATCGAGAGGGTGTTGCGACAAATCTTCCTATTAGAATTTGGTATTGTGTATTCAGGTCACATCCTACAGATGTCTAACTTTTTACTTGTGAAGCGACTTCCGTGGATTGGATGTGTTTGAACTTACGTACTAAGACGTGCTTCCTTATTTCTTTCTGTACATTTTGGTATACGGATTTTCTTCGTTCCTGTGCGCGCTCAAATGGAAATTTTATGCGCACATAAGCGCACATATGGAATACTACTTGACAACTAAACATGAAGTCGTAATTCTAATATCATACTTATGCGTTTCCCTGATGGTGTACACTTTTATCGTCGTTTTCATGTGTTAGTATGTGCGCACAGAAAATGATATTGAGCGCACATAAAGGCAAATATGACGCACAAAAGAACAAATGTTGTTGGAAGTTGTTATCTTATTTCATTGCTTTAAGTGCGCTCTTTGAACTTGACTGATTTACAATTTTCAATACGATACATCTTGCGTTTGTTTGTGCGCACACTAAAAATATTATGTGCACTTAGGCGCACATATGGAGTATTACTTGCTGCAGAAATCTCAAGTTGTTATTCTTTGATTTAGAGAAAGTCATGAATTTTCTGTACATTTTTGTCTACGGATTTTCTTCGTTCCTGTGCGCGCACAAATGGAAATATTATGCGCACATAAGCGCACATATGGAATACTACTTGACAACTAAACATGAAGTCGTAATTCTAATATCATACTTATGCGTTTCCCTGATGGTGTACACTTTTATCGTCGTTTTCATGTGTTAGTATGTGCGCACAGAAAATGATATTGAGCGCACATAAAGGCAAATATGACGCACAAAAGAACAAATGTTGTTGGAAGTTGTTATCTTATTTCATTGCTTTAAGTGCGCTCTTTGAACTTGACTGATTTACAATTTTCAATACGATACATCTTGCGTTTGTTTGTGCGCACACTAAAAATATTATGTGCACTTAGGCGCACATATGGAGTATTACTTGCTGCAGAAATCTCAAGTTGTTATTCTTTGATTTAGAGAAAGTCATGAATTTTCTGTACATTTTTGTCTACGGATTTTCTTCGTTCCTGTGCGCGCACAAATGGAAATATTATGCGCACATAAGCGCACATATGGAATACTACTTGACAACTAAACATGAAGTCGTAATTCTAATATCATACTTATGCGTTTCCCTGATGGTGTACACTTTTATCGTCGTTTTCATGTGTTAGTATGTGCGCACAGAAAATGATATTGAGCGCACATAAAGGCAAATATGACGCACAAAAGAACAAATGTTGTTGGAAGTTGTTATCTTATTTCATTGCTTTAAGTGCGCTCTTTGAACTTCACTGATTTACAATTTTTAATAAGATACATCTTGCGTTTGTTTGTGCGCACACTAAAAATATTATGTGCACTTAGGCGCACATATGGAGTATTACTTGCTGCAGAAATCTCAAGTTGTTATTCTTTGATTTAGAGAAAGTCATGAATTTTCTGTACATTTTTGTCTACGGATTTTCTTCGTTCATGTGCGCGCACAAATGGAAATTTTATGCGCACATAAGCGCACATATGGAATACTACTTGGTACAGAAATTTGAAGTCTGAATTCGAATGTTGCACTCAGGCGTTACCCTGGAGTGCGCTTTTCTATCGTCATTTTCGTGTGTAAATATGTGCGCACATAAGCTGAAACTCGGCGCACATAAGCGCACATAAGACGCACATAACAGCTGACTACAAAATATTCTACTATTTGAATGTGGGGGAGGGGGGTAACGGACCTGAACGTACCGCACCACTCAAATGCTGCACGTTTACTAAATGGCAATGCGTTCACAAGAACTACGCATCAGTTCCGTACAGCTGCCGGTACTACAGTGTTGCCAACCCTAGCATTAACAACAATTACTTCTTATGACAAAATTTTGTTCAGTTATATTGCCTGACAGTCTTTCTTACGCTTTTCCCTAGTCTTAACTTCTAGTAAGAACACATGGGATTTATAATCAAGAATCAATGTGGACCCATGACCTATGACAGGAAAGGAAGAACTTTGGGGTACAAGTCGCTGAGTTTGCAGTGTAATATTTAATTACACTCCATTAGGCCAATCATAGTTCTTGAAGATATTGTTAACATATTTTCTTTATTTCACTGCTCTCCGTACTTTCTCAGTAGCGAGACTATATAAGACAATACCTATATTTTAAAGTAGTGTCTAAGCCATTGGAGTGATTTCAATATTTTTCCACAGTGAATCAAATTGGGACCTCGTGCAGGTACGATATACACGCTGGTTACTAGACTAATAACGAAGGATAAATAAAAAAATGTTGGATTATGTTATATTACAAAGTACACGTCGTTCCAAACATTTATGCTGTACAACTTCCGCTAACATTACATTCACGGAAACGTTTTTAATGTCTGTATCTATCTATTACTAAATTGTTACTCAATGTACAGAAATAAATAATACTTTTGAGGAAAATACAGTTTATTATATTTTGAAAGAGATGGGCGATTAATGATAACTATTGGTGGAATGAGAGTGTTGGATGAATCATCACAACATATTTAATAAATACCAACTTGGAAAGAAAGTAAGTATAAGAACGGGCTCTGAGTCCTCCATGCTGTATTATAATGTAGAGCTAGACAGTTATACTTACATTAGTGTACTTTCACATATGTTTTACGGAATTATAATTAGATTCGTTACAATACGGTTCAAGGTGTAGATATAAAAAAGGATGGAAAAATCTTCTGGAAAGAGAAAATAAGAAATAAAAGTTTTGAGATAAGTAAATGAAGAAGAAGGATGCCTAACTTGATAGCATACAGGACAAGAAGTTGGTTTGGACACGGTTTCATAATGAATAGCGTTATTAGAGATACTTTGGAAGGAAAAAGAGGGGAAGAAGAAAGATGTCAGCTCCAGAACGATATTCAAATCGAAAATTCTGACGCCTTAACTAAATCTAAGGCTGAAAATAACCAGTAAATGTGGCGAAACACTGATGATGATAGTAAAGTTATAGTCATGCTCGTGATAAAATGCGTAGGATTTGTGTCTTCATCGCGATACATAATGAGACCCTTCCTTCGAGCAAAAGTATTGGTATTATTTATGCATTATATGGATATTTTAAGTAAATATACATGCGAATATAGTACAGAATGGTTCCGATTTACAAATTTTGGTTAAATGCATACATGTAACATATTGAATTCGAACGAAAACATTATTATTATTTCAACAATAGTAGTAGTAGAAAATTAAGAACAATTCCACAATTGCTAGAAAACAATAACGTTTCTTCTTGATTAGTTATATTTTTAACCGATAATAAGGATACACGTTTCGTATTCATAATTGTTTCCTAAAAACACATTATGTTTCCAGACAGTGCGAATCACGGTTGATGCGGTTACCATCATTGTTTAGACGTATTGTAGGTATTTCGTCTTTCTATTGTGCATGCAATAAAGAAAGTCGTCTCAACCCTAAGTCCGAAAGAAATATATTTTTCGTATTATTATATATCGGAAGTATCAATATTGCAAATTGGAAAAACTTCCTCTATAAATCAAGCGGGAATCGAACCCACGACCCTAACTTGTAAACCGATGCTTAACTCTAAGATATCATTGTTCAGTGCTCTAAGATATCATTGTTAAGTAAGAGAAGAAAAGCCGGGATTTGAAATTCATTTATCAAATTTACACACTAACGATTCCAATGTCATAATAATAAGGAAACACTCTGATATTGGTTATGGTAAAATACTAAAGTGTTATATAGTATTATTCTTTTAGTTATTTCATGATATCTTCGTGTTTAAAAAATAAATGGAAAACGTTTGAGACCTAGTTTCGAAATCTGGATTTAAAGTTTCACAAGTTCATTATGAAGTTTCAGTGCCTTGCCACGCTCAGCTACTGTCAGCACAAATACTTCTTGGAGCTGGTGTTTATATAAAGAACGATAAGAAAATGTAATTCGCTCTGTAAAATCTGTGGGAAATGTGAAGAATCGTGGCTATCTTTTTGGATTTAGTCTCTGAAAGTGGGTTATAATAGCTCAGTAGTAAAGTACTTATATCTAGGGCATACGGTTCTATTCCCAGCCAAGTAAGTTTGTGGTGGACAACATCGTGGTTTTCTTGGAGGAAATCCCGTCTTTTCCCACTTTCTCAATCCACCATTTTTTTATCAACATTTTTTGCTTTAATCATGTCTTCGTAAGCCTAACAAGCACAATCGTGGGACGTTAAACTCAAAGATTTCATTTTCATTGTCTCTGAAAAGGTTTGTACGTTCACGGGAACAGAAGCGTACAACATTTCGATAATTATACCAGTCTTTCAGTTGCATGCTATGGAACTAAGATTCTTGAAAAGTGGGAAAATCAAGCTTATGTGTTTGAAATTATTCGTTAGTGCTAAATACTGAAATATGTCATGGATTATTTATACCACACTATATATAGTCAAAAAACTTCTATGTACCGGTTGATTTTACTCTTAAAGATTGACCAATTAGACACGCAAGGAATAAGACAATTTTTGAAGATGAAAAGAAAGTAAAAGTGAAATTTGACTTGAAATAAGACAGACATAGAGAAACGCACAAAGTCGTGTCATGATGTCGAACGATAGAAGCTCGATTACACTCTCCTTTTACTCATAAACTATTATAGTCTAATAAGTTATTCCTTATTGTGATTTACATTGAACATTGAAAAATAATTTAAACGTCCTTTCTAGTTTTGAAACCAAGTAAGCTTGCATCTATAACACGAACTGAAGAGCAAAATAATAATTAAAAAGTGAGATAAAAATTTAATAATAAGAGCTAATTTTAAAGAAATATAGGAACAAACAACGAATTTCAAGAGACATTGAAATTATTCTATAATTTATTGTTGAGTTATTGTCTAATATACTGTAACAGCCAAGGTGGGTAATGTTGCCATTACCATCCCTTCCCAGAAAAACTAAATCTTTGAAAATCAGGAAAGAAAGTTTTACGTTCCCTTCCCTCTACTCAAACAAGTAGCCCCTCCGAGAAGAGTTTCCCGGGCCAGGTATGTGGTTTACAACGCCGCTTAACGCACGTAAAAATGTAAGCTACTGAAAGAGAATGGTATGCTAAAGTTCAACAAATAATAATAAGTCTTCAAAGGTTGCAGGAACATAACTCTACTTGATAAACAACACAAAAAGGAATTCCGATAGCATTAGCAAATTTTATTAATATTAAAAAAAAATATAAACGTAATGTTGAATCTAACAACGAATTTGTAAAGTTCGTAAAAGTTTGTCCGATTTTGAAAAATATTTTCAACTACTAGTAGATTTAAACAATTTCGATTCATGCAAAAACCACAAGAAATTTATAATTACTGAAAAATTTATCAGGCACATGTTGCATGAAGTAAAAGTCCAAGATGGCTCCTGCCTTATCACAAGACATATTCAGCATAAACCATATTTGAAATATACATATTTATATTATAGAAATTCAATACCAATATTTGAACTGATGGTTCAATTAGAATATTTATCAATTTTCTATCTACATGTTTATATATATATATATATATATATATATATATATATATATATATATATATATATATATATATATATATATATATATATATATATACTCACGGAAATACCCAGAATAACTTTAAATTCACAAAATAAAATATACTATACACAATTTTACATATGGTGTAACACATACCTAGCGAAGAGAACAAGTGACGGGCCCAATCACTTAATTTCAAAGCTCCTTCATCGGAAGGATAAACAACCAATCAAATTTAAGTATAGCAATCACATGACATTGACAAAAGACTAACCATAATACCAGATCATTTAAATTAAGAAAACACCAACTCTCTATCGCAAAAATATACTGTAGTGGAATACAAGGAGGAAAAAGGAAGGTGAATAGGTTACCAAAATAATAATAATAATAATAATAATAATAATAATAATAATAATAATAATAATAATAATAATAATAATATAGAAGGAAACAGTATAGAAGGAAACAGCGCTGTTTCTAATCTTAAATTAAATCCCTATTGTATTCATTTTACTCTATAATACCAATGTAAAGATCACTACGGCACAACATCCCCCTCCAAAAAAAAAAAATTTCTTCAGAATATTTTTCATTTTATACCAAAAACACATATGTACAATACAATATAGTAATGAGCATGAGATGAAATGATGAAAAGGGTTAGTAGCGAATGAACGATGATGAACATGAACAATATACAATTCAAGAAATAAGAATTTACCTTACATAGTTCCACCACACACATTTCTGGGCTCTCTGTAGAGCTTAGCTAAAGTAGTATGTGTCACGACTATTTTATTATCATTTGTTTTGCATTTTAATGTATTCGCCGTAGGTTTAGCAATCACAGTAACAGGACCCCACCAATTAAAGGCTAATGATTTTGTAACCTTATCCTGTAGGGATGACTTTTGCTGTGATTTGATCAAAACACGATCACCGACAGCAAAGGTGACAGGAACAGTACGCTTATTATATATCCTTCGTCTCTCTTCCCAAGCTTTGTGCATGTTTTCTAAAGCTTGCTCCCATATAGTGGCATTATTAGGGCCATCAATATCTTCAGAGGAAATTTTCCACTTAACCATCAAGGTATCAATAGGATCTCTCCCAAGAAACAATCTAAATGGAGAAAATTTCAACTCTGAATGTTCAGCAGTATTTAGAGAAAACTGCAGTTGGTTTATAAAATATGCCCATTTCTCCTGTTTTCCATTCAAGTAGGATTTCAGGCTAGTTTTTACTAATCTCACGTATTTCTCAACTGCATTTCCACCAGGAAAGTAAGGAGAGCTCCTAATATGTTTTATTCCATTTCCAAAAAGGAAATTCTTGAATTCTACGGAAGAAAAACACGGACCCCTATCGCTCGTAAGAGAACGACAAAATCCGAAACGACAAAAAATATCATTCAGGGCTTTGATAACAAGCTTTCTCGTTGCATTACGTAAAGGAACTAAATGAAGGAATCGAGACGCATTATCGAGACAAAGTAGAATGTACCGATATCCATAACTACACGGGAGAGGCCCAGCCAAATCTACGTAGTTATGGCCATTCACCTCAGAACAATATTCTGAGATCAACTGCCCTTGAGGTAGATAATTTCGAGCCTTCGAGAGTTGGCACTCATGGCACCCTCTCACATACTCTCGAACTTCATCGTACATATTCTTTCAAGTAAAATACTTGGAAATTTTCTTGTAACTCTTCAAAATCCCAAGGTGAGCCCCATTGGGTAACATCGAATGATAATAACTTAATAACATAGGGACAAGTAAACGGGGAACCAAAACCTTATAAGGTGAATATTTCGCCTTAGTATTTTGATACAAGATATCCTTCACAATCTTATAATCTTGGTATTCCCCACCATTTTCAACCACCTCCCGATAGATAACTTTAGTATCAGCTTCTGTTCGTTGATGTTGTACAATATCGGTATGTGACAGAGGTAAACTCCATAGACTAAACATACAATTCTCCGCGGAATTAATGGAACAAGGATCAACATCTACATCCGTGGGATTAATTTCATAAATCCGCGTCAAAAAATCCACTTGAAAATTCTTCGCACTCGAAATGTGCACAATTTTGAATTTAAATTCAAACAAATTCTGTACTATATTACCATAACGACCTAAATTCTTCGGATTACGTAACATGTGTACGAGAGCATTATTATCTGTAAATATAGTAAATTCGTTACTCAAGAATGAACGAAACCGCATCACCGCATTATATATGGCAAGTAATTCCAATTGATATATTGTTCTATTAAAATCAGCGGGTTTTAAAGTCTTACTGAAAAACCAAACTGGTTTCAACAAGCCCTCGTCCGTTTTCTGAGACAAAATTGCTGCTTGAGATCTCAACGTCGAATCTACATGCAAATAAAATCTTTTATTTAAATTGGGGATGGACAAAATAATCTGTTCTTCAAAAGCTCGCTTTATTTGCTCCAAACAAGAGTCCTCTCTGGGACCCCAAACAAATTTCTCACGTGGAGAACGCATTTTCGATAAGGGTTCGATAAGGCCCGCGAAGTCATTACAAAAACGAGAATAGAAGTTTAAAAAGCTCAAAATCTTCACAAGGCCACGTCGGTTTTGAGGGGGTTTAATATCCCTAATTGCTTGTAGCCTTTCGGGTAACATCTTAATCTCACCGTCCTCGATCAAGAAGCCCAAAAATTCAATTTTTGTCCTCAATATCTTACATTTGTCGGGAGACAGAGTGAGTCCTCTGTTCGAAAAACGAGAGAGAACTTGTTCAAGCATGGAATTGTGTTCCTCAATAGAACGTCCATATACGACAATGTCGTCCGCGTAGAATTCAACTCCCTTTCCCCTCAAGTCTCCCAATATATCATTAAGAGCCCTCATTAAGGCCTGTGTCCCAATGCAGATTCCCATCGGTACACGCCCGTATTCATATAATTTGTCTTGTACAGCGAAGGCGGTGAGCTGTCTACTCTCAGGGGATAGCTGGACCTGGAAGAAAGCTCGACGGGCATCGAATATTGACATAATTTTTGCATCAGAAAGCGAACTAATACACTCGTCGAGGTTCGGACACGGGACCCCATCTCCACAAATGATATTGTTCACCCGAGCGAAATTTACTACTAGCCTGGAAGATGAATCCCTATTCTTAACAAGAAAACAGGGAGATCTAAACTCAGAGAGTGAAGGACGAATAACATTATTTTCCAATAATTGTTCAATAATATGGGATAATTCCTTCTGCTGAGTTCTCGAAAAAGGGTACTGTCTCTCACGTATCACTTCATCTGATTTTCTTTGGATATGGTATACAAAATCACTAATGCAGCCTATACGATGAGTGATCACATTATCATATTTACTCAATAACCTATCTACATAAGCCCCTAAACTCTTGTCTTGTTCCAATAACTTTTTATCTATACCATCAATGATTTTCTTTCTCTCTTCTACAGTAATATCCCACTTACTCTCATCACCCGACTGTAACATACATAACAATGGATCGCCCCCTATTTCATTATCATAATCGACATTATTGACATCAAAATTCACACGTTTCCCACAGACGTTATCGTCATTTACTACATTACAAGTATCAGGTCGCGAAGAAGGCCCAGGCACGGGCTCATTTTCTAACATAGAAATATTATTTTTCTCAAAATTAGAGTCCGAAGTAACATTTGTTTTTCTTTTTAAATTTGATGAAGGCAAATGAAATGTCCTGGAAGAAAAATTTTCGCTGCAAGAGTACCTGTAACCATGTAGTCCCACTGTGTCGCTCCTGGTCGGCTTAGAAGGCTTACGGCTCCTTATCTGCGGTGCCCTGGTCGCATCCAAATCTTCCCTATTAGGATGTTTACTTCCGTTGTCAAAATTTCTCTTACAAGTCCAGGGCCTACGGGAATGAGGCGAAGAATCTCCCAAGAAAAGTTTGGCGGCAGCTTCGCTCACACTCCCCTCCCTGGAAGGATAAAAACCAGCAACAGACTTCCTTTTGTTATAAGTAAGAGGGGAGGGGGGAGAAGATTTTACTAAGGGAACTTCTATTTTTGACTTGGTCCAATATAACGTGTTTTTATCAAAGTCAATACATAATCCCTCTCGACGAAAACAATCGAGTCCCAAAAGAATTGGATATTCAAGATTTTTCATCACATAAAACTTGCACTGAAACTTATATCCATCTATAACCAAGGGTAGCAACACTGAAGGACGTAACACTAATGCTTCTCTGTTAATAGTTTTTCCACGAAAACAGTCTTTATAATTAACACGGACTTCATCTAAGTTCTTAACTTTATTAAAAAGGTCCAAACTAATTAAATTAGCCGTGCACCCACAATCTAAGGCAGAGACGACTGAAAAATCCCCAACTTTAAGGTTCACCAAGGCAACGCCCCCACTATCTTCTACAGAGCACACTTTCTTTTCATTATTTCCAACAAACGACATAGATGAAGACGAATTTTTATTTAAACTACAGTTCCGTTTTAAATGCGGACCGCTACAAAGAAAGCACGCAACAGTTTTTTGTTTTTGTTTATTTGTAAAGTTTTTATTCACAACTGGCAACCCTACTTGAGAGCGCACCTTAAAATCAAATTGTTTAGAATAGAGTTCATGAAAGGTGTAATCGTTAACCAGTCGGTGTAATTCACTCATAGTTTTAGGTTTCTGATTATAAAATAACCTCCCTTTAATTCGAGGCAGAACGCCACTGGTAATGAAACTTATTAATCTCTCATCACCACAATTTAATTTAAGCAAACGATCGACTGTGACTAAACGTTTAACAAAGTCTTTCAAGTTCTCTGCCTGGCCTTGGGGTTTATACATATATTCAACAACTATGGATTGTATAGCACATTCCGATAATAAATTATGAAAAATATAATCTCGCGTGAGCTCCCAGGTACGAAGCTGACTAGGCAATTCCAGTAATACATTTTTTAAAGGACCTGATACTTTTCCTCTTAAAGAATACAGTAATGCCGGGAAAGGAAAACGGTCTACATTATAAAACTCGTCTATTTGTTTAACAAATTCATATAATACTATAGGGTTAGATCCGTCACAACTTGGTAAATTATCAAAGAAAGATCGAAGTACCAAAGCTGCGGAATTCTGTTCTAGTTTTGAAAAACAAGCATTCGAAGAAGAAGTTAAGTTACATTGCTGACCTTGCACATTCTTATCAACTAGCGAGCCAGCAAAAGGTGAATGAACACTTGGTACAACAGGCACCGTGTTTGTATTACTCACAGGTACTACGTTAGCTACCTCCTGCTTATCAAGGTCAACAGACGACTGTGGGACAGCTGTTTTATTTGCAAGGAATCTATAGAGTAGTGATTTTGCTTCTCCTTCTGATAATGTTTCTACGACCTGTCTCTGGTCAATTGAATTCATTGTAACAATTTCTTTCAAAAATATTGATTCGACCTTTCTTTGCTCTGCGTGTTCTACATTTTCATTTTCCTTAAAAAGTGGTATCTCATCCATAAAAAAGGAACTATCACCACCAAAAGCCATGACGACTATAAACAAGTAAGCAAGGATATTGACTAACATGTGCCAAGAATTGGGTTCAATCCCGCCTGCTTTATTTTACCAATGAAGACTATAACTGACTTTAAACTTCTAAAGCATACCATAAAAAAATAAGACTTGTTCTCTTCTTTTGTAACAGCCAAGGTGGGTAATGTTGCCATTACCATCCCTTCCCAGAAAAACTAAATCTTTGAAAATCAGGAAAGAAAGTTTTACGTTCCCTTCCCTCTACTCAAACAAGTAGCCCCTCCGAGAAGAGTTTCCCGGGCCAGGTATGTGGTTTACAACGCCGCTTAACGCACGTAAAAATGTAAGCTACTGAAAGAGAATGGTATGCTAAAGTTCAACAAATAATAATAAGTCTTCAAAGGTTGCAGGAACATAACTCTACTTGATAAACAACACAAAAAGGAATTCCGATAGCATTAGCAAATTTTATTAATATTAAAAAAAAATATAAACGTAATGTTGAATCTAACAACGAATTTGTAAAGTTCGTAAAAGTTTGTCCGATTTTGAAAAATATTTTCAACTACTAGTAGATTTAAACAATTTCGATTCATGCAAAAACCACAAGAAATTTATAATTACTGAAAAATTTATCAGGCACATGTTGCATGAAGTAAAAGTCCAAGATGGCTCCTGCCTTATCACAAGACATATTCAGCATAAACCATATTTGAAATATACATATTTATATTATAGAAATTCAATACCAATATTTGAACTGATGGTTCAATTAGAATATTTATCAATTTTCTATCTACATGTTTTTTTTATATATATATATATATACTCACGGAAATACCCAGAATAACTTTAAATTCACAAAATAAAATATACTATACACAATTTTACATATGGTGTAACACATACCTAGCGAAGAGAACAAGTGACGGGCCCAATCACTTAATTTCAAAGCTCCTTCATCGGAAGGATAAACAACCAATCAAATTTAAGTATAGCAATCACATGACATTGACAAAAGACTAACCATAATACCAGATCATTTAAATTAAGAAAACACCAACTCTCTATCGCAAAAATATACTGTAGTGGAATACAAGGAGGAAAAAGGAAGGTGAATAGGTTACCAAAATAATAATAATAATAATAATAATAATAATAATAATAATAATAATAATAATAATAATAATAATAATAATATAGAAGGAAACAGTATAGAAGGAAACAGCGCTGTTTCTAATCTTAAATTAAATCCCTATTGTATTCATTTTACTCTATAATACCAATGTAAAGATCACTACGGCACAATACATGTAAAACAAACGTGAGCAAAGCATGGATACGAAAAGTGTTACATTTTAAGCTACTATGACTTTAGAAATACAAAACCAAAGAAGAAAAATTACAGGCAAATAGATTAATTAGATAACGATATACTCCCTCTAGACGATAATTAATTTGATGTGAATTTAACTGCTTTTAAAATTGGTGTAAAATAAACGGTAAGTTATATCTACTATGCATGATATGAATTAATTTGATAAACTAATATGAACTCATTTCTACCTACCTTTAGGAAGCATCTCTAAGAAAAGAGAAATGGATTTGGTACTATTATTTCTACTTGCATCTGCAGTCGCAAGTGAAAAGTCTGAAATAAGTTTTGGAAAAGATTCCTTTATTGATTACCTCTCCAGCATTGGGAATTGTGTAAATGATATTTTAAATATCCATCTAAGTGACTCTAAACATCTTATAGTGTTTAGCGATGAAAACGATTATTCCAACGCTGTACTGAAAAGCAATGACGTTAGAACAGTCCTAACGCTTACTACAGAAGGGTCAGCTTCAATAGGAACAGATAACCACATGTACTCTCAGTTGTTCAGCAAATCTTCTGTTGTGGGTTATGTAATATTTCTTGAAGGTAACACGTACTTTGAAGGTGCATTAAACACAGTGAAACAATTTTCATTTTGGAGATCAGTAAAGAAAATGGTAATTGTTTCCACGAGGATGTACAATGACCAAAATATTGTTGATGTTTTCGACAGTGTTCTACGGGAAAATATTGTAAATGTTATTCTACTTTCACCATCAGCGTCTGGTAACCAAAAGTCTGTGATTAATTTATATACTTTCTTTCCTTATAGTGATGGAAATTGTAAAACAACAAGAAATACAATGCTATTGGATACTTGGGAGAGAGGAAAATTTGAGACCGATATAGATTTATTTCCTGACAAACTGAAAAATTTGTACAAATGTCCAATATCTGTCACTGCGTTGGCAGGTAATATCGCAATAGACACTAAGGAAGATGATGACACTGATTTGAGATCAGCCGAACAAAACTTAATGATGAGTTTGTCCAGAAAACTCAATAGTTCATTAGATTTGAAACCTTTCCATAGCTGGGCAGAGATGGGGCCTACTATGGAAAACGGCACGTACCCAGGGAAGAAAAATGATATTTATTCAGGTCAATGTGAGGGGACCTTTAATGGTATAACGATTTCCATGCAAGACTATAATGATTTTGAAGCAACGTTTGGAGGATTTGTTCATGTTGCTTTTTCTGTTCCGCCTCCCAATTATTATCCCTCTTGGATGACTTTCTACTTTCCCTTTCAGGATAATTTGTGGATTCTAGTATTAATAGTCTACACTGTGAATGCAGTTATTCCATACTACATGTACAGGATATTATCTTTCCATAAATTAAAACAAAGTTCAACATTTCTGGATAGCTTCTCGATTCTATTAGGGGTCTCAGTGTCCCGTCCTCCAACCGGAAGTAATTACTTTCGAATAATTTTCCTGATTTGGGTTTACGGATCACTGGTAATCAGTTGTGCTTACCAGGCAAAGTTGTTTGGATTTCTTACAAAACCCAAAATGTTTCCTGCTATTGATACATTGAAGGAACTTGTTGAATCTGGTATTGAATTCGGAGGCTTTTCGTTTAATCGCTGGATATTTTCAGGTTTATCTGATCCTATTAGTCAAACTATAAGTGACAAATGGGTATCTGTAGATTCCGTTGAATCAGGATATCGGAAAGTCATTGAAACGCAAAATTATGCATACCTTTGGACTCGTGAATTTTTTGAGTTTTTACTGAATAACAAAACGTTCAGTAGTCCCTATGGAAGGCCTTTGTTTCACATAATGAATGAAAACGTGGTTTTGTTCCCTTTCTTTTATCTTTGGAGTAAAAAGTCTTTGTTTATTGATATCGTACGGATGCTATTACGAAGCTTTGAATCATCAGGTTTGTTAGGAAACTCGAGAACAGAAAGTAGGCTGGGTGACAACTATTACTCTATTGGACAAGATATATTTTCTCTCGGTGTGGGGGATCTTCTTACCGCATTTGTGCTAATTGGTGTGGGTTTATTATGTAGTTGTGTGACATTTGCAGGTGAGATTATAATAGCTGGTCTTCGAGGTAGAAACAAGCAGTAATCACATGATACATTCTTAGAGCAAAAATAATATATAAACAATGTACTAATATACAAGAAAAATAATATGTTGTTATAAAGTATCCAATTATAATTATAAAATTGTAAGATTTACATTCGTTTCTAAAGTATGAAATGTTCTTGTTCCTTATTTTTAAATTTTATGTTCAGAATTAGATACCTTGACTTTGTTGTTCTTAGAGTTCATGCCTCAGGTTTCAGTAACAGCACATAATATTTCTTTATGATTTAGGATCATAATATATTGTACAAACCGTGGTGTATCACTAGAAACAGTGAAATTGAGTTTCGTTCAAAATCTACGGGCTTTACCATACCATTTAATATACTATATTATGCCTGTTTTAAAAATTAGTTCCTGTTTAACTTAGCAATGCCTAATACATTTATATTGTAATATAACAATATATGTAAACTATAAAAAATAAACAGTTTTTAACTTACATAGAATAGTAAAACCCTTCTGTAGACTACGAACACCTCCATTTTACTGACTTTTTCAGTGTTGCCAATGCCCAAAAAGCCCGCCAGTGCCAAGCTGTGAGCATCTTCGCAATGCCCTTAAGAAAATTGGCGTTTAAAAAAATTTGCATTTAAATTTCCTCTCCCTACTTGCAATTTACTTATAATGACTATACTTTCATAGATGTAAGAATATATATGAAAATCAGCTATAAAATAGATAAAGCTGAAAACAATGTGGCTATTCCCTGTTCAGCGTAAACTCTAAACTCCGATAAACAAAATATTTGTATCCTTCCGCTCGTCACAAATACGATTGGCTAGTGATGTATCACACCCACTCCCCACGGGGAGGAGTAAATTATACACGTGCATTCTGACAATACTTCCTCGTGTTGTCCAGATATTAAGGGCAGCAGCAGAAAAGAAAGAAAAAGACTTTTAATATTTTTCTAAAAAAAATTAAATTTAACTGGTAAGCAATTGTTGCTTAGTGAGGATAGGTTTCCCGTGTTGGTGTTTCACCACAACACTCACGGAACTGGGATTCATGTGAGGCATCTTTCAAACTTAAAAGCAGAATACGCTTCCATAGTTGAATAGGAGCCATAATTACTTCGCATACTTAGTGTTTATTTCTATTGTTTCATTAAGCACTTTCGATTCCAGTATTATTAGATAATCCGTATTATATTTTTGTCATTTATAATAATGTAGTAGTTTTATATGGAGCTTCATAGTAAAAGTAATAATAAAATCATATGAACTATTTTGCGCAGGAGTACAAGCGTTTGTAGGCCAACAGCAAATCAGCGAAATTTAGTTTCACGTTGTTTTGCTTATCGCAGTTTAGAGCTTAGGCCGATCAGGGTTTAGAATTGATACTGGTGCTGAATTAGCAACCCTGGACTTTTAGGCCTACCTTTGTTCTTATCAGCATCCTGATATCAGAGCTCCCTTTCCTCTCTCTCTCTCTCTCTCTGTTACTGGGCGGGGTCAAGTAATTCGATACTTGTGAAAAACGAAAGACACGTTGAAGTTTGTTCAACAACAAGCAATTGCTTGAACCTCTGCTGCCTTTCGAGCAGTACTGCGAACTATAGAGAATGTGTAATATAGGGAATTTCAGTTTAATTTTTGCCTCTTTGTTATTACCTTTACAAGGAGTAAAGATACTAGATTTGTTATTTACTGTATTTATTTCATTTGCATATAGTGGGACAAATACTATTTTTTCCATCTACTAACGGGACGGCCGGGACACGCCCTCTAAAACAGGACTGTCCCTGTCAAAACGGGAAGTATGGTCGCCCTAATATTATTCTATGCAACCACACATGACATTTTTGTCTGTAGAGTAAACATTGTGACACTTGAAATATTTTTTTCTTAAATACTTTCTTAAATATTGTGCATTAAAAGAAAGTTTGTTATTGTTAGAAAAAAGGAAACAACATCCTGTTAGTTAAAGATGTATTTTATAAATTTGCATTATACAAACAAATAAAATAAACATTTTCAAACTTTTTAGCAACTAACAATTTTAGAGTTACAAAATTTCGATTTTTACACTTTCTATAACTCTATACATGTGAATTCACCCTTAAGTATGTTATCATGCTGAGTTCGTTGTGACCTATCGATTGATTAATATCTTTTAATTGAAGAATATCTCAATTAAACAAAAATTAAAATCAAGAATTTAAAGATAATTCTCAGCTATATCTCATTAAGCACACTATGTACTATCGTCTTGTTAGTGCTTTAATAAAGAACGTGATGAAGGCATATTTCAGTATTAATTTTAACTCAACAAGTGGCATAGGTCTCGTAATACCTCAATTTTTAGGTTAAAAATTATTTTTCTAGTTTTCTAGTACGTATTTATTTTTCATTTATTTTTCATAGTATTTTGCTTCGTTTAATATCATGTATCGATTGGTATACACCTTATATCTGGGTAATATGTTTTCCGTTAACCCCTAGCGGTATATTTTAAAATTTTGCAAATAAATTAAAGGCTACATTTATTATATTATTTCCATTTCGGGACAAAAGTTATAATGATCCGTGATCTTTAAAAGCTCCATAATTAATTTAGACCAAAACAAAGAATGATAGTAATACTTTCATTAGCAGTGAATTCTAACAGATCATCAGAAAGTATCCACGTCATAAGCAAAAGTCTTATCATTAAGCTAGTGGGAATTGAACCCTGATTTCTCTTTGACTACATTTCCCCCAGGGGAATCATCTTCGAACAGTTATCTTCAACGCGTTATATGAGAGAAGAAAATAAAAATATAGTTAACTTCCACTTAATTGCAGTAGATACAGAACGATGATGGAATAATTAATAACAGTCTGGATGCTGTATTGACAACGACTCGAATGTTGATGTTTGAATTCTGCGGAATGTGATATTTTGTTTTACAAGTTTAATTAAAAAGAACAAACTAATAAGAAGGTCGTTTAGTATCTCCAACGGATAAATGGTCACTTCTTCAGTGTAATTTATGAAAGCTATCTGAACAGTTGGTGCTTGAGAAATTCTGTATCTCTATGATCAAGTAATCACAAAATTTAGATTGTATTCCCTGCATCTCCAGCAACCAATTTTTTTTACATTTTTTTTAAAAAATATGCTATATGCATTAAACTATGAGAGAAATTTCGTGTGTGTATATGTGTTTAGTAGCCTCGGACAGTAGCTCTAGATTAAGAGGTAAATATATTCAATTAATAGATAAAGGTATTTGATTTACTATCTTGAAAACCTGAAATATTATAAAAGTGTTTTAATAAGGTTATGAAAATAGTTAATAAATATGTTGCTTGAAAATAAAGAGCGTTTGTAAATATCTTCAAAGTACGATAAACGATTTAGAATGATAAACAACTATTAGACACGTGATGTATGATTGTTATTCTGCTAGGAAAGGATATGTTAGTACGATTCAGCGGTTATATGTGTATTGTATATTTATTTTGCCTGTTTTGAATTACAATATGGAGAATATCCCCTATAAGTTCAACAGTTGTTATATGTGTATAAATGCAAATTGTAATTACAATTTATTACACCATTTGTAGTACACAATTTTAAACAAACATCACACGTGAAATTTGTTACATCAATACATCATATTCATACATCGTTATCATTTGCAAATTCCTGAACTGAATAATATGCTTTAGAAAGTAACAGAATACGAATTTTGTTTTGAGTATTAAAATTTACCTCTTTATAATGTGATGGTAACATATAAAGTCTCATACAATTTAAATAAACATTTTTTTAGTATTTGAAGTAATTTTGTTGTACTATGTAAATGTCGTTTAATTGCCGCGTGTTGTATTCATGAATATCTCTTGTTTGTATAAACATCTGTTTGTTTTGTTTCACGAACTGTATAGATTTATATATGTATAGGCTTGGAAGGGTTAAAAAGTTTTGTAATCTAAATATTTGTTTACAGGATTTTCTTTTATTTAGTCTGAATATTATTCGTAGTATTTTCTTTTGAATCCGAAATGTTTCCTGACTGCATGAGGATGATCCCCCAAATCTAATTACAAAACTGAAGAGTGATTGAACTTTTGCATAGTATATCGATAATAAACTATTACGTGAAACTGTATCACGTAACCAAAAGAACGCAAAACATAAAGTAGTCAATTTTTTAGTTAGTATTTTAACATGGGTTTGCCAAGATGAACCATCACCGATGTAAACACCAAATAATTGTGTTGCATTATAATACTCAATTTGTTTTCCATTAACGTTTAGCGAAGGGAAGGATGGATTATTTCCTGGAAAACGAAAGTTATTGCAACTGTTTTATCTGTACTTAGGAGAAGGTTATTTGCATTCAACCAAGTAACTATTTTGCTTATAACCTTTTCTGCCTTTACCAATACTGAATTTGGGTCTTGTTCAGTAATAACTATATTTATATCATCAGCATATAACATGCATTTTGTGGGGTGTAAAGTTTTTATTAGATCATTTATGTAAATTATGAATAGAGTAGGGCCTAAAATAGAGCCCTGAGAAACACCTCTGGTAGTTTTTGTTGGTTTTGAGAAGAAAGTGCGGTATCGATTTGATTCAACTTTTGTAATTTGAACAGTTTGGCATCTATGTGTTAGGTAGGATGAAAACCACTGGTTTGCTACGCACGTATACCATATTCAGAAAATTTTTTAGCATAATATTTTGATCAATTTTGTCAAATGCCTTTGACAGATCGATGAACAAACCTATAACATACTTCTTATTATCGAGTGATTTCAGGACATCTGTAAGAAAATCAAATAAAGCGGTATCAATACTTTTATTCTTCTGAAATCCGTGCTGAAAAGTGGAGATAATATTACGAGTTATTAAAAATTTCCTAAGAGTTGCTAAAATTTTTAAAAGTTGGGAGAACCTTAGCATTTTTAAGCGGTGTTGGAAATATACCATTTTCTAACGAGAAATTTATGAAGTAACAAAGTTGATGTGTGATATGTTTCGCACATTTTTAATTACAATGGAAGGGACTTCATCCATACCTGAAGAACTACTGTTTGATAATCATTTTTTTATTCCAATTAACTCATCTACAGAAACTGGATATAAGAACATATACTTTGTGTTTATTTCTTCTTGATTTGGGAGCTTTTGCATTATTTTTAAGTGATCAGTATTATTCGTTTGTTCAGCTGAATTCACAAAATGATCGTTAAATATATCTACAATTTGCTGTGGATTGTTTATAACTTTACCATTTACTTTAAAATATTCTACACTCTTAGGCCTGATTGTGCCAAGAGTCTTATTGATTATTTGCTACATTGCTTTAGTCTTATTTCGGGCATTTCAAATCAAGCTATTGTTATGCATTAAGTGTTCCTTTCAGAAACTATGTTCCGCGGGGCACTCTTAATATTCCTGGGGGTACTGCTGATACTATTCTATTTATTATTATATTATAGACATATTATTTTGGTCTGCTCCGGGGAGGCACTCTTAGAGCTTCGGGGGGCAATGCCCCGCACAAAAAAAGGTCTGGAAGAAACACTGTATATGCCACCGGATATCAGAAATGGGAGTACCACGTAACCGCCAATAATATGTGAAGGTCCATTTTGTAAATATAAATAATCCATTCTCCTCATTGTCTGCAACACCTGTTCTGTAACCCATTGTTTCTTAGCTGTTTTGTGTTCCCTATAACCTACTATTTCTTCTGCAGCTCTCTATAACAAAGTTTAATATTCTTCCACCGTTTGTTACTACTCGCACCTATCTTTTCCTCGTTTGAATATTCTTCAAATTTTTCATCGAAAATATTTCTTACTTCATGATTTTTCAGCTTGATAGTATTTAATTTCTTGTTGTCTACTCTTCTTCTGCCTACAGTTTTCAGTTGAATATCCACTTCGGCCAGCACAAGGTTATGATCAGAAAAAATGTCATCCCCCTTCTTCAAGCTATTTCCTTACCTGTCCTGAATCATAACATAGTCTATCTGATATCCGTCCGTATATTGTACATCTTCTTCTCTTATGCTGATTCAACTACGTATTCTCAATTACTAGTGAATTCTGTCTACAGAAATTGACCAGAATTGATCAAAAGGGATACATTAGGTAAAAAATCAACAAATTTTAAATTTTGGCAATTTCATACCCATGAACGGAAAGAGAATTAAATCCAAAATTTACAGTAGTATACATTAGGTACCTAAAGAAGATTTGTCAGGTGTTTTTTGAGAATTTCCAAATTTAAGAGGTGAACCTATTTATCCTTCACAAATTTTAAGAGTGAAGCAGCAATGTACGCAAATTCTATGATAGGAAACTGACCCATTTACTCATCCATAAAACCATATAAGGTAATAAGGTCTCATCATGAGGATTTCAAAAAGTCAATAATCTCCGCAATTTAAATTTTTGCCAAATTTTTACTCGTGAAAGGGGATGAGATGTACTGCTCAAAGCTACAGAGGTACGTACCCCAATCTTATATCACCATACATTTTTTTTTTTACTTTTGGCAATTTTTAAAATTTAATGGTGGTGTTACTGGGTAGTGATGAGCTCAAAAGTCTTGGTCTTGCAGTTTTTGCAAGAGTCTTGCATCCAAGGCGAAGACCAAGACCACGAATCTTGATGCAAGACCAAGACCAAGACCAAGACTTTTGCGTAAGAGTCTTGCACAAGTACCGGCTCAGTGGTAGAACGTTAACCTGTGGTAGAGGTTTGCACGGGCCGGAAATTTTAGCCTGAGCTCGGTCCGACCCGTGAATTTATAATATAAAGCTTGACCCGAGTCCGAAATATATTTTAGCCTTTAAGTCCGAGCCCGGCCTGAACCCGTGTGATAATCAAATGAGCCCGAAATAAGCCCGAATTACAGAAACTTAATAATTAATGCAAAATTGTACTTTTATTTACCGATACAACAATTAGAGGTTTAATTTTGCACTTTACTTTTACAGCGCTAATTTTCCACTAATACATATTCTTGTTTTTGTAATTTTGTAATGTTTCCGACATCCATTGCATTGCAATCAGTTACGGCAACATTTGATTTCTGTTTTCTGCAAATGAAAATAGGAATGCTATAATTTTTGCGGAGAATTTCTGAAAGAAAGGCTTCCGACATAATCAAAAGAAAAAATAATAAAAAACTAAACTATAAACTAACATTGTTCTGAAGAAAAAAAAAGAGACAACTTGTTCTGAATAATCTTGTTCCTTTAATCCAATGTAAGAAACAGTATTTTCGCTCACAGACCAGTTAAACATGTTTATTTCTGTTACTTTTTTTCCTCTTCACTAGACAGTTATCTTTACTCTCAATTGCGTAATGATAATCAGATTTTTAGTATGGGCGTCTCAAGTTACAAATTTAGATGTGGTTCAAAAATTCTTCAGAAAGAACAGTCCGATAAATATCGTTTTACAGCATATTTACGAAATTAGGCCCGAGAAATATGGTTGTATATTTAGAAATTTACGACCCGTGCGTGATTCGAGCCCAAAGTGATCTACGCTTCGTAGGCCCGAGCCCGTGCAGACCTCTAAGCTGTGGTACATGGGGTCCTTGGTTCGATCCTAGCTTGCGCGATGTGAGCTTTTTGGTGGGCAAACACTATGTGCGTGGATTTTCTCGGGGTTTTCCTGTTTCCTCCCACTATCTTCATTCCACCACTTCATTCATTTCTTATCATCACCGACTCCTTTAGCCTCGGTTCATAATCCTGATACATTAAACTAGATATTTCATTTCACTTTAAAACATATTAGTGGTGTTCTCCCAAAACTAAAGAGAAATGTAGGATTGAGCATCGGTAATTCCATACACTATAGATGCCGACTAGATGGGTATGGCCTTGGCTGTGAAGCTCAAGCATCCGCTGGATATTTTTAATGTGTGCTCATAAAATTAATATCAAAATAACATTTTCATGACATTTACAAAAACTTAGCGCATGTCACTGCAAGCTTGATTTGATGTCCGGATGCTTATAGGGGTCTACGTTGAATAATTGTTTATCAATGTAACTTTTAGCCTCCTTAGGTATACTGCACATGGAGCATTGAACAATTTAACATTATACAACAATAAATAAACCGTATTCACAAGTAAGAGTGATTTTGTACAGTTATTTCAAATAGCTTGGAGTTTGATGCCGTTATTTTGTATTTCTAGTATATATCAAAAGTATTTATATAAATTGAGTTTACACAAAAGACAAGACAGTTGAGTTGTTTTCAGTTTTTACTCAAATTGTTCTGAAATATTAAGAGGTTTCATTATAATCACTATTATTTTAATTTTTCCTTCACTTTTTGGCCAATATTGCTAAACATATCATCATCATCATCATCATAGCTATTCTGCCATTATTGGCAGGTCACTTGCTGCAACTAAGAAGCTTCGATGTACGATAGTCCTCAGCTAGTCTCTTCGTCTTGACGTAGCAATTTTCTGTTTTAATACCTTTCTTCAACTACAGTTTTCTTCGTCCCCTCAGTCTCTTTTCTTGCACCATATCGTCTAGCACTTCCCTCGTAATACAGTTCCTCTTCAGCCAATATTCCAACCAGTTTCTCTTCCTCCTGTTAATTACATCTAAAATTCTATTCTTCCCTACTGCTACTATTTCTAACACCTCGTTGGTTTTCCGTTCAACCCAGCTAATTCTCTCCTTTTTCTCCATGCTCGTTTCGAAAGCCTTCAAAGCACTGGGTGATATAACATTATCGCAATTACCAAAGATGAAATACAGAAGTAATTGTTGAAAACTTACAATCGTTTTACGATTTCAGTATAAATAAAGCATCTAGACGTATGAAATAAAACACTACGTGGAAAAGAAAAACAAACCTTAATCTGTGCTAGGTTTCGCTAAAAGCACGGACCCTATCTAATCGATCCGGGGCAGGGTATAGCTGGTGAGCTCACGTGGTAGCATCAGAATGCGTCTCAAAAGAGCAGACGTCAGCGATAGTGAGTATACGCATAACTGAGGGTAGTGAAAACACGTGGGTTTTCGCAATAATACAAGTTCCAATAGCACTTGTAATTGTTTCATACTAGTAATGTTACACTTGTAAAGATAAAATACAGCTTTTGTACAATGTGTAGAAATAATCTGGCGGAGGAAAATAGCAACTGATACAGTCATTTTTCATATACACTCTTATATTAACAGTAATAAAGTGCTTGTAATGAGTTTACAGTAATAACCCTACACTTGTAAATCTAAAATTCAACTGTATTACTTACTATTCAATTCTACCGCCTGCGGAAATTTCTTCATTAGAGACATGTCTTTGCATGTAGTGTTGAATTTTACATTTTATTATTAGAAAAAAAGCTCTTAAATTTGTCAAATTTACATACTATACATAGTAAAAAGTTTATACTAACCAATCACTGCCTTGTTCTTGTTTTATTAATATCAATTCTTATTAATCTCCACAATCTGGCTGTTGTCTTGTATACGCTCTTGTATCAAATGCTTTTGCGTCCAATGTACCTGTTACCGAAACGCCTCTTCTGTCTTTGCTTTAATCTTGCACACCACCTCTATTCTACTTTTGTCAGTGGTACAATTTCTCGATTTTTCATTAAAGATTCTTCAAAATGTTTAGGAATGTTACATGAACTAAACTGAACTGTGATCACTTGCAACAAGTAAAGGAGTTTTAAACGAATATATCAATTTATTTCAAGATGGGAAACTACTCAAAATTTATGCCAAGTCTATAAAAGAACTGATAATAATTTATAGCAACTGGGTAGCTAAGAAAATGTTAAACCAAATAAGTCAACTGAACAAAACGTCATTCTTCAAACTGTCAACTAGGTATTTTAATTTGCCAACTTCTCAGGAAATTGGTAACTTTGGGGTGGAGGATCACCCTTATACCCCCCTTAAGGACGCCCCTGAGTGGAGTGTTAAGCTATGAACATTGTGGTTGATTGCGCCAAACAACTAGCTATAAAAGTAATAGAATGAAGTAATCCTAATTTGATTGCCTCAATTTTAACAGTTCATATTGATGTTATAACTCGACGAAAAGACAGATAAATGATATCAGATATATTTAAATGCTATTCAATGCACTTATGTTGTAAATGGGAATAATTTCATAAAATATGTTATGTTGGCTATTTCTGTATTGTTAGCCTGGTCTACTCTTGTATGAAATGAATGTGGGGATAGTAGCAGGAATGAGAAGACCAATCTAAACTGAGAGAAATATCTGGAATTTCTCTCTCAACATGCCTCTAGAAGTTAGGCAGAATGTGCAACATGAAATTCAAGACTGATTTAGTTGTGATCAATGGAAGTGTTATTTAACTCAGAGAAAGACATATTGTTCAATTTGTAACAGTTTATTAGTCAATGGATTTAGTGTTCTGAGATTGACTTGATAAAATATCTGAAAGGTCATGAGGAATGAAATTAGGGAAATCTGGCCTTAAGAATATCATACCTGGATGACTACTGGTCCTATGTTGTCAGGTGATCCCATCTGTAGTTCAGCTCCAAACTCTATAAAGCGTCCATGGAAAGATGAGCTTATCACTCGAAAATACGCGTGAATAAAATTTGTAAACGATCTTTCCGAAACTTAGATTAAAGTAACTATATCGACTCGTTACTTAGGATATAAGTACGTATCGTGAAACATGTCAGATTGCTATTACGATGTTTGATCTAACGAATCTTAACTTAATAAATCTCTTAAGTCTCTCGTTGACTTCCGATTAACTCTCGGTTTGTTACGAACTGATCTCTTAATGACTTCTTGTTAACTGACTTCTTATTAACTCGTCTCTTATTAACTGAACTCTCTTTCCAAGAAAACGGTTTTATATAATCAAGAAATGAGGTTGCAGATATTGAAGATATTCATGACAACAACAGGCTCCAGATAGCACGTGGAATTCTTGAGAAACTCAATTGGGATAGGACATTCTGCTGACCAAAAATCCCTAGAATCTCCAAACACAATCTCTCGAATGATTTAAATTTTGTCAATCTAAGAATTTTTTTAAAAACAAAAAGATACACAATTCTTACAATATCATAGACATTCTGTTCTCAATTTTGAAAAATAAAAACGCTGATCCAATTGTAATTGTCTGACAAACGTAATAACTACATTGTATAAATTCTCTCGTTAACATAATGTAACTAGGTTGCTTTATTTGCTTTTTCGTAATGGAATAATAAAGCGTTAGCAGACTAAATGATTTTCATGACATAGTGTTATTCCTAATATTTGTGTGACATGATTTAATGAGTGAAATGATGATGTGAATAAACTTAATCTAAATAACATAAAATATTGTAACTTTACTGAAGTTGAAATCTAAAACTGTAATATCTAATAATATTCCATAAATATCCTAAAGTATAATATGATATCCCATAAGATCCTATAACAGTATTGTCCATATTGCTTAACTTCTATGACTGCCGTTCCTTGTAATATTTCATTCCTTTTATGAAATAATAAAGCTATACAATCCGACTTCATATTTATACATTTTATTGATAGAATGCATGTTAGTGTTTATTCTGAGAGTGTCTATAAATCTTAGAAGTTGACATCATAACAATCCGAACATCTCATTTCTTTTGAGACACCAATGTTTTGTATCTTATCTGCAATCTTCCATTGGGTTTTACACGATCTTGAGTGTGTCGTTGCGTGAATATACAGAGTGTTTGAAAACAACACCGACAACGTTAGGGAGGTGTTTCCTGACAACAAGATAAGACAAAAATATAGACCAACCTGGTGCACAAATGCTTCCTTTCGGAGTTATAGACTGCCGAAAACTTGAAAAAATGAACTTTAAAGGTCCACAGCTCCAAAACTATGGAACTTACCGTAGTCGGGTCAAGACTTCACTTAGGAACTAGTATGTACCCTACTTAAATATCCATGCTTCAGAATCCTGCGGTACTTCCGCAACAATTTTTATAGAGGTAGTTGATGAGTACTTCAAATTATATGTCCGTAGCCAAACTGTCTCTATACAAATTATTGAGGAAGTACCGCAGGATTCTGAAACATAGATATGTGAATAGGGCACATAGTAGTTCCTAAGTGAAGTCTTGACCCGACAACGGTAGGTTCCATAGTTTTGGAGCTATGGATCTTTAATGTTCATTTTTAAAGTTTTTGGCAGCCTATAATTCCGAAAGGAAGCATTTGTGCACCCAGGTTGGTCTATACTTTTTGTCTTATTTTGGTGTTAGGAATCACCTCCCAAATGTTGTCGATGTTGTTTTGAAACACTCTGTATATAGAGGTCTCTAGCGTAGCTGAAGTAAAGTGACACAACTAACTTGAATCTGGGTTTAGCGTCTCTTTCAGGACCGATGCTATATGAGACGAAGACCTACAGTTTAACAAAGGACCCGAACTACATAAACTCCCACTGGAAATATAAATTTTTTGTTTTATGTGTAGCAATTATTTTTAATGAAACGTTATTGTGTGAAACCATTTTTGTTTGTTATATGTAAATTTTGAATTAACACAGAATTAACACATCATATGTTTTACCCTCTCCCTAAATACCCTAAGATCTTCGTTTTTTTCTCTCTGAGAAATCTAGCAACTCTATTTCACTCCGGTATTCATCTTTACTAGGGTGTTGTGGAAAAAAATCCACGTTGAAACATATATAGTTGAATGGAAGATTTCCAACAGAATCACAACTTTTACGGCATTAGGAGATAATTTTGTGCATTATACTGTATGTTTATATTGTTATATTTTGACTCCTAATATAAATATGTATCTTACTGGCTAATCTCTCAGCGATAATTGCGTACTTAGACGCATGGAAATAAGAGCCATCAAAATAACATAATATCAAAATCATATAGTATACGTATAAAAGACATTTTTCGCAACATATACTACTTTGTCTATTTTATTATTATTATATTTACCTTTGAAAACACCTGTACAATAATCTTACAGACTAAACAATAGTTTGTTAAAAGTTTCAAAAATTGTAGATCAAAATCTTAAGTCATAACGATATTATATTACATAAGGAATCAATTAGTATTTGAAGTGAATGTTTGTATTATAAATTGTGTGATATGTACTTAAATCAAAACTTACCCCTTAATGTAAATACTGTAAGTTGAATAGTACACTCATGTCCAAAATTATTGTCGCATATCTATAACTGTCTTCTTGTAAGAATATAATTTGATAATGATTTTGCAGGGTACTTTTAATACTGATACTATGTGTATAATCGGGAAATGAATATTTGTGATAAATTTCATAGCAAAAGAGATATAAACACGAAAATTAGAATGAGTAAAACAAAATGTTGCTAAATGGATAAGAAAATTTTATTTTTGATTTATTGTTCCTATTTACTGCTCTTTTGACATGAAATTTGCGACATACATGTCTTTGTTGATTATATACATACTAACCTTATAAGGAATACCGGGCGAATTCGTTATCAAATTATATTCCTAAAACAACGTATTTATAGACATGCGACAATATTTTTGGACATGAGTGTACATCTACAATATGATTACAATATTGAAGACATAAAACAATATTATTGACATAAAGCAATTCAACAAGTTCACTAGTAAATGTATTCACTCAGAATGAAACATAGAAACACAAGAAGTTAATTAGTATTTTAGGGGGATGTCAGAGCAAAAGTTTACATGACAGTTTATTCGCTTCCTATAAAGAGAATTTCAATTATTTAATTGCTTGACATTAAGTACAGTGAATTCTCTTGGTCTCCGGAAAAGGGTACAAATGTGTTTAGACGTCAATTAACCACATTTTGGAGAAAAACCATTTGAAAAAAGATTCAAGGTTAAGGAATGTTTTAAAATTATTTCATGTTAATGCAATAATACGTTTGAAATTTGTGAGACATTGTAAACGTTTTGTAAATAGATTAAATACATACAAGTAAATATTTATTTTTTAAAACATATCTTCAAATAATTTACAGACATTTTCTTCCATCGTTTATATATATTTATGAAAAAATGAAAGACAAATTTGTCAGACTTTGAAAGTGTTAGGAGGGAATTTTATAGAAAAGTAAAATATTAAGTTGTGCATTTGTATCGTCGAATTGTAATATGCACCTCTGTTGTGATACTATACGTATGTATATATATCAATACGTAGATATATAGAATACAACCTCTGCCCGAACCCGAAAATAATTTTGAAAAGAGAAATATGTATTGTACTCATATATGTATGTCTGAACTTCTTAACTGCTGCTTAATTAGCAAGTGTTAACAATTCTTCCAAATACTGTATATTTCCAGAATTTGTAGAGAATGGCGACGCAACCAGTTCCTAGTTGGAGAAATTGCTAAGAGGACCTAACTATTGGAACATATTTCATACTATTATTTGGATGGTATACTCCAACTCTTCTTCCATATTCTCTTATTTAGTATTCATTATATAACCTACCGGTATGTGAACAATTAACTAAATCTAATTTCATATTTTGAGAATCTTCCTAATGTTCTTGTTTTATTTCTAAAATTCGCTATATTTGAATTACAGGCTTTGTTCGGCAATTCTAAGGGGTCATCTATATCGTTGAGGGCAAATGACAATTTCTGCCACTTAAATTATGATCAAACTCTTTGAATTAATAAATTCGCAACATCATACCTGAAACTAAAATACTTGATAAGTATTTTTAGAAGATAATACACCATTCTAACTAGTTTTATAAAAATAATATATCTTATGTGAAGGTTGGTCATGCCCCGAAGGGTAAGAAGCAAGAACTCCATCCAGAATACGTCAAATTTACACTGGATAAATTGGCTAGTTATTTATATGTAACTTTAACTGATACCGTTCTATTTGTTAAGCATTTCTTCGCTCCAAAAATTCCTTTTGATGCTTTGATGGCATGCACGAAATCAAACATTTTTTTTTATAGTCTTTCTTCTTAATAAGAGAATTAGCATTCTCCCCTTTTGCTAAGCAGTCCACTGTTGAATGTAAGGTGGAATTCCTACATTGAATCCAGAGACGATATACTTCTATCTCAGAAGTCTATGATTAATATATAACGATAACATGTATTTATTACTCTTATTTTATTTAGTATGTTGGTCAAAAGTGTTATAGTTATTAGTTAGAAGACGAAGAAAATTATTATACAAATGCCATGAATAATCTTGGTTTGTAAATGTTTTATGTTGCAGCTGCTAGAGGTACATGCTTATATATAGTAATCCGATTGCTATGGTAACGGTTCCCGTTACCAAGGTTTTGTTTCTAAAGAAGTATAATATAATTCAAAAAGTCGGCATTTAATTTAGAAGTGTACGAAATTGATGAGAAGCAATTATCAATTATTTGAAAGTATAGTACTCGTACGTGAGTTAAATAGTGTCTAATTATTTGAATTATTATCGTAGTAAATAGCAACAAATTCTAATAACTATCTACTACCATAAAATAAGTAAAATCAATCGAACTGATGTGTGACGTTATAAACACAGAAGAAGAATATCCCTCAATTAATCACTTGGATGTAGGGGGTCTACGGGGGGTCTACACTTAAATGTGAAATTAAACTGGACTGTGTACACTATGTAAAGATATCAGAAGCAGTAGACCTATCTGTATTAAATAAATTAAATATGTTTGCAAGTGAAATTCTATTAATCACTGCATGTTATGAAACTTCTACTGTCATTCGTCGTATAGCATTTTATACGATAATTCTTCCAGGACACAAATGTATTAAAATAGAAAAAGAAAACGATAAGAAAAGTTACAGGAATTCGGAGAGAGAATCCTATATATATATATATATATATATATATATATATATATATATATATATATATATATATATATATATATATATATATATATATATATATATATATATATACTTCCCTCACAGTACAAAGTGTAAAAATGAAATGATATTCCCCATGTCAGGCTGAGGTAAATGCAAGGTATTGGAATGGAATTATATAACCTAATGTCACTTTGAGTTAGAGATATAAAAAAATGTTTTTTTTCTTAGTTTCTAATATACATGTCTGTACATGCACTATCATTGAAGTATTTAGGAAAAAAATTTGAGATAGAGTAGAAAATATTATATATTATTTTTCAGAGCGGTAAAAGATGGCCATTTGACAAGCGTTTATATATTAGTCCATAAGCCAGACATCTCAGTACCATTCTGCGGGGAGGGGTGGGTCCTCCTCAATACTTCTATAACAGATACATTGTCCAGTAGGTCAAAACTGCTGTGTGGACTTTCATCAGGCACGTCATCAGTATGACGTCATCAATATGTCCGCCTACTGATTTCACCATAGAAATTTTAAATGATTATATTTGCATTATCGTTCAAGATAAAAACTTAATTATTGCTTTATTGTCGAGAATATACTCTAGGTCTACATTTGACACAAAAACTTTCCTCTTCGTGGCCGCCATTTTGAAATATAGTACCTGAAATTGGAGAAACATCATGGTCACACATTCAATCACAACATTTAATGGCGAATAACTATGAAATAGCCATATGTACACAAAAATACATGAAATATACAAAATTGTTCATTTCAAAAGCTTTCGAACGACACCTAAGTCATAACTGTATCTTTACAAATAGATGAAACAATTCATTTTATGCGCTGGTAGACGTAAATTTCTAAGAATCCAAATATTAGGAATTTTACTTTGATTTTGATTTGACTTGAATTTAGCGTCTCGTGATTTCTGTCAGCTAAGGGAGACGTAGACCTACTTATTATAATGGTATCCGAACCACTTTTTTCGTTGAACTGTACCCCCTCCGGGAATCGAGCCCAGGACTACGCACCCCGAGGACAAACGTGTTAGTCACTACACCAAGCGCGAGTTCTCCGAAATTTTACGTTGTCAACATGTGGATCTGACTTCTATTATACAATATGAAAGAGAAATGGTGATATTGATTTCAGTAGAAACACACGACCTATTATCATTAGGAATTTAGGCCTACTGTCATTACTACAGCCCGGATTTATATGCAAAATGCATGTTTATAGTAACATGCAGAAACTTATGGAAAGTATTTTTTTCTTTCCGATGGACTTGTAAGAATTCGTTTGAGACGCATATGATAGCGCATACAAGTGCATGTTTTGAGTGAATTTCGCTGTGCTTGCATATTTCGTAAACTTTGCAGGATACTGCATATTTCCGAATTTTATTGTTGCATACTAGTATATTGCAGAGTAAATCCTAACAAAGTAGGTTATATTTTAAGTGCACTTATTCACTTTGTAAATTAGATGTAGAATAAAACGTTGTATAGAATAAAGTGTTGTATCCAAAATTGGTCCACCTGATTTGTCTTGCACGTGGTCTTCATCGTGTAGCAGAAATAATCAGACGCCAGTATCTGAAAGTAGAAGCGCTTGTATCAAATATAAAGTATTTGTGAAAGTTCCATCGGGCGTAGTTACCTTTCGCGAAGTTGCGAAAAATGTTATGCTACCTCCGCAACCACTTGTTTCACACTGATAAAACGCAGAGGGTTTACAGAAGTAAACCTAAGGAAGACATTAATAGTTCAAACAACATCGGTCAGTAAGATTAGATATTTTTTTATAAGAAATTGAAATTTTATTTTCGCATTGTATATTTCAGTGCATATGTTAAAATTTTTAATGCATATTTTTGATATTTTTCGTGCATATCTCGGGGTTGGTTTGTGCATGAAAATCCGGGCTCTAGTCATTACACTAGGTGCACTTCACATAATTAATAATATGATGGGAACTATAATAAAGAGATTTAAAGATGCTGGCTTACGGAACTTGGCTGTGGAATCCAAAGTCCCAGCGGAGGGTTCTGTTGATGCAATATTGGAGGGTAGACTTTATAATAGGGAAGTTTGATTGCGCAAGTTGCTCTACGGAACCTTGATGAGATTGGCATGGAAAGGCTTTCTTAAATGGATGGAAATAAATAACCAAAACGCCATCCAAGATCTTAAGAACGCTATCACACAGATTGAATTAGTTCATGACAATGTGTCACGAGAAGTTACAAGCTGTATTAGAGAATGTATCCTGTATTCGCATTCTGAATCTCTTCGAGGACTACCAGGAATTCCTTCGAAACGAAAATAGTGATTTATCCCCATTTTGCATTAACTATATTGATATGGTAGAGATTGTTCTTAGCCTAGTTAAAGCTTCCAGAGAAGGAAACTGGTTTCTTCATCTTTCTATGATTAAAGAGAAGATTCCATGGTGTTTTGATATGATAGGCAAAATCACTCTAGATATCTACCACTTTACTACCTTGAAATGACTAGGCTGCAAATTGACCACTCGCAGTTGAATGATCATTTCACCAGAGAAGATTCACTGTACAGCTTGGAGGAAGCAATCCTTTTGCAAGAATTCAGTTGACCAGGCAATAGAGGAAACAGTTAACAAACACGCTCAAACTGCCGGTGGAATTAACGGATATAGTCTTTGTCTAGGATACAGGTGCAGTAGCCAGATATTACATAACAGCAGAGTACATTTGCGCATACCTTAGGAATCTAAAAACGATGACAGATATAAAAAAAAGGTGGCTTGTCACATGCTGATCTCGAGCCTTCTTGGATACAGAAGGATGGAAAGAATGTACAGTCACTTCTTTACACAATGGAAAATAGTTGAAGAAATCCCTTTGATGGTCCAGAAGACTTGTTGTCATTATCGACTGGCATAGTTGCTATAACCGAAATTGGAAAAGGTTTCCTAAATGTCAAAGAGAAGGGAACATGTGCTTTTATCAATTTTAAACAAGACACAAGGAAACCTAATGAGGTATCCATCAAATTCAGTGACCGCCTCCAGTAATTAAAGCTTAAGACTTTTAGTGTTATGCAAACGTCCAAGAAGTTCAGAATTTCGAATAAAGAAGTTGTTTTGAGAGCCGATAACAAGCTATTTGGCCATATGATCTTAGTAGGTGGAAAGAGAAAACTGGACATGAGATTAGTTCTACAATATCCATTAGGACTACTTCCATGGGCTTTAGCTAATTGTGATGGAACTATGAAGAAAACAAACAAGGCCAGTCTTCACCTTGTTGAGAAAAAAGTGTCTGCTGTAGAAAACATACCGAAATCGTCAGCCTGTATAATTGATGAGATGTGTCTTGTTCACAGGATTAACGGAAAGCAAAAGACTTTTGAAGAGATATCAAACAGCATATTTGCAGCAGCCTTGTTAGTTGGGTAAAACAACGACAGGATTGATGTTGTATTCCATGTATAGGACTATAAATCCATAAAGAATGCAGAGAGGATTAATCGAGGGTCCACCTCTGGTTTGCTGTACTAAAACATAATGTCCAATCAAAAAGTAAAACATTGGAAAAGGTTACTTGCTTGTTCTGCAAGTAAAACAGCACTCAACGAGTTTCTTGTTAAACACTGGAAATGTCCTACATATGTCCAGAAACTTGATGAGAAACAGTTTCTTGTCACATTGAAAGTCAAATGCATAAGTCTAACTTGTAAAGAAAGTAGCTATGACTTGTGAAGATCTTCAAACGTCTCAGGAAGAAGCTGACACCCGAATGCTTCTGCATGCAAAACATGCAAATGTTGATCATCCACTGCGATCAATGTGTCTAATGACACCGTTGTTCTTGTTCTCAGCCGTTTCTACAGTAAACATATTGTTAATATATTCATAAAGTGTGGTACGAAAACAGAGAAAAGATGTGAAACATGATGTGATTGATGTGAAACAGGTTGCCTCCTCATTGAGAAAAGATGCATGCAGAAGTCTTGTTGGTTTCCGTTCATTCACTGGTTGTGAATCAGTCAGTGCATTTAGTGGCCGTTGGAAGATTGGAGGTCTTAAATTTATAAAATACTGATAATGAACATCAAAAAGCAATGGTAGCTCTTGAGGAAAAATGGCAACTTACACCAGAACTCTTTCAGAAGCTACAAGAATTTACGTGTAAGGTCTATGCACCGAATTCACCTACCACCAACGTCAATGATCTCCGGTAGCAATTGTTCAGGCTGAAGAAAGGTAACATCGAATCTGAGAAGTTGCCACCATGTGCGGATACACTGTATCTTCAAGCTAATAGAGCTAATTATCAGACAGCTATCTGGAAGAGAAGCCTCGAAAAGGATCCCAGCCCAGATTGCCATGGATGGCTATTCGAAGATAACGAGCTATAAATTGAGTGGATGAAAGATTCTCCAGCTCCAGATGTAATTTTGGAGTTAATGGCATGCAAATGTACCAAACAGTGGGTCTCCTACTTGTCAGTGTATTAGCAACAGCCTGAAATGCACACTTGGGAGTAAATTTCAGACATGTAGTAACATGTTAGAAGAGGATAATCTTTGCATTTAGGAGAACACAGATGAAGACATGTAATATGATAGAGTGGGGCATCAAGGTGTATACATGGTTCAGTTAGAAGCAATACCAAATGAAAGAATGTGTAGATAATATTTCGTATGGAAACATATGTACCGATAGAATAACCTGTAAACTAGCGTGTAAAATGAAGTATAGTAACGTTCACATAAGACTTACGGAGCATAGTAAATTACATACAGAAAGTTTTCCCGTATACTTTAAAGATGATATCAATACTGTTATTTTTTTTACATTATAAAAATATTTTGGGTTGTGTACGTATATCATCGTATAAAGTATTGTGTGTGTCAGAGTAATAAATAAACAAACTTATGACAAAAGATAGAAAAATAGTATATATATATATATATATATATATATATATATATATATATATATATATATATATATATATATATATATTATAGCTATGAGTTTGTGTGCCTGTGTGACAGAGAGTGTAGAGTTTATGTTTATTCATATAAACACTGTTCAATACTGCCTCCGAAATAATATTTTGTACCTTCAGTATATAAGTAATTACGTCACATACGGTTACGTAATCTATTGATACTCGCTTAGTAAATTTTACTGTGTATGCATGTTTGCTAAATTTCCTTTAATGTTTTACGGCAGGTCGCAATTTCAATCTACGTATGCACCTGAATTATAACTACATAGTGAACAATACATATTTCTGCTGGGATCAATATCACAAGGTTTCATTCATAACGTATAATAAAAGTCAGAGCCATATGTTGACATCGTAATAATTGTGATATATGAATTCTTAGAAACCTACATCTAGCAGTGCATAAAATGAGTTATTTCCGTTATTTGTAAAGATACAGTTATGATTCAGGTGTCGTTTGAAAGCATTTAGAATGAACAATTTTGAATACTTTATGGTATTTTTGTGTACTCATAGCTGTTATATAGTTATTCGCCATTGAAGGTTGTGATTGATTATGTGACCATGATATTTCTCCACTTTCAGGCACTATGTTTCAAAATGGCTGCCATGAAGAGGAAAATTTTGTGCTAAAATGTAGGCCTGTAGTATACTCTCTGCAACAAAGCAAGAATTAAGTTTCTATCTTGAACGATAGTGCAATTATGACCATTTAAAATTTCTATGGTGAAATCAGTAGGCGGACATATTGATGACGTGATATTTAGCATAAACCTGTGTCGGACGAAAGACTACAAAGAAATTTTGACTTCTGGACCACGTATCTGTTCACAAAATATCGAGAGATTTTGTCCCTACGAATGGTACCGTTGACTAAATTTTAGGTTGACTAAATTATAGGCTCATGAACTATAATTACAGGAAGATATTTCTGAATTAGAATACCAATTTTTTTTATCCTGAATCGTTTTATAGTAGACAAAATATAAGTAAGGCATGGATCAATTACAATTACAAACTTTGACACATCTGCAAGTTTAAATCTCACGCACAGAATGAGACAGGTAAGAGTAAAAATATATTTGTACCTAAAAAATAGTTATCTTTTGTTTTTTAGGGGTTTGTAATTACATTTATATATATATATATATATATATATATATATATATATATATATATATATATATATATATATATATATATATATATATATATATATATATAGAGAGAGAGAGAGAGAGAGAGTATTGATTATTTTATACAAACCCCTTCTTAACTACATAAAAATTACAAAAGTTCATAAAAATTTAAAAGCTATTCTGAGTTGCGACAATAATAGTCCAGGAGTGGGGAAATGTTGACGTCTTTTACTACATTTGATTATTTAACGTCAATAAATATTATTATTTTTACTTGTGTCCTGAAAACGGAAGGAAAGCTTGAAAGGAAACTCAGGACCTCTTTACTTTACCCAGCACAAGTTCAGCAACGATAACAAGTAGACTTAAAAATAAGCCAAATGCAATTATCACAAAACTGCTTATGACATCTTTCAACTTAAATGAAAACAGGTTCCCATCTTTCCTTTCTTTGTTTCCAATGCTTACCCACTCCGGCAGCAATCCAAAACAATCAAGTCTATCAATTATAAGTTGAATTCTGTTGGAAAATGGAGAATATCTTCTGAGATAATAAAATAACGGCAGCGTCATTACAGTTTCTTCCATTATGTGAAGCAAGGGTTCTCCGTCCTCATTTGTAAATTCTTTCAGCTTCTTGAAATCTTCAATCGCACGTAAACTATAAAATCCATAATTCTGAGTTTCCGCAATTCTTCGATAGCCAGATATATGTGAATCCACAGAAACCCATTCCTCATATATTGTTTTGTAATGAGGATTCGAAAAGTCTTCGAAATACCATCGATGCGTTTTCAAACCGCCATATTCTATACCCGAATCAGTAAGTTGTTTCATAGTATTAATGGGAGGGATCATCTTCGGCTTAGTTAGGAACCCAAACAATTTTACTTGATATGCACAGGCAAATATTAATGAACCAAATGCCCATATTATAAAGATCAGCCGCTTTGTAGTTTTCTTTGGAAATGAAACAACCGAAACACCCAGTAAAATTGATAAGTTATACAACACACAATAAGATATGCTCATTTTTCTTAATGTGCTACCACTACTATTCACTGACGATGTTACTGAAACAACAATAAGGAAAAACACAATTGATAACCAAACTGAGTACTGAAAGGGAAAATAAGAGTACATCCAGGGAGGGTAGAATTAGGAGCTGGCACCGTCCACACCATATAACCAAAGCGTTTCAAAACAATTAAATCAAATGAAAAGTGATTAAAACTTTCTGCTGCTGAGGGTATTAGACTTCCTTCGATTCTTCCACTTTTTATATCATTTATCATTTCGGAATAACAAAATTTCTTAGCACAATCATATTCTCTACTTAAAAGGGAGAAATTCATTCTCTTAGCTACAGTTTTCAAGATGAAATAACTATCTTTAGGAAGTATGCCAAATATTAATGGACATTCGTACAACGATTTTATTTTGTTTGGAAACAAACTAACACCCCTCAGAAATCGACCTTGCTTCCACGTATCTAATAGAACCACTTCCTTCAGTGTCTTACAATATTCCTCATTATATGGAAAATAGCTGTATATATTCAACAAACAAGAATATTTAGGATCTTGTGATGGAACAACAACAATAATATTCATTATATTCCAACGAAGAGAAATTTTAAAAATGTCTTCTATTACTTGCCCTTGCATTTCTTTCCACACAATCACAAACTTTCTGTTTGTGTTCAATAACCAAGTGTTATTGATTGAGATTAAAGCATTTGTAATAGACGTTGTGTCAGCCACAATTAGTAGATAGTCGATGTTGTTTCTTTCAGCCAATAGGTCAAAGTATATTTCGTCATAAAGAAAATCTTTTGTACGGTTGTATCTTGTAATTGTCAATATACTTCCATTGAAATATTGCTGCATACTATTTGGATGTAATTGATCGTCAGCAACTACCATTAGAACTCTTGTTTCTGTGAAATATTTGTCAAAAATTCCTCACATGCATTCGCTAATGTCTTGATGGTCATTGCTATACGTGGTTCGAAGGCTGTTTTGAGATGAAGGCATAATGAGTAATACCGTTAAAAGCAACATCCACTTCATTTCTTCCATTTTGACGTATTTCCCTAAAAAATATGACAGAATAAAAAGTTAGTGTACGGAAAGACGCTAAGCTAAAACTGTACTAGAAGAAGGAAATAATACGAAAGCCCTGAAGAGTGAAAAATAGTAGTTAATATTTTAATTCAGTAAGTAAATTTTTGGTGCGGTATTCAGAGAGAATTCGTTAATGAAGCGAATTAGTTAGTAACGCGATTAGTTAGTGTCGTATATCAAATTTGGGTATGATTAACAAATATAATCCCAATACACCGGGTGGCATTTTCGCCGATCCCAAGAGGTTCATCCAAAACATGGCTGAAGTAGCATTCTTCTTGGCCATGTACCGATGACGTCACCTACTATTATGGGGCTGCGGTAGCTCAGTGGTAGAGCGTTCACCTCTGGTGCTTCGGGTCTTGGGTTCGATCCCAGCCCCCGCCAAGTAAACTTTGTGGTGGACAAACACCGTGTGCGTGGGCTTTCTCGGGGTTCTCCCGTTTCCTCCCACTTTCTTCATTCCACCATTTCATTCATTATTCATCATCACCGTCTCCTTTAGCCTAACCGGCATAACCGTAGGACGTAAAATTCAAAGATTTTTCACCTATTATTACCACTACTACTACTACTGCTGCTGCTGCTTTTGCTATGTATCTGTATAGTACAAGGGCAAACTTATTTTAATGAAAGAAGTTTAGCGAAATTTTTTTTAAAAAATCGTTAAATCACTTTCTGAATATTATTTTTAATATTATTTTAATATTATATTATGTTATAAAAAAATTAAAAATAATAAAAAAAACTTTCCTTAGGCAGGGCTTGAACCTACGCTAAAAACCTTTTTCCTTACTAGCATATTGCGCTAGCTCACTCGGCCCCGAGGGCCGGCAGCAGCTGGCGTTTACTTTGTGCTATATATATGTCATGACTCGTGATGTCGTATCTGTATTGGCCAATCAAATCAGAGGATATTTGAAGCTCTTAGGATCCGCGAAAATGCCATCGGGTGAAAAAAATAAATGTGGCAACTACGCAAATCAGGCCAGCGCATGCGTAGTCTACAAATGAAAATATATGAAATACGAAATTCGAAATATTTTGTTTGTAGTTTGACATCACAACAACTTATAAATAGTTACATATCGAATTATAATTAACTTATTCATTTCTGAGGGATGTATTTATGGCAAGAATAAGTAGAACTCAAGTTAATATTACCTAGGAGTATGTTGTAATTATAAGGGAAGATAGTTTATTGATCAGTTATATGTATCGCTCAAAAAACTAAAAATTTTCTACTTATCTCTCACTGTTCACTTTAAGAAACAGTTTTGTTATTTTAGAGGATTCGGCTTAATAGCTGTTTCATAGTTAACTCACACGATGAGCGAAAAGATAGAAAGAAAAAGGACAGAAAATTGCCTTTGTATTTCCATAATGTAAGTTTTCTGTGGTTAAACTGTATCTAAACCAGGGTTAGTTACAAGTGATTAACTTAGTCAACTACTTCGTGCTAATCAGAGAATCTGAATACATTTTTAATAATCATGCTTTAGTCAAACACTTTGTATGGCGCTAATCATACGTCAAAACTATTCTCCATAAGGCTCTTAGGGCGGTATTCAGAGAGATTCGTTAATCGAGGGTTAGTCACAGACTAGTTAGTGGCATCCTAGCTCTTTACTAAGGAAGTTGCACTTTTTGGTATTCAGAGTCTACTTCGAGTACAGCTAAAATTTTGATTTGGGTATGATTAACTTATATAACCCTAATGCATCGGGTGAGAAAATAAATGTGGCAACTACAGAAAAGTAGATAAGCGCATGCGTAGTCTGTAAAAATGAAAAAACATGAAATACGAAATACGAAATGTTGTATTGCACGCTAAACCGTTGGTAAAACATTAGCCTCTTGTCTAGATTGATTAGTCACATGTGATTAACTTCGTCAAATACTACGTCCTAATCAGAGACTTCGAATACAATTTCGATAACCATCCTTTAGTCAACTCCGTAGTATGGCATTAATCAAATGTCAAAACGACTCTGCATAAGGCCCATAGTGTTTTTTAGTGTTTTATACACGTGCTATTTATTTTAACTAATGTTTCAAAAGAACTGACTGCGCTTACCATCACAAGTGTGGTAATTTAGGAAATTGTACAATTATTGATATAATCTTGATCGTAATATTGTTGTACGTGTACATTTCAACACGTAGGATCGTATTCAGAGAGAATTCGTTAATAAGGGTTTAGTCACGGACTAGTTAGTAGCATACTAGAACTTTACTAAGGAAGGTGTACTTTTTGGTATTGAGTTGAAGGTGTACAGTTGATTTTTCAACGAAGAGAGTAAAAATTAATCATTGGCTTTTCTTCAAAATAGTAAGATAGCAAGCAGGTGCGATAGTAGTCTCTCCGTTCCGAGTGTTAGAAAATTGAAGTATGTAATTGTTAAATTTAAATTATTTGAACTTATTTGAAATTATTATCCTTTTCGTGTCACACTCTGAACCTAATTGTGAGTTAAATTTTGTTTACACGGAAAACAAGCAATTCCTTTTACAACAAATCACACGACAGTTAATTTTATATGTCCTAAAGCTGCAACTTTTAATGAATTTATAGTGTCTAACTTTTCCATGAAGATATTGAATTTTTAAATAAGGGTTCCAGATGTGAATTTTTAAATGAGGGTACTTCTATACATTTTCCTTCTGTCATTGTAAAAATATTGAAAACTTAAACAACATAAACACTTGAAGTAAATCCAACCTCGAATATTTAAGTGCGCAGTAAAAATTTTCCACATGAATTAGACATGGACGAATGCAGTTTTCAGGTCTCCTTCGGAATTATGTTTCAGACTATCATAAACATTAACAAGGTTACATACCAGATTCAGCTGTTTGTTTGGTAGACTTACTAAGAACTTTGCTTACATGAAGTATAGTTTTAATTTAAAAAAAAAACATAAGAGAAGCGATCTTCACTTCCCCAAATTAAGCATGTTTACACAAATGTTTTCTTTATCTCAAAATATAAACAAATACGTTATTGAGAGAGTCTCCTTTACTGTAGAAATATCTCAATTTTCTTCACTAACCAAAACTCTTCTTGTTTCTCTAGTTATCTTGTCAGATATACAGGGTAGCCCAAAAGTAGGTATACAGACCAGCATGGATCAAGTATGATATTTTAATTTATTAATATAATGAATTTATTTGCTTTGGTTTGTTCCGAACTTAAAGTATAAGGAAAAATAAATTAAGAACAAATAAGGAAGAAACTAAATCAATACCTGTATGGATAACAATATGTAAATGATATAAAATGTTATGACCGATCATTACGGGGCTGTATACCTACTTTTGATCAATTATGTATTTCGCCCTTGGACCTTGTAGATGCCTTCTCATATTTCGAGTCTGGTTTCCTTTCTTCAGATACTGAAGTCCGTGAATTCATTAGTGCTTAAGTTATTTAGTGACAAAGCTAAGACGAAAGATGATAAAAATGACATTTCTATAGAGTCTTTTGGAGGATCTAGTTCGAAATACACACTTGTAAAACAAATTGCGGGACGCCTCTTGTAATGAAATTAGAAAAATGATTGAAATGCAAGACACACAGAGCGGTATATACTTTCAATAAAATTATTGTGTAAAATATTATGTTAAGAAACTATCACACAAACTACAATATGTGATCCTCCTGTCTTTCTATTGTACTACTTGACTTCAGTTTAATTTACCCTTAGAATATGATACAAGTTTAACCCTTTAGAGACCGACGTGCCATATAAATACACAAACGAGATTTCCGTTGAAGACAGATGTGATAGATAAACATATCTCGGTGGAGAAGATGAATATGGTTTATAAGCCCCATTTGTGTTTAATTTGTCAAATTTATCATTCAATACCTTATCATAACCTTGGATAGTTTTTAGGAAATCATTTTTTTCCGTTTCTGAAGAAACACTAATTGCTGTCTCTAAAAGATTAATATTTAGTATCTTTTTAAATATTAAAACTGCAAGTAAACAGATAAATTGACTTAATATAAGATGCAAAAATTATTGCTTAATAAGTTTCCTTTTAATATGCATTTTTCTTTCTTTAAATAATTCATTATACGTATTATTAAATTCTTTATTATATTAATGTTGTTTTTTTTAATTCAAAACAAAATTCACGGAGAAATAGATGAATTTTACTTTTATTTAAAGACTTAAGTTTTCCACGTAATTCCCCCAAATAAAGTTTCCTGAATTTTCGCACAGAGACATGCGATGCTAAAGGATAGCTGTTCCTCTGTTGAAATTCTTTCTTCTCAAACATTCAGGTAACTTAATTTTATTAAAGAAAGTTAACATATTAGGTTTTTACACCAGATTTACCCGGAACATTTTTTTTTTAATTTTGTAAAAATAAAAATAGAAATGTTTATTCAAAATATGCAAGTCATCTTTACTCAGAAATATTTGATTGATTCAAAATATGTAAATATTCAGAGAACGTTGCGATTGAAGAATACTGTCTAGGGATTTCATGGCCTGCGTGAGTAACACTCGAAGACTTTTCTTGATTGTTCGAAATTAAGTTTGAGTTGAAAACATAGTATCTGAAGGTAAGAAAAAGATAATAAGAAAAAATGAATTTAAAATACTTATTTTTCAATCATATATTGCAAAATCGAAAGTAATTGGCTTGAATAATGGAAAAACATGTAGAATAACTTTTCGAAGATCTTTAAATTTGCTTTTATTTTACGTATGTTTCACTCGGATACATTAAAAGGTAACTAAGTTATTTGACAGCAAAAACTGATAACTTGGAAACCTTTGTCTTTTTAGTGAAAAACTTATTTAAAGTACATTTTGCTAACTTAAATATGAAAGTGATTTATCTCTTTTAGTCACATAACCAATTAAATAAAGTAAAAAATGAAACTTCGTATTTTATCTATTGCAAGAATTCAATATGGCTCCTTAATGTTGTTCTCATTTCCAACCTGAAGTTATATCTTCCGAATAAGTTTAACAAACTTCCTGACTTTACCCTCCATTCATCATTACACAACTTTGAATCTTTGCACTACATGTACACCACGTACATACATTGTACAGTTTTTAACTTATATGTTACATACCTCTGTACTTCTGGATATTTGTCCACATTAATAATATACATTTTATTTCACTTTTTATTTTTTTCAAGAGAAATACGTATCTTCATTAATTTTCAATAAATCATCATTTACTTCGTCATCCATAGAATAAGTACTCAAAAGTATGTTACGGTGTTATAACCTTTCTCAGTGCCCATACCACTACAAATAAGGTCATCACCTATCGTTGGCTTTTGTGAACCCCAGGAATCAAATCCGGAATCCCTTCGTTACAAAGCCATGCGTGATATTATTCGTTCGTTATGGTCAATGTGAGTGCACCCGTAAACAACGAGTTTTCAATGTACTTGCAATTAGTTTTGCTCAAATGTTAATACATCAAAGAGGGAAGGGCAGGTGAAGGGAGAGGGATTACTTTCAGCATACATTGTACTATTGTTCCCAGATACCATTATCTCTGTAAACTCTTCCATGACGCTGTGTGAGGGATGGTTTTCAACGTCTCTGATCTGTTCAATGACACTCTAATCATTGTGACTGACTGACAATACCAAGTGTCCTCTTTCCTATTGCTACCTACAACGTGACTCATATGGCCAAGGTACCGACATCCGCAGGTATCTCTCCCGGAGTGTGCATTGGTTTCCCAATAATTTTCCCCATTGTCTAGCATATTCTCATTCCCTCAATTCTCTTCATATTTCTTTAATCATCCACCCTTTAGCCTAACTAGTAAGAGGTAACTTGTAAGAGGTATTTGTTTAAAACAAATCTGGGAGGATAAGTTACCAACTCTTCTCGAGATGTCTACTTTCTTAGAACGACTTTTTCCTCATTTTTTTACATAACCAATATTGTAGCTTTTATGTGTCATCACCTCCATATGTTGTCAACAATCTGTTGTTCGCTACATGGGAGGGGTAAGGGGGTACATGGTAATTCAGTGGTAGTGTGCACCTATATGGGAAGAAGTCTCAGTTTAGATCAACGACCAAGTGAGTTTGTGATGAAGAACATTGTATCAATTTTTGTTTTGTTCGTTTTTTTTTTTTGTTTTTTTGTTTTTTTTTGCGAGAGATATTCCCAGTTTCTTGCAAAGTGTCATCGCACCAATTCTTACAAAATCATTAAGTATTAATAATGTCTGTCTCCTTTAGAACACAGGTCATGATTGTGGGTAATGACTATTTTATTTAATTTCATTGTATCCACAACATTCATTCCCTGCTGTAGTTATGCAACCATGTACAACGCACTAAACATCCTCTTTACCATCTTCATTCTGTTCAAAATATCGATGACCTGTCAACGATTTTTTGTTATTTGCTGGGGCATCGTTCCATCTGTTACGAATCGAACTCATCTGTCCTAACGGAATATCTTGGACGCCCCATTTCCAGTGGAGGGCTCTCTTGCGCCGCAACTGAACGATTCAGAATCATGCATTTTTGGATAGAGGAGATTACAAGTCTAAGACAATAACATACCGCCCCAGCTCAATGGATAATAATTTTGGAAATATTCGTCCCCAAAGTTAATTCTCCACGGTTTTGGAGAGTCCTAGCACTGAAACTACGCACTTCTGATCACAGGTCTATATGAACTTTTTTCGTTACTCTGATGCGAGGCATCATCTGATTAGTTTGTCGGTCTAGTTAATTAACACATAGATAGATAGATATCGGGTGTTCTAAAAATGGCGCCCACGGACAACGGAGCGCTATTCTTCAGGTCAAGATAAAGCAAAAATCCTATATAATAGCATACCTATATAATAGCATAATTATGTTTTCATCTTAATAGAAGCAAAACACCACACATGTTATTCGGCTTGAGAGAAGTTCCAAATATTTACATCACAAATAATGTAAAATTTCTGTGTATTTATGTCGATAGTAGGTTATCATGGGAACCACATATTCAGTATATGGCTAATAAATTATCTAAAGTTGTCTACCTTCTGAAAAGACTGAAACATTATGTATCGGATGGTTACGTAAGAACTGCATATCTTGCACTCTTTTAAAGTATTCTCTCATACGGTATACTCTTTTGGGGAAATGCTTCACGTATCAATGATATCATATTAATCCAGAAAAAAGTAAAAATGAAATCTTTAGTTTTACGTCCCACGGTTATGCCGATTAGGCTAAAGGAGACGGTGATTATGAGAAATGAATGAAACGGTGGAATGAAAAAGTGGGAGGAAACGGGAGAACCCCCAGAAAACCCACGAGCACGATGTTTGCCCACCACAAAGTTCACACGGCGCGAGCTGGGATCGAACCAGGGACCACAAGCACCGGCCCCCAGAAAAAAGTAATTAGAATTATGACAAATTCACATCAAGCAGTGCATTGTAAACCTTTATTTAGAAATTTGAGAACATTAACTGTGATAAATTTATATATACACACAAGTATTTTGTTTATGAAAAACAGACTACCTGAATTACAATACAGATACAACTTGCATTCGTACAATACAGTAGAGCGTCGATTATCCGAAGTAATTGGGGGACATGGGTGTTCGGAAAACTGGTTTGTTCGGATAATCGAACTGTACTGCACTTTACTGGACTGTACTTCTACAGCCAGTGCCAAACCGACAGAAGTGTGCTGATTGTTGAAACACAGCGACTGGCGGCTTGGTCGGTCAGCAGCGCCTTATGAAGACCCCATTAGAACCAATGTTCCGCCAGCGGTGGCTCAGTGCGGTGACTACTGTGGGAAACTTGATTTGGGAGTGAGGGGAATGATGGACGGTAGGGTGGGAGAGTAACAGGTGCGAGCGAGTACACAGTTCGGTTAAGCGGTCGTTCGGTTGACCGACGTTCGGATAATCGATGCTCTACTGTACAAGGTACAATAAACTCATAGATGTACCATATAAGAGACTCAATAAATCGAAGAATAACTATGATGTACTAGGCATAAAATTGTATAATGGGTTACCAAGTGAATTATCTTCAAGTGCCATGAATGTGTTTAAACATAAATTATACAATTGGCTATTAGAAAGGCCTTTTATTCATTAGATGAATACTTTGCGCAAATTAAATGTGAAAGTTAACATATTGTAATATTTTGACGTTGTCTATTGCCATAATTGGTTCAAGGACAATAAAATTTTTATTATTATTATTATTATTATTATTATTATTATTATTATTATTATTATTATTATTATTATTATCATTATTATTACACCCTCCATCACCTTCTTCAGTCGCTATAGGACATCAAAATGTCACTATGTGGCAAGGTTGCAAATTAACTTGCAACCATCAGTATTGCTCTACGAATCCTCAAGTACTTTCATCGATTGTTAGGGTAAAGACATACCGAAGATACCTCGCGATCGAGGTCGAGGTTTAAGTTGCAATCGCTACCTCGATATTGGCACAAACACATGGATTCAAATGGGTAAGCGCATGCCGGAGATGTACGCTACATCGCGACCTACAGGTCGACCGCGATGATGAATTAGTGATCGCGATGATAAACAACAGAGTTTGTTTTTTTTTATTGATGTTCACTGGAATCATCGCTGTGGCTCGTGTTCTCATTGGTTCTCCGTTAAGCGCTGAACGGAATAAAATCTTCATTTGTTCAGAATTTCGTCTGCAGAGGATTGTGTGTATCTATGCTTAAGAGGTTCCGCAGCTCTCTCAATTTGATTATGAAAGACATATTAGTAGAACAAATGAGGAATGTTCCAACAATATGGGATAAGAGGGAAAACATCATCATAATAGGCACATTTTAAATAGAAAATGGAAGAAAATAGCAATTCTAATTGGAATGTCAGACAAGTGATTCATATTTATTTGAGAATTATACTGTAGCTTATAATACTGTATTTAAGTCAGTGGCGGTTATAGTGAGGGGTTTTCGGGCAGAAGTCCCTAAATTCCAGAATTTTTAAAGAAAAACAAAGCTAGTGTTAATCCTATCTATTCTTAAAAACTTCACGTCTCCCAATTCAGAGATTAATTTAAAAAAAAAAAAGAACTTCTTATAAATTCGTTACTGATATAAGGTAAAGAAATCCCTTTAAAGGCAGGCACATATACATGGGGAGGCAACGTAGAATAATGGAATTGTATTAACGAAACTTCATTTGGTGTAGTTAATATCCCTTGCACCTCGAAACTTAACGACATACATTTTTTTTTACTGGGAAATTATTTCTCGCTTGAGTGCTGAAAGAGGGCATTTCTTCACAGAAAATTGAAAGAGGTAAAAGTCTTTGATTTATTGATAGAGATGGACAAGAGATGAGACTCAAATATTTTTCGGAAGCAAGTGACGAGACTTTGGCATTTCTCATGTCTCGTCTCACGTATATCCGTATTTATAAACTGTTTTGTCCTTTCAGTTTCAAAATGTGTTTTCGCAGTGATTTTTATGCACTGATGGAATAATTTCACAAGCGTCACAGTAGTGATTCTCATCAAACTGTGAACTTACAGCAAGGATGTTATGTGTGCCCCTCATCCATCTAGACCTAGACATGGAGGTAGTGAACGCGACTCAAATCTCGACTTCTATCGCGAGGCATTTTCGTTATGTCTTTATCCTTACGCTAATCAGTGGTATTTGACTTTAACTGCCATCTGGAAAGACTGGATGTAGCTATTTGATGGATTGGTAGATCTATTCTATGGTCCTTTATCTGTGTTGTTGAAGAATAGTCAATTCGCGTCTCCAGGCGAGGATCCGAAAGATATATAATTATATATTTTTAGCTTTATTTTGACTTGTAGAGTAGTGCTGTGTAGTTCGTGGGCGCCATTTTTAGAACTCCCGATACATATTATATTATTCTAAAAATGGAACCGAGTTCTATTCTTCAGGTAAAACTAAAGCGAGAATCCTAGATAATTGTATACCCTATAGGGTCTCTTATAGCCATTATCGGGAATCAAAATTTCACTGTTTGGAAACATGGCAGATTAACTTGGGACCATTAGCATTGCTCTACGAATCCATGAAGGAGTTACATCGATTGTTTCACTAACGAGTGATGTTAGTGTCAACGTCTATTGACTTTTACTCACATCTAGAAAGAATAGATGTAACTGCTTAATTGATTCTTAAAGCAATGCTAATGATTCCAAGTTAATCTGCCATGTTTCTAAAGAGTGAAACTTTGATTTCCCATAGTGGCTGAAGGATACCCCACAGGGTATTCAATTATCTAGGATTCTCGCTTTACATTGAGAAAAAAAATTGTGGGTGGCGTACTTAAAAAGATAGGTTACATGCGTAATTCCTGTAGTTTTTGTACTTAACGTACAGCAGACGTATAACTGAAAACGCATGTTTTATAATACTTTCTGTATAAGTGTTCCATCTATACGTACTTTCCGTATGAAACAATGTAGGCGGTCAGGATCTCACATACAAATGGACGTATATAACATACAGCTGAAGAATGTAACATAAGTATATGTATGTGATATACAGAAAACTGTTAGATGTCAGACATCCTGCAACGGTATGATGTAACATCTAGGGGCAGTGCCTATGTAGTACACGGATAACGTATGCTCTGTACTGATTTCTATAGTAAGAAAGAGGATACCGTATATTTGTACAGCGGGGGACACTTCTAAATGGTACAGCCATATGGAGATTTACGGCTAAGGTGTACCATTTAGAAGTGTCCCCCGCTGTACAATATACCGCTGTCCGGAGAACGGATTTTTCTGTGTAGTTTGACCTGAAGAATAGTTCTCTGTTGTATGTAGGCGCATCTTTCAGAGCAACCAAATTATAGGTAGATATATATTAGTTATATGTAGAAAGTCACTCTGACATACCTCAACTTGGAACTTCTCCTATACCTATTGCTTCTCCAATTATGTTGTTAGGAGTATTGAATTGTTTTGTTATTGTTATGTTGTTATGAATTATTGTTATGTACGTTAATTGACTTTATTACGTTATGCTCTTTTCAGAAATACATCAGGGAGGAGAACAAAATGTGTTGTTATTATTCCCAAGGAAGAAATTAAAATGTTATGAATGATTACAAACGTCATTACCGCAGTTATCATTACACTAAATTAAGGTCATTTACGATTATCCATCTAATTATCTAGGACTAATTTACGTACGAGCATTTCTAATAACTGTTTTGATCATGCACGAATAATAAAGGAAATAATAATGAAGTATATTTAATGAAATTAAAACAAGTAATTTGTGATCATTTTGATTACAGTCCCTTTCAAGAGGACCAAAATGTATAGGAAAGCATTAATAATACAATTCGTGCTCCACAAAAGTATTGCCTATCAAAGTAGTTGCGCTAGAGACAGTAATTGCAAAATATAAAGCAGTCTGCGGAAAAGAGCTATTTAATTTCTTCTAACTATTTGTAACTTGAAATGATAAAAGACACACTATGAATGCTCTTTAAAACAAAAACAAAAAAAAAAAATGTTGCTCTTGACCTTATTCCCGCTCTACAATGTAGGTGTTATTACAATCTAACAAGAAACAGGGACTGGACAACACAATATTGTGTCGCAGGTTTCCTCCCATAGTTTCCTACATCAACTATTTCATAAGATTATCCATTCATTACTCATACATTTTCGTTAGCCTAAAGAAAATAGCGATAAAGCGTAAAAAGAAAGACGAATCAATAAAATTACGGTTTTGGCTGTTTCATTCTCATTTTAAGCGCAACCTTCAATAGTTAATATTATTTCATTATAGAACTCAACGTAAACCAGTGAGGGCGCGTTGGCTCAGTGGCAGAGTGTTCACCTCCGGTGCTTGGGGTCCCTGGTTCGATCCCAGCTCGCGCCGTGTGAACTTTGTGGTGGACAAACACCGTACTCGTGGGTTTTCTCGAGGTTCTTCCACTTTCTTCATTCCACCATTTTCATTCATCTCTCATCATCACCGTCTCCTTTAGCCTAACCGGCATAACCGTGGGACGTAAAACTTAAAGATTTCATTTCATTTTCAACGCAAACCACACTTACTTGTAAAGGACATGGGACATCTTCTTCTGTTAGGACATAAGAGAAGGATGTACGTACTAACACGGTATTGGCAAAGGATCTTCCACAATAGAATTTCTCAAATCTAAATCACATAAAAGAATATTTTGTTTTAATCTTTCGAATTTCAAGTAGTATAGTTTCTATCAATTACAGTATTTAAAAACTCGACTATGCCTGTCGCGGCATTCTTATTCCAACTATTCAAACATGCGTAAGAACACAAATAATCAACAATACAAGGAAAGGAAAACGTACAGTTAGAAAAATATTTGATTTTTACACATTTGTTTTCAAATCTTCAAAATTTATTACAGCAAATAATAGCTCTACTCTGTAGCATATCCAATTATATTATAATGGCTCCTGATAGTCTATCGTGGCAATGTAGGTTATTTTAATTCAGGAATGTAAAAGATTGACTTATTCGTATAACAAGAATTTTGAGGGGAAAAATGGATCAAAAGATTGCGATCTTGACCAATAATTAATTTTACACGACCTGTAAGGTCTACAAGAACATTTTTGATTTAAATATATTGGGCCTTATGCAGAGTCGTTCTGACACGTAATTAGCGCCATACTAAAGAGTCCGACTAACATATGTTTCCTGCGGTAGTCAGACCTTTAGTATGATGCTAATCATACGTCAAAACGACTCTGCATAAGGCGAATTGGATCTTTTGGATCAGAGGCCACAAAATTTTTGAACGACCCCTAAATCGAGTTTTCGTATTTTCTACGATATAAGCACATCATACTGAGTTAAGTGATAGTTTGGGTTTGGCTACACTATATGTAGTTCTCCAGATATAAGGCCTTGAATTCTATTGGATCTTTTGATCTAGTAAAAACAAAATAGAACCAAAATCAGCCAAACAGAACTAAAAAAGAAAACCAAAAGGCTTACTTAGAAATTTCCAAGACCGAAACAAGTTAAATATAGAAATAAACAATGTATATTTACAAACGAACTTTACCAAAAAGGAAACATGTGTTTTTATAAGTGTATTCAGGGGAAACGAAGAGTCTCTTCCTCCCCACCGCGGCACAGGCACCAATTCTGCAAAAGCCCAGGTCTATTCATAAATATAATGAAAGCTACCCAAGTATCAGTGTTACAATTCTGTTTCTAGTATTTGAATGCGTGAGACTTGGTTTACAGGTTAATGTGTAAATGCACTTAATTTGTAAAATCCATCTAACACACAAATTATGACGACAGCAAAGCAATCGCACTAAAGGAAATATTTTTCTCGCCTTATACATTTAGTTTAATTTCGGAGCGATCTTGTTTGGTCGAAAAGTGTCGGTGTTTTCACTGAAATCTTTTATTCTCATGGCAAACTACAGGGAGAAAACGTTTATTTATTTATTTATTTATTTATTTATTTATTTATTTATTTATTTATTTCTGTCAAATCGAAGTAGATATCTACAGAGTACATGGTTATATTTTAATAATTTCCGCTTCCACCGAGACAACCCTTAACTCAATAACTAAATGGGATAATATCTAGATCAGCTTGAAGTACTAATTAACTAACTCTATGGCCTATGGAACCCAGAGCTTCAATGCCGCATTCACAAAAGCTCTTCATTGACTTCTATTCTTAGCCAACTGGATACAGTTTCTATTTTGTATTCCTATTTCTGCGAGATCCATCTTAACACATTGACCACCATGTGAGCCATATATGGTTCACACTAATCTGCTCCGTGAGCCATATATGACATACGTGTGTGACTATATTGTATGCACTTTAGCTTTTCGAATTATACATCCATATACACGGAAAATATGTGAAAATGCAACTTGTTTGGGTTTTTATTCTTCCGTGGTACTTCGCACTTTAGAATTTAGCATATTCAAATAATACGTACCTAGAGACCTCAATATTCAATATTCCTTGTTTTAGATCTAGATCTAGCTCCTGGCGGTAAAAAAAAAAAAAAAAATGCGTGAGACACAAATGGCTCAAGGGACCTCAGAGGAACAAATTTACATGTAGGCCTTGTGAGCAATAGTCTATGTGGCTCACATGAATAACAAGGAAGTTGACATTTTATATTAATAATACAGTGTTGCATATCGTTAAAATTATAAAAGAAATATATTTTAATGGTATGCAACAATGTATTATTAATTAAAAAAGTGTCAGTTACCTTGTTTTTCATGTCAGCCACATATGGCTCACAGGGCCTACACGTAAATTTGTTCCTCTGAGGCCCTCTGAGCCATATGTGGCTCACGCATTTTTTTCCGACAGGAGCCAGATCTGGTACGAAAAAAAATTGTAATATTGATATTGAGGCCTCTAGGTACGTATTATTTGAATATCGCTTCGTGGCTTAGTGGTGACCATAAGGCAAACATACATTGGCCCCATGGTCCATCCTCCAAAATGACCATGAGCGGTCAAAGTGTTAATATTGTCCTCCCATCGTGACTACGTTTACCTAAAGGACGTCTTCTTATTGGATTTCCAGCTAAAACTTTGAAAGTGTTCCTACTTTGTTCCATTCTTTCTACATGACGTGCCCATCTGACCCTCCTGCAGCTTGAAGTACTACCATGAGCAAAATAAATGACGCGTCTCTTTATTTTGAAGTTTTTTGAAAATATCTCCGTTTTCTTTATATGTTCGAAATTTCGGAAGGTTTCCCCAGCAGGACAGGTTAATAACAAACCCGTTTTTAATATTTGTGTTAGATATTAGCTTAAAATAAAGAAATTAGAAGCAAAAAACATTAAATCGACAGAAATCTCGAGAATTACCAACTCTGCTAAAGTGGGAAATTTTCAAGAACACGAGGGAATTCTGCATTTCAACACGAAGCAGCGACATCTATGTCATTGAGAGAAATGTGGATTAAATCTACAAACTAAACTTTTAACGAATATTTCTAGTATGTCTTATTATATGCATTATCTGCAAACTCCAAATATGTGAATATATGCTAAGTATTGACATAAAGATAGAGCAAATAGTGGAAATTATCTATGGAAAAGGACGAATTGGTAGGACGATCGTAATGAAATATCGTCTTTACCGGAACAGGCTCAGTTCACGTAAAAAAACAAATAGCTCAGTTAGTTAAAGCAACGAGTCTGTATGCTGAAGGTAGCGGGTTCGATCCCGTGGAAGTGCCGTTATCATTTTTATCACTACACTACAGTTATTTTTTTATTTTTTTTATTTGGGAAAGAATCAAATTGTAACGTATGTGTAAAACTCATGACGATACCAAAAAAAGAAAAAATGCTGTTGTCGCACTTGCATTAGCGTCCCTAATTTTGTTTGCAAACAGTTTCGTAATTATTTCCCCTGTGCTCACTGCTCACCATATGCTCGCTGGCGCATAACGAATGTTTCCCAGTAAATGTTAATTCTAATTTGGAGAATTTTATAAAGTTTCACAATATTTCTCACTAGATAGTCTTCTATCTAAGTGTTTGGATATTTTGATAACAGATTTCCCTATTAAATGTTTAATTTTTCCTAGATGTTTAATTACGGAAAAGTTTTACAATGTATTTGTATTGAATTGAAACTGTTTTGAATTTACTACATAAGGTAAGTAGACCGAAGGAGAACTCAAGTAATTGATATTCTACGTAAAAGCAACCTATTGTAGAGTAGGAACATGCATCAAACGTCTCCTTCCACGTATACTACATGAATTAAGCATGGTTTATCTTTTTTACCTGGCCCACGTATGCTAAGGGATTACACTATGATTACAGTGATTTATGTATTTATTACGCTAAGTAACCAAGAGATTAAAGTGAAATTAAGCCGGAACTTTTGTTAAAAGGCGACATTTTATCATATAGTATGATGTATATAGGATAATTAGTTTTTTCAATTGAAGTAATGACTGTAATTATTTTGGATTGATAACGCATGGCAGATGGTGCCGCTGGCGCCATTACTGTCTGACCGCAGCGCGACTTTCCTTTATACTTTCCCCGCCCGTTCACTTTGTATATTATCGACTGCCGCGTTGTATTGAACGTTAGCTTTGCACTGGCGCCATTACCGTCGCGAGTTTTTTCAGCCCGCCCGCTTTGTATATATGCCGCTCGGTAATTGTGGACACTAATGGTATTTTGGCACACTTGTATATTTATACAATATTGTGACTTAAGTAAGAAGAGAAAGTTTACATACCATTGATGACACGCCCACTATTTTGCTGGATATTTCCTGGTTGTTTGCTGTAGCAGTTGTATATAATTTATGGCCATATCGCAGTGTTGTCTGTAATGAGAATAATTACAGTGATTTTTTTTTTTACCCTAAATAGGTAAAATTTCCTTTTTTAGGGATTTTTTTTGTAGTGTTGCAGCGAAAAAGGGTAACTAGATTTTCGATAATTTGTATGTAAGCTATTGAGTGTTTCCTTTTACGTACAGTGATTAGACTACGTATAGTTACCTATAATATATTTTTACGTAATGAGACCAAACCCTAATTATGAATTATACTTTTACTATCTATTAGATTAATTATGAATTTACCTTGCACTTTTTTATTTATATAATTGAAAATGGTCAATATTAATTAACCTATAATACTTACCATATGTATATACTTACGTATGAAGAATTGAGCTTTGCCACTTGTGGTTTTTGATGGATGGATTTGGTTTTCCAATATGGCGGCGTTGCGTGATTGTTGAACAGAGGTTCCTCCATAGTAGGAGTGTGAAATGGGAATACGCGCATTTTGCTTGCATTTCCGTATAGATTGATGCTAATTAAATTTGTGACGAATTTGGATGGGCGAAGTTGCATAGTTTATTACATTACTACAATATATGTTTAATTTATATTAAATTTTGTTTTATCGTGTGCTTAATTATTATAAAATTGAAATAATAATAATAGATAACGATACATTTTGATAAAGAAAGCGGAACCCCACAGTACTACGATATGTACAACTGTGCTGCCATCTATTGGCAATAATTACAACTCCATTTAACAGGCACGTTATATGGGAGACTGATACAGAATGAAGGGGGAGACTTAAGGTGAATTACATGAGATTTAGATGTACAAGGAAGAGAACAGAATAAAATAAATAGAGAAAATATTATTGTTTATTGAATTGAAGCAACATTTAAGCGTAATATAGTAGTTTGCAATGAGGTTATTAAATTAGGTTTAACTGGATACGTATGTACTCTGTAGGGTTGTTTATTATTTATTTAGGATTTTTATTTAATAATATGGTTTGTAGAAGTATATTGAATTGCTATAAAAATAGAACAAACTTATACTTTATTTGTATAGATGCACCTATGTTTATACAAGGGTGCAGTTTTAGTATTGGTTTGCGTTAGCGTATTTGAATGTGCGGAACGGCACATGATGGATTTGGAGCGGGCGGAGTATTACAACATTGTATCTGTTGGAGGATTTTGGTACTACGGTTTTGCATTGATGAATATATATGTCGCATAGATTGACGAAATGCTGAAGATTGTTTTTATGCTAATTGGCACTACGATTTCCATTTGAAAGAATTAGATAAATAATAGCTTGAAAATATTTAAAATGGATTACGGTATGAAGCATAATATTTAACTATATTGTATTTGTTATAATTGAGAACCGGAAAATATATATGTAATTGCTACTATGGAATTAACAAGTACCAGAGATAAATGCATTAGCTACCATTTATTGTGTGCTGGATTATAAGAATATAGTACTTATAATGTTTGGTTTAAGTGCTGAGAAGTGTTATATGCTGATTGATTTTTTCGTGGGGGGAATTGATTTAATTTGAAGCAACAACAAATACATTTGACAAATATTTGATGTATTTGCAAGCATTGAAATGGGTATAAAATGTTTTATGTATGTAAAATATTTATTTTTGTAAAATAGAATTGTTATATATGAATGTAGGCCCCATAGCGTCTTATTACAGACCCTGCGATTTTTAGAAAAAATTAACGAATACACAAAGACGTTACGGAATACATGCTTTATGTTACATATGGAAACACGACAAGGACTATTTGATAAATTTTGCTATTTAGGAAATAATATTTTACAGAAGAAGGTGTTTTGGATATATTCTACAAGAGAAACAACCAATGTGCTGTAATTGTATGACAGAATAGAACAATATGAGTACCAGTTTGAATATTATGTGCATTTAATTGGTATGGAATTAGTTGCAGTATTTTTTATTGAACCTAGGGTGATAATATAGAGCTAAAATCTTACAGGTATGGTTGCGTGTCTTATTAAGATATATTTTTATAACTGTGCGTGTACTATACTTGTTTATTACAAAATTTGATACATTTTACTGAATTAAAATTGTGCCGCATATTTAGCAGGTATAAGGTTTCTTACCATGCTGTTGATTAAGATAATGGAAAGATTGTATTTTTTCGTATTTTTTGGAATAATATTGTATACAAGAAGATGCTATTGGATATATTGTACAAGGAAAACAAATATTGTGCTGTAATTGTATGGCAAAATAGGACAATGTGCGTACCACTTTGAATATTATCCGCATTTAAATGGTATGGAATTAGTTGCAGTAATTTTTTATTGAACTCAGGCGATAATATAGAGCTAAAATCTTACAGGTAAGGTTTGGGCGTTTTACTAGGATATATTTTTATAACTGTGCATATACTATAATTGTTTATTACAAATCTTTGATACATTTTACTGAATTAAAATTGTGCCGCATTTTCATCAGGTATAAGGTTTCTTACCATGGTGCTGATTAAGATAATGGAAAGCTCGCATTTTTTCGTATTTTTTTTTTTTTTTGGAATAATATTGTATACAAGAAGATGCTATGGGATATATTCTACAAGGAAAACAAATAATGTGCTGTAATTGTATGACAGAATAGAACAATATGAGTACCAGTTTGAATATTATGTGCATTTAATCGGTATGGAATTAGTTGCAGTATTTTTTATTGAACCTAGGGTGATAATATAGAGCTAAAATCTTACAGGTATGGGTGCGTGTCTTATTAAGATATATTTTTATAACTGTGCGTGTACTATACTTGTTTATTACAAAATTTGATACATTTTACTGAATTAAAATCGTGCCGCATATTTAGCAGGTATAAGGTTTCTTACCATGGTGTTGATTAAGATAATGGAAAGATTGTATTTTTTCGTATTTTTTGGAATAATATTGTATACAAGAAGATGCTATTGGATATATCGTACAAGGAAAACAAATAATGTGGTATAATTGTATGACAGAATACGACAATGTGCGTACCACTTTGAATATTATGTGTATTTAAGCGGTATGGAATTAGTTGCAGTAATTTTTATTGAGCTTAGGGTAATAATATAATATAGAGCTAAAATTTTACAGGTAAGGTTTCTATGGGTTATTAGGATATATTTTTTTTATGGTTGTACATGTACTATACTTGATTATTACAAATCTTTGATACATTTTACTGAATTTAAAAAATGTGCCGCATTTTGGCAGATATAAGGTTTTTTTTTATCATTTGTATGGTTTAAACAAGAGAATACATAGAGACTTTTAGTATTTATAATTTATGTAATACATTACTATATATTAATTATAGATATTATGTATGAAGTGTAATGATGAAGAGATTTACAACGAAATAATATCAGGATTAGAACTTGTTGAACTGGTGAATAGAAAATGGTCAGATATATCTATGTATATATTACATGTATTATACTTATTTGGAAACACATATCGAATTGATTTAAATAATGCTGGCGCGTGTATTACAACGTGAAAGTATATAAGATTTACATCTTTTTATTAGGATATATGTGTACATATTTTAGTTTAATAATAATAATACAAACTGAATTATTTTTAGTTTTTATATGTCAAAGAGAAGAACCTTACACATGCTTTAGTTGTGGAAAAACAGAAATGCACGATCGTAGGAAAACTTGCATCAGTATTTTGAATGGATTTACACAATATAGATTTTAATATTGGACATACTTGGAGATACTTAAAATATGAGATCTATGAGAACGTACCGCAAAAAAATATTGTAGACAGAACTATTTTTTACTTATTTAAAATTGCTGTATAGTTACAAGAGAGAATTTCTGATACTATTTTTTATTTTGCTTATGAATTACTAGATATAATATTTTAATTATTTGTGGTGAAACGATAGTAATAACGATTTTTTTATGTAAATATATGGAGCTATTTATTGTACAATATGAAATACATGGTTTGCAATATAGATACAATGCTTATTTTACTTACTTACAGAGAATATACATATGTATTTGGTTATAGTATTATGTTTATATAGAAATACTTTACACTAGAAATAAGCATTTAATTGAACTACCACATTTTTTATTTGGATTTAAATGAACATCGAATGTCTATATAGGTGTACGGAATGTAAGAATTTTGCATTGATTTTTTTTACAGACATTTGGTTTTAGCCATATTATTTTATATAAAAACTACGAGTTACTCATTATTTCTATTATATATTAAACTAAACTAAATTATCGGATATATATAATTTCGGATTACAATTATGATATAAGAATTTGCGAAATTTATAAGATTTCGATAATAGCTGAAAATATTACAACTACTGGTGACAGTATTTTGTTTAATACACAATTATATATAGTGTACATGTAGCTGGCACACAATAACCGTAATATCTATGGATAATGAACTCTGGATATTTACAATGATATGATTCAGGCGATATTTTTTATTAACAACTATCAAATAATTGTTTAGATTTCAAAGCATCACATATTTCAGGCACATATATTTATGAAACTATAATTATGCTTTTAATTTGACTAATAATATAATGAAGAAACCTTGAAATTATTTGAAGATGTCTATTAAACTAATATAACTCATTATATATAGAAATTTTATTTACTCAAAGTTTTATTTGATTAGACATATTGAAGATTTAATACTGACGTGTTACTTGGGTAACATTGCTCATTATTTGAAACCACACTTAACATTAATAACTATGAACATGATGCAAACATTGATTTTACTGTGAAATTGTGTATATATATTATTTTCTGGGAGGCCTATTACAGTACAACAGGTGATTTTACAATAGTTATTATTTTATGAACAGACTAACCCCTATTTATACATTTTCTGTTTTTGTTAATATTACCTAAGCACTTTGACTTGTAAATACTTTGAGTACTGCCATGGGTTGTTTTTTGACACTTTTATACCTAGTTATGAGACATTGATAGCCAGTACCCACTACTGTTTGCATTATATTTTAGTTTACTAAGTAGGGTAAATTTTGGAATTACATTAATTTGATTATGGTAGGTAGTGGAGAGTTTTCCTGAATGATGTTATGAACCTTTGAGGATTTATACCACATAGAATTGACTAGTTAAACTTATTTTACCCACATTTTACATAAAAAAATGTATTGAGATATATTTTACCAACATACAATAAACAGAACTAATGAAGGTTGATTATGACTACGAACAAATACCCTTTAGTAACATGACAGTGTATTTCAGTACTTTTTGGTAAGGGCATTAAGTAAGAAATTAGACACAATAGCTCCTAATTGAAGAATGGAACACATGTTTGAATAGCGTCTTGCAGCGCAAGACATACTTCGGATACACTGTTTCAACAGTATATATTGTGGTGGTACAGAACATATTATGGATACACTGTTTAAACAATTTATACCTTGGGTGGTACAGGACATATTATGGATATACTGTTTAAACAAATTATAGCGTTTGCAGCACAGAGCGTATTATTGATTTGATGTTTTATTACATTGCATATACCTATTGATACTTCTATTATATAGCCATGTTACAAACTAAAATCAACCAATTTTGTGCAACATGCTATAGGGAAAGTATACTTAGTTAGACAAGAGATGCATTTAGACAGTACATGAATTTACTTTATATATACGAAATTGGGAACTGCCATGGTTGGTGGATATGGATATAGAGTTATGACTCATTTTAGTAATAAAGATTTGTTATATTTAATGTTGAATATAGTATTTGGTAGTACAGATGCATATATTGCTAAAGCACACAGAACTTTTTTATTGAATATATATATATATATATATGCATACATAGTTTGATCATATTTTAATTATTAAACTTTATATTTACAACAGAGAATGCATTACAGAATGTGCGAAAGATATATGAACACAACTTTAATTTATTATGATTAATAATAGTTTAAATTTATTTATTTATTTGGTTGCATGAAATTAACATTAACAAATTTTTTATCGACAAACGTATATAGATGCACTTTTGAAAAACTAATTTCGTTTATTTATATAGGGAAATTTTATATATTTATGACTATTTGAAAAGTTTGATACTATACAGAGCAGAATAATTGATTATTGTAGGACAGTTATTGTTTGATATCTGAATAGTATACCAGCACAGAAGGAATAAATCACTTTTACAAAAATATTTACTTGCAGATAGCTTCATCAAGAATTAAAGATTGAATTTAATGTATCAGTACTAGAGTTGATCAATTAATAAAATTATTGAGTTTAGCGTTACAGGAACATGTTTAGGCGAAACGGAGGTGAATGATGATGGAATAAGTGTTGAAATGAAAAAAAATAAATAATCATAATATTGTCAGCTTCAAATTAACTTCGGAACTAACATTGAATTAGGGACCACATATGCAGCCGAATCGAGTGCTTACCACCCAATTATAAGTAAGAATAGAGAGTTTCAACTGCTGAAAAGAATTCAGTGAGAAACTAGTGATAATAGTATTTATCATTTTTATTTGGATGGATATAAACTACATTGACGGTAATTTTAGATATTTCCCTCAAGATTTTGTTATTGTAATCAAAATGTTTTGACTATGGCGCATTTTTTGACGATACAGATTGTTTAAATATTATGAAAATAAGAAACTTTATGAAATACTACTAAACACAAAATGCAGTAGTATTAGTACAACCAGTGTTACTATTTACGGAATGTCATATTGCGAATATGTATACATGGAACCAGACATTGGAGAGAACACAGTAAGCTTGTACCATAACATGTACTTTGAACATTTTTTTTTTTTGACAAACAAGCATTATTTTTTATACATTGTTTTTCCTAGAAAAATCCAAGAACATAGCTTCCTGGCAATGGTAAAGTTTTTTATTTAGATACTGCTAAGTCATTTTATAAATTCTGTTGACGGCATAATTTTATTGGTTACTACCCATTAACTCTAACTTGTGAAAGAACTAATTGAACTGTCATTGAATGAAGTATAATTTCAATAACATAGGACATTTTAATAACTCAGCGTTTTGTATTATGATATTTGAACACTTTATAGTTACCAGCATGCCTGTTCCCTGAAAACCTTTATTATACGTTTGAAGATTAGGTATGTGACGCATACAGTCCGAACTACTTTTGCAGGAAACAAGATATTGCAAATACCTTTAGAATGATGTTTTATGAAGTGTCATTCTTTAACAGGAACTTTTCATGGAAGATACACATGTCTATAAATATGACATATTTATACTATTTTATGACATCACAATTGTTTTACAATTTATCATTTCATTGATACTGTATATGATGGAAACCTTATGTGTTTTCACTTATTAATGTGATATTGAACAGAATCAGTCATTTATAATTACTGTTACTAAATTTATTAGGCAGTGTAATTGTATAGCGGAAACTTATCCACTTTATATGATAGACTGAGCTGTGGAATTAATTATAATAATTGAACTTTAAACTTAGAATGATTGCGGTAGTATGATTATTATTTTAGACATATATAATACCCATTGAATTTATAGAAAGGTTTGTGGTTATAGTTTATTGAGGATGAAAACATTGCCACAATTACGAATTAATATATCAAGGATATTTAAACATCTTCATAAGTATGACAAGATTTATTAGTTTTACAATTATTAGCTGTGCACATTACTTGAATATTTATTCTTATTATACTTACCAGTATTGTATTACATATGCTTGAGTACTTTTATAATCATTTAAAACGTTTTACTAGAATAACAACAGGTAAAATTGTATTTTGTTTGAAACAGTTATGATATTTGCTGCGATTGTTGGAAATGATATGCCATATGTTTGCTTGCATTGACACAAATCATAAGGGTTAATACTAAAGAGATTATAATTATGTTAGATAACTCATGCGTTTAGTTGAAATGAAGACAAAGATTGACATAGTAGGAAACATTATATAACAATTACCAGATTGAAGTAGTTTATTTATATATTTAAAGATTGGGTAATATAACATTTATAAACATATTATTTAGATTTGTGTGGGGGGGGAGGCATTACACCTAATTATTGTTAGCTACTAAGTTTGCGATTGGTACTTTGATACATTTTGGCAGTTAAACTTAGGACTTGACATCACGAAAGATATAGTAGAGAATTTTATTATTGATAGATGCAGCACATTATAATTAACAATAAACATTGATATTTTATGAAATATGGAAAGTTAATTGACATGCTAATGTGTTTGGGTTATAATAAGAATTATTTGATTTATAATACTACAGAACAATATATGATTGATATATTAGTGTTATTCATTTTGCAATAGATATAGCATATCATAGCTAGTATCAATAACTATATTATTTGAAATATGACAAGTACACATTATAATTACTAATTTAACTTCTATAATAAGATATGGTTTATGAATTCTTACAGATTAATATATGATTACTACAGTACAATTATGTATTAACATTAATTATGAAGCATCGCAACAAATGACAAATATTATCATATTTGAATTTTTTAATTGTATGATTGGCAGATTGAAATGTTTAGCTACATAAAAGTTATTTGTATTACATATTAAATAAGAAGTAAACAATATTATACAAACTTAACACAAAAAATGTAAAAACTGAAAATGAAAAAGTGCAAACTAAAATTAAAACTGTAACTTGAAAACAAAAAATGTAGAACTGAAATAAAAATGCAGAAACAAAATTTAAAGTACAAGTAAAAAAAAAAAAAAAACAAAAAAGTGTAAAGTGAAAATGAAAAAGTGCAGAAGTAAAATTAAAAAAGTGCAACTTGAAACCAAAAAATGTAATACTGAAAATGAAAAAGTGCAGAAGTAGAATTAAAAAAGTGCAACTTGAAACAAAGAAAAATGTAAAATTGAAAATGAAAAAACACAAACTAAAATTTAAAGTGCAACTGGAAATACAAAAAATGTAAACTGAAAATGAAAAAACACAAACTAAAATTAAAAGTGCAACTTGAAAACAAAAATACGTCAACTTGAAAATGAAAAACTGCAAACGAATATTTAAAAGTGCAGCGTGAAACAAAAACAAAAAATGTAAAAGTGAAAATGAGAAACGCAAACTAAAATTACAAGTGCAACTTGAGAAAACAAAAATGTAGAATTGAAAATTAAAAAAAATGCAGAAATAAATTAAAACTTTGAAAATCAAAAATGTAAAATTCGAAAATAAAAATTGAATCATTATTCAATATTGCAAGACGTGCATTTTGAATATTGTTTCAGTTTTTATTTCCGATTTTACATTTTTGATTTTCAAAGTTTTAATTTATTTCTGCATTTTTTTAAATTTTCAATTCTACATTTTTGTTTTCTCAAGTTGCACTTGTAATTTTAGTTTGCGTTTCTCATTTTCACTTTTACATTTTTTGTTTTTGTTTCACGCTGCACTTTTAAATATTCGTTTGCAGTTTTTCATTTTCAAGTTGACGTATTTTTGTTTTCAAGTTGCACTTTTAATTTTAGTTTGTGTTTTTTCATTTTCAGTTTACATTTTTTGTATTTCCAGTTGCACTTTAAATTTTAGTTTGTGTTTTTTCATTTTCAATTTTACATTTTTCTTTGTTTCAAGTTGCACTTTTTTAATTCTACTTCTGCACTTTTTCATTTTCAGTATTACATTTTTTGGTTTCAAGTTGCACTTTTTTAATTTTACTTCTGCACTTTTTCATTTTCACTTTACACTTTTTTGTTTTTTTTTTTTTTTACTTGTACTTTAAATTTTGTTTCTGCATTTTTATTTCAGTTCTACATTTTTTGTTTTCAAGTTACAGTTTTAATTTTAGTTTGCACTTTTTCATTTTCAGTTTTTACATTTTTTGTGTTAAGTTTGTATAATATTGTTTACTTCTTATTTAATATGTAATACAAATAACTTTTATGTAGCTAAACATTTCAATCTGCCAATCATACAATTAAAAAATTCAAATATGATAATATTTGTCATTTGTTGCGATGCTTCATAATTAATGTTAATACATAATTGTACTGTAGTAATCATATATTAATCTGTAAGAATTCATAAACCATATCTTATTATAGAAGTTAAATTAGTAATTATAATGTGTACTTGTCATATTTCAAATAATATAGTTATTGATACTAGCTATGATATGCTATATCTATTGCAAAATGAATAACACTAATATATCAATCATATATTGTTCTGTAGTATTATAAATCAAATAATTCTTATTATAACCCAAACACATTAGCATGTCAATTAACTTTCCATATTTCATAAAATATCAATGTTTATTGTTAATTATAATGTGCTGCATCTATCAATAATAAAATTCTCTACTATATCTTTCGTGATGTCAAGTCCTAAGTTTAACTGCCAAAATGTATCAAAGTACCAATCGCAAACTTAGTAGCTAACAATAATTAGGTGTAATGCCTCCCCCCCCACACAAATCTAAATAATATGTTTATAAATGTTATATTACCCAATCTTTAAATATATAAATAAACTACTTCAATCTGGTAATTGTTATATAATGTTTCCTACTATGTCAATCTTTGTCTTCATTTCAACTAAACGCATGAGTTATCTAACATAATTATAATCTCTTTAGTATTAACCCTTATGATTTGTGTCAATGCAAGCAAACATATGGCATATCATTTCCAACAATCGCAGCAAATATCATAACTGTTTCAAACAAAATACAATTTTACCTGTTGTTATTCTAGTAAAACGTTTTAAATGATTATAAAAGTACTCAAGCATATGTAATACAATACTGGTAAGTATAATAAGAATAAATATTCAAGTAATGTGCACAGCTAATAATTGTAAAACTAATAAATCTTGTCATACTTATGAAGATGTTTAAATATCCTTGATATATTAATTCGTAATTGTGGCAATGTTTTCATCCTCAATAAACTATAACCACAAACCTTTCTATAAATTCAATGGGTATTATATATGTCTAAAATAATAATCATACTACCGCAATCATTCTAAGTTTAAAGTTCAATTATTATAATTAATTCCACAGCTCAGTCTATCATATAAAGTGGATAAGTTTCCGCTATACAATTACACTGCCTAATAAATTTAGTAACAGTAATTATAAATGACTGATTCTGTTCAATATCACATTAATAAGTGAAAACACATAAGGTTTCCATCATATACAGTATCAATGAAATGATAAATTGTAAAACAATTGTGATGTCATAAAATAGTATAAATATGTCATATTTATAGACATGTGTATCTTCCATGAAAAGTTCCTGTTAAAGAATGACACTTCATAAAACATCATTCTAAAGGTATTTGCAATATCTTGTTTCCTGCAAAAGTAGTTCGGACTGTATGCGTCACATACCTAATCTTCAAACGTATAATAAAGGTTTTCAGGGAACAGGCATGCTGGTAACTATAAAGTGTTCAAATATCATAATACAAAACGCTGAGTTTTTAAAATGTCCTATGTTATTGAAATTATACTTCATTCAATGACAGTTCAATTAGTTCTTTCACAAGTTAGAGTTAATGGGTAGTAACCAATAAAATTATGCCGTCAACAGAATTTATAAAATGACTTAGCAGTATCTAAATAAAAAACTTTACCATTGCCAGGAAGCTATGTTCTTGGATTTTTCTAGGAAAAACAATGTATAAAAAATAATGCTTGTTTGTCAAAAAAAAAATGTTCAAAGTACATGTTATGGTACAAGCTTACTGTGTTCTCTCCAATGTCTGGTTCCATGTATACATATTCGCAATATGACATTCCGTAAATAGTAACACTGGTTGTACTAATACTACTGCATTTTGTGTTTAGTAGTATTTCATAAAGTTTCTTATTTTCATAATATTTAAACAATCTGTATCGTCAAAAAATGCGCCATAGTCAAAACATTTTGATTACAATAACAAAATCTTGAGGGAAATATCTAAAATTACCGTCAATGTAGTTTATATCCATCCAAATAAAAATGATAAATACTATTATCACTAGTTTCTCACTGAATTCTTTTCAGCAGTTGAAACTCTCTATTCTTACTTATAATTGGGTGGTAAGCACTCGATTCGGCTGCATATGTGGTCCCTAATTCAATGTTAGTTCCGAAGTTAATTTGAAGCTGACAATATTATGATTATTTATTTTTTTTCATTTCAACACTTATTCCATCATCATTCACCTCCGTTTCGCCTAAACATGTTCCTGTAACGCTAAACTCAATAATTTTATTAATTGATCAACTCTAGTACTGATACATTAAATTCAATCTTTAATTCTTGATGAAGCTATCTGCAAGTAAATATTTTTGTAAAAGTGATTTATTCCTTCTGTGCTGGTATACTATTCAGATATCAAACAATAACTGTCCTACAATAATCAATTATTCTGCTCTGTATAGTATCAAACTTTTCAAATAGTCATAAATATATAAAATTTCCCTATATAAATAAACGAAATTAGTTTTTCAAAAGTGCATCTATATACGTTTGTCGATAAAAAATTTGTTAATGTTAATTTCATGCAACCAAATAAATAAATAAATTTAAACTATTATTAATCATAATAAATTAAAGTTGTGTTCATATATCTTTCGCACATTCTGTAATGCATTCTCTGTTGTAAATATAAAGTTTAATAATTAAAATATGATCAAACTATGTATGCATATATATATATATATATATATATATATATATATATTCAATAAAAAAGTTCTGTGTGCTTTAGCAATATATGCATCTGTACTACCAAATACTATATTCAACATTAAATATAACAAATCTTTATTACTAAAATGAGTCATAACTCTATATCCATATCCACCAACCATGGCAGTTCCCAATTTCGTATATATAAAGTAAATTCATGTACTGTCTAAATGCATCTCTTGTCTAACTAAGTATACTTTCCCTATAGCATGTTGCACAAAATTGGTTGATTTTAGTTTGTAACATGGCTATATAATAGAAGTATCAATAGGTATATGCAATGTAATAAAACATCAAATCAATAATACGCTCTGTGCTGCAAACGCTATAATTTGTTTAAACAGTATATCCATAATATGTCCTGTACCACCCAAGGTATAAATTGTTTAAACAGTGTATCCATAATATGTTCTGTACCACCACAATATATACTGTTGAAACAGTGTATCCGAAGTATGTCTTGCGCTGCAAGACGCTATTCAAACATGTGTTCCATTCTTCAATTAGGAGCTATTGTGTCTAATTTCTTACTTAATGCCCTTACCAAAAAGTACTGAAATACACTGTCATGTTACTAAAGGGTATTTGTTCGTAGTCATAATCAACCTTCATTAGTTCTGTTTATTGTATGTTGGTAAAATATATCTCAATACATTTTTTATGTAAAATGTGGGTAAAATAAGTTTAACTAGTCAATTCTATGTGGTATAAATCCTCAAAGGTTCATAACATCATTCAGGAAAACTCTCCACTACCTACCATAATCAAATTAATGTAATTCCAAAATTTACCCTACTTAGTAAACTAAAATATAATGCAAACAGTAGTGGGTACTGGCTATCAATGTCTCATAACTAGGTATAAAAGTGTCAAAAAACAACCCATGGCAGTACTCAAAGTATTTACAAGTCAAAGTGCTTAGGTAATATTAACAAAAACAGAAAATGTATAAATAGGGGTTAGTCTGTTCATAAAATAATAACTATTGTAAAATCACCTGTTGTACTGTAATAGGCCTCCCAGAAAATAATATATATACACAATTTCACAGTAAAATCAATGTTTGCATCATGTTCATAGTTATTAATGTTAAGTGTGGTTTCAAATAATGAGCAATGTTACCCAAGTAACACGTCAGTATTAAATCTTCAATATGTCTAATCAAATAAAACTTTGAGTAAATAAAATTTCTATATATAATGAGTTATATTAGTTTAATAGACATCTTCAAATAATTTCAAGGTTTCTTCATTATATTATTAGTCAAATTAAAAGCATAATTATAGTTTCATAAATATATGTGCCTGAAATATGTGATGCTTTGAAATCTAAACAATTATTTGATAGTTGTTAATAAAAAATATCGCCTGAATCATATCATTGTAAATATCCAGAGTTCATTATCCATAGATATTACGGTTATTGTGTGCCAGCTACATGTACACTATATATAATTGTGTATTAAACAAAATACTGTCACCAGTAGTTGTAATATTTTCAGCTATTATCGAAATCTTATAAATTTCGCAAATTCTTATATCATAATTGTAATCCGAAATTATATATATCCGATAATTTAGTTTAGTTTAATATATAATAGAAATAATGAGTAACTCGTAGTTTTTATATAAAATAATATGGCTAAAACCAAATGTCTGTAAAAAAAAAAATCAATGCAAAATTCTTACATTCCGTACACCTATATAGACATTCGATGTTCATTTAAATCCAAATAAAAAATGTGGTAGTTCAATTAAATGCTTATTTCTAGTGTAAAGTATTTCTATATAAACATAATACTATAACCAAATACATATGTATATTCTCTGTAAGTAAGTAAAATAAGCATTGTATCTATATTGCAAACCATGTATTTCATATTGTACAATAAATAGCTCCATATATTTACATAAAAAAATCGTTATTACTATCGTTTCACCACAAATAATTAAAATATTATATCTAGTAATTCATAAGCAAAATAAAAAATAGTATCAGAAATTCTCTCTTGTAACTATACAGCAATTTTAAATAAGTAAAAAATAGTTCTGTCTACAATATTTTTTTGCGGTACGTTCTCATAGATCTCATATTTTAAGTATCTCCAAGTATGTCCAATATTAAAATCTATATTGTGTAAATCCATTCAAAATACTGATGCAAGTTTTCCTACGATCGTGCATTTCTGTTTTTCCACAACTAAAGCATGTGTAAGGTTCTTCTCTTTGACATATAAAAACTAAAAATAATTTAGTTTGTATTATTATTATTAAACTAAAATATGTACACATATATCCTAATAAAAAGATGTAAATCTTATATACTTTCACGTTGTAATACACGCGCCAGCATTATTTAAATCAATTCGATATGTGTTTCCAAATAAGTATAATACATGTAATATATACATAGATATATCTGACCATTTTCTATTCACCAGTTCAACAAGTTCTAATCCTGATATTATTTCGTTGTAAATCTCTTCATCATTACACTTCATACATAATATCTATAATTAATATATAGTAATGTATTACATAAATTATAAATACTAAAAGTCTCTATGTATTCTCTTGTTTAAACCATACAAATGATAAAAAAAAACCTTATATCTGCCAAAATGCGGCACATTTTTTAAATTCAGTAAAATGTATCAAAGATTTGTAATAATCAAGTATAGTACATGTACAACCATAAAAAAAATATATCCTAATAACCCATAGAAACCTTACCTGTAAAATTTTAGCTCTATATTATATTATTACCCTAAGCTCAATAAAAATTACTGCAACTAATTCCATACCGCTTAAATACACATAATATTCAAAGTGGTACGCACATTGTCGTATTCTGTCATACAATTATACCACATTATTTGTTTTCCTTGTACGATATATCCAATAGCATCTTCTTGTATACAATATTATTCCAAAAAATACGAAAAAATACAATCTTTCCATTATCTTAATCAACACCATGGTAAGAAACCTTATACCTGCTAAATATGCGGCACGATTTTAATTCAGTAAAATGTATCAAATTTTGTAATAAACAAGTATAGTACACGCACAGTTATAAAAATATATCTTAATAAGACACGCACCCATACCTGTAAGATTTTAGCTCTATATTATCACCCTAGGTTCAATAAAAAATACTGCAACTAATTCCATACCGATTAAATGCACATAATATTCAAACTGGTACTCATATTGTTCTATTCTGTCATACAATTACAGCACATTATTTGTTTTCCTTGTAGAATATATCCCATAGCATCTTCTTGTATACAATATTATTCCAAAAAAAAAAAAATACGAAAAAATGCGAGCTTTCCATTATCTTAATCAGCACCCTGGTAAGAAACCTTATACCTGATGAAAATGCGGCACAATTTTAATTCAGTAAAATGTATCAAAGATTTGTAATAAACAATTATAGTATATGCACAGTTATAAAAATATATCCTAGTAAAACGCCCAAACCTTACCTGTAAGATTTTAGCTCTATATTATCGCCTGAGTTCAATAAAAAATTACTGCAACTAATTCCATACCATTTAAATGCGGATAATATTCAAAGTGGTACGCACATTGTCCTATTTTGCCATACAATTACAGCACAATATTTGTTTTCCTTGTACAATATATCCAATAGCATCTTCTTGTATACAATATTATTCCAAAAAATACGAAAAAATACAATCTTTCCATTATCTTAATCAACAGCATGGTAAGAAACCTTATACCTGCTAAATATGCGGCACAATTTTAATTCAGTAAAATGTATCAAATTTTGTAATAAACAAGTATAGTACACGCACAGTTATAAAAATATATCTTAATAAGACACGCAACCATACCTGTAAGATTTTAGCTCTATATTATCACCCTAGGTTCAATAAAAAATACTGCAACTAATTCCATACCAATTAAATGCACATAATATTCAAACTGGTACTCATATTGTTCTATTCTGTCATACAATTACAGCACATTGGTTGTTTCTCTTGTAGAATATATCCAAAACACCTTCTTCTGTAAAATATTATTTCCTAAATAGCAAAATTTATCAAATAGTCCTTGTCGTGTTTCCATATGTAACATAAAGCATGTATTCCGTAACGTCTTTGTGTATTCGTTAATTTTTTCTAAAAATCGCAGGGTCTGTAATAAGACGCTATGGGGCCTACATTCATATATAACAATTCTATTTTACAAAAATAAATATTTTACATACATAAAACATTTTATACCCATTTCAATGCTTGCAAATACATCAAATATTTGTCAAATGTATTTGTTGTTGCTTCAAATTAAATCAATTCCCCCCACGAAAAAATCAATCAGCATATAACACTTCTCAGCACTTAAACCAAACATTATAAGTACTATATTCTTATAATCCAGCACACAATAAATGGTAGCTAATGCATTTATCTCTGGTACTTGTTAATTCCATAGTAGCAATTACATATATATTTTCCGGTTCTCAATTATAACAAATACAATATAGTTAAATATTATGCTTCATACCGTAATCCATTTTAAATATTTTCAAGCTATTATTTATCTAATTCTTTCAAATGGAAATCGTAGTGCCAATTAGCATAAAAACAATCTTCAGCATTTCGTCAATCTATGCGACATATATATTCATCAATGCAAAACCGTAGTACCAAAATCCTCCAACAGATACAATGTTGTAATACTCCGCCCGCTCCAAATCCATCATGTGCCGTTCCGCACATTCAAATACGCTAACGCAAACCAATACTAAAACTGCACCCTTGTATAAACATAGGTGCATCTATACAAATAAAGTATAAGTTTGTTCTATTTTTATAGCAATTCAATATACTTCTACAAACCATATTATTAAATAAAAATCCTAAATAAATAATAAACAACCCTACAGAGTACATACGTATCCAGTTAAACCTAATTTAATAACCTCATTGCAAACTACTATATTACGCTTAAATGTTGCTTCAATTCAATAAACAATAATATTTTCTCTATTTATTTTATTCTGTTCTCTTCCTTGTACATCTAAATCTCATGTAATTCACCTTAAGTCTCCCCCTTCATTCTGTATCAGTCTCCCATATAACGTGCCTGTTAAATGGAGTTGTAATTATTGCCAATAGATGGCAGCACAGTTGTACATATCGTAGTACTGTGGGGTTCCGCTTTCTTTATCAAAATGTATCGTTATCTATTATTATTATTTCAATTTTATAATAATTAAGCACACGATAAAACAAAATTTAATATAAATTAAACATATATTGTAGTAATGTAATAAACTATGCAACTTCGCCCATCCAAATTCGTCACAAATTTAATTAGCATCAATCTATACGGAAATGCAAGCAAAATGCGCGTATTCCCATTTCACACTCCTACTATGGAGGAACCTCTGTTCAACAATCACGCAACGCCGCCATATTGGAAAACCAAATCCATCCATCAAAAACCACAAGTGGCAAAGCTCAATTCTTCATACGTAAGTATATACATATGGTAAGTATTATAGGTTAATTAATATTGACCATTTTCAATTATATAAATAAAAAAGTGCAAGGTAAATTCATAATTAATCTAATAGATAGTAAAAGTATAATTCATAATTAGGGTTTGGTCTCATTACGTAAAAATATATTATAGGTAACTATACGTAGTCTAATCACTGTACGTAAAAGGAAACACTCAATAGCTTACATACAAATTATCGAAAATCTAGTTACCCTTTTTCGCTGCAACACTACAAAAAAAAATCCCTAAAAAAGGAAATTTTACCTATTTAGGGTAAAAAAAAAATCACTGTAATTATTCTCATTACAGACAACACTGCGATATGGCCATAAATTATATACAACTGCTACAGCAAACAACCAGGAAATATCCAGCAAAATAGTGGGCGTGTCATCAATGGTATGTAAACTTTCTCTTCTTACTTAAGTCACAATATTGTATAAATATACAAGTGTGCCAAAATACCATTAGTGTCCACAATTACCGAGCGGCATATATACAAAGCGGGCGGGCTGAAAAAACTCGCGACGGTAATGGCGCCAGTGCAAAGCTAACGTTCAATACAACGCGGCAGTCGATAATATACAAAGTGAACGGGCGGGGAAAGTATAAAGGAAAGTCGCGCTGCGGTCAGACAGTAATGGCGCCAGCGGCACCATCTGCCATGCGTTATCAATCCAAAATAATTACAGTCATTACTTCAATTGAAAAAACTAATTATCCTATATACATCATACTATATGATAAAATGTCGCCTTTTAACAAAAGTTCCGGCTTAATTTCACTTTAATCTCTTGGTTACTTAGCGTAATAAATACATAAATCACTGTAATCATAGTGTAATCCCTTAGCATACGTGGGCCAGGTAAAAAAGATAAACCATGCTTAATTCATGTAGTATACGTGGAAGGAGACGTTTGATGCATGTTCCTACTTTGTAGAATGATGATGCTTCTTACCTTCAGCACATAATCTTTACGTTAGAGAGTCAGACAGAGAAAAATCTTGGTTTTTCCTCCTCTATGACCACCCATCTTAAACCTCTACATATCATTGTTCGTCTCACAAAATTTCGGTGCTCCAAAAACATTCAAATAATAATAATAATAATAATAATAATAATAATAATAATAATAATAATAATAATAATAATCCTGAATATGCCATCCTTACATAATGTAGGATATCTTAGATTCTTAGTTTAAATCTTAAATATCTTAGTTTAAAATGCTTTCTTTAGTACTTATTTGAGCAACCATGTAGGAGGGGGTACGACTTTTTATTTTGCCCCTCTCATTTCAGTAGCCTTCCAACAGAAAGTAATTTTTGATAAGCAGGACAGACAAAATGAATAAGAAATATATTTACAGCATCCTCTCCCCTTTCATGATTGGAATATCACGTAATATTTTTTATTCTACGAAAGATGGCCCTGTGCTGTTAGGGGTAGGTAACTAAAAAAATACCTAATATATAGCGCCCCTTGATTGTAATATTACCGCTTCTTTATTTGTACGAGGGAGCCCCTACACAATCAAGGGTGACAAAAAGAATAGGAAGAGTGTCTATTGATTCCAGTGGTGGATCCAGCACGAACTCCTGGGGGAGGGGAAGGGAAGTGAAACATTCTTTTGATGATGTGAAGCTGTCACAAATTACCACTTAACTAAACTAAACAATAGTGGGGGGAACTGGAAACCAGTCAGTTTAAATTGATGTAAAAGTTTAATTTTTGGATTCATATTAAAGTTTTGGTTTCAAATGAGAATTTCAGTCCAAGTGGTCAATGATCAAATCTCGTGGGGCTCTTCAGTGTAGGCTAATACGGCCCCCTTATGAGAAAAGGCAAAATTATTAACATGTTTATAACTTTCGAATTTTTCGTCTATTTTAAAGAAATATTATGCTTCGTATTAAAGTGTTGGTTCCAAATGACAAACTCAGTCCGAGTGGACAATGATCAAATCTCCGGGGGGGTCTTCAGTATAGGGGGCTACGGCTCCCTTATGGGAAAAGGCAAAAATATGAAAATGCTTATAACTTCCGAATTTTCCGTCTATTTTAAAGAAATTATTAGCTTCATATTAAAGTCTTGGCTTCAAATGACAATTTCAGTCCGTGTGGACAATGATCAAATCTCGGAGGGCTCTTCGGTGTAGGGGTTTCGGCTTCTTTATGGGACAAGATTCACGTAGTTGATATTGCAAAATTGTTTTGTATATATAAGTGGAAACTTGCACCATTTGGTTAATTTTACCTCTTATGTTTTGCAGATTCATATTCCAAGCAATAGTTACTTCGCAGAGCTAAAAGAAGGCACTTACTAGTTTCATTAAAATGAAATGTCTTTTATGAGAGGAGCAGACGAACGAACAGGCACCCAAACGTTGGTTGAGTCGTACGGTTGAAACTCGTTAAGCTCGCTTCAATTATTATTATTATTATTATTATTAATATTATTATTATTATTATTAATAATAATAATAATAATAATAATAATAATAATAAAGAATTGCAGGGACCTTTGGTGCAGGGGGTCCGTGGCTCGATTCCACTTCGTGCCAAGTGAAATTTGAGGTGGACAAATACCGTGTGCATGGGTATGTGTTTTCTTGAGATTTTCCATTTTCCTCCCACTTTCTTCATTTCACCATTTCATTCATCATCATTCTCCCTTAGCGTAGGTGCATAATCGTCCAACGTTAAACTAGATATTGTAATTTCAATAATAATAATAATAAAAATTAATTCAACTGAAAGGACTGTAATTTATGTGGACAGCAATTATCATAAATATGCAACCATTATAAAAACAATGCTTTGAGTAGAAAGATAATCCTTCCCAAGTGTTAACGAATGCGCACGAGATAAGACATGTCTCGAGAAAGAGACAAGACGCGCTTTGTGACATCCAAGATAATACGAGGCAAATGTTTTGGACACGAGATAGCTTGTAAAATGTCTCGTCTTGTCTGGAATGTCTCGAAAACAAAAGTCTAAGTTTTAAAATTATTTTTCAAGATCTATTCTCTCAGAAGTAGTTCTCTGCCTTAAAATTAATAACGACATTTGTGATTTAAAAAAAGATAAACAATGCCTAAAGTTAATAGTTAACTTTTCGAAAAGAAGCTTCATTAAGGGTGAACCTGAAAGATGTCCACAAACTTCGGGAGGTGATTCGTGACATCAAAAGGAGACAAATGGTCCTCTTGCAGTTTTCGAATTCAGCTTCGTTGTCGAGATACAGGGTTGCCAACTAGTCGTGTTTGAGAAACTCACTGGGAATAAATTCAAGTCCAAGAATAAACTACTACTCATATATTTTTCAGGTCAATTGACTTATACCATGTTGTAAGGTCAAATATTTATTTATGAAGTGTGTACAAAATTCGCCAGGGTCTTTTCTGAGAAAATCGTCGAGAAAAAGTCACCTCCAAGAATAAACTACCCCTCGTAAATTTTTCTAAGATAAATATCTGATACTGCAATATAGGATTGTTAATTAAATATTGATTAATGAAAAATAAACAAAATTGTTAAAACCATTTTTGAGAAAATAGCGTTTTTCGATTTTCGGCTGTTTGTAAACCACACTTATTTTTAAGTGGTAGGAAAAAATGGAAAAGCTCCTGTAAGAATACTAAGTAAACCCTAAGTTTAAAATTTGGTGTAGATAAGTTGAACGGTATGGCCTCTAGGCGAGTGCATATAAAAGTGTGCCGAACGGACGGACCGGAAGGACGGGTGTCGAAAAGTCACATTTTCGGTATGTAGACGCCATGAAACATGTAAATCCGTTGAAATCTGAATTTGATATTATTTTCACAATCACTATATTTTCTTCTCTCTTTTGTCGCTCGAAAAAGAAAAGCCTGAGTTTACCACAAAAAGCTAGGGAGTTTCTCAAAAAATATTCAATTACAGGGCCACCGCACTAAACTTTTTCAATTCAATTTCTTAACTGTGTTAGGCCGCAGTTGTTACTGAAGTGTGTATTTGGATAATACGAATAAAATTATTGTATTATTCAAATACATCGAATGTCAGATTATCGAATAAAAAACTTCGATTGAAGAAAATCCATTATACAAAACTAACTCACACTTTGAGCACATTTTCATTAGACATATAATAGACCAATTAATGCAATCATTGTTTATGAAATATGAAAAAAATCAAATGAGTCACTTTGGGAAAGTCGTTCAAAAAGAACACGTCAGGAGTAACCTACCTCTTGTGAATTGTTTCGAACAATGAGTTAAGATATACTTTTGGTTATTAATGAAATATTTATTTGCGAAATTTGAACAAAATCGCCTGTCGTTCGAGAAAATTATCGGGGAAAAAACCTTGACCCCAAAAATAAATTATCCGTTGTAATTGTTTTTCATAGAAATGACATACTAAAATATAGGGTTATTAATGAAATACTTATTTATGAATTATCAATAAAATTGTCCGAGTAATTTTTGAGAAAATCGTGAGGGAAAAATAACTCCCCGAAGAAACTATCTCTTGAGGATTCTTTCAGGGTAAGCGAGTTATTCCATATTACTAGGTTTTTAATGAAATATTTATTTCTGAGTACGAACAAAATTGCTTGACTCATTTTTGAGAAAACCGTGGAGGAAAAACACCCCCAAGAGTAAACTACCCCTCGCATATTTTTTCAGGACAAACGAGTTTTGCCATATTGTTCGGTTATTAACGAAATATTTATTTTTGAAATATGAATAAACTCTTTTGAGTCGTTTTTGAGAAAATCGCCCAGACAACACTCCACCAAGAATAAACTACCCCTCGCATTTTTTTTAGGACAAACGAGTTATGCCATATTGATAAGTTATTAATGAAATCTTTATTTATGAAATATGAACGAAAGCATTTGAGTCCATTTTGAGAAAATCACTGAGAAAAAACTCACCCCCTTAGTATAAACTACCCCTTGTAGATTTTTCTCAGATAAATGCCTTATACCACAAAATAGGGTTGCTAATTAAATATTGATTTATAAAAAAAGAAAGAAAACAAGATCGTTAGAGCCAGTTATGAGAAAATATCTTTTTTTATTTTCATCGTACAGGAAACTACCCTTGTTTTGGGAGTAGGAGGGAAATAAAAAAAAACTATAGGAAATACTATGAAAATCTTAAACTAAAATTTGGTGCAGATAAGTTGAACATACCGTAAATTTTTCAACTAATTTACGGTATGTTCAAGTATGGCTTCTAGGCGAGGTATAGCTTCAGGTATGGCTTCTAGGCGAGTGCACAGAAAAGTGTAGCGAACGGACGGACGAACTGATGGACATGTATCGAAAAATAACTTTTTCGGTGTTAGGGGCTATAATACGTGTAATTCGTTGAAATCTCAAATTTGATTTTTTTTTCGAACACCATACTTTCTTCTCTCATTTGTCACTTCAAAGTAAAAGGAACTCAGAACTACAGATAAAAAACACCTACTTTTACACATAGACATTTATTGATTTAAAACTTTTTTAGTTTGTGTCATTTCACTTCCAATTGAAAGGTTTTACAATGATTAACGGCATACCAAAGACGAGACGGAACTTTTCAGGAAGTAAATGCATTCAGAAGTCTAGACTGCATTATAGCCTGTTTTTATTTCTGCAATTGTTAACAGCTGTAATTTCGTCCAAACGCTACATGAAATAATTTTTGGTTGACGTCATTGTATTACTATTTTAGTATTGTTCTCTTCAGACTTGGTTGAAGTTTTGTCTTAACGGTTATACATTATTTCTTTCTTATTTCATCGTTACACATAAGAACAAAATGTTATGGTGAGTGGATAGATTCGAACCTACGAACATTGAGTTTATATTCTTCCAACACTTTACAAATGGACCAAGCTTTGTCTTCACGTTAACGCCCGGTTACAGGGATTACTACGATTTAAATAAAATGGCTGGCTGTTAGAATTCCCTGCTCATATATTTCGATAAATAATTTTCATTGCTTCGAAGATACGTAGAGCAATGTTTAGATACACATTTTAGGAGAGTGAATTTTGGTGTATATAATAATTTCATGCCAGGTAAAAGCTAGATAAGTTTTGATAAAATGTTTCATATGTAGTTCTCAATAATAAGCTTGCTGTTCGGAGTGAAGTTCCAAGGTTCAGCATTGCCTAGCAGTTTTTGCTATTAATATCCCTTCTAACAATATTGGCAGTGGACAAAAGTTAGCCCGTGTTGAAGCTTTTTGCTCCTAATTTAGTTATTTTACTTATTTAAGGAATATATTGAAAATTGTCAGCAGGCACGTATGCAGTAATTTATTTCGGGAGAAGTCCGACTTCAATATTAGGATAAATTATAATAAAATTTAAAAGATAATCCTTAAATTTAGGCTAAATTTACAGAGAAGTTGGGATTTCAGAGGGGAGTCCGGACCACCTGAACCCACCCCTAAACGCATCCTTGTTTGTCAGTAACGTTTCCTCATTTTGAAACCCTCAAAAACTTCGGATATATAAAGGAAAACGAGTTATTTTCGATAAAATATCACTTCAGAAGACGCGACAGTTTTATTGCACATTGTGGTATCCCAAGTTCACAAGGGCAAGAATTCATTAATTTTGATTCTCTGTCATTGTGCTCTATCCAAAGGTTAGGTTTGTAACATATTACTCCTACGAACAAGCATGACTGGCAGATAGGAATACTGAACACAACTCCAGAGAAATGCATGCTGAACTTACGTTTATAGCTACGCTTTGGTGATTTGCCCTCAAGGTCAATCGAGTGGTAATTCAGTTCCGTCTCTGTTCTTAAGCCATGTTCGTATTACTTCGAACAGTTTTGATAATGAAAAGCATGCCTCTTAATATAACAGACTTCTTTCGCGTAAGAAATCGAAACTCAGTTGGTCAGAGCAACTAGTCTGTAAGAATTAGGTTGTTAGTTAGTTAAAAGCCCAGTACGAGTAAGGGTTTTTATTACTATTGTTTTTATCTTTTTTATGTGAGGAAAAATCAAATTGTGACATCGCGATATCAAATGTATTTGATTAGGTAGCTTTGTCTTAGCTAAACTTTAAACATCAGTAACCGTCGAAATTATTTCACCAACTGATCACTTACTGAACATTTCAAACACGTCAAACCACTGGCATAACATGAAGGTTAACCTCTCCTCCGCAGTCCTTAGTTATGCGTCCGTACTTTTAAGGGCGGACTAAGGGCCGGGTGACTGCCCGGGGCGCCAGAGAAAGAGGGGCACCAAAACGAGCCTCAAAAAGTAAATTTTATAATGTGCTTTCTACTGACGTTTTTGGTTTATATTCTTGTAAAGTAGTGGCAATTATATGATCTTTTTCCATTTCACTATGGAAGAAGAGAGTTTCATAGTACTAAGGGGGCTGTATCGAAAAATTGAGAGATGGCATGTAGAATAAAGAGTGCCGGAAATTAAGTATTGTTTGTTTGTTTGCTTGAGTTTAGCGTTCCACGGTTATGCCTTAATGGGCAAGGGAGATGTGGATACTAATTATAGTGGAATCCGAACCACTTTTATCGTTCAACAGTAATCCACCGGGAATTGGACCCGGTACCACAGAAGGCAGGCGTGCTAGCCACTAGACCAGGGGGGGTGGAGTTGGTATTGTTTATAGCGGGCCATATTCTTTGTGAACTTTTCCTAGGTAATGGATTTCTTTTTGAAAATGGGTTTAAAACAGGGGCGTCATTTAGGGAGGGCAGGGAGGGGCATTTGCCCCCCGTGAGTTTGAGATGTATATAGATTTTATCATTAGAATAGTAGTAAATCAGTGAAAAACGTGAAATTTTACTTATATCAAGAGGTCTTTCCCCCCCCCCCAAAGCAAAATCTGAAATGACGCTCCTGGTTTAAACTATTAAAAACACTATGATAAAATGTAAAATATAGGCTACTACTAGGGGAAGGGCGCCAAAAAGTCACTTTGCCCGTGTGAAAATTTGGCCTGCTCCGCCCCTGCGTACTTTCTGTATATTTTTTGGCCTTGCAGCTTGTGCGGTCCCCACGCCACATTGTTGCGGGGGCGCTATTTACGCCTACTCTTCGAACGTAATTCAATAACTGTTTAAGAAATTCTATCATCAGCGTGAAAACGGGAATATATTTTTCTAATAGTCTCATAGAACTTTCACTCAGAATGCCAGATGCAATTTTTCAGAGTGGGCTCTGGCTAAGTAGAAGGAAGATCTGTTTCCTAAGTAAGTTCCTTTCAGAAAGTTTGCTATTTCTTTAACAGTGTTGTAAATAAATATACTTATCGTTATTAGCTCGACACCAAACCATCCTGGACAAATCCCTCTAGAACAATGATCGGCAAAAGTTATTCTGCATAATTTTATAAGCGACTCAAGGGTGAAACACTTGTTAACGAAAGCAATGTCGTGTATATACTGCCTTGTTTCTGACAAAATATAAAGTCTTTTGTAATCTTTAGACACTTTTCCTATTCTTTTTGTCACCCTTGGTTGTGTAAGGAAGCCTCGAACAAATAAAGAAGAGGTAATATTACAGATAAGGGGCGCTATAAATATATTAGGTATTTCTTTTGTTACCTAACCATAACGGCCTAGGGTCGTCTTCAGTAGAATAAAAAATGCTACGTGATATTACATTCACGAAGAAGGAAAGGATGCTCTAAATATATTTCTTATTCATTTTGTTTGCCCTGCTTCTCAGAAATTATATACCTTCTGTTGGAGGGTGCTGAAAAGAAAGGAGGGGAAATAAATCGTCGTGCCCCCTCATACACTTTAAATTTTGTGACGTGGTTGCTCAAATTATTACTAAAGAAAGCACTTTAAACTAAGATGTGTAAAGTTACAACATTATGTAAGGGTGGCATATTCATTAATAATAATAATAATAATAATAATAATAATAATAATAATAATAATAATAATAATAATAATAATAATAATAATAATAAATATGAATGTCTTTGGAGAGCCGAAATTATGTGAGACGAACAATGATATGTAGAGGTTTAAGATGGGTGGTCATAGAGGAGGAAAAACCAGGATTTTTCTCTCTCTGACTCTCTAACGTTAAGATTATGTGCTGAAGGTAAGAAGCATCATCATTCTACAATAGGTTGCTTTTACGTAGAATATCTATTACTTGAGCTCCCCTCCTTCGGGCAACTTTGCTTATGTAGCAAATTCAAAACAATTTCAATTTAAGACAAATATTTATAGAGAAAATTAAACATTTAATAGGGAAATCTGTTATCAAAATATCCAAACACGTAGATAGAAGACTATGTAGTGAGAAACATTGTGAAACTATAAAATTCTCCAAATTAGAATTAACATTTACTGGAAAACATTCGTTATGCATCAGTGAGCACAGGGGAAATAATTACGAATCTGTTTGCAAACAAAAATTAGACACACTAATGCAAATGCGACGATATTTTCTTTCTTTTTTTTTTTTTTTTTTTTTTGGTATCGTCATGAGTTTTTCACATATGTTACAATTTGATTCTTTCCCAAATAAAAAATAAATAAAATAACCTTAGTGATAAAAATGACAACAGTACTTCCACGGGATTCGAACCGTCTACTTTCGGTATACAAACTCGTTGCTTTACCTAACTGCGCTATTTGCTCTCTTACGTAAGCTGAACCTGTTCTACAGTAAAGACGATTTTTCATTACGATTGGGCTAACAATTCCTCTTTTTCCATAGGTAATTTCCACTATTTGCACTATCTATACGTTAATACTTAGCATAGATTCATATATTTGGAGTTCGCTGATAATGCATATAATAAGACATACTAGAAATATTTCGTTAAAATTTTCGTTTGTAGATCTAATCCACGCTTCTCTCAATGACATAGATGTCGCTGCTTCGTGTTGAACTGCAGAATTCCCTCGCGTTCTTGAAAATTTCCCACTTTAGCAGAGTTGGTAATTCTCGAGATTTCTGTCGATTTAATGTTTTTTGTTTCTAATTTCTTTATTTTAAGCTAATATCTAACACAAATATTAAAAACGGGTTTGTTATTAACCTGTCCTGCTGGGGAAACCTTCCGAAATTTCGAACATATAAAGAAAACGGAGATATTTTCAAAAAACTTCAAAATAAAGAGACGCGTCATTTATTTTGCTCATGGTAGTACATCATTAATAAATTATCAGGACAAGAAACAAATAATTTCTACCTGTTTGATGAGATTACGAATGTAAAAAAGTATATTACTTCTGAAAAAAATAAAGAACAGGTCCCTGTTGAAGTGAGAAGAGATTTAAGATGTCGTGAATTACCCAAGCATTTTGAAGTAAATTCCGGTCCATATTCTTAAGTACGTGATATTATGGAGTTCAGTAAGTGCGTAACTACCACAAATGCTCCGAAAGGAGAGGGCATTTTCTATAATAAATAATGTATGAACTAATGAGAAATCTGAATTGAAAACTGAAATTTTTGAACATCTAATAATAATCAATTGTATCTATAATTGTACCTGTAATAAATTCCATGACGTGATTTTGCAAAACAGTAAGTTACTGCGCGCTGTTCATTCAAACGAAAAATGTCATCCAGCAATGTACTGATGTTAAATTGGTAAACAGATGTCACATATTAATGGAATTAATTTGTAAACATTTTTGGAAAAAGTTTTTCAAAGTAGTGGACAAATAACCGTTAAGATGAACCGCATTTTTATGTTTCATTAAAATTTTATGCTTCAATATACTTGTTTTCTTTTTCATTAAACTTACTCCTTTATGTTATTTTATCAAATTGTTTTAAATTGTTTCATCAATATTGTATTTATCATTCATGAAAGTATTTTGATTTGTGGTCAATATTTTTGTTGAGTACTTCAAAACGAATGATAAATTAAGGTTAACGGTAAATGAAATAAGAACATGCATATTGCCGCCATCATTTCCTTGTCCTAATTTTCGCTTGTCAGAATCTGGTCACCCTAGAATATAACCTCTTCTTTTTTTCTGTGAATCGTAAAAACATTTTTCTTTTTACAAATCTGGCAACCGTGGCCCCAGGCAACACAACGTTAGAATAATAAGACAGTCTAATAACTTATCATTAACGTTATGAATTTCAACGTAGTGGAAATGGCTGCTAATACAAGAGTCATCCAGAAAGTAAAGGACGCTTTTCTGGTATGGTTAAATGGAAACAAAAGATATCAACTCAAAACTTTATTTAGAAAGCCACAGGACCTTACTCTAATTTTTTATGTAATCGCCATAGTTGTCAAGACACTTGTTATAACGTGGGATCAGTTTTTCAATGTCGATGTTATACTCATATACCAAAAAAGATTTGAGACAGGCTGTTACTGCTTGCTTGAGTTCCTCATCGTTTTCGTTTATGTTTTCCATTCAAAAATTCCTTCTTAAGTTTCGGAAATAAGTGAAAATATATCATACTAGATATTTTCGGGAATTATTCTTAGACTTTTCGTTCAGTCCTTCCCTGACAAGTAATGGCCTCTCACTCTAATCTTCATCATGCACGTTGGTCCTTCCTTGATTAAACATAATTCACCATTTCCTCACTAATGACTCATTCATTGCGCTATCACCATAAGCATTCTTTATTTGCCTATAAATTTCAATAGATTTAACTTTTTGCGCGTTCAGAAAACGAATGACACTCTGTACTTCACATTTGGAGCTACTTTCGATTGGCGCCGCCATTTTGAATCGCTGCAAACAAAAACAAGTAGCGTGACCGCACAGCATTGAGACTCGGCTCACACCGAGGTGAAGGACGTAGCTAGCTGCCGAGTACGCGATCGTAATATTGGGAGGTCGGCACTGCTCGCAATCCATAATCGTTCTGTATTTTCTGGGCGGCCCTCGTATTTACAAAGAAAAACTGTATACAGTAGAGCTTGAAAACATGCAGATTTTTGATCTTATAGTTTTCGGTTTAAAAAGGAGATTGGATTAATTTCATTTATTGTCTGAAACGTAACACTGATGTTTGGATCCAAATCTATTTTTATACTTTATTATTTTCTCCTTTCAGAGTTCAAGAAAGAAGCATACTTCCGTGATACCGACTTCAGCGGTGCAGATCCTGTAAGTGAAGACTGGCATCTGGCTTGCTTGAAATTTTCTCTAGTGGTTTCAGAAGGAAATAATTTCTACACCAAACATAATGATGCAGTTTCTACTGAAACCGAACATACAATTGTTCTAGAAAATTACATCTTCAATGCATCAGCATCTAAGGACATGAAAGTCCATGAAAAATCGGTGGACGGTGAATAGCCCAAATCACAAAAGAAGCTGTTCTAGAAGTGTCCAATTTTCCCGTTTGCGTTGCGCGCATACAATTTGGTGTGGAAATAGGTCGTGGCCTTCACATATAAATAATGGTGGCCATAGCTCAGCGGGAACATGGTCAAAAATGGGTCAACAATACAATGGAAATGCCGATAAGACGCGCATTTGTTTGATATATTTTGTTTATATTGCCCAAAAGAGGGGGGGAGTTTCACCACAATCGAGCCTGCAGAACAGGGAAACAAATCGGGTCAAAGTCAGAGACGTACCATTTCCGATTCTCAGACTGGCTTGATATGAGGCAAACACCTTACCTTATTCGTGCATATATCCACTCAAGGGACAGTCGATCTTGCTCGAGAAGGGGACGATTGCATTATAGGATACGTTTGTCAATGTGCAAATGGAGCACGGATCGGTGGATATTGTGTTCATGTCATTCTCATTATTTGGTATTTAGGCATAGGCAAAGCAATTGCACCACGTATGAAGACATCTGCATTCTTGGATGATCTATTTTATTCACAAGAAAACGTATCTAGGCTCTTGGGCGATAACGATGAACCATTCCTGTCAGAGGATGAGAAAATCGACAATTGAACCATTTTCCATACTTATGTATAACACATTGCATTGTACATAATAATCACCTCAACTGCCTAAGCGGTACTGGGTGTAAGGGAAGCCTTGTAGTTCAGCTCAGATAACAAATCAATCATTTTGTACCTTTCTATACCATGTGTTACGCTAGTGCAATGATCAGTTTTTTTCTACGAACATCCCTGAAATCCTAGCTACCATTCAATTCCACTTATTTCATCTATAGCAATAGAACTCAGGGGAAATACGACACCCGGTTACGGCATTCTCTTCTGAGAGGTTTGCCTTATATCAAGTCAGTCTGAGAATGGAGATGGTACGTCCCTGACTTTGACCCGATTTGTTTCTCTGCTCCTGTGGCTCGAGTGCGATGAAACAAATAGTGCTTGTAGAGCTCAATGTGTAATCTCACTTTAATGAAACCTCAACGGAGCGCGCTCCCTCTTTTGGGCAATATAAACAAAATATATCAAACAAATGCGCGTCTTATGGGCATTTCCATTCTATTGTTGACCCATTTTTGACCATGTTTCCGCTGAGCTATAGCCACCATTATTTATACGTGAAGGCCTTAGGCCACGACCTATTTACACACCAAACTGTATGCGCGCGACGCAAACGAAAAAATTGGGCACTTCTGGAACAGCTCCTTTAAGTAGCAATTCTAGTATCCCAAATGGTGTGAGTTCATAAATAACCACATCGACGATTAGATTAAATATCAATTGATCAAATCTTCCTGAGTTCCAGCAAAATCTTATGAGTAATCCTATTCGGAAAAGATGAATAGAGTATCAGAAACGTACCGATACTTGTAACGTCCTCATTTACAATTGTATGAATGGGTCTCTACTCGCCGTTACGTGTTGGACTATTTTGTAATTACTGTCCCTAGTTCGTAGTATATCATGCTAGTGACAACCACGAAACAATGTAACTTACGATACGATTGTCACACAGTCGCTGAAATCTTTCAAAACATTTACAGAGGAAGATGGGGTTCTTCCAATAAACAATCAGAACCAGTACCATAGACAAAATGTTCAGGCCGGAGATGACTTTTTTGACATCCCTAAAAATCCGGAAAATAACATTATTTGCAGAATCAACCACTAACATTGAGTCAAAAATAAAAAGAAAGCATAGAGTTTTAAGCCAATTGCAGAAAGAATATTTTTAGACAAGATATCCCACTGAGAGATCAGAGAGACGACGGACGTTTGTTTCTAAAAGAAGACACTCATATTGATCAGAATTGTGAACGTGAGGTTTCCAACGACGGGAACTTGGGATCACTTCTACGGTTTCGAGTTAATTATGGCGACACAAAGATAGAAAGTCACCTGAAGACGAACCTCTTTCATGAGCTACTTATATATGTAAGACTACTCAGAGTGAATTTATTTCCATTTATAGAGAGAAAATAAATTAGGAAATTTCAAGATGTTTTGCAAAAGATAACATATATTCAGTCGGGTTTTACAAAACTTGAGCTGTTACGGGATTCCTCAAATCAACTTAGTTTTACCCTACATTTACCGTCAAGCTGTACGCGAAAACTTCATGCAATCCATCGGCATATTTGAGTGTCTTGCTGCAGCTAAGTAAGACAAAAAAAGTCCTATCTTTGCGATGAAGAAGAATATGAAGCCATTTGCAATGAGGTAATCAAAGCAAGAAAGATTAAAGACGTTTCAAAATGATAGCTGGTCTAATCAGCTTGATTATGAGTTGTCCCTAACTGGAAAAACTCCTGATCAAATTGTCTTGTGAAAACTTACGAAGATAAGGTTGCTAGCCGATAAATGCATTGACAACGGTGCCGATGAACTGCGCCGTTGTGGTTTCCAAACTACGAGGAATTCAAGGAAATTCACTTGGAGGCTCAAATGCATTTCGAACGCCATGTTTTAATCATTAGCTAAGACAATTTCCAATGTTCTTCAAACAAAGTACCCCAAATGAGAAATGGGTATCTATCGAGGCAGGCCCGTATCCAGGGAAATCTAGCCCACCCTAAATTTTTGCTGGCCCTCTTAAAATTTTCACGGTAGGGTTGCAAATGAAGTACCGTATAATATGGTGATGAACTATCATATTGACAACCTCCCTGGTTCGTTTCTAATTTGGGGATGATTTAAGTGAACTCACAGAAGTTACCTTCCACTCACTATCTGAAATAAGTGGGAATACAAATTATAACAAAGCGAGAGGTAAAATTCTACTCATGTCAATGCGGGGATTTCTGTGGTTAAATGAAAACTTGAAATTTCGAGTATGAACTAATGCTGTATTTTCTATGGCTTGTGTAAGAGTGTGTAAAATGTTGTGTATGAATTCGGGTATTTAGAAGTGCCAGTTCAAACTCTGCATATCCAAACATTGAGCCTTCGACAAATGTTTAAGAAAGTAGCACATACCTCTGGGTGTCCGGTTCTGCCTCTCCTAGAAATGCTGGTCCAATAGGTTCCTCCCAATGCCAAGTCACAGGCTGGATATTATCCCGCTGGCAGGTCACTCCAAGGGGTAGATTACAACAATGGTGTAGCTTGATGTCGCTGCAGTTATTCAAATGATCAGCAACATAATAATATCTCCACGGTACTACACTGTAAATCTCTAAGTCCGTATAACGAAGTGCTGACTCGCTCAAATAAAAGAAAAGTACCGTTTCTCTATCATAATCGAAGATCAACTTTTAAAGACTTTACTTGTTCGATCTTTGGTTTCGTTCTCTGGTTCGTCGTCGTTCTTCCTTCTCTCCAACTCTGTTCGACTCTCCGCGACTCTCCCTGTGACCTCTGGTCCTTTGGTTTTTGTTGAATTTCCTTGCAACCTGGAATTTGCCGCTTCTGCATGACGTCAGAGGCGTGTGCTCTTTCTCATCTAGGAAACGAGAAGGTTTCCTCATTGTAGCCGACGACTGGCAATCCTTGGTATGCCTAGACTCACAATTCCTGGCAATTCTAACATACCCGAGAAGAGTGTCTTGTGTTTACAAGCATCTTACAAATTTACTTACATAAAATTTTACCCATTCTTTCCAGTCATACATTAATTAAATTCTGATTCCAATTTCCTGTAATTAAAATAATTTGCTAATCAAGACGTACTAAATACCAACATTACATAATTGTTTCTACACTCGAGAGCAATGTCCCTTGTTTATGTAATTCGTTTTCTTGTATTATTATTTCCTAATATTTCACTGTCTTCTGTGATTCTAATAATCTTTATTAAAAATACGATCAACTGAAAATAAAACATAGATAAATAATAAAATATATAGGCTCTGCCACAATATGATCGGGCCCCCCTACATTTTTGGGCTGGCTACGGGCCTGTATCAAGGCTACAGAAGGTTTTTTGGGAAAGGAGAGAGAGAAACATTTCAAACGCTAAACTCTCCTGCTGTCGAACTTAGGTGCTCCTCTGACGTCTGTGTATAAACAAGGGTGGGTAGAGCCTCATAAAGCCGTGTATCAATTCGCTGAAGACATAGATGTAGTGATGGAAGTCTTAGACCAAATAGCCACTCGGAGAGACATATAGATGGTTAGCAAAGCATCGTGTTTACCTCTTACATTAACGGATTGTCAGTCAATAATACCGCTATTCTTTTTGGTTGAATTGTTATGTTTGTCGCTGCCTCTAAGTAAGGTGGTGGAAAAAAATCGAACGACCTGAACGTTGCTCGAGAGCTGTGTCGTCTTTCATCTCAATTCTGACTGCTAGACTCGAAAATGCAGAATTTTTTCCCAATGTATATGTAGCAGAGCAGAAAGAAAGGTTTTAACTCTCGGAGAGTTGTTATCACCCTTAACTCGTTGCTACAATCATCAGACTCAGAGGACCAACCATTCAACTGTACTGCTCATTTTTCCATGTCAGTATTTCCAAGTACAACGAGTATTGGCATGTCGAATCGAACTTGGACCTGCAAGATAGTGATTTATTGCAGATGATCCCCGAAGAGAAAGAAATTTTATTATTGTAAAATCCAAATACAACAGCCTAGGGAAAAACGCTTTATTTTATGCTCACTATTCCTCTACGATCCACTCTACTATAATTTGGTTAAAAGGTGAATCACAGAAATGAACACATTTTAAACGCTAACTACGTTCAGTTATCATCAGCATGAAACAGCAGTAGTAAGCAGTCAGCTCAAGAACAACAAAATCATTCATAAACCCAGTTAAATAAGTTTCAAACAAGATTACATTAAGCTATCCATACATAGGAACATCTTTTGAATATAATAGCTGTATTAACATGCACACAATGGTGTGGCAGCACAATGGTGTGTTCAGCTTTGGTGTGGCAACAGAAGCCTAATTACATTCAGTATCAATGCATCATTCTTTAATATAAATAAATAACAATGCTCATTCAATTTCATCATAGCATTTATAAAATCTTCATTATTTTATTTTATTTCTCTAGATCATTATATTTGTCAGTGAAACTCCGATTAACAAATAGGTAATTCGTTGATAGAAGCGAACGAGATAGCTTCAATATCTACCGACGTTTCTACTCTTGTACATATGAGTTGTCTGTGAGATATTCCTTCACAAAAATAACCCTATGTCTTGACATTATAGAATAATTTTTGGAGCAGGAATAACATAACAGATAGCACATTTAATTTCTAGACAGTATGAAGTAAAGCCAGCATTGATTTAGCGTAGACGGGACTTTGGAGTTGAGCTGGTCTTTATATTAGACCTCACGTCCATTGTTAACAATATTATTATAAACATTTACGCTTAGACATTTATAAGGTAATTTATTTGTTTTACCTATATATTACGCTAAACTATAGATTTTGAAGATTGAAGTTTTGCAGCTATTTTTTCCCCTTTCCTTTTAGTTTTTGGATCAGAGGCCACACAATTTTTGAACGGTCCCTAAATCGAGTTTTCGTATTTTCTACGGAATAAGTACATCATACTGAGTTAAGTGATAGTTTGGGTTTGGCTACACTAAGTTCTTCACATATAAGGACCACAAAAAAAGATTTGATTGAAATATATCAGATCTGTTGATCCAGAAACATTAAATGGCTGTGGATAGGTATTTTGTTTTAACTGTCAATCAACTTCAATTGCTCTAAGTATAATTAACTTATATTAATATCATTAAAGTTTGATAATGAACTATATGATACGCGGCCATTTACATAAAGATGTCAGTGATTCTTGAAAAATAAAGTTTTAAGTTATTCCTTACTATTAGTATTTTGTCGGCACGAACATAATGTCAAATCGCCTTGAAGTTAAGTAGATATAACAGTATCTGAGCGTGAATATAGATATAACAGTATCTGAGCGTGAATATAGATACAACAGTATCTGAGCGTGAATATAGATACAACAGTATCTGAGCGTGAATATAGATATAACGGTATCTGAGCGTGAATATAGATATAACAGTATCTGAGCGTGAATATAGATATAACAGTATCTGAGCGTGAATATAGATATAACGGTATCTGAGCGTGAATATAGATATAACAGTATCTGAGCGTGAATATAGATATAACAGTATCTGAGTGTGAATATAGATATAACGGTATCTGAGCGTGAATATAGATATAACAGTATCTGAGCGTGAATATAGATATAACAGTATCTGAGCGTGAATATAGATATAACGGTATCTGAGCGTGAATATAGATATAACAGTATCTGAGCGTGAATATAGATATAACAGTATCTATATTTTCTTCGACTTTAGTCCATTTTATATTTTTTTCGCATATAGTGATTAAATCAAACAAATGGTCTTCTTAAAACAACTTCCCTTTTTTATTATGAATAGTTTATTAGTACAACCTGTGATTGTAATTTTGCAGTTTCAAAAACCCGTGCTGGAAATAATAATAATAATAATAATAATAATAATAATTATTATTATTATTATTATTATTATTATTATTATTATTATTATTATTATTATTATTATTATTATTATTATTATTATTATATATGTAACATTTGTGCAGTCTATGAACGATAACTTATTAATGCTTCACATTTTGGAACAAGATTATCCATTCGCCTTTAGTATGTAAAGTCTGGCCCCACCAAGAAAAAGTCATTAGGCCCCACCAAGAAAAAAGTTTCTGTTCACACCCTAGCATTTGCTTACCTTCAATATTTTTTATTAGCTGTTTCGGTAGACGATCATTAGGAAAACCTACACGCAAATGGGGAGGGGGGACAATATTAGGATGGGTCTTACAGAAATAGGAATACAAAGTAGAAACTGGATCTAGTTGAGTAAGTACAGAAGTGAAAGGAGAGCGTTTGTGAACGTGGTAATTAAACCTCCGGGCTCAAAGGCCATGGAGTTAGTTAGTCAAAGGCCATGTTATTTGAATAAAATTTAGACGAGGGAGATTTTACTTAAAATTGCAGTAATAGTGGAATAATAACGTGGGTGATTGTTGAGTTTAGACTAGCTCAAGATTCTTGCCAGAAAAAGATTAAAAAAGGAAAAAAGTGATAACTAAACTTGCTAAGAATAACCGAGGAAAAAATAGAAAACGTTTAATTTGAATTTCGCTTTTTTAATTATGTCTCAAGATGAATTTATCCTGTTGGAAATCTTTTATTCTTATTGGTAGATAGTATTTACCCGGGAAAAAGATATAATAAATCGACATCTTATTTAGATTTCCTTGTGAACAGTTATACTACGTTTGGATATGATTGAGGTCTTTTGAAGGAAAGAGAGTTCAATTAATGTTTTTATTCTAGTATGAGTAGCACGTTAGCCGTCGTTTACATCTAATATTGGAGTTTCAAAACACAATCAATAACTAATTTTCTAGCTCTACAATTACCGAAGCAGTTCTGTTGCAAAATACAAGCTTTCTCTGTTCCAACATGCCAATTAGCACTTGTTCGTTAACAACTCTGTTCCAACATGCCAATTAGCACTTGTTCGTTAACAACTCTGTTCCAACATGCCAATTAGCACTTGTTCGTTAACAACTCTGTTCCAACATGCCAATTAGCACTTGTTCGTTAACAACTCTGTTCCAACATGCCAATTAGCACTTGTTCGTTAACAAACTGTATCATACAACAAAATGACCTAAAAACTTGTAAGTTATGAAATTGTACTTATATTACCAACGTGTTGGACGTTTTTTCGAGGCAGAATATATGATAACATTGTAAAATCTGTGATACAGATCAAAATTTAAATGTAATACATCGTAGAACTCTTAACTGAGATTTTGAAAACTGTGCCAGATTTATAGCTTATAAAGGAAAATTTTAAAAATCATGTAAATAACATATTTTTAGTTAACATCGAATAACCAGATATAATCTAATATCGTAAATTCTAACATTCTCTGGCATAGAAATCAGGGGCGTAAAGGACACCCCCTGAATGAGAGCATATGTAAGTTGCATGCGTAGTTTAATGCTAGAGGTCTGTGCGGATCTATACAATGTCATCCGCAACCGCGATATTTCTATCTGCACTCACATTCGCAAAATTTTGACTCCCATCTTCACTCGCTTCAGCAGGTAAGACTACAAATATCCAAGACGTTTCAAAACAACATCCACAACGTTTAGGAGGTGATTCCTGACGCCAAGATAAGGCAAAAAGTATAGACCAACCTGGGTGCACAGATGCTTCCTTTCGGAGTTATAGGCTGCCACAAACATGAAAAAATGAATTTTAAAGGTCCACTAGCGGCGTTCACCCCGCTTCGCTGCGGTCACCCCGGAACGCAATAAACTTTGTTACTTAGATAATTTTTACTTTTTCGCTTTCAAGTGATATGATAAAAACCATAGAAGATTGCAGTAAATGTTAACATTATATCGCCTGTCATTTATGTTAACCCGCCCCGCTTCGCTGCGGTCACCCCCGAACGCAATAAACTTTGTTACTTAGATAATTTTTACTTTTTCGCTTTCAAGTGATATAATAAAAACCATTATAACGCCTGTCATTTATGTTAACCCGCCGAGTGACACGGTCATGCGGGTTGCATATAAATACGTTTATTTTTATACCTATGATGAACTAACAAAGGATTTGTACGTAATGGACACCTGAATGGTCAATTATCTCAAGACACTGGTAATTGAAAATTAAAGTGATATGATAAAAACCATCTAGGGTCCAAATCCTAATAACCCCCCAAAAATAAAAGAAATTGGTTCAGCCGTATTAGCGTGATGAGCGGACAAAGGATTTGTACGTTCTCTTTTATATATATAGATAGCTCCAATACTTTGGGACCTATCATAGTCGGGTCAAGACTTCACTTGAGAACTAATATGTTCCCCATCCAAATATCCAAGTTTCAGAATCAGGTGGTATTTTAGCAACAAGTTTTATAGAGGTAGTTGGTGAGTACCTCAGATTATATGCCCGTAGCCAAACTTCCTCTTTAAAAAATGTTGCGTGAGTACCTTATGATTCTGAAACGTGGATATTTGGATAAGGCACATAGTAGTTCCTACGTAAAGTCTTGACCCGACTGCGGTAGGTCCCAAAGTTTTGGAGCTATGGGCCTTTAAAGTTAATTTTTTTATGTTCTCGACAGCTTATATTAAGGTAATCTAGAAAGTTATGTCGTATTTTGTGGTCCTCGCACCGTCGTGTGTACAGTTGGCCCTCGCACCATAAGTTTAATGAGAATGGAGATGAGGCGAAACTCAGTTCTTGGTGTGGGTATATCCAATATACTATTTGGTTGTGGCAGTTCAGTTACACTGTGAACTTACGTAAGGACAGCGTTCCTCCACATAAGGTCATGTATGCTGTACGAGTTCAAACTGGGGTCAAACGACGCTGCAGCGGGGCGAAAGGTATGTCAGGCCTTTGTGAGGGTGTCGTGACTACACGGACATTGCAGCGGTACTTTAACAAGTTTAAGGACGGTGACGAAACACTCAAAGACGTACTACGTGCCAGAAGATCAACACATGTACACAATGAATGTCTTCAGGCAGTAATTGAGACGAACAGTTGCCAGACATGTGAGGAATTGGGGCTACAATTCAGTGTGACTGGAGAAACTATTCGGCAGCACCTCTATCAACTTGGGAAGCACTACAAGTTGGTTCGATGGGTCCCGCATGATTTGACTCCGTTCCGGAAGGCAACGCAAGCAGATACCTGTCTTTCTTTGCTGTCTCGTCTGAGGAGAAGCCTTTTCTGGACAGGATGTTGACATGTGATGAGAAGTGGATCCTGTACATAGCTCCACGATGCCGTAACATTGGTTAGCATCCCATAAACCGGTTCCAAAGCAGCCGAAACCAGCACTGAACCAGAAGAAGGACCTCCTGTGTGTTTGGTGTACTGCTCGCAGCATCGTGCATCGTGAACTGGTACCAAATGGTCAGAGCATCAATGTAGCTGTGTGCTGTCCGCAGTTGCATCTACCATACTCCCTGTACATTGTGCTATCCAGTTATCACCTGTTTCATTCTTTGGACAATCACCTTAGTGGACGTCAGTTCAAATTCCTAGCAGAGGTGCAAAATGCACTTGATATCTTGTTCGCTTCATGGCTCACCAATTTCTACCGCGATTGAATCCATGCCCTTCCAGAACGTTGGTAGCATTTCGCCGATGCTGATTGGGAGAATGTGTTTAGTCTTCCAGGTACCTTCCAAGTGACATATCGATGTTCGAAAGTGGTGGGCGAAAAAGCGACAGGAGTTTGCTGATTGCTTTTATAACTCCGAAAGGGAGCATTTGTGCACGCAGGTTTTTTTGTCTTATCTTGATGTCAAGAATCACCTCCGAAACGTTGTCGGTTTTGTTTTGAAAACCCTGTATAAACCTTGTTTCTTCTATGACAATTACACTAATAAGTTTCTAGTATAAAAATTCTAAATACCTCCTTTATAGTTTTGAGAATCTTACTATATAATATCAATAAAATTCAAGCTACAGATGAAATACTATGTCTTCCTATTGTAAGTCAATTACATCGAATGAAATTCTTAAAAACAGAAATAAAAAAAATTGACGGAAAACATATCTGCTAAGTTAAAATTGCTTCAAATATAGATTTCTAACGACGAAATTATCAATTTTGCAATACCTTACTTGTCAAATACTTTTTCTTTGTTTTTCCTAACTGATAATACATAAGTGTTTTTGCTTAGGACGCACGTATAAAATGGAGATAAATGACCCCTCAGAAGTGAGAATAAGCCACCTCTCACCAAGGTATATAAAATAACAGGTAGCTCCAGTTGACGTTTATCATTTTGATTAACTCCTTGTCCATGATGTCATTTGCCCTTCTTGAAACAGCATACCAACTAGCGTAATTGCGTATGAAATGTTTCACTTGTTCTCTTGAACGACACCTCGCGATACTCAAAGATGTTATAAAATAGAGGATCTGCCCATATGTATCTTCATCCTATTAAATGAATGAAGCCAAAAAAAACCTAGTATTGGTACGTCTGATTGGCTACTCTCGTTTCCGCCATATATGTTGGCTCAAAACATTGCCATCTTTATATGCAGACATGTACACAGTGTCTGTCTTATTTTTATTTAAGTCATTGCTTCGGATTTAATTATACAATATTTACATGCTGCACGTATGGGTGTACAAACAGGAGTAAGAAGAAATTACCCGGAATAACCTTTCAAGGCAAGAAAATCACCAATCATAGGATACGTATGACTTCACGATTTTGTGGTATGGGCAGATCCTCTATTTTATAACATCTTTGGCGATACCTCTACGTGACGTCACCGATCGCAAAGTATCCTGGGAAAAATGAGAGCAGAAAGGCTGAATCGAGAGTCCCCTGACCTCTTACAAACTGCTATACAAGCAGATTAGCATGTCATATAACTGGCGTCTCTGGCATGTAAAATTTTGGGGGGAACATCAAAGAAAGTGATTTAAATGGTACTACCTAGCCCAACCCATTTATTAACTAAGATTCCATTTGTTACCTTTCTGCTTACCTTCACGGACCCCCTAAAGTATATCAAGAACTCGATTACATTCGTTTCATAGCCTGAATATTATATACCAAATAAATATTATTATTATTATTATTATTATTATTATTATTATTATTATTATTATTATTATTATTATTATTATTATTATTATTATTATTATTATTATTATTATTATTTATATGATATTCTGTCGTTGGTAAATAAATTAAATTAGAGTAAAATATTGAATATTTTGTACTTCAAAACATTGGGGGGACGCGTCCCCCTCCCGCCAGAGACGCCGTGTGTCATATTGAGTATAGAATTAGAAGCCTAGGAAAAGATAAAATAATTAAAGAAACTCAATTTTATTCTGGTGGTTGCTCGGAATGAGTAACTACACTTTATTACAAGATGTAAATGATTAATAGTGTTTAGAAAAACGATCACTAAAATTCTTGTCTTTTTGAGAACATCCGCATTTTTATCAGCCATTCCCACATGAAGTTTTAAAAAAATATATCTGCAAAAAGTTACAATGGTGCGGATATCCGCATTTGTGCAGAGCACTTATATCAGAATGCCACGAATGCATAATGTATATCGAGTTGGTTTTTCCGCTTATTGCACTCCGGGAAACGCACATAGAATCATGGTTCCGAAGAAAACACATTTGGAATGGCCAAATCCGAATTCTGGATAGTAAAATCGCAGAAATTTGAATTTAGGAGAAAATCTGGTTATTGGAAGAATCCACATTTCAGAGAAAAAAACTGATATCGAAGGAATGCGGACATTTGAGAGTAAAGTGTTAAATACTCGGTAGGGTTCCTTCTTGTCACAATCCTTACTCTTAATTTTAGTGTAAGTGAAGCCCACTATTATATGTACCTTTTTTACTTTTTTGTAATGAACAAATTATTTTGACATTTTTATGCAATTATAAGAAGAAAAGAATAACATATTTTAAACCATTAAGAAAAATCATGGTCGCCTAGCAAACTGAAAAGGGTGCTTTTTAATGGTTTATTAGTATCTTGTTTCTTCAATGAAAAGTTACCCTTTTTTCTTTCGGAGGTAAGGGGTCGTCACGGTGAATCTCTGATCTACATGTTAATTTATGATGCAAGTAAAGTGGTGTTTTATGTGAATTTATTTTGTATAGTAAACAACAGTACCGGAGATATCGTCTTCGGGGCATGGTTAGGATATTGTTTTCATTAAGTACCGGCAGAATATGCTTTTCTGTAATTGAGAGAAAAGCGTATAGAATAGTTCTGTATTTTCTGTATTGCCCTAGTATTTTGAGTGGAAAGAAAGCTACCATATATTGAATCTCAGTAGTCGAACAGAGGCAAAATGAGAGTGTTAACAAGATATAGTCTTGTTTCTTGCGACAAATAGCCTTTTCAATTTATAAAGCTGTCGTAAGATGCACTTAGCTTTAATATACTGTTCAGATGTGTGTTTATTCGAGCTAAGTCCTTGATCTATTATAAAGCAAAGATATTTTACAAAGGGAGAAAATGGAATATTGAAATCTACTACAGTTACTGTTAGGTCATCAGGGTTGACTGTTAGGTCATCAGGATTGACTAATGTGATGTTCGGAATACAGTGAAGATGCATTTTAATGGATTAAGTAAAAGACCATTCTTAAGGCACCAGTTGCTAACTGCTGAAAGATCCTTATTAAATAACTCTATGGTGTCGATAATATTTTCAGGCGTACTACTGATGAAGATCTGTGTATCATCTGCATAGAAGTGAACTGATGAATGTTTTATTACTTAGAAAGATCTGCAGAAAAGAGTGAAAATAATAGGGGGCCTAATACTGAACCTTGCGGAACTTCTGCCTTTATCGGGGATGGGGGAGATACCTGAGTCTTTTCTCCACGTAGTATTACTTGTTGCTTTCTACAAGAGAGATAGCTGTAGAACCATTTAATAACTGATTCTGAGAAGCTGTAATGTTTCATTTTGGAAAGTAGGAGTTTATGATTTACCAGATCGAAAGCCTTCGAAAGATCTAACAAGACCAAAACTGTTACCATTGAATTTTCTATTGAGTTTAAAATTGAATCTGTAATTTCTAAAAGGGCTGTGGTTGTGCTATGTTCTTTACGAAAGCCGGATTGAGTGACAGGCAATATTTCATTTTTGTTCATATAAGTTGTTAATTGCTGAAATGCTACCTTTCCTAGTACTTTGGAGATAATTGAGAGTATACTAATGGGACAAAATTCATCAAGCGATTGTACACCTGTCTTCTTGGGCAGTAGAACTACCTTCGCTTGCTTCCACAATTTTGGAAAACAACCTTGAATTAATTAGTAATTTACTGTGTGAGTAAGTGGAGTTATAATAAACGGAACAGACAGTCGAAGCATTTTTCCTGTTATTCCATCAAACGCACATGCGTTGGACTTGATACTGTATATTACAGTTTTAACTTTTGTTTCGTTACAGTGTGAAACTTGAAGTTTCAATATTGCTATTTAATTTACGCGATGCAAGCCAATGCGTTTGTTGATCAAGTACTTCAGTGCTTGTCTCAGACATTTTATATATACTTGTGAAATGTGAATTTATAGCTTCAATGTCATTTACATCATCCGGAAGAATGAAGCATGAATCGCTTTTACCTACACCAAGACCATGCAAAGTTTTCCATATGTTACGTGCATCATTGGTAGATCTCATACGATCAGAAAAATACGCAGTCTTTTCTTGTCGAACAACAGTAGTTGTGAAGTTATGAAAGCGTCTGTAATCCTCCCAATGCAACTGATTCTTCGTTCTTTTATATTTTCTGTAAGAACGGTCACGCAACTTCAATTAAAAGTTTTGTGTTACTTGAAATAAAGGGAAGCGTGTTCTTACTGGTTCTTCCTGGTTCAAATCTTCGTGGTTGCCTCGGAATCATAAAATAAAGGGTATCCCATAAAGAATGTAATTTTTAAAATGCCCGCCATTTCTGTTCTAGTAAGTTGGCAGACTTTCATTCCCTATAATCGGTTTGAAAATATCCTCTCATCTTACCTTCGCATTGAAATTCCCTAATACAATTTTCATATGGTATCATTGAAGTTAGGCAAATACCCGTTCTACTGCTTCTTCGTATAAAACTTCTTTTATGTCGTCATCCATATCTTCTCTTGGAGCATGCACATTTAAAACAATAATATTGCTCCACCGACCCTTAAAAGTAATGAAAGAACATCTATCATTAACAAATTCAACCCGTTTAATTGCTGATATTACAAGAATCGAAATTAAATGCTATTTGTGTGTGACCACACATACAGATTAAAATTACAGAAGTTTACAATTACATGGTATTACTGTACATTAATGCTGTCACTCATTTCGAATATTTTCGAACCACAATTGAAATTTCAGTTCTTCTCGATATTATAAAACGTAAATAGCTGTACATTTCCAACTATTCTCCAAGTAGATTGGCATACAACCAAAATTAGTTTAACAGAAAATCCAAAATAAACCTCTTGAAAACAGCTCTTATTTGTAACAATACATAGTGATCGCTTTTGACTATTGCAATGATCTGTCCAAAAAGCTTGATAAAAATTCAACGTAGCATAACAACAAAAGCTGCTTTTCTTATATGCAAGAAAAAAAAGAAAGAAAGAAAAAGAAAAAGAAAAGGAAAGGAAAAAGAAAGAAAAAAGAAAGAAAGGAAAAGCTTGGTATGGTGATTGTAGGGGGCGCCGAATTCTACTTCGCCCCGGGAACCGGAATCTCTAGGTACGGCTCTGCACACTGGTGCCGCACAGTGGAGTATTTGGCCTCGAAATCCGGACAAGAATATTCATCATTTAGTACCATAAAATAACCGATTAAATTAAATTGTTTTGTATTTACCTACATTTTTAAAGATATATTACCGCCAACTGGTTTGAATTTTTTTCCTTTGTCCCTTTAACTATAGTTTTCTCTTGTGATTTCCCTTATCACTGTTTAATAGGGATTTTGTAGGCTGTCAGTGTTTTATTTACGAATTTTCTAGAGGGGAGGGGAATCTTGAATCTTGGGCTAGCAGTTAACCACATAAGAATTGCAGCCCTCTCCCTCCCACGGCCGAGGGGAGCTCATCTCTCCAACTACTTGGGCGCAATTTCCCCCCGAATATACTATTTGCCCCCAAAACAGAATGCTTAAATTCTTAGTGAGATCCCTCCTCCCCAATGAGTTTCCTCACTGGTTTGCATGTCGAATACATTGCAGGCTATATCACTTACAAGTAAACCTTACGTTTGGGTGAATCGAGTTGCTGACTGAGACACATATGAGAAAGTAGTACTACATGTGGTCAGTATTTCAGTGAAGTTTTAGGTGCGAAGCTCCAGGGGTTTAGGAGATACAGCTACCAGAACATCACATAGAAGTACAGAATAGTCTTCATACAGTCTTCATGGAGGTTAAAGCTCTGTAAGTTCTCTTGTAACTACAAAAGGCGAATAACAAATATATGGGTACATATTAGGACTAGGGGGAAGTCATATAGTAAGGGTATACCTGACGGCGGCCATCTTGAAATCCGCCATTTTGAATTAAGGTTAAGTTTTTAAAATAGGAATAGGGTCATGTGATACATGATTTAAGGCGCAAATTTAATCAGAAGAACAATGGTGACGTTAATTTTGATTTACGCGCAATTGGTAAAAAGTTACAGGGAAATTAAATATTGTTGCAGCATATGTATTAGTCCTTTACCTCACCTTGTAAATTTTGTGTTAATGATAATAATTAAATAAAAAGCGGGTGGATAAATATTAGGTCTATGGTAAGAGTTGCCTTGATGGCGGCCATGTTCAAATCCGCCATTTTGAATCAGACAAAAGTTTTAAACAAAACGCATAACTGTGACACCTTATTAATAGCAAATTTTACCGTAACTCCAACGGTATAACCATTTTTGCTTTATCATTAACCAGCACAAAATTAAATGGATCGCTCCTTACGACTACTGCTTTGACGGAATTGCTAACGACAAATGTGTCAAGTGTAACTCGATTGCCTTTGTCAGGTGTGCTCACTGTGAGCAGAGCATTTGTGCAAGTCATGCACTCTTTTTTGAACTACATACTGATTGTACTAATTGGGGACTTTTCTGGAAGAAAGACCCAAGTTCACTTATGACTCAATTCCACTTTGATCATTTTTCCTTAAATTAGCAACTTGTTTATGCGATAACAAATGCTGGTTAATGATAAAGCAAAAATGGTTATATCGTTGGATTTATGGTAAAATTTGCTATTAATAAGGTGTCACTGTTATGCGTTTTGTTTAAAAGTTTTGTCTGATTCAAAATGGCGGATTTGAACATGGCCGCCATCAAGGCAACTCTTATCATAGACCTAATATTTATCCACCAGCTTTTTATTTAATTATTATCATTAACACAAAATTTACAAGGTGAGGTAAAGGACTAATACATATGCTGCCACAATATTTAATTTCCCTGTAACTTTTTACCAATTGCGCGTAAATCAAAATTAACGTCACCATTGTTCTTCTGATTAAATTTGCGCCTTAAATCATGTATCACATGATCCTATTCCTATTTTAAAAACTTAACCTTAATTCAAAATGGCGGATTTCAAGATGGCCTCCGTCAGGTATACCCTTACTATATGACTTCCCCCTAGTCCTAATATGTACCCATATATTTGTTATTCACCTTTTGTCGTTACAAGAGGTCTTACAGAGCTTTTACCTCCAACTGTATGAAGACTATTCTGTACTTCCATGTGATGTTCTGGTAGCTGTATCTCCTAAACCCCTGGAGCTTCGCACCTAAAACTTCACTGAAATACTGACCACATGTAGTACTACTTTCCCATATGTGTCTCAGTCAGCAACTCGATTCACCCAAACGTAAGGTTTACTTGTTAGTAGCCCTTGTAAATTCTTTATAAACAGGATCAGGGTCTACAGTATTTTCTTCCACCTTCCGTCATAAATTTATCCTTTCAAGCCACAGAGAATACATTCATTCGTCTTCACAGTTGCCATTCTTAAAAGGAAAATTATAGTATAATTAAAAGTGCGATTCTGTCATTTTGAAAGAAAATATATCCTTCCCTCCCCCAAAAATGTCTAACGGGTGCAAATAACGTCCTAAAACCAGCCTGTGGGCACCCTGTCTGCTCCAAATAGAAAATAGAATTTACATATTTTTTGGGCGAGTATTTGAGAGACATTATTACATCTTGATAAGTATATAGAATTTCATATACATATACTATTATTATTATTATTATTATTATTATTATTATTATTATTATTATTATTATTATTATTATTATTATTATTATTATTATTATTATTATTATTATTGAACTTTGACATTTTGGGGGGCCGCGGTGGCTCAGTGGTAGAGCGTTCACCACTGGTGCGTAGGGTCCGGGTTCGATCCCAGCCCCCGCCAAGTAGACTTTGTGGTGAACAAACAATGTGTGCGTGGGTTTTCTCAGGGTTCTTCCGTTTCCTCCCACTTTCTTCATTCCACTATTTCATCCATTATTTCATCATCACCGTCTCCTTTGGCCTAACCGGCGTAACCATGGGACGTTAAACTCAAAGATTTCATTTAGAATGAAGGGTTACGAAAGATGACAACTATTCATAGATGCCTAAACAGATTCCAAAACCTACTTCTCGCTAGTTCTTACTTTTTTGCAATATGTATTGAATCCACAAGTTGTAATGAACTTCTATCATTTCCGATTTCGGTGGAAAAATAAGGGTGTTTGGTATTCAATACAGGTATTCTTGGATATTCTTGGGGTGTTTAATTAATTGCAAAATAAATAAATAAAAACGTTTATCTCTATTACAGTTTCTACTTTATAGTGATCAACGTTAGAACCGGACATGGTTATTTTTTTTTCTGCCATTTTCAGTTTGAATTGAAGGTTAAGAGGGAATGTGAGAACTTTTCTTAGAAAACTAAATTGATTCTTTTTTTTTAAAAAAAACTCACTATCTTTTATTTTTTTAATAGTTTTTGATCTATCTAGATCAATACTGAGACTGGAAGTTGTAGTAAATTTATATCACTTCCGATTTTAGTACATTGTTAAAGATGGAGATGAAAGGTCTTCTTGGAACACTGGATCAATTGCAAGAAACCATGTCTCGCTATATATTACTGTCTTTGCTCTATAGAAATCAATGTTAAACCGAAAATGGCTCATTTCTACTTCTACCCATAAGTAAATCATCTTCATTAACAAACTTTTCGAAATAATTATTTTAGTTATCGATTCCAGGAGACGAAATTCAATAATTCACTTGCATTTAGTAGTTCGCGTGTGAAGCAAAAGTCGTACTGGAGTACGAACTAATATTACAATATTGTAAATCCCACTTGGGTAATCCTGATAAATCGACGTGTGTTTGTCATATTTGCTTGTATTAGGATAGTACTCCTTTGGAACAGAGAACGTTGAAGTATTGAAAGTCTAGGTCGTGTTATATGAATAGTTTTCGTTATGTCGAGAAAGGGGTATCGGTATACCTTGATATTGAAAACAAGAAAACATCGACAACTAGCCAAATACTGAAAACTATCGAAAAATCGACATTATGCAATTCCTGAAAACAATTAAAAACAAACTTTGAAAATATCATAATAAAACTTCTACTTACATGCACCCGGTAACACTGCTATTCATTTCTATGGGGCATGGTGGAAAGACTACAAGGTGGATGTAATGCAGTAGAGACCTGCACGGGCCGGGCTTGGGCGGGCTGACTCTGCTATTTCTTTGGACCGGGCCGGGCTTGGGCTAGCCGACACTGATTTCTCTTCAGGTCGGGCCGGGCTGGGGCCGATCAATTGCAATTCTTTAATAATTGGAATAAAGCCAAACGTTGAAGAAGCGTGTCCGTGAAAAATGTTACAAAGAATGCAATAGCTATTTACAGTTTGTGTTGCTTAGCGGCTCCACTTTCACTATAGAGGATTGCAGGCATTATGCGGTAAATTGAGCTCTGACCTTGACCTTTACTGAACTCAAAATATAAAAAGAAGAGGTGGGAATGTTTTGCCTGTCGCTAAATAATATTGCCATCTTCACTTATGCTAAAAATCAATTAAGTTAGATTTTTGTTACAGGGAATGGAGTTTCTGTTCTCTCGATGACAGGCAAAGTTCTAGGAGGCAATGGTACCATTCGGGAGGCAAGCGTCAGGTTGTGAACCAGACTTTAGAAAATGTTTCTGAGGGTTAGATCAAATTTAGTACTAAATTTTGAGAAAGATTGGGGCTCGAGCTAATTTTTTAAAAAACTATCGGGCCGGGGTCGGGCCAAAAACTTTTAAAATTTATCGGGCCCGGGCTCGGACCGAAAATCTCCAAAACTTTTCGGGCCCGGTCTGGGCCGGGCCTAGGTACGTTCGGGCTGGATTGGGCTCGGGCCGAAAAATTCGACCCGTGCAGGTATCTACAATGCAGTGCTACATTCTTGTCGCTCTGGCGCATGACGTCATTTTGGTCGCAGACGTGGCCAGCGAGAGTCAGATGAACTTTTAACAAGCGCTTGCTCGCTGGTATCTTACACGCAAACTTCTCTTCTATTTATAGTGATCTTTTAAATTTTAGTACAAACAATAATTATATAAACGTAATGTAATCAATGCTTATGCTAAGTGAATTCAAAGGAAGATATTTACAATAGCAAAAGAAACAGCAATATCAGTTCATATTAAACAACTTTGAAGCTTGAACAAGCCAATATTACTCACTACATTTTCTGTTTCCTTTCTTTCTTTCTTTTCTTTTTTAAACATCTGAAGTAATTCACTCGAGTATGTATAGGCCTGAATTATCTATAACACAGTGTGTCGTTAATGCACTTCATTATTATATATTTATGTATGCTCAAGTATATTTTCGTAACACATTGATCGGTTTTGATTTACTATTATTATTATTTTGCTTGAAAGAGAATTCTTTACTGATGACCCCATATAAATTTTCAGAATATCTCAAGGGAGAATTCATGGTTTTCGTAAACAGAAATGCACGTACGTATATTCTCATTATGCTTGGACAGTTTCTTTTTCTTTTTTTTTTTTTTTAAAAAAAAAAAAAGAGGTTGCTCCATGTGTTTCGTCAGAATCTCAGGGGAGGTTAAAAACTTTATTGAGCAGGGACGCACGTTTTTAAGATTTTAAACATCGTTTTTATTTTTGATTTATAAAAAAAAAATCATCTTATTTGAAATCGCTTATTTATAGAATTTGTATCTGAAACTGAGATACAAACCCGTAGTTTGGGTGAAACTGAGATTTGTTTGGTGAAACTGACAGTTCTCTGAATATTAGTGTCAAGATTTACGCCATAACAAACTGTATTATTAAACATTTGTACGAAATAAAACGTTACATATAGTATTGTGTTCTAAAAATATATAGAAATAAATATTTATTTACAAAGCACCTTAAACAAAGAAATTGCAACTTGACTATTTCAAGCAAGAAACAAAGTACTAGGCGTAGGTGAAGACGATGTAGGGGTTACAGCTAGACTAGAAAACATATAAAACATAAAATTACATAATTTTCTTAATTTTCTTGATAAGTTTTCTCTTTTCTGTCCCGTGGACTAAAGAAAACATAAGATAAATTCAAGTGAATGATTATGTGGAATTTGGTGGAATGAGAATGCGGGAGTACCCCGAGAAACTCACGGACACGATGTTGTCCACCACAAACTCACTTGACCGAGAAGCGGACCAGTATCCCTTGCACTAGTGGTGAGCCTTCTGCCACTGAGCCACCGTGCTTCCTTGATTAGTTGAGAATCTACCATATTTTTAAATTTACTGAAGTCATTCTTAATTTTGTAATTCTGGAGGGAACCCCTAAATATGTATCCAAAGTTATGATTAAAATGAACAAAAATTTCAAAATCTGAGTGTAAAAATGTCCCGACAATGTCACCCTGACATGGTAGGTGGATACTTTATTCTCTTGATCTAATACATTGTTATATATCTTTGTAACCGTTAATCGTTATTACGAACCTTTCATTCTTTAGTTAATTTGAAGTGCAACGTCCCGTTTTAGCACCGAGGCTACAGGGAATGCAGACCTCCAGAATGAAATGGAACCTGAACTACTTTAACGCGTTCAATGCTCTCCATTTGCGTAACTCGAGGGAGGTAAGCCTCCTAGATCATCGTGCCTCCCTTCTCGAGTTGCATGCCTGCCTCTGTGGGGAAAATTTTATCTCAATATCTTATGTAGAAGGAAATGATGATAGAAATTATCACCTCTGTCGGTTCCCCTCCCTCATGATTTCGAATCCGGGTCTTGCCCCAAAGTTCGTCTTTTAAATCGCACTATTGGATTTCTGTATGCAGAATCAACACAAGCTACTGTAATTCTATATATTATTATTACATACTATTAATACTAAAAGAAACTACATAATGAAATCGTTTTTTTATAATTTCATTTAACATTGCATTTATTTATTACTTTTATGTAAAACTTACCATATTTTAGGTTTATTTTGTCCTGTCGCCTGCAAGCTAAAATCCATTTCTGGAGACATTCCCCCTCTTTTTGAGGAAAAATAAAGTATTTTATATTAGTTCCCTTAGCTTTTATATAATAATTACTACAGCCGAACACTGCAGTTAGGCATTCTCGATATCATTTAAAAGAACTAAGTAACAAAGAATTTCCACTTGTCACTTAAAGCCGCGCCGTTTCCCGTTGTCTCTTGCAAACCAGATGACGTCACAGCCACGACAGCGCTCCAGACGACATGCGCTAGCAACCACCTTGTAGTCTTTCCACCATGCTATGGGGCTAGTTAAAGTAAGATGTATACAAGAACAATTCTCGAACTATTCAATACCTGGAAACGAACATTCGCAGTGAGATTGAGAACCTTAACACTTCTAATCTTCGTAAAGTTCCTACCAACCTGGTGAAACGTTTGAACCAATATTTGAATCAAAACAGGGGACACTCCCAGCATCCGCTGTAGAGCTGGTAACTCATTTCTGATAGTAGCAGTGTTGTCGGGTGCATGTAAATAAACGTTTTATCATGATAATTTCAAAGTTTGTTTTTCATTGTTTTCAAGAATTGCATAATTTAGACAGATTCTTAACACACCTCTTGATGCACTGAAACTTCAGCTAAGTTGCCAATTCAGAGTGTTAATTTATGAAAACTACGATTTCCATAGTTCCCCCTTACAGAGGTCTCATCCGATTAGTTATCGGTGGAAATGAAAAATTCCTTTTTCTGCTCCATAGTTTCCAAGCTACTCCAACTAAACAAACTGAAAATTAACGACAGAACATCCATACGTATGAGTTATGAATCAATTTACATGTTTTGCAAACAAATTTATATACACCTTCGGTTACATCTGGCAAGACTGTGTGGTTCCTAGTGTACTTCAATCGTTGCTTCCTAGTTTAAAAATATATGCATGAACAATGCTTCATTTTGGTATAGCCATTATTCGTGTATCACTTCAGGTTCAAAAGTTCTACTATCCCAAACTCCGGGTTGCATTGTATATTGGACACCCTGTATATCATGCAGGTATCTAAACTTTGAGCTCCGATAATGGTACCCAAATATGTAAAAGGTCTTTTCAGGAAAGTTCATTTAATTGCAAATTTCCTCAAATTCATGGATACCGTATACATGCGTATGGTATAATTCCAAAGATTGGTTTATTCAAATAGAATGACGTGCAAACCATGATTCTAAGATAATTAGGATACGTGGAGGAACTTTCTAAGCGAAAGGCTACAATTTCATTTAGAAACTATTGATCTTAAATGGATTTATAATAATAATAGTTAATTCAAGGAAAATTACAGTTAATTCATACATTGTTTTTAGGAAGATAATCTGATTTGATTATGGCTTTTCTTTATAATTACTATTTTTTTCTTTTTAATTGGCGTGACATTTAATGTTTCTCACGTACTATTCTAGATTCTGTGTTATTGGCTATTTTTTAAAACAATTTTCAACATTAATATTTATTGAGAAATCCATTCTATTTAACAAGTTAGTATAAAAGAAATAACTAACTTTTAATGTTACATTTATTGTTTTATTAAACATACATGAAATTTTACTTGAAAATTAAACGCTGTTCACTTTAGTGAGTTTCCTTGTCATGAACAAATAATAATTGTAAAGAATTTGTGAATATTTTTGCTCTATTGTTTGTAATGTTCAACATTTTTAACTTTTTTTTCTTGCTTGAGCAAGAAGGATTTTTGTGCTATTTTCGTTCTTCTTCTGTTTTTCTTACTCTTTCTACTTTTAATGGCAGCTATTTTTAGAAATATCTCGGTTTTTTTAAAACATTTCTTTAGTTCTATATTGTGATATTATTTGCCGTGTATTACGTCACTGTCAATTGTGTTTTAATTTGTCAAGAACATTTTATTTCTGCTAATTCAATATTTTATGTGTGTGAAAATGCCAATACTTTCTGCTAATTCAATTGTTTTCTGCGGTAGAAGTTAATGATGTTTTAAATGCTTGGAAAATGAAACGAGGGTTGCGTGTGTTAATCTTTCTGTTGGTTTTATCCGTTCCATTTCCCAGTGTATTGGCATGTAAGATTCGTCCTTTATATATTCAAATTGCTTCTCTACAATTAATTTTAGAGCACCTCATATTTTAATAGAAATTAACATTGTGGATTAACTATATAGTACATTTAGTGCTTTTGTTCAAAAAATCTTTACAATTACTTTTATTGTACATTTTAAAAAAAAATATTTTAAATTTGAAAAACTCAAGAGCACAAGTCACGCATTTCATGATTTGTTACTTCTGCACCTGTTCCGTTTTAGTTATAAACGACCATAAATACCTAGTCTTACCATAATATTGTCTCAAGCACTGTTTCCTGGTACCTTTTGACTGATGTTTTGACCCTCTTTACGAGTTCCGTTGTGCCCTCATAGCTCACATCCCACCACATCCTGACTGAGGCAGGATGCTGACCTGTCTGGATCCTTGGAGCCTTTTCACCAGCTTCTCCAGAGAATGTGGCATATATCTTGTAATTTTGGGCATTGAAAATCTCTTCAACACTGAAAATCTTTTCATCAGTAAGAAGGATTCAACGGTGCCCACTTGCTGCATAACGCTTAAGTAAGCGCTTTGCTTTTAGGATTCACTGGCGCTTTATTCATTTGACAGGATATGTCCTCTTCGTTGTTTCTAAGCATGGAGTCCCAGGTGCCTACTTAACGTGCGAAACATAGACATTTTCGATACCTTGAGCTCACGAACCATAACTGACTGTTTGCTAACGGGATTTCGTCGGACACGCGCCGCCAATGTTTTCTTAAAGGAGCAGTTCGACTTAGAAATGCATTTTTTACAATTTATTTCCATTTGTAGAGTTGAAAATTCAAAAAGGAATGGTGTTTGTTTGATCGCGATACGTTCAGTCGTTAGCGAGTAACAGAGGAAGAAAGATTTTGTGATGACGTCATAGGTGGGCAAAGAGCGAGAGCAGGCTTACATACTACACAGTGCCAAGCATTTCGTTTGTGAGAGGTGCGGTGGCACGTTCTAAGTGTGATTTCCTTTTCCAGAACTGATTGCAAAGACTTACAAATATAATCTTCATGTAGAAAATGATATTTGATGGTGGGCTGTACAAATGTTTTTATAATATTATAAAACGTATCTTATGAAGCATGAGTTCAGAGTTTCAAAAAAAAAAAAAAATCGAAACCAATATGTAAATAGATGGCGGACGAGATTGCTGCAACACCTAAGTACCTTTTCTTTAATCATGCTTCCGATTCCCAAACATAAGTATGTTCATTTTCACATTTTGTTGCAATTTTTAACGCTGACCCTATAATTTTGTGCTTCAAGGTATGTACACGAGCCCAACACATGAGGCAAAAATGAAATAACATCTGAAAAGTTTGCCAGAATACGAAAAACACTTCACCGGTTAAATTTCTTTTATTCGCATAGCTGTCCCCGGAACAACTCTCATCATCCGTTTCATCATCATTGTCACATGATACAGAGAAATTAAACGATGGATCAATGTCTTGAGGAACAGTCATCGTCACTGATTCCTTCTACAAGCCGGTATATTTCACTCCATAATTCACATTGCATAGCTTATTTCTAAAGCAGTATCTACAGAATCCTGAGTGATATCATCTCTATTACCCTCTAATGCCTCGTCTTGACTACAACCATCAATTGCGTCTTGTACGATATTTGTACGTAGGTAACTGGACATAGATCGGTGCTTGTTCAATGGCTCGGATTTTAAACCTTTCAATAATATACTTGAAACAGTAGTCTTTCTCAGTTTGCGTGTAAATAATTCTACTGGCATTAGCCAGAAGTGGATCTAGACGGTAAAACTCAGGAAGAGGGGGAGTCAGAACCCAGACTATGATAGGTATATCATGTTTACTAAAAACTTTCAAAAATATCTAAATACTAGCTTAAATCAATTTTGTCACTCAAAAACTGGGGTGCCTAGGTCCCCGTTCCCAGCCTAGATCCGCCACTGGCATTAAGTTTTCTTTCAGTAAACTTGACTTCTCGAAGGCAGGCTCTTCAAGATGTTTGGAACACGAGTGATTTTATTTGGTACATTTTTTTCCATTGATTTTCTTGGGCCATAATTTATATCGATCTAGTGATTTCTCACGACTTAGAAACGTAAGAAAAGATACTTTACGTCCTCAGTTTCAATTGCACAAGAATTACAATCGAAAAGACAGCAGGTGTTAAGCATTTCTACTTCACTTCACACACACAGCACGCGCTGTACTAACACGTGTTTTCTACTTCACACTAGTGTTTCTTTCAGAAAAAAAATCCGGGGGGGGGGCACTTAGTATTCGGAGAGGCACATTATTTTTACACAGTACTATTATATTTATTACAATATAGACGTATTATTTTGGTCTCCTCCGGGGGAATCTCTCAGAGCTCCGGGAGACAGTGCCACCCTAAAAACATGTCTGGAAGAAACACTGTTTCGCACAACAAACGTAATTACTGCTCTCTCTCTCTCTATTCTTTTTTATACTAATGCTATAGGAAAACCAACTAACAAAAACTTCCCTCAAGAATTCAACACAGCAAGACTGCTAACAAATCCAAAACACAATCTATTAAATCCAATGCACTATTAAAGGTTTATCAGCTGCGTACAAGGGAGTGGTTGCTGACTCACATTGAGTTTCTCACGTATCCCACCCATGACGTCACAATTTACGATTCATCAAAAACAAATGCCTGTAGAAGCTGAACGAGACGGCCAATCAAGATATAAAAAAATACGGGTCTCTTATTTTTTGTTTCTCTTTCTATTGCACCAAACTTGTTTTTAACTCGAACTGCTCCTTTAAGTTCCGATGTTCGTACTGTGTGTGGTCTTCTTTCGTTTAGTCGTAGGATCGAGCCGAAGGCACGTGAGACCCCATCTGCTTTATTATTTTCGCTCTCTACATAGGTAATACGTACAATAATTATTCAACAAGTACACAAGATGAGCAATTGGCAAAAGGTAAAAGACACGACAAACTTTGCGTTGAAAGCAGTAAATAACTGCCATATTATCACTGTATATATGAACCTTATTTCGAAAATACAACAATGCTGCAAATGCAGCTGCAAGAAATTCAGTGACAAAAATTGGAAGTGGACTAATATTGGTCCATTAGAAAACAATTTCACCAATATCTACAATCGCAATCGATGTGGGAGTTTCGTCGACATGACAAGAGAAAGGAAAGTCGTGAACCTGCCAGATCGGTTGCGCTCGAGATTGAACAGCAAGTAACACAGCACAAATAAAATGAAGATATTTACGATGAATCACAGAGAATGCAATCGGATAGGTGAGATTAGTGACCGGAGCACACCACGTTATATATCCCGTTAAAACCTACCTTGCTCGTCTTGAGCGATAAAGTAGCGAGAGTGGACATGAGCGGACTATATTGAGGTAACGCTCATCAATGGTAAATGAGTTATTGTCCAAATCAACCCAAATACAACAACCTCTTGGCGGGATAAAGCACATATTGCTGAATATTAATAGCCCATGTAGTATCAGTTCCAGTATCAAGAAAGCTCTGGATAGTGCAGTAAATGATTTTTTTTAACTAATTTGCAGCTTCTGAGGGGTTTTGAAAATCTTCCCTGGTGATTTGCCTATCCTGTGCAACGCTATTACGGCCACACGATTTTCATACTTGTTCCATTGCCTCTCGAACAGTAGCTTAACGCAAAAATGTCGGGCCCACCCGCAGGATTATTTTTGGGTCCCCCTTCCCTTGCCAATTAACTTCCCACTATATTGTTCCCTGTAGAAGACAATGGTTAATACATCTACGGAATATAATAAAATCACAGTTAAAATTAATACTCACCGAAAAAGGCAAAAATTATTTTCCCTTGACCTTCGAGTACTAACTAGTAAGATGATTTTTTAAACTGATGCTAGAATGGATGAATTTTCACGCAGAGCAGATTTTTCTTTTCTAAAGTAAGTAATGTTGTTCAGGGAAATGGATATTCCGTATTCAGCTCACTTTTTGTAGCCTAAAGTTCTTGGTATTTGCTTCGCGGTGGGCCCCCAAACTCTTCGCCCCACAGCCCCGCACTGCAAACCCTGCGGGCTCCACAGTTACGCCATTGCTCTTGAACATTTACAAGTGACACCTTTACACTTCTTCAGCTTATCCAGCAATGACTCATACTTAACGATTCCGCGTTTGACGTCACTCGCTTGTACGGGTGAAAGTACAGTCACCCTCAAAGCTGGAACAGTATTTATGGTAAAACTACGTATAACCACATGTAACTGAATAACGCTGATTCCTTGCTGGATTACTAATGCGTGAACATTTACACAAAATTATTTATCAATAGAAGGATAATTTTGCCGAAAATTCAAATGAAACAAAGACACAAGAATGAGAGACAATATCAAAATAGAAACTACTAATATAATACTATAATACTATAACTGTATACACTTAGTAAATTAGAATTAATAGAAATATTGTAAGGATACACAATGATATAGACTTCTTTGTGATTCCAGTTCAACTGTGTTCTCCTTCTGTTTTTAATTTAGTAAAATGAGTGAATCTCTTGATGGTGCAACAAAAATTAGGGATGTCTGAATGCCCTAATTCTAAACTCATTGATTATTATAATCATTGGTTACTCAGGAAATTAAAAAAAAAAGAAAACTAAAGATTATTTTACAAAAAAAAGAAAAAGAAAGAAAAGAAACGCATCCAGTTTGCTGTTGCTTCTGCTCTACATTGCCCGACTCGTCAGAAAACAATTTTTAATTTTCTCACCCTCCAAGCCCGTATCCACGGGGGCAACGGAGAGTCTGTCTCCTAAATCTTTACTGCTCCCCCTAAAATTTTCACGGTAGGTTTGCAAATGAACTGTAATATGGTGATGAATTATAATATGGTTGGATCGGGCGCTCCCTAACTTCAACCGCCCCCTCAACATTTTTGGGCTGGCTATGGGAATGTCTCCATCTGTTAGCGTGGATGTGAACTTTCAGTAGCCAATCAGGCCTTTGAATAGCGGAAGGATATAAATGGCAGTATATATAAAAGAATAGAAATAAGAGAATATGAAGATAATCCCAAATGATTCCCAGACAACTCTATTAGAAAGGCACCAACTCACTGGTTACAATTTTATTCTTATTTATTTTATTTATTATTTTTTAGTTTTCTTTATTTTTCTCTCTTTATTTATTTATTTATTTATTGTCTAACGGTGAGTAACATCAGTGGTGCCCACCCCCTCATGTCCATGACGCACCCCCCCTCAATTGTCTATCCGTAGGTGTTCTTCCATGAAAAAGAAATCTTTTCGATTAATTTTACCCCCCCTCAAACATATTTATATGGATTTTTAACCCCCCAAATATTTCAATGACGCAATTTGCGTCATAGCCCCCCTTGTGGGCACCCCTGGTAACATATTCCTTTACGCACATAATATTTGCAAAAGCAAACATGAAAGGTAGACCTACTTTCTGAGACAGGAATTGAAATCAGTTTCTGGCGCAGTATCATTCTTCATGCTAATTACAGAAGCTGAATTACGCGACTGTTTCTAAGAAACAGTTAAAATCTTAAAACTATTATTGGCTGGCATCATTGTGTAATACATTGTCACATATTGATTTTTTAACTCTGAAAAGTTTTTTTTTTTAAGAAACAAACTAAAGTATCTGTAAATCTGATATATATTTTAAATATTTTTTCTTTTTTTTCTTTTCTGTTGTTGTTTCCTATATACCGTACTTTATTACGTTGTTCCAACGTAAAATAAACATAGCTCTGTATCGGAAACATTTATAAATAAATAAATAAAATCGTTGTTAACTGTACTGGCGACTATGTCAGAAGCAGGGAAGTGTTTCTCGACGGTGAACATAATTAGAACTTTTCTAAAGGATAACCATGAAGTTTGAAATATAAACATTATCTCATGACAATATTTTTGGTGGTGCAAGAGATTGGTGGTTCAATCCCACGCCATATAAGTTTATATTGCACAATATTGTGTTTGTGAGTTTTCTCGGAGTTCTAAAGATTTAATTCAACACTAATATCGCTCGTTTTCTTATTATTTTTAAATATCACCCCATACGTGACATTCGAGTGGTGTAAGGGGTGACTTATCCCAGTATTTTTTCGCAGACTGTAAGTCACATTTGTGTGTCCACCTGTTTTAAAATATACGGAAGCTTGCTCCAGTATGGGACACCTAAGCATTTTTCTATTTGCTTAAAAAGCCATTCAACAAATCGATACAAGAAAACTCACTAACAATAATCACATCATTAATAATGATATAGTATAACAAGTATCAGGATGTGCCATATGCTTATTATGTATATGTGGCTATGCACATGTAATGTTGCACCTGTTTGGAATATTACATAATATACGTGTTATATATGGTCAACTTATATATTGTCAAGTATGTTTACTTTTGCACAATAAATGTAAATCAAGTATAACAAGAACATTTTATTATAAGATTTGAACATTAAATTTTTCGATTTTCTAAAATGCTTAAAATGGGGTTGGTGAAAACTGTTCCCTGTACCGGACAGATTACTATAAATAACAAACCGAGGAATGATTGTGAATATGCAAGCAAATGTTATGATGTAGTTGTCAAATACAATTTATTTGATATGTTAATAATATTACATTATCCAGTTCTTAAAATGTTAGCTGACAAGATGTGCTATATTAGTACTTTCAGTCTAAAAGTATGAAAAATGAGAAGATTTTTAAAAAAGCAACATAAAATAGTGCTTCACCGCAATAATGCTTCTCTCCCTCCTAAATTTTACACAAAAGTGACTATTGTTATAACCGTTTGTACAAGCAACATATTTTTAACTTCTGCAATAATAACAAAAATAAGACTACAATAACAATAATGTGTAGGAAATTAAAGCCAAAAAGATATTTCAAATTAAGTGCTTCATCTCAGTAAGCTCACTGCTTACAATTTTCACAAATGAGGTAATCAATATTTTCACTGTCGACACACGTAACATGTGACCACACTCGACAACTGCAGCTCTGTACCCAATCCTCACCAAAACATTCTCCACAAATAAGACACCCCGTGAGAGTATTTTCCTCTGTTTTCTCCAGCAGCTCTCCGAACACTACAATTCCCACTAACACACTATCCACAGCTTTCTTCATACATTCTTCACCTCATTTCCCTTTCTTGTACGTAGCCATCTTTATACAAAGTAACTAGAAATAAATTCCACTCTAAATTTCTTCTCAACTAAGACTAATTAGGTATTTTTTTCTGTCCGGTACTGGGACCACACGATCTATTAGATAAAAAATATTAACAACTAAAGACTATGGAAATTTTAGTTTATGCTTCCACACTGTACGCTTCTTTAATTATTAAGGATTATTGTGAGAGTAAGATAAATTTACTTCATTTACCTTAGGAAGGTGAAAATCTTTTGTAAAATTTATATACGTAATGCAAGACAGCAGTGAGGATCAATTTTCAGTGATTTACTTCAGATTGGCGAGCACGACAGACAAGTGGCGCCAAACACTTACCCTGTTCATAAATGCTACAGATGCATGTAGAACAGATACTGCTCTCTAACGCCGGAATGCTAAAACTATTACTTTCCAGTATTGAGAACAGTCCGGTAATGGGGCAAGCTCCGCTATGAGTTGACACACAGAGTTCCAAAGACTAGAATATACAGACCGCAAACTCAGCGAAAAACTGGAAACTTGGCGACAGTAGCGCCTCTAACATACAACGACGGAACTAACCAGTCGATCTGAAGTCACGTGGAAATTTCGAAAGTAACCATAGAGTAGATTATTTTTCTTATTATTTTATTTTTCCATTTTGTTATACAATCGTAATATTGGATAATAGTATTTCGATTATTTTAAGGTTAAACGGTTTAATTTCACTGTTATATCTGATAACTGGAGAGAATAATCGAGTGTATGTCACATTAAATATACGTTATACAGGATGAAATCAGTTATTTCCTCCATTTAGTATGTAAATCTATCAGTGGTGTTTTGTTTTGTAATCTCTCCTTTCAAAGTGAACTCTTTTAAACGGAAGAAAAGTCTATTAATGTAAAAAGGCTGGAAAGGAACATTAAGTCCAGAGACAGTACAAGAAAAAGTGAACATTAGCTTATCTGATCTTTCTGCACTACATCTAACACTGAGATGCGAAGCAGACGAAAACAATCCGCCGGTTACTATGACAACCCATGGCGTCACGTTCCAAGACCGATGACAGCGCCATCCACACACTACGATACTGATCCCGCCCACCGGGAGCGTTGATTGGATCTTTAGCTGTGCAGATGATCCAAACTTATTTCAATAGCGCATATAGGAGGTTGATCGTCTGTATGTATTCTAGTCTGTGCCGAGTTCCGTCTTCCTAGCACAAGGGACTCGTGAGATACTTTATTTCTAGCATAAATTTTTAACTCCTCTCCCCAGTTGGGATACACATTAAAGAATTTTAAGTAGTCTCTTACAGGCTTTCGTTTCTTCTATACAGTTACTTACAACTATGCACAGTGAATGCTGTTGATTTATAAACCGGACAAACATCCAAAAAAGGAACATTCATTTATTTTTATACATCAAGATTTACTAGTTTTCTCATTCTACATTATCATTCAAATTTAAAAGGCAATAAACAACTTAACATACCAATCATGATACACAGAGTTGTATACTCGGGGTTGCCTTATATTTCCTGTAAAGTATGGTAATCAACTTTATATCTCCCAGTATACCTATAATGAGACAATGAAGTCATGGTATGAGTACATGAAACCACGTTATGTGTTGTGCAAAAGACTATTATCTTGTGCTAATATTATTTTAAAAATACCATATCTTTCAGCTCCTTTACCAGAGGAAAGTAAAGGTGGTGGATTTTTGACAAATTTATTAGGGTAAGTTGTGTTACTTAATACTTTTATCTTCATCGACACCATTTTGATGAAATGATTAAATACTTGTGTGTGTTCGCCATAACACTTACTGACTCGTCCTTTGATGCGAGCAGTCCCGGGTTAGATCCCCTGTGGGGCCACTCAGTCGAAAAAGTGTAAAAAGCTTTTTCAGGCCAGTCATCCTGAATGAGGTTTTCCTGGGTTTTCCTCATTCACACCAGGCAAATACCGGGGATGGTACTTAACATACAGGTCCCAGGCCGATTCCTTCCTTCCTTTCTCAATCGTTTCTTGCACCACACTTTCAATATAATTTACGCTGTAGTTATAGTCTACCTCTAGCATTAACATTTGGCAAGACAGATAAGCAGATAAGAATACCGCTCCAGCATGAACAACAGTATGGGTATTCAAATTTAGAACTCTTTCACCTTAAAGTTCCACATCGCTTAGGCATATGCCCTTTAGGCTAAGTTATAGTCTACCTCTAGCATCAACATTTGGCAAGACAGATAAGCAGATAAGAATACCGCTCCAGCATGAACAACAGTATGGGTATTCAAATTTAGAACTCTTTCACCTTAAAGTTCCACATCGCTTAGGCATATGCCCTTTAGGCTAAGTTATAGTCTACCTCTAGCATCAACATTTGGCAAGACAGATAAGCAGATAAGAATACCGCTCCAGCATGAACAACAGTATGGGTATTCAAATTTAGAACTCTTTCACCTTAAAGTTCCACATCGCTTAGGCATATGCCCTTTAGGCTAAGTTATAGTCTACCTCTAGCATCAACATTTGGCAAGACAGATAAGCAGATAAGAATACCGCTCCAGCATGAACAACAGTATGGGTATTCAAATTTAGAACTCTTTCACCTTAAAGTTCCACATCGCTTAGGCATATGCCTTTTAGGCTAAGTTAGACGATGAGTAAAGCAAGTGAATGATGATGGAAGAATTGGTGGAATGAGAAAACAGAAGGAAACGGAAGTAATTCCCCCTAGAAAACCCACGGACACGATGTTGTCCACCTGAAACTTACTTCGCCAGGGATCGCACTCACCAGAGGTAACAGTTCTACCACTAAGCCACCATGGCCCCAAAATATTCACGTTCAGAGAACAATTAAGTGACCAATCACATTGTAATGGTGCGGTGGTAAAATACTTCTCTCTGACAACCGTCAGAGGTTAATACTGCGTAAGTGAGGAGTATTTTGTGCAGTTGATGAAGTATACGTGGTAATATTATCTTAGTTTCAAACATAAACTAAATCCGCAGTTGAGGCTAAGGCGGAATGGTTTTACTACTATACGGATACTCCATAAAAAAGCGAAATGTTTTCGTGTGAAACACAAGTGACAAATGTTGTGTGCATATCTGTTCGCCAAACAGGTTCAAGTACTTATAATAGTACGAATCCAGTGTTTCTATAACGGTCGATGTACTATCTGTCAAACAAATTGATGCATGTTTTCCGCGGGATAATATCTTGCTGCTTGCTGCTCTGAAAATAAAATACTACATATCATTTCGCCAGTAGCTTCCTATTTGATGATCAGTTAAAATAGTATTCCTGGATATCGTAGTGAAAAAACTTTATTTGTTTCTTCATGTATTGTACGAAAAAAATAAAGAGTAGACGCAATAAAAACGAAAAAAGGAAAAAATAGAATGCGATAACTGCTTGGACTCTTTCCACAAATCACTCAATTTATCGCTTTCCTTCTAAACAGGTATTGATGACGTAATAGGTAACAACATAAAATCAAGTTCTTGGAGCACTGAGATTGATTCCCGCTGAAGACATGCTTTATTTTCTTTAAAATAATGGAAGTTCTTTTTAATTATCCAGTTACACGAAAAAAGGAAATTATGTAGAAACACAACATTTCATATTGCTATTCACGTTGTAGCGAAGAAATATTATCATTTCTTGCAGTTCAAATCGTGGACAGTAAGTTAGTGAATTTCCTTTTATTTTCGGTCTTTTTATAAACAATGTCCAGTGTGTTGTCGGCGGCCAAGCTCTACACTGTAGATCTTAAAGTCGCAAGTTTCTGACAAACTCAGTGTATTTAATATTATTACTAGAACGACAAAATAAGAATGAAAAAAGCTACATAGTCGAAGCTATTGATAATAATAGAAGAGATATACTTTATATCACATGTTTCTTAGGGTTACACATGAATGTAAAAATAGGCTATTATTACATTTATGGATTGACAGATAGGACTAGTAAAACAAGAAATGGAGCATAAATATTTGTTAGCTGGTAGCAGTAATGAATTTTGTTTCGCCTTTCTTCTAGATAAGTTGAGTTGATTTTGAGTTTAATGTCCCTTTCAGCAGCGACGCTATATGAGACGGGACATACTGATTACCGTTGAATTCGAACCACATGAGGTCCCGCCGGGAATCGAACCGGGTCTTCTTCTAGATATGAAGCTGAGGTGACACCTTGAATAAAATCGTTTTTGTAACTAGAGTTGTAAGTTCGATCACTATTTGTAATTTGTGTCGTTCCTTTAATGCTTTATGAATTTTGCATGTAGAGTTAAAGCTAATAATAACATATTGGCGAAATTACGAGTAAAATTTGAAGACCGAGTCAGTTCTGTAAATTCGGACACGGTTCGAATTATCAAATCCAGAGTAATGTGTGTATGTCCCTTAAACAAATAAATAAGTTTCTCTGCTCTGGCTATCGTCCCTCGTAGAGTATTCCATATGAAAATAGTCTGAAGATCTTGTGTTCCAAGGATCGATTTCCGCGCTCGCCGAATCGTTTTTATTTCTTTAGCACAAGTAGAAAAGGCCAAAAAAGAAAACAAATCGAGACACATAAAGTCTTGAGCTAACAAGGAAAAAGCAGACTTTAGTAAATGGACTTCGGGACCATCTTTCACGAGGTAGTAGTGCACATTTAAAGTGTTAATATTACATACTAAGAGAGGCAGTAGCCAAAGAATAGCGGGGGAAAAGCGTCTTAAAGTTTCCGACTCGCCACAGGTATGATACAACTAGTAAGTTACCAAGTGATGGTGTGGCAGAGTAAGGAGTATCTACGTCTTACGTGCAAATTGCTCTGGGTTCGATTCCTGCTGGGGGCATTTTTGTTCTTTATTTGCTTTAACCAATAAAGTAACCATTTTTAACTACAAATAAAATATTAAGTCACTATATATTTATAATGAATAAAATAATAAAAATGTTCAAATCAGTTGTAAACCCTTTCAATGTTCCTTGTTAACTAGAAACAGACTAACCTACACCGTGCATATATTAATATCATGAGTTATATTATTGTTACTACAGTCATTGTGTAAAAAATATTATTGACGCTTCGTGTCTATATCTATATACACTGTGCGAATTACAAAAGGGATGAGGGGGGAAATTTCCTTTGGTTATAGTATTCATCCAGTATTGCCAAAGGGAATTTCCCCCTCATAAGACAACGACTCAACTGCTGGAATCAAACATGCACGTCCCTCAAAGAAAACTATTCTAACACAAGGCAAGGCGTCTAGAATGGCCTCAGTTGCATGCGAATACTCCCCAAACATATAGGAATCTATTCATCAGGTCCGACGAGAGGGTATTCCGTTCACGGAAGAGTAATACTATACCGATCACGTGGAACACGATATCACTTGGAGCACGTAGTTCGAACTTTGCACTCTGACCGAGTCTCAGCTTAATTTTCGGGTTATATCATAGTTGCAGGTCCTGATGAGCTAGTGCCTGTTCCTAGGAGGATGACTAGTGCCAACTATATTCAATTATTAGAGAACACTCTACTGCCATCCCTTCATACACATTTTCCAGACAGAAGGAATTCATTTTTATGCACGGCAATAGTGCTGTTCATGCCTCAATATAGACGACAGAATGGTTGGATGATCATCCTGAACTGATCTTTGTAGACTGGCCTCCCAAATCTCCTGATCTTAACACCACAGAACACCTTTGGGGTTCTATGGTTCAAGATTGGGAAATATGTCGACAAGACTGGGACCAGAAACTTCTTCAGGGTCACATGATGAAATTGAGTGATCATTTACGAGAGCACCTGGCAATGTGTTCCAATCTGGTAGTCAATATGAGGAAACATCTGACTGATGTCATTACCTCAAACATTGATTATACCAAGTTTTAATGTCTCCACCAAACATGTCGTTACTTCTATACTTCTTTTCGTTTTCGGGATAGTCATAGGGGCACAGTGGATCAGTCATAGAGCGCTCACCACTGGTTCCAAGGGTTCCGTCATATGAGTTTGTGGTACACAACACCGTGCTCGTGGGTTTTCTCAGGGTTCTCCCGTTTCTTCCCACGTTATATATTCCACCAATTCTGTCATAAATTATTTACATAATCCTTCATCGCCTCTGTACCTTACCCAGCACAACTTTGAAGAACTAAAGTTTGCTACTGTAGTCATATGCGACAATTTTAATTCGTTCATTTTTTTCTTTATGTTGTTTCTTTTAAAGCTCTCAGGCAAATTAAATTCTGGGTTATGCTTATTATAATAAATTCCACTAGAAATTCTGGTAAGAGGGAAGAAATATCTTTCGTTGATTTTTTAAATATAGAAAACAATTTTTTACTTATTTGCCATTCATGTGTTGTTTTGATATTTTAATAGTTAAGTAACTATTGCCTCAATATATCAAAGAGGGAAGTTTTAACTTATTTCATTATTTTCTGTTGATGTTTCTAAACGAGATAGAAAAGTTGTCTCTCACGCTCAAACAAATTCAAAGATTTTACTTTTATTTAATGTATTTTTATATTTTATATCTATTTTTAATAAGATTGAGCGCAATCCTCTTGTTTTCGAACAGAACAAACCTATTATAGTTTCTTCTTTTATTTACACTCCATTCCTAGACACAGACAGCACATCTTTCTTCCATTTTTATTGTTTCTTTAAACAAGTCACGTAATTGCCCATACCTTTGGTTAGGTCCTACTTGCTAGCTCTGGACTTCATGTGTCTCTTTTTTGCCTTTTCTACTTCTCCTAAATAAATAAAAATTGTTCGGCGTGCTCAGGAATCGATGCATTGACCACAAGATCTTCAGACTAACGTGCTATCAAATACCATACGAGGGACGATAATCAGATCAGAGAACCTTATTTATTTGTTCAAGAGACATACGCACATTACTCTGGCTTCGTTAGTTCGATCCGTGTCCGAATTTACACAACTGACTCGGTCCTCAAATTTTATTCGTAATTTCGCCAATAACTTATTATTAGCTTTAAAGCTACATGCAAGATTCATAAAGCACTAGAGGATGATACAAATTACAAATAGTAATCGAACTTACAACTCTAGTTACAAAAACGATTTTATTCAAGGTGTCACCTCACCTTCCTATCTAGAAGACAAGAGTTCGATTCCCGGCGGGAGCTTATGCGGTTCGGATTCAACGGTAATCAGTGTGTCCCGTCTCATATAGCATCGCTGCTGAAAGGGACGTTAAACTCAAAATCAACTCAACCTATCTAGAAGAAAGGCGAAACAAAATTCATTACTGCTACCAGCTAACAAATATTTATGCTCCATTCCTTGTTTTCGTAAAATAATAGTTCTATCTGTCAATCCATAAATGTAATAATAGCCTATTTTTACGTTCATGTGTAAACCTAAGAAGCGTGTGACATAAAGTATGTCTCTTCTATTATTACAATAGCTTCGACTATGTGGCTTTTTCCATTCTTATTTTGTCGTTCTAGTAATAATAAATACACTGAGTTTGTCAGAAACTTGCGACTTTAAGATCTACAGTGTAGAGCTTGGCCGACGACAACACAATGGAAATTGCTTATGAAAAGACCGAAACACGTTATTCACTAACTTACTGCCCACGGTTTGAACTGCAAGAAATGATAATATTTCTTCGCTACAACGTGAATACCAATGTGAAATGTTGTGTTTCTACACAAATTCCTTTGTTCATGTGACTGGATAACTAAAAAGAACTTCCATTGTTGTAAAGAAAATAAAACATATGTCTTCAGCGGGAATCGATCTCAGAACTCCATAAACTTGATTCTACGTTGTTACCTATTACGTCATCAATACCTGCTTAGAAGGAAAGCGATAAATTGAGTGATTTGTGGAAAGATTCCAAGCAGTTATCGCATTCTATTTTTTCCTTGTTTCGTTTTTAATGCGTTCTCTCTTTGTGTTTTTCGTATAATGCATGAGAACAAATATATTTTTTTTCGCTACGATGTGCAGGAATACTGTTTTAACTGATCAGTAAATAGGAAGCTACCGGCGAAATGATATGGTATAATATGTAGTATTTTAGTTTCATAGCAACAAGAGGGAAAATACTGCCACGCGGAAAACATGCATAAATTTGTTTGAGAGATAGTACTTAATTGTATCGTATATATTCAGCGATATACGACAGCATCTTTGATTTCATCATCAGTGAGAAACTGTTTTCCGGAAAGAAAAAGCATTGAACTGCATCATACAGTATACTCCACTTACATAATTGCACAGAGTTTGAACCAAGCAGTGAAAAGGTACAGATACAAGCACAAATATTATTGAGTTATAAGCTTTGAACGTGAGACACAAAATTTGGAATTCTGCCAGCTGTGAAAAAAGTGAAATGAAATCTTTAAGTTTTATGTCCCATGGTTTTGCCGGTTAGGCTAAAGTAGACGGTGATGATGAGAGATCAGTGAAATGGTGTAATGAAGAAAGTGGGAAGAAACGGGAAAACCCGGAGGAAACCCACGAACATAGTGTTTGTCCACCACAAAGTCCACACGGCGCGAGCTGAGATCGAACCAGTTACCCCAAGCACCGGAGGTGAACACATTACCACTGAGCCACCGCGCCCCTCTGCCACCTGTGGAAGGCGGTAGTTAAACTTACATTGAAGTCGCACGATCCGGTTGTGACGTAATGTGACGTGCTAATTGTTCCACTTTGCATGCACAACTTTATTGATAAAAAAAAGTGATTTACGTACGTTACGAAACATAGCTGAGCGAGCGTCAGCGTGCAAAGGGTGTTAGAAGTTCCGCAGGGCTCGTTTCATTTCCCCCATGATAATACCACTTCACGCTCGGATGATGCAACTTTGACGTAAATCTAACCTCACCTGCTGTAAAATGCATCACCTGATATTGTGTCTATTTTCCACTTGTTGTGGAAGTTTAAAGACTATATATCCGGAATGTAATTTCCTGCTCTTGATGAAGTCGAGAAAGCTGCCATACATACTTGAATACACTCACGACAATAGAATTTATCCAATTTAGAAAAAACTGATATTACACTATGATCAGTGGTTCAATGTTTATAGCAAATGTTGGTTGATTGATATTTTATTGTTCCTTGCAGCATCGAGGCTATATCAGACATGGATCTACAGATTAACACAGTATCCAAACTGTTTTCTTTTGGGTGATTCTCGTACTTATTTTAAATGTATTGAAAATCAGTGGCGGATCTAACGGGGCCGGGGGGGCCTAGGCCCCCCAGTATTTTGAGTGACGAAAATAGTTTAAGCTAATATGTATATATTTTTAAAGTTTATAGTGAATTCATATTATACCTATCATAGTCTGTTCTGGTATTTACTTTCTAGATCCGTCACTGTTGAAAAAAATACATTTTTTTCTTGATCTTTGTTAAGATACAAAGTGTATTTAGTCAAAATAAACTAATTATTATAATTGTATCATTTTAATGTTTTCTTTTGCAGAAACATCGGCTTTTCAGTTGACCAAATCATGCAAATGGTTAGAGGCCTCCCTATATTTGAAAAACTTGCGAAGGGTTAATATCAAATAGATCATACATGTTTCTAAGTTGTGTATCACGTACTTTTATTAATTTAAAAATAAAAACAAAATAAATTCAGAAACTGTTTCGTTCAATCCCTTCAATATACCATTCAGATATTCCAATTCCCACACTTTACTTCTTACTTTAACAGAAACAATTACTTTCCCGCTGGTACTTTTTTTTAAATAATTCACAAATTTCTCGGTTGCAGTTGCCTCCAGCGATTGTAAAATAACTCTCCTAGACACCTCTTATCACAACTCCTTTAGTTAATGCAATATATGCGCTTCTATTTGTAAAAATTGCAACACCAAAAAGGACTCACATACGGGTAATAAGTATACAGCATTGATTCGTTACATGATTCTGTAGAAACTATTGTAATATCAGAATATTGGTTTGATGATGAGTTATTTACAGCAGAAGTCAGATTGTCCTCATTGAGAACCACAGCAGAATCACAGGCAACGGTTACCAACAGCGTCAGAACATCGACCAGAGACGAAAGATAACAGTAGCAAGTCAATTGCGAGCATCATATATTAATAAAAGCGTACAGCGTCCCGTGGCTGAATGGATAAATCATGGTTCGCTAGCTGAGACGTTCGTGGTTCGAAACTTGTCTCGGAAACTAAAGATTTTTAAAATATTAATCCCCCAGATTTTAAGATCTTTCACTCCCTTAGTAATAATTTAATGGTCTAAAAACAATTCTTCACCTTAATTCGGCAACTATCCAGGCACGTAGCCAAGGGAGGGATCCGGACCCCCCTTCGAGACCAGAAATGAAAAAAAATAAGGAAGGATAAAACGAAATGAAGAAAAGAAGAATCGGCGTTATAAATAAAAACTACAGAAAGCTTTTGGTTACTCTTTCTTATGAGGAGATTAGTATTACTTGTAATACCTTGGGGAGGTCCGTTACCCCCCTCCCCCACATTCAAATAGTAGAATATTTTGTAGTCAGCTGTTATGTGCGTCTTATGTGCGCTTATGTGCGCCGAGTTTCACCTTATGTGCGCACATATTTACACACGAAAATGATGATAGAAAAGCGCACTCCAGGGTAACGCCTGAGTGCAACATTCGAATTCAGACTTCAAATTTCTGTACCAAGTAGTATTCCATATGTGCGCTTATGTGCGCATAAAATTTCCATTTGTGCGCGCACATGGACGAAGAAAATCCGTAGACAAAAATGTACAGAAAATTCATGACTTTCTCTAAATCAAAGAATAACAACTTGAGATTTCTGCAGCAAGTAATACTCCATATGTGCGCCTAAGTGCACATAATATTTTTAGTGTGCGCACAAACAAACGCAAGATGTATCTTATTAAAAATTGTAAATCAGTGAAGTTCAAAGAGCGCACTTAAAGCAATGAAATAAGATAACAACTTCCAACAACATTTGTTCTTTTGTGCGTCATATTTGCCTTTATGTGCGCTCAATATCATTTTCTGTGCGCACATACTAACACATGAAAACGACGATAAAAGTGTACACCATCAGGAAAACGCATAAGTATGATATTGGAATTACGACTTCATGTTTAGTTGTCAAGTAGTATTCCATATGTGCGCTTATGTGCGCATAATATTTCCATTTGTGCGCGCACAGGAACGAAGAAAATCCGTAGACAAAAATGTACAGAAAATTCATGACTTTCTCTAAATCAAAGAATAACAACTTGAGATTTCTGCAGCAAGTAATACTCCATATGTGCGCCTAAGTGCACATAATATTTTTAGTGTGCGCACAAACAAACGCAAGATGTATCGTATTGAAAATTGTAAATCAGTCAAGTTCAAAGAGCGCACTTAAAGCAATGAAATAAGATAACAACTTCCAACAACATTTGTTCTTTTGTGCGTCATATTTGCCTTTATGTGCGCTCAATATCATTTTCTGTGCGCACATACTAACACATGAAAACGACGATAAAAGTGTACACCATCAGGGAAACGCATAAGTATGATATTAGAATTACGACTTCATGTTTAGTTGTCAAGTAGTATTCCATATGTGCGCTTATGTGCGCATAAAATTTCCATTTGAGCGCGCACAGGAACGAAGAAAATCCGTATACCAAAATGTACAGAAAGAAATAAGGAAGCACGTCTTAGTACGTAAGTTCAAACACATCCAATCCACGGAAGTCGCTTCACAAGTAAAAAGTTAGACATCTGTAGGATGTGACCTGAATACACAATACCAAATTCTAATAGGAAGATTTGTCGCAACACCCTCTCGATTCACATGAACTTGACATGATTTAATACACAAGATTCAGAGGTCGTCTGCACCTGGTCAGTTCCTAAAATCTCAAAGTTACGAACAATGCAGGATGCTTGAGGTCCAGTCGTTCCAGTCTGTCTGACGTCTAACAACTTGAATCCAACCCAGCTGAGTCAAGTAGGTTTTATTATTGTGGGTAAAAATAACGCTAAAAGTGGTACTCACAATCTTTTATTGCACCTAACAACTACCACGAATATCCGGTGTCTAGTCTACTCGGGGATCTGGGTTTCAGTATGTTGATCCGGCTTTTGGTTCAAAAGCTTTTAAGGGGTGCCGATAGATGGATAGAACACTCGCAGTAGCTCTAAGATTTTTCAATATGTCGCCAAAAATTAACTTATAATTACTATTATTAACCCTTTCGAGACCAGGCATTTTTTTCGCGTTTTCGTCGACTTTAAGTTAAAGAATGATAACTCAAAGACTATTTACCCGACTGATTTACATTTATAATACAAAGTTCAAGAAACCAAGAAGGTTTATTTTATTTGAAAAATAAAAAGTAACCTTTTCTGGGAGGGGCGATCGGGGCAATTGCTCCTCTGGATCCGCGCCTGGATGAAGCACATTAGTGTATGCAGCTCACCGGTTGCGGAACACTGGGCTTGTGTTGACGACTTCGGAAGCTTCAGAATTGACTAAGCAACATACTGGTATAATTCTAAATAAGTACTAAAGTCATTATCAAAACTCTTTTTAGTAAGAACGTTAATAATTATTCCTGAAATTAGCATATTAATAACATGTGATTTCCTGTCCCCGATCCCCCGCTCGAAAAATGTTTATGATGTAACAGTCAGAGGCGAAGCCAGGATTTCATTTCTGGGAGGGTCCAGGTCCCTTCCAAGAAAATATTTGGCAATGTGTAAACAGAAAACACAGTTTTTTGCTATATTTTAAGGATCCTTGCGAATTCGAGGGGTCCGGGGATCCTGCCCCATTTTGTGGGGGGCAATAAGTAGACTGCATATGCAATTTAATCCTTATTTTAACAACTTTTCAAAGTTTTGAGGATGTCCAGATCCCCCGGACCCTCCCCCTGGCTACGTCATTGGTAACAGTCTTTAGTTCCCCAAAGTTGATTGTCTAAATAAAACATTTCAAATTTCAAGTTAAGTTTATGCTGTACAATTCAGAGTAAAGTTCATCAGACAAAAGAAATAATACATTAGATTATCTTAAGCAAAGTTATTTGGAGGGCTCTACTCCCATATCTTTAAGATTGGGGTGACTCAGTACTCATCATTAACATTGGAGGAATCTCGGGCACCCCCAAGCCCCATGAAGTCGGCGCCTATGCTTTGGCTCAACCATATTTGGCATAGAAACAATCTTCCAAATATCTTAATTAATGTTCACACAGGAGAGGATTAAATACGCGCCAGGTCGGTCTCGTAAGGGTTAAGGCAATAAAAAATATATATATAAATCGCAGAGTCTACTTATCTCATATAAAAAAGCAGCACCTTTGTACGGTAAATTGAAAGTCAAGTGAAATAAGTTGTTACAATTCAAACACAGGAACAACAAAATTTTCGACAGCAATGGGATCTTTATCTTGGAATAACTTATGTTTTTAGACTTATTGTGTAGCAGAGCAGACAACTACAAGACCAGCACTAGCCAATATATATAACTTTCTGAAGAGCGAACTTACGAGTTGCATAAACATACTGCAGAAAGGCGCCAATAACACTGCTCAACAAATTTTCACTTTTTATTTTTTACAGAAACGAAAGTAGCCAATCTTTATAGATTTCGAGGCGCTGAACACGAATATCACACTTAAAATTAGCTGGTAGATCAGGGTTGCCAGTAAATGTGGAATTTACCTTTAAATAATTCATGTTTTTCACATTTATTTTGTTAGGTTTTACTCAGGAACGTATAATTACGTCCCTATTTATCGTTGCGGAATGTGTTATACCTTTTTCTATTCATCGATGACAGTACTTTCTGAAAATTTAACAATCGTTCCGGTAACCGGTACCGTTGGGAAATTATATACCCATATATTCGAAAATATTCCTTTTCTAGAGCAAACTCCGATTTTTATTTTTACTGGCAACCCTGCAATAGTAAAATTATAATTTATATTTGAAAAACAACCTGTCAATATTGGGAATGTTTCCTGCAAATGTCGTCATGATCGAAGCGAGCCGAACTGTGAAAAAAAATATTATCCCTTCTACCGAAATGCCGAAATTTTCCCTACCTGTACAACATGTACATTAAAAATGTAATATTGACTTCCGTATGCCGAACAGAACTATAGGACAATACATTCTGACAATGTAACTATCATTTCGGTATTCTGTACTGGGATGGGGGATTTTATGTACTGAAATATTGCATGAAAAATTCCCTTTCTGCAAAATTCCGTCTTTTTCTGCCTACAGCTGGCAATCCTGCAATAAATAACTGGATAGAATACTGGAAAAGTTATTCTAAGACTGGTAACATTATGTGCCATCAAGAAGACCAAACAGAGAATAAATATTATCCTTTGAACTGAAATACCGCAAATTTCCCCTGTCTACTACATTTTTGTGTTTTCAGTTTACACATTGCCAAATATTTTCTTGGAAGGGACCTGGAACCTCCCAGAAATGAAATCCTGGCTTCGCCTCTGACTGTTACATCATAAACATTTTTCGAGCGGGGGATCGGGGACAGGAAATCACATGTTATTAATATGCTAAGTTCAGGAATAATTATTAACGTTCTTACTAAAAAGAGTTTTGATAATGACTTTAGTACTTATTTAGAATTATACCAGTATGTTGCTTAGTCAATTCTGAAGCTTCCGAAGTCGTCAACACAAGCCCAGTGTTCCGCAACCGGTGAGCGGCATACACTAATGTGCGTCATCCAGGTGCGGATCCAGAGGAGCAATTGCCCCGATCGCCCCTCCCAGAAAAGGTTACTTTTTATTTTTCAAATAAAATAAACCTTCTTGGTTTCTTGAACTTTGTATTATAAATGTAAATCAGTCGGGTAAATAGTCTTTGAGTTATCATTCTTTAACTTAAAGTCGACGAAAACGCGAAAAAAATGCCTGGTCTCGAAAGGGTTAATAATAGTAATTATAAGTTAATTTTTGGCGACATATTGAAAAATCTTAGAGCTACTGCGAGTGTTCTATCCATCTATCGGCACCCCTTAAAAGCTTTTGAACCAAAAGCCGGATCAACATACTGAAACCCAGATCCCCGAGTAGACTAGACACCGGATATTCGTGGTAGTTGTTAGGTGCAATAAAAGATTGTGAGTACCACTTTTAGCGTTATTTTTACCCACAATGATAAAACCTACTTGACTCAGCTGGGTTGGACTCAAGTTGTTAGACGTCAGACAGACTGGAACAACTGGACCTCAAGCATCCTGCATTGTTCGTAACTTTGAGATTTTAGGAACTGACCAGGTGCAGACGGCCTCTGAATCTTGTGTATTAAATCATGTCAAGTTCATGTGAATCGAGAGGGTGTTGCGACAAATCTTCCTATTAGAATTTGGTATTGTGTATTCAGGTCACATCCTACAGAAGTCTGACTTTTTACTTGTGAAGCGACTTCCGTGGATTGGATGTGTTTGAACTTACGTACTGAGACGTGCTTCCTTATTTCTTTCTGTACATTTTGGTATACGGATTTTCTTCGTTCCTGTGCGCGCACAAATGGAAATTTTATGCGCACATAAACGCACATATGGAATACTACTTGACAACTAAACATGAAGTCGTAATTCTAATATCATACTTATGCGTTTCCCTGATGGTGTACACTTTTATCGTCGTTTTCATGTGTTTGTATGTGCGCACAGAAAATGATATTGAGCGCACATAAAGGCAAATATGACGCACAAAAGAACAAATGTTGTTGGAAGTTGTTATCTTATTTCATTGCTTTAAGTGCGCTCTTTGAACTTCACTGATTTACAATTTTTAATAAGATATATCTTGCGTTTGTTTGTGCGCACACTAAAAATATTATGTGCACTTAGGCGCACATATGGAGTATTACTTGCTGCAGAAATCTCAAGTTGTTATTCTTTGATTTAGAGAAAGTCATGAATTTTCTGTACATTTTTGTCTACGGATTTTCTTCGTTCCTGTGCGCGCACAAATGGAAATATTATGCGCACATAAGCGCACATATGGAATACTACTTGACAACTAAACATGAAGTCGTAATTCCAATATCATACTTATGCGTTTCCCTGATGGTGTACACTTTTATCGTCGTTTTCATGTGTTAGTATGTGCGCACAGAAAATGATATTGAGCGCACATAAAGGCAAATATGACGCACAAAAGAACAAATGTTGTTGGAAGTTGTTATCTTATTTCATTGCTTTAAGTGCGCTCTTTGAACTTCACTGATTTACAATTTTTAATAAGATACATCTTGCGTTTGTTTGTGCGCACACTAAAAATATTATGTGCACTTAGGCGCACATATGGAGTATTACTTGCTGCAGAAATCTCAAGTTGTTATTCTTTGATTTAGAGAAAGTCATGAATTTTCTGTACATTTTTGTCTACGGATTTTCTTCGTTCATGTGCGCGCACAAATGGAAATTTTATGCGCACATAAGCGCACATATGGAATACTACTTGGTACAGAAATTTGAAGTCTGAATTCGAATGTTGCACTCAGGCGTTACCCTGGAGTGCGCTTTTCTATCATCATTTTCGTGTGTAAATATGTGCGCACATAAGCTGAAACTCGGCGCACATAAGCGCACATAAGACGCACATAACAGCTGACTACAAAATATTCTACTATTTGAATGTGGGGGAGGGGGGTAACGGACCTACATTGGGGCGAGGTTAGTGGAATATCCTGGAAGAGTCAGGGTATTTGAAATTTCCGGGTGTTGTGCAATTCTTAGAATTTCTGCGACTAATCAGAGAGATTTCAAGCTTCTCAAAGCATAATGCCGGTTGTGTAACAGCGTGGACATTTTTGATCATAATTATTCGTCATCGCTTCCTTGCAGTATCAAACATGTTATTTCAAAAAGAATTTTCTACTACTCCTTTAACCTGTCATTTCGAACAGACAGTAGTTGATGGAATAATAAAAACAAAAATGTATGTAAAAAGAAAGTTCTGTTAACATTTGATTCAACAGAGAAAGGAACGCAGATATTGTAAAATATTTTACAAAACATTATTGAGTTTGTACACTCATGTCCAAAATTATTGTCGCATGGCGGAGTATAATTTGTTGTTGTAGGAGTATAATTTGGTAACGAATTCGCCCGGTATTTCTTACAATGTTAGTATGTGTATAATCGGTAAAGACATGTAAGTGGCAAATTTCATGTTAAAAGAGCAGCAAATAAGAACAATAAAACAAAAATAAAACTTTACTGTCCATTTAGAAATATTTTGTTTTACAAATTCTAATTTTTGTATTTATAATTCTTTTCCTATGAAACTTATCACAAATATACAATTTCCGATTATACACATAGTATCAGTATTAAAAGTACCCTGCAAAATCATTATCAAATTACATTCTCACAAGAAGACAGTCATAGATATGCGATAATCATTTTGGACATCAGTGTACTTTTTATAATAGTTAAATGTACCTTTTATAATAGTTGAGGTCGTAATGAAAGGAAAATTGTTATATTTGAATGAACAGAGGAAGAACGTAAATATTGTAAAATCATTTTCAATGCGTTTTTTTATTATTTTACTCGAGATTTCTTCGTAGTTTGTTATTAAAATACAGTACTTACCAACATATCCTCATTTTATTGTCCTAACAAACCAATATATGTTGATAGTAAAGTAGTTTAGATTGATTGGGTCTTCAGTGTTTCATGTCACGTCCCCCCCTCCCCCCGTTACAAAATCCTGGCTAAACGAACCAGTATATGTTGCAGTAAAATAGTTTAGAATGATCGAACCCCTGGTGTGATGACCACAGTATTTCATGTCACGGCCCCCTTCCCCCCCTCTTTCACGAAATCCTAGCTACGTGCCTGCAACTATCTGATGTGATGCTCGCAGTTTGGAAACATTCCTTCTTCTGTTTCACAAAATCACAATTTTCCTCATAATATGGATGTTGTCCGGTCATTTTTTTTCTCCAATTCTAAACTTGCATATGTAAATCATCCCTCTCTCTCCATGTTTGAATCTCTCTCTCTCTCATTGTCGTTCACTTTGAAAGCACATGACTTGAGATCAAACCTTCGACTCTTGAAACCAAATGTAAGCGTTCTGACAATAAGCTATCCTAACTCTATACGTTTGTTGCTGAAAGCAGTGTCATTTTAGATTTTGCCTGGGGGAATTCTCAGTCGACATACGAGTTTCACTTTTTTTTTTTTTGTATTACTATACACTTGCTCAAACAACATGTGTTTATTAAACTCAAGAGAGGGGGTAATTACACCCTCCTGTCCTGGCCAATGACACTCCTGGAGTATTTGCTTGTAATTACCTGAAAGAAATGAAATTAATCATAGAATAACACTCATTTCTGTGAGTAGTTTTTGTCTCTGCACCCGCATTACAAACTTTGGAAAACACAAAACCTACTGCCGTAATTGACAATTTCCATAGATTTCACAAGGACCAGCAATCCTAGCCTCCTAGCTCGCAATCTTTGAAGAAGGGAATGAATACAAATAAAGGCTTTTATGAAGCTATGGGAACGCTTCGTGACATTTTTTACTCAGGTTTTAAAAAATCACTTCAGAACAAAGGAATGAAAGAGACGGTTTTAAAGCTATAAACCTTGTAAACCTGGTTCGTTTTTTCTTCTTTTTTGTCTGAATGGAAAGAGTATATTACGTCACACTGCTTTACAAAAAGAGAAGTAGAGGAGAGAGATGAGTTGTATTGAATACCAGAAGGAAGCAGGCAATCGAGACGTGTTTTTCTGAATGCATAAGGAAACGGCGTAAGGGTTTGTTATTAATTTGGACAAAAGTTTTGTAACGATTTCTAATTTTTGTAACTGTACTTCCACACGTAAAAGAGAGGTAGATCCGTATTGCTTGGACAATCCTACCGCGGGGAAGGCTAGTCTACTGCCCGAGTGGTGACTGATCGGCGACTGGGATAACTGCCAATTTCAGGATTCTGCGTAACAATTTCTGATCCCTGTGGAAGGGAGAAAGCCTCTCAAGGCCTATCTCAAACTCCAATGGTGAGTTGACACTTACCACTGAATCCAGGACGATACACAATATATTTCGACGTGTTCGCGGTACACGCAAGGTGGTAGCCGTTGAACGATAGAGGTAGGTAGGGGTGGGTCCGGGAATGGTCAAGCCTTCCCGGGTTCTCCTTGGGCTGAATTCGGTTGAATTCTACCGGGATGTGGTCATACCTTAAGATTTGGTAGCTGTATTTGTACTAGCAGCTTACTTTATAACGTTCGGGTGCCATCCCTGCAGAACATATAGACCTTGACTCGCTAACAAAGCTGCCTCGGCAAACAGATCAACTGGTAGCCACTAAAGACTTCGTGCGCAGAGGGCGTATCCCACTTCCTGATTTGATTGAACGATCAGGGTTACATTCTTAAAAGGCATAATCAAGGTTGAAGGACAAACCTTGAAGGCATACAAGGACCTTGCAGTCCAATGTAGTTGATTTACGGGCTAGATGCATTTTAGCAGAGCCAGCCCGTAAATCAGGCCAACAGACGTAGAGATACGTAAACCATTATCCATCTAACGTATATTTCTACTGTGTGGCGTCGGGTCCACCCAACCGTAGCCATAGCTCTAGTTTCAGTGCTCCTGCTTTAACGACGGATATAGTTCTGGAAGCTAAACCCAAGAGAGATGCCCAAAACCTTAGGCTGATATTTTTCTTATATCTCTGCCCCTCCACTTTCTTATATCTCTGCTTCCCTATTCGTACCGAGCGGTATCAATTGAATTTCTGTAGCGCTAACGTTGAGAAAAATAGCATTCCCTTCATAGCTATCGAATTAGATTCTCCCTTAGCTGAATCGTCCAATATCTCTCCAGAAATTAGTTGTATCTACGTAATATGTTGCGCAGCGACTCGACGATAGTTTGATTACACTGTTCAACATTTTTTTACTTTTTATTTTTTTACAGAAACGAAAGTAACCGTTCTTTATTGATTTTTGACCACAGAACGCGACAATCGCACTTAAAATTCTCTCCTGGCTCAGGTTTCTGAGTAATTTAGCGTTTTATATTTTGCATATAACGCTATGGGACATTATAAGTAGCTACATGATTTGATATTATTGTATTACACGGTACAAAGTGTCGTTCTTGACAAGTATTTGCTGCATATTCGTCTTGGCAACGTTGTACGTTATCAACAGCTAGTGCGAGCATCTCATGAGTTACGTGAGGCATGATAGGAAGTCGCAACTAGCTCCAGTTAACGTCTCTAGTCGTTTTCGTGGCGTGCTTCAAGCAGTAGTTTGGCAGACTGTCTGTGTTACTGGTGAACCAGCAGTTTGAAAGTAGTGAGTGAGGACATTATCGATGTTGTACGTATTGTTTTCATTGTGAAGTGTCAGTGATTCAAGGAAAGTGCAGCAATGCCCCGCGATTGTAAAAATTCGATGGACATTTTGTGCTACATATGTGACGTGCTACATATGTGCTACATGATTTGTGGTTCCAGAAAGCGGCCATTGACTACTGCAGTGCGAAGAGCATATTTACTATACTTTCTTTCTCGTGTTGGAGACTAGGATAAATCATGAGCTCCCCACGTTTGTAGCACGAGTTGTTCATTTACTTTCAATGCCTGGATGCATGGGAAGAACGTTTCCATGCGCTTTGCTGTGCCCACCATTTGGCGTGAACTAGCAAACCATAGTACAGACTGCTATTTTTGCATGCTACCCTGCTTGAAGAAAGGTATAAATACGAAGAAGAAGAGGAAGATCGAATACCCAGTGATACCATCTGTCATTCGTCCAGTGGTCCATGGAAAAGGATTGTCTGTTCCCTTTCCCACGGCTACCATTCCGACGGAAACTGATACAGAGAATGAGAGTGAAGTTGAACCTGCTCCACATACCAGTGACACTGATCCTTCATTTGAGCCGGGAACCAACTATCCTGAACCACACCGACCCATACAAGCGGAGCTTCATGACCTGATTAAAGATTTGGAACTGCCAAAGAATAAAGCTGCGGTCTTAGCATCTAGGTTACAGCAGTGTAATCTTCTGGAGGATACCGTTAGGGTGTCAACTCTACGCGACCGTCAAAAAGATCTTACAAAATATTTCGCTACACCGATGAGTTAGTATTTTGCAATGATGTTCCAGGTTTGATGCAAAAACTGAAGATTCCGTACGAAGTAGAAGATAGGAGACTGTATAGACGCCTCCAAAACAAGCCTTAAGGCTGTGCTACTGTACAACAGTAAGGAGATATCAGCAAAAATCCCTGTTGCTTATGCACCCCTAGGTAAAGAAAGTTATCCCATGTTGGAACGCGTTCTGGATCTTATAAAATATTGTAAACACAAGTGGTTATTTTGTGGTGATTTTAAGATGATTGCAGTTTTGCTTGGTCTACAGGGTGGCTATACAAAGTACAGTTGTTACATATGTGAGTGGGATAGTCGTGCGAAGAATGCCCATTACACTCAAAAGGAATGGCCACGACGAACAGCTTTGTTGCCAGTCAAAATAAGCATTTCAAATGTACCTCTCGTGAACCCACAAAGCATTGTGCTACCACCATTACACATCAAACTTGGACTCATGAAGGCATTTGTGAAGGCTATGAACAGGAATGAACGTGCATTGGCATACTTGTGCCAAATGTTTCTGCATCTAAGTACAGAAAAGAGTAAGCAGGGAATGCAATATGTCACACACACTTGGGTGCAATATGTCACACAAAATGCAGTTTCTTCATTCCCATCTTGATGTCTTTCCAGTGAATTGTGGATCTTTCAGTGACGAGCAGAGAGAGCGATTTCACCAGGACATTTCTGCGAAGGAACAACATTACAAAGGAAAGTGGTCAGTTTCAATGTTAGCTGATTTATGCTGGATGATTCCAAGAGATGCTCCAGATATTCCTCACAAGAAACAAGCAAAGAGACTGCGTGTTTAAAACAGATACTTTAGATAACTTTTACCAATACAATTCTTGTCCTGTAGCGCAATGTGCAAAATGTTAAAAGTGCTATTACACCAATAGTGTGCCAGGAGGACGTTATATTTTTGATATTGATATTCAGTGTCCAAACATTTATAAGAGACAGCTATTTTTATTTCCGTAATTATGTTAATGTTTGTTACTTTTACCTTTACAGTTTCATTATCATAGCGTTATATGCAAAATGCAAATTGTGTAATTAGTACTAAATCTGAATTCCGAGCACGTATTTATTGTGTTTTTCGTGTTCAGCACCCCAAAAAGTTTAAGGGATGGATATTTCTATTTACGTAATGATTTCAAAGTTTGGTACTTTCACCTTTATTATTTTATTATAATAGCGTTATATGCAAAAGGTAAATTATGCAATTACCACTAAATCTGAGCTAGGAGCATATTGTCATTTTCATTTCATTGTTCAGCGTCCAAGAAGTTATAAATAATGGCTATTTTTATTTCCATAATCATTTCAATGTTTTGTGAATTTTAACTTTACAATTTCATTATTATAGCGTTATATGTAACATGCAAATTGTGTAATTACAAGTAAATCTTACCCAGGAGCACATTTTTATTGTCAGTTTCGTGTTCAGCACCCCAAAATCAATAAAGGGTGACAATTTACATTTCTGTAAAAAAAAAAAAAAAAAAAAAAAAAAAGTTGATTGTTGCACAGTGTTACTTGCATTATGCAAGGACGTACAGAGGGTGTGGATGTATGGGTCTAGACTACGGATGGGCAAAATAGGTTTTTATAAAAAACGGAAAACGGTTTCTAGAAAACCGAAACCCGAAGAACCAACATTTCGGTTTTCTCCAAAACCGGTTCCTTTTTAACCGAAACCGGTTTCGGTTTTCTCCAAATACCGGTTCGGTTTTCACCGAAACTGGTTTCGGTGAAAATTTTTGGAAATCACATAGAACTATTTCTGTGGAAACGAAATCGGTTTCCGGAGAACAACGAAACACTATTCTGATCACAAAAAGAACAAATTTTGGAAAAAACCGGAACCGGTCTTGAAGAAAACCGAACCAGGTTTAGAGAAAACCGAACCAGGTTTGGAGAAAACCGAACCAGTTTTGAAGAAAACCGAAACCGGTGTCAGTGAAAAAACGAACCGGTTTTTGGAGAAGACCGAAACCGGTTTTTGAAAATATTAAAGGGCAATTTCGTTTTTTTAAAACCAAAAAACCGGTTTTTGTGCCCACCACTAGTCTAGACCTACGAAATCCCGACTTTTCTATAAATTTAGTCTAATTTAGCGTAATTTTACAATTTTAAGGTCAATTAACCCTCATGTTGCATTTGTACCCTACAAAAAACTTAGGAGGCCTCCAAAAATATATCCCTGGTCACAGAGGACTCCCTGCACAGTGGTGCTTGGCTCGTGTCCTTCCAATCTTGAAACCAACTAGGTCTGCAAAGCTTGCAATTAGCTACAGATCCATTGCTATCACCAGTTGTGTCTGGAAGCTCGTTGAACGCTTGGTGAATAAAAGCTAAGTTTGGTATTCGTAGTCAAACCCTTGAGATAATTTGAATGTTATGTTTTCTCTATCTGAGCTACTTCTGATAATCTTGCTAGTGTCAAAAGCTAGATTGAAGAGAATCAATCTCAGCAGCCCAATGTTGATAATGGAAATATTATTCTCAACATTTTGTCAATAAACTACTCAGTAATTGCCTCGCCTACCGCAGCAGCAAGTTGTAATTCTGTTGGTTACGGAAAAGAACGATTATAAAAAATTAGTGTATATATCAAACTAAACTTAATTTCATGGTTAACCAATAATCGAAAATATACAGTTTCTAGAAAAGATAAACAGAGCTATAAATTAAGAAATACAATTTAACTCCACACAGTGATTTTTTAAACTTATAAAATGCTTAAGTTGATAAGAATAGTAGCAATTTGTGCTACACCTAAACGTTATACGTGTATTTGTTGTTCTTGTTCCAACATTGCATATAACGATATAGAAAAGGAAATTAAAACTTATTTTAACATGGCAACGAAAACAAATAGTGGTATAGTAAAAATTTGATGTTATGTAATGTTTTATTGAGTATTCATTTGTTGCTGAATAATTTGAAAATGGTTGCTGAATAATATTTCCTTACGGTAAATTTGTTTATATCATAACATCGTATATTATGTGTACTCGTAATTTGCATTAAATAATATTTGATATTTTATCTTTGAGATGCATGACTGATTGTACTTTTAATAATTACAGTACTTTTATTTATAGAACTACTTTCAAATATCATAGCGGTTATATTGCAGTTTCCGTACAATTCTAACCTCTCGGAGCAGAGTAATCCTATATTTAACCAAGCATATTGTTAAAAATCAGTGCAAAGTAACGCACGTATCCCTGTAACTTTGCACCAATTTGTAACTTCTGTAATTTTTGGTCCAGCCTGGTGTGAATCTATAAAATGTGTAGTAAATTTTCCATCATTAGGGATTATAAATACACACACAGACTCATAATTCTAACACAAATATAATAAATTATGTACAATTTGCAATTCTTTATTCCTGCAGTCAACAATGTTTTAGAAATTTACTGAACATTTTCTGAAATAAGTATGTCTATGCCGATGTTTTATATTACATTAGTCATGTAGATACAAAAACCTTAACTATTAACAAATACGATTATCATCAGTATATTTTGTGTTATGATATAATAACGAATTACTATCACTTCTATAACATTACAGAATTATTATGATAGTGAAACTAAGCAAGCATCGGGTTAAGTTTAGAGTTGCCCTTTCCTTTTTTTAATAAAAAAAATTAGGAAAATTGACAGGAGAAATAAGGTAAGAAATAATGATTTGATGTTCTTATGTGATGTTTAGGTGCGTAAGTTTGGCAGCAAAGTTATGTTTAATACGGGAAAAGATATGTACTATTTGCAACACGCGGAAGGTTTCGATCATTTAGCAGCATGTTTCTCGTATAGGATGGCGAATCGGTGCGTTGAATGTAATATTTTCAATTGAGTTTTACAGAATGATATAAGAATAATGAAAAGAATCTATTAAATTCTTGTGAGAACCACGGATTACTGAATTTAAGTGATAATTGAAGCTTCTATGAGAACCGGTTCCAGTCACTGCTCTAGTCTAACTTAAGTCTTACCGAGTAACCTAATCTAACTTAAACTAGCCAAGCCTAATCTAACAATGTTTAATGTTTTAGTTGCTTTTTTCTAGGTTTGAAACTGGAGGGGTAATTCTAAACTTAAGCCTAAGCATCTCATGAAATCTACATTCACTTCGCACCTCATTGCAAATTAGCCTATTACATAGGTCAGATGTTTTGTTGTAGCTCTGGAATTGAATACGATATTTGATTGGTTTTGGATTGCTGATATTGCTGATACATCTTCCCATAAATATTTCAAAATATTTTTACGGTCTGTCCACTTCCACTAGTGTCCCATTTTTGTCATGGCCTTCAAAATAAAGCCCTGTCTCCTTTGATCTGACCGAGAAACAGATCTCTATCATATCAAAATACAACAAATTGAACTTCAACTTTCTACAAAGGTTTTCAGTTATGCTCTATACTAGAAGAGTTACCGCATAATCTTCATCTTAAGACATCCCCAAATTTAGAGCATGTGAAAAATTTATATACACCGTATATATTACATGTGTTGATTCTTTATCTTAATGAGTAGAGACCAGTGTTTAGGCATTAAAACCCTGGAAAACAGGTAGACAAATAGGCACTTAAAATTTTAAAGAATAGACAGTAAAATAGGCAATAAACTCGAAAGAATGAAGATAAATACTCAATAATATTACAAATAAATTCAAGTTACAGATCATGTTCAAAGAATAAAGAAACATATCTGTTTGTTAATATTTTATTTTGCTGTATATAGAAAAACGAAGCATGACATTAATTCCATGTATATTTGGTAAATACATTCTATACAGCACTTATTACTACACATAACAGTCAAAATTTTATACACTTTATCAGTACGCACAGCAGTCCAAAGTTTTACAGCATTTTATCAGTACACACAGCAGTCCAAAGTTTAATGGCATGTTATTGCTATAAACAGAATTTCTATTTCTCGGAGAAAGAATAATTCTTTCTTGGAATACTAAATTATATTATTTTTACAATAAAAGTCTTAGGTTGAAAAAATGCATAGAATAAGCAACATTAGATACTAAAGCAATTATTTTGGCAGGAAGAGGTGAAATAGGCAAAATAGACAAAATGAAATTGGCTTAAATTGAAACTACAATACTATAACTTAAACTATAACTTTAAAACTTTATTTTTGATCATATCTTTACCATTTAAGAATAGCCCTTTTGAGTAACATTCAGTTTCTATTAACTAGTAATGTCGTAAACTTCCTTATTAGTATTACTACTATTCCTTTACATTTGGAACTAAAATCGTATACCCTTGACGTACCGGTACTAGAAGGGAGTCGTACCATTATATCCAGTTCTTGTAGATCATCATCTGCTACACGCTTACCTGATTCTGCTCATCGATCCTCGTTCTTGTTCTATTGTTATCGGTCTCAGTACTTTCAGCAACTGATGCTGCTAACCTATAATTAGTTTCCTACATTTCCATATGGTGCTAAGTAGCCCATTCTGGATTCTTAACTACACGTTCAGCAATCTTGCGTTTCGCTATTTTATTGCATTACTAAATGCACTACTTACTCCAATATCGTCTTCATTCATATATGTTGAAAACAAACTTAATCACTTACTTCTTCACAGTACATAAAAAATGAAATGAAATCTTCGAGTTTTACGTCCCACGTTTATGCCGGTTAGGCTAAAGAAGACGGTGATGAAGAGTAATGAATGAGATGGTGGAATGAAGAAACTGGGAGGAAATGGGAGAACCCCGAGAAAACCCACGCACACCATGTTTGTCCGCCACGAAGTTCACTTGGCAAGGGCTGGAATCGAACCCGGGACCCCCAGCACCAGAGGTGAACGCTCTACAACTGAGTCACCGCGGCCCTTCACAGTACATAAAATCAAGATAGATTCAGATTTATTTTGACTTATCTTTTGCGTAAATCTGTCAACTAAACTTCACTGTCTTTACATAAATCAAGTTACAGTTCAACTACTGCCACACTTCCAGTCATCCTCTACTTTACCGTTTGTGGTATCGTGTCATTTCTGCATCACAAAATACAGCAATGTTCCCAACACACACTAACGATCTATTTTTACTGTTCGATATAAAGTAACCCCTTTTGGTGCAAAGTATAACCAACTTTACAGCACATTAGTCCATCATTTACTTCTCATTTCTTGCTATATCAATACACCATGTGTTTACAACTTGTTTCTATCCCATGTGTTTCTACAACTTGCTACTACCATCTCACCTACGTGTACCATAAAACTACATAATAAACCTGCACCAATTATCACAAATACAGTAAGGAGATCACCTACATCAAGACGATACACATCTTCTTCACCAGCATAAGGGTTCCTAGCTACAACATCTCTATCTCTTTTCCACTTAAGTAACAAACCAGAAGACTTACAGCTGCGCAGAATCGTCGGTACGATATGAATAAACAAAGACTTTCTATACCAAAGATAACAGGCAGCTAACAAACCCACATTTCCCTTCATTATATGAAACGAAGACCTTCTGCCCGAAATTCTGAGAGTTTTGTTATACAGCAAACGCTCGGAAAAATCACGAGTCCACAAGAACGCATAATTTTGTGTTTTAATTACTTTCTCATACCCTGATTCAATGGAATCTACAGATACCCATTTATCACTTATAGTTTTACTAACAGAATCAGATAATAAACACCCAACGAGTACCCTCAAAATCTCCAAACGCAATACCATATTCAACAAGTTCCTCCAACGTATCAATAGGAGCAAGCATTTTGGGTTTAGTCAGAAATCGAAACAGCTTCGCCTGGTAAGCGCAACTTATCACGAGGGATACATAAACCCAAAGTAGGAAAACTATTCGGAAGAAACTACTTCCGATCGGAGGCGACGATACTGAAACTCCCAACATAATCGAGAAGCTGTTAAGAAATGTTAAACTGTGTTCCAATTTGCGAAAAGACAGTTTTCTGTACATGAAACGTGGAATAACTGAAACCAGAATGTAGATTATTAATATTAGGATCCACAAACTATTCTGAAATGGGAAATATGAAGTCATCCAGGAGGGATAAAAACTGGGAACAGGAACAGAAAAAAAACTCCATAAACAATTTTTTTTAAATATTGCTTCAAAATCCTGTAAATCTTCCTCTGAAATTGTTATACCAGTATACATTCCCTCACACTGACCCGATATGATATCTTTTTTCTTTCCAGTGTAAGTGCCATTTTCGAGACGAGTACCTACCTCTACCCAGTTATGAAATAGTTTCAAATCTAACGAACTATTCAGTTTTTCTGACCAAGTCATAATCAATTGCCCTTCGTCTCCACCCAAATCTATGTCCTCATCATAAAGGGCACTCATTTCAACTCCAGATATAAAACCAGTAACAGATATTGGACACTTGTACAAATTTTTGAGCTTGTCAGGAAACAAATCTGCTCTCTTCTCAAATTTTCCGTTCTTCCAAGTATCTAATAACATTATGTGTTTTGGTGTTTTACAAGATCCGTCATGAAAAGGAAAGAAAGTATATAAATTAATCACAGAGTTGTGATTACAAGAAAAGGAACAACATTTATAATACTTTCTAGTAGAGCAGTGTCGAAAACACTAACAAAATCTTTTTTTTCATATACAGTGTTATCAACAATTAGCATTTTGTTTTGTGGTTTCCAGAACGAATAGTGTCTCAATGAATTTATGGCACTTTCAAATGATGCGTTTTCCCCCAGAAATATCACACAAACCACATCTGAAGTTTTGCTGAATAACTGAAAAGGGTCCAGAACATCCGTTGGTACTGCAGACGAGTCTACTTTCCTCATTGTTAACACTGTTCTGTCATGATTATCTTTCAACACAGGATTTGAATAACCGTTTTCACCACTAAACACAATGAAACTGTTCGAGTTACTTAGATGGAGACTCAAAATATCGTTTACACGTTTCATAATTGACGTAGGTTCGCTTTACACCATCTCTGTGTAACACTCGTAAATAATAATTCGATATTGTGGTCCCAGTTCGATTAAAATTATTTTAATAATCACCAAAACTTATCACGATAATTATTTCAATAAATAAAACTATTTTTGTCACTTTTAAACTTTGTATTTCCTTAATACTTATCATTAATTTTGCAGAAATTAAAAATACACTTCAATCACTTATGACTTCCTCTTTTGTTATGTCTTTAACAGTATAAATAAAACAAGTTTAAACAAGTCTGGCCACAAGGTTTGTTATCATAAGGTATCGGACTATTGTCCTAGTTGCCCTAAAACTAAATATAAGTAAACGTTTTTGTTGCTTCTATTAGGCAATAAATTACCCCCAAAATATTAATTTCCAAGTCTTAACATTCTTTGTAATATGTCATTCATTCTTGAGTTTCTTTTTGTGTTATTCTTTATTTATTCTTTTATTTGTTACTTTCCGTTTTGTTCGTGTCACATGTGCAAGTATCTTGAAAACTAGAAGAAATATACAAGTTGCCACTTAAAATTCAGTACAAAAGTAATAATAATAGCCCAGACAATTAGGACAGATTAGGGAGTAAAAGTGAGGGGGAACGCGAAAGGACTTCCTTCCCCCACTTCCAAAAATATATATATGCCGTCCGCCCACTTTCTAAAAAAGTGCAATGGGCAAAAATAGGCACGGCGGACGGTGTGACCGTGTCGTGTCTTTTCGTCCCAAGTAGCGTTTCGTCCCAATCCCACCACGTGTCGTATCGTTTCGTCTCAGTACTGTTTGAATACGCTTATAGGTTTCGGCCCGCCATGTGATCGAGTAGCGTTTTGTCCAGTACTTACACACATACACACACACACATACATACATACACATTAGGGTGGTCCTTAATTACATGGCGAATTTTTTTTTCCGAATTTCTTTGCTCCCAACCTCTAAATTGGTTCCATGTCGGACCCAATTTATCCATGAAAAAAATGGGCTCAATCGAATAATATTTAACCGACCCTCAAGCTACCTAAAGTTTGAATGCATATCCAATATGTTAATATATAGGAAAAGTCTGGAATAAACCCTTCTTACTTTAAAGCGGCTGAAGGGAAAGGGACCAAATCTTGGATACAGGGATTGGAAGTAATCCACATCTGATCCTGAGAAATAGCATGATGGCGGCCATTTTGAAGTCCGCAATTTTGTATTCGGACCCAAAATTTAAAATGGAAATGATGTTTTGTGACATCGTTTTTGAGTAACCTTTCATTATAAAAACATATCTTCCAATATTTTCAACTTATCTCTAGTCATTTAATTCTTTTTAGCTTTGAAATAATAGTTTATTATCTTTCAATATTGTGTTTTTCTTTATAGGTTACTGAAATATTAATAAACTATTATAACAAACATACATGTAACAAGGAAATAATTATATATGTTGTTATATAATTACATCCCGTCGAAATACACACCAGCCTATACTGAAATTATTTATATGAAATGAAATTACATAAATAATATAATGATTGTTTAAAATAATAATAAAAGAACGCTGAAGGCTGTGGATAACTAGCCAAATTCTAATGTATCATTAAGCCAATTTTTGTAGCATCTGGATACTTTTTTCTGTGTTCACTGACTATCTGCAATATGTAGTATTTCTCTTTTTCGTCCTTTGTTAAAATGTTCCCGTATTCTTGTATCAGTTTCACACCTCTCTCTGCAACATCATTCACCACCACAATGTTTTTCAATATATTCAACCAATGTTGAAAGTTCACATCTTCTTTCCAAGTAGATGGGCATGAGCATTTCTTTCTTTACTTTATGGTTTAATTCAAATAAGGGAAACTATTCAACAATCTTATAAATCTGCAGCCCGTACAGAGATATAGACTCACAGAATATTAAGTTTTATTACTTCGGAGCTTTTATTTTCCATAGTTGATAATTATTACATGTTCAGAGATAAATGGAAAATAAAGCCAGACGTCTGTCGTCAAAAGCTACCTCAAAATGATATATCATACCATGTCATTTCTATTTAAAATTTTGTACCCGAATCCAAGATGTTGGACGTTAAGATATGCCTAATCTCGGTCACTACTCAGTATCAGGTATGGATCTACTTCTACAACATCTATCCAAGATATGATTCCTTTCCCTCAGCCATTTTTAAGTTACAAGAGTTTATTATAAATTTTTGCCATATACTATACATTGTAGATGCATTCAGATGTTTAGGTCGCTTGGGGGTCGGTTAAATATTCTTCGATTGAACCCACTTTTTTCACAGATTAATGTGGTCCGACATGGAACCAATTTAGGGGTTGGGAGCAAAGAAATTCGGAAATCGAAAATTAAGGACCACCCTAATACACATACACCCATTGATTATGTTTACAGTGCGATAAAGTCCATTGTTAGCACCAGACAGGACTCCGTACCCTCTTTTATTGCGTACCCTCTTCTGTGATACTGTGGATATGTAGCCATCCTTCCTCCACTTCTACTGCTTCAAAAAGGCTAAGGCAGCATACATTTTGATAGAGTCCCGTAATTCATTATATGCTATATACATATTTGTCAGACCAATGTTTTGTTCCCTATTATTACTAGCAGTGGTGGATCTAGCCCGGAGCAGGGGGACCTAGCCAACCCCCTAGTTTTTTTAGTGACAAAAATAATTTAAGCTATTATTTACATTTTTTAAAGTTTATATTAACTCATGATATCTTTATCATAGTCTGGATTCTGGCTGACTCCCTCAGTTTTAACCTTCAGACAAATAAAGATTGTTTCGTGAAAATTTAAGACTTCAAGTGTGTCATTTAAAGTTGAACACAGCTAATTTTCGAAAAATCGCAATGTTTGAAGACACATAACATAAAATCCAGTGCAGATATTGTTAATAATTTAATATATATATATATATATATATATATATATATATATATATATATATATATATATATATATATATATATATATATATATATATATATATATATATATCTTTCATCACTTCCGTGTAAGACATCACCTGTGTGTCGCTGGGACGAAATTCTACTTATTAGTCTGTTCACTAATCAATAAAAATAACTCGAAACGCTACTGGGACGAAACGCTACTACACCGGCACGAAATGCTACGGATTTTGCCTTGGGACGAAACACTACGGAACCGGTGTGACGTCGTCTCCCTTCCTTTTCAGATTCACTTATACACCTGGGACAGATCATATATACAGCGGCGGCCGCTGAAGGGGAGCCACTGTGCCGTGGCACTACCACAAATAATACAAAAAATAATATAAATAATATTTGCATCTTACTAAATAATAAACTTTTTTAAATTTTATGCACAATACTTTACATGCAACGTCATCATTGCTCACGAGAAGCCGCGCTCAGTGATTGAATGCGCTCAGAATTACTCGCACGCTAGCAGTACATAGGCCATCTCTACCCTGTTCGTGCCAAGTTCTCCCGTGCTCTCCCGACTGTTCTAAAAATGGTTTGTGCGCATGCTCGTTAGTTGGAGAGCAGAAGGAAAGTACGGAGAAATAACCAGCGTTTTGTGCCAGGGGCTGCTAAATATGCGATTCGAACTGGCATTGGTCGCTGGAAGTGTGACGTCACGCGGAAGAGAGGAAATCGCGTCTTCTGCTTTTAGCATATATTTTTTGTATGCTCCGAGCATACTCTAACTTCATTTGATTGTTGAAACTACATAGAGACAAAAATATTGCTAATTCTAACACTACAAATACGCAGAGTAAATTGCTATATTATAATAAATTTATATTAATGTTATCATCCACTCATTGTTGTTGTTTTATGAATATTGATAGGAAATGTTAGTGATAATTCTAATTGCAGCCCTCAGAAGTCACAGAACCCGAAACGCATTGATTGTTTTTCTTTGCACCGTGTTTCTTCATTATTTGGGCTTTGTTGTTGTTTTTTTTTTTAGGTTGAGATTGTTTAAATAAATGTTCTTGTTTTTACATGTGTTTCTACTATATTTTGGGTTTAGTTCGCGGAAAATGTGCCCGAATAAAATTCGTAAGCGCGAGTGCCATGAGGCTAATAACTGCAAGTCTCATTAAAGGATCTGAGCCAGAACCTGACTAAGCACGAGCCTGAATGAAGGATGTGAGCTGAAGCAAAAATGAGTACAAGCCCCACCAACGCCAGTGAGCTCGAGTCCCACTGAGTGTTGAAGTCTGTGCCCAAGTAAGCGCTTGCCCGAAAGAGATCAGAGAGCACGAGCTCCAAGGAACCTAGTTAGTGCAAGCCTCATGAAAGATATGAGCCCGGGGCCAAATAAGCACGAGCTTCAACGAGAATAATGAGCATGATCACAGTAAAGGTAATGAACCACATTAGTGAAAACTGCGCTGGTATCAGTGAGCTCGAGTTATATTGATGGTAGTGAGAACGAGCCCAGCTGACGGAAGTGAGCCAACACAAGTGAGCATGAGTCCAATCCAGATTAGTGTGCCCGAATCCAAGCAAGTGCGTGACCGAAGGAAACTAGACAGCACGAGTTCCAAGGAGCTTAGTGAGTTCGAACCTCATTAAAGAATGTGAGTCCTAGACCAAGAAAGCGCAAGCCTCAACCAGAATAAATAGCGCGAACCTCACTGAAAATATTGAACCCGAGCCCACATTAATACACACTGGTGTCAGTGAGTTTGAGCCCCATTGATGAGTGAGCTCAAGCTCAGTTGATGGGAGATAACACGCGCGAGTGAGAAAGAGTCTAGTTAAGATCAGTGACCCCGAACCTAACTAATCGCGTGCTCGCTCGAAATAGATTAGGGTGCTCGATCTCCAAGGAGCTTAGTGAGAGTGAGCCTCACTGAAGGATGTGAGACCGAGCCCGAGTAAACGCGAGCCTCATTGAAGGATATGAGCCTGAGTTTGAGTAAGAGCGAGCCTTAACGAGAATAGTACCCACTGAAAGTAATAAATTCATTGCAAGCCCCACTGATGTTATTGAACACGAGGTCATTAATGGCAGTGACCCTTACTGTAGTTCAGATTAGTAAGCCCGAGCTTTATTGAGTGTAATGAACCCAAACGTGTACTCCAATGAAATGGAAATGAAAATGAAATGAAATGAAATCTTTAAGTTTTACGTCCCACGGTTATGCCGGTTAGGCTAAAGGAGACGCTGTTTATGAGAAATGAATGATATGGTGGAATGAAGAAAGTGGGGGGAACCGGGAGAACCCGAGAAACCCACGAGCACGGTGTTTGTCCACCACAAAGTCCACACGGCGCGAGTTGGAATCGAACCAGGGATCCCAACCACCGGAGGTGAACGCTCTACCACTGAGCCACCGCGCCTCCACCCCCAATGAAATTAGTGAGCACGAGCTCCCAGCAGTCTAGTGAGTGTGATCAGGGCCGGATTTAGAGGGTGTACCGTGCACGTGCACCCCTTCATTGTAAATATACACTATCTAAAATGAGAAGCTAGCAGTGAAAATAGCAACACTTTCCGAAACTCTCTGCCATTATTTTTCCGTTTGGGGCTTAAGAGAAAGCAGAGCTTTGCAAAAGCAATACATTAAGTTGATTTTCTGAAGATTGAAGGAAAAGGATTAGCCAAGCAAAACAATATAACATTTGTCAAGTAGGACAGAAAACATGCGACCTTCTTTAAAATAACCGCCCCCCTCCCGTTCTATGTATCAGAGTTGTCAAGGGTAAAGAATATTGTCACATGTCACTTTGAAGAGTTTTAGTGAGATTGGTTAGTTTGGTAATTATTGGTGCACTCCCGCTCAGAAAATCCTGGATCCCACCCTGAGTGTGATCCTTATTGGAGGATGAGTCCTAGCCCAAGTGAGCACGAGTCTCAGCGGAAATAAGAACGCAAGCCCCATTGAAGGTAACAAACACGAACCCATAAGCTGCACATGTAACCATTTTAAACGTTAAAGCGAATCTTTAAATTAGAATAAACGCAATGAACACTACATATTGGTATACGGTAAACCTTGTTTTGAGCGAGCTATACTGGCGGAAAAGAGAGCAGCCAATCAGGTTTGTCTCGATTATTTTTTTGGCTTCACCGAGTTATGGGGACAAAATGGGCAAATCCTCTTTTCTAACATTTTTACTCGTCCTACAGGATCTGCATCCTTGACTCTAGTTATTTAAATTTCTTTCAAGATCTTTATATGTTTGAAAAACAAATTGTTTTCTCTTAACCTTTTACTCCTGTTCGCAGGAGCGTCATTTCAGACTTAAGGAGGGCAAGAGCACCAGCAACATAAGATTTTCACGTGTTGTACTAGTATATTAGTAGACAATCGATTAAAGTATATGTATTACTCAAACTCTTGGGGGGGGCATTTGCCTCCTCCTGCCCTCTAAATGACGCTCCTGTGTGTTTGTTCTTAACAATTCCATACCAATTCGATATATGCAGAGAAGAAATTGCATGAGGGCGGAACTTTTTTTCTTACAGATAGTTTATGAAGTTCGTGTTGTAAGTCTGTCTCATAATCTTTCGGTAAGAAATGCATAAAATAAATATTAGCATTGATTACATCGACTCTGTCTGCGCGTTTACACCGAGAAACTCACTGTCGTTGTATCAACAACATTTTAGGAAAGGGGTGCTATGTTATACATGGAGTCTTCCTTTCTCAATTCGACCATTGAGCAACAACAAAGTTATTTTTATTCATTTTTGTCTCAATAATTACCCATTCTTTATAAACTTCACGCATCGACACCGCTTACTGTATTCCCTACAATGTGTTTGTTTCGTGCTCTCTTCCACGTGACGTCACGTCGCGCAAGAATTCTGGGTATTTTTTTCTCTCGATAGCAGAAAATGTGCTACCTGTAATACTCTATATACATTGGTTTTGTGCCACGATCGAAGGTGGCTCGAAGCGGACGAAAGGAGGCTTAAGTCGGCTGGAAATCTAACACGTGACTCCTGATTCACTTGTTCCTAGTGAAGTGTTTCCAAACTAGTTACTTATTACATATCAATATGTACCATCTAGATTTGACCCTCCCAAAAATCGATTTGGAGTTTATTTCGTTATTGTGTTGTCAACCGAGGTATGACCCCCCACCCTGATTGAAACATAAACACATTGTGCGCCTGAGTGTTTGTGGTGTATGTATGTAACTTGTCAATTATATATTTTTGCGAAGTTTTGATGCTGGGTTTTTAATTGTAGTGTTGTTTTCTTCTTTCTCTATATTTGTAACTACTTTCCGTGAAACCAGAACAATACATTACGATGAATGCGACAAGTAATTTAGTGAAATATTCGTTTTCGTCCCTATCATATGACGACAAAGTAACTTGAAGCAGGAAATTTAGGAAAGCAAATGCCTAATTGCAAATTGTGTGTTGAGCAAGGAAAGATTGCATAAATTTAACATGAACATATATTTGAAAAACAGTTGAAATTTGTGGTTGTGATGTAGCCAATCCTTTATTTGGTTTTCCGTGTGTTGTTTGGGTGGGGGGTCGCAAGCTGGACAAAATCTGCTTTATGTTTATAATAAGTTAACTGTAGGCACAAACAACTTCATTCTAAATCTCTCTCTCGATATATATATATATATATATATATATATATATATATATATATATATATATATATATATATATATATAAATAATATGTAACTATACGGTTTGGCTCAGTCAATTTTTAAGAAGAAATTTTTAACTTTTTAAATGAATCTCGCATAAAAGTGCTCTCAAGAATTTTTCTCTCAGCCAACAAACGAATGTGCATATATGTTTGTGCGTCTCAATTGCCACGGAGATCGCAGACTTCCTCTCTCCTTCCCATATAAGGAGCTAAAATTCAGCACAATGGACAAACGTCGTCTCAAAACATTCCTGTCTATGGGCTGTCATGGCTATTTTTAGCTCTTGACATCACCAAACTGCGTAGCAAACTGATTCTTTTACCTAGCAACACGACGAGACGGAAAGAAAAGGTGCTTTAGTCTGACTTACGTACACGGGGAAGCAACCACGAATGAATTAGCTGGGACAAACATACGACAAAAATGAAGTATTTGTTACATACGTTTAGTAAACTCTTCATTAGTACCTAGAACAAACAATTACAGTGTACGAATAATGTCAAGTAATATTTGTAATGTGTGAATAAAATTGTTTTGGCGACATGGATCTGGAAAACGGCATACCATTCAATTCGCTACAAGGAGGATAAGAGGAGAGCAACCCGCAACCTACTGGATAACACCCCTGGATACCCAATACAGTCTCCCTTTCCAGTGTTAAAGTGAATAAAGTGTTAGTGAATTACGAAAATTTACCGAGTGACGAAATATAACGAACGATTCGTGTCTACCGCGACATCCGCGTCTTTCTTATTAAATGGGCCTACATTATTGGTTATTAAAAGTGAAGTGCCACTGTTTATGTATTATATGTTCATAAAGTTTTAGTGTTGTGAATTAAAAGTAAAGATAGAAATTCGAGTATCCTTTCAACATAATAATCATGGTTTAAATTTACATATGTTTATTTTAAGAAATAATCTAATTAATTTTTCTTTGCAGCACGAGTGATTAGCGCCTATGCAACTTAGTAATACATACATTAATAAATTGCATTAGCGCTATGGAATACAATTAGAGTTAACTTTGTGCCGGTTTCCCGTAACGTTCTGACCGAACTCTGAACCTGTTGTCCGACGGCTATATGGTCAGTTGCAATGGTCGATCAAACCCACTAGATAATGCTAAAGAAGACAGTCGAGCGGTGGAGAATCGAACCCCAGACCATAGTGAATGCGTAAGCCCATTTTGGGACCGTAGGACACGAACCACGTACAGTAACAAAAGGGTTTATCCCGATAGGGAGTGAGATGTACCTGGATCGAACCCAGTACTGTTATATATGAAAACAGACAGGGATAGACGAGAATCGAACCCAGGACTGTAATGTATGGCTTTCCTTTGTGGGAACGTACCAGGACTCGAACCCTGATACTGTCATAATATGGCTTTCCCGACCAGGGACGTTTAAGGTTCGAACCTGATACTGTCATAATATGGCGCCCGATAGCACAGGAACGTTCGGTAAAACCGCATAAAGGCGACGTTAATTGTATTTTATTGATTAGGTAAATTGTAGTGCCTTATTAGTGCTATTTAATTTTGTTGTTCTGGCATTAGTAAATTAATTATCATGTCCGTAAATAGAGAAATAATTCCTGTCTTGCATGAAATGCGAAAAATATGGAAAGAAACAGAGTATTTAATAGTAGAAAGTCAGTTCAGATATAGAAAAGAACCTTTTACATTGTCAGAAGTCGAAAATGCCTTAAAAGTAGACCAGGAAGTTTGCAAAATTCGTAAAAGAGCTAAACAGGAAATTGCAAAATCTCTTTTGGAAAGGAACATAGAATATAGGGCTGAAATTGAAGATAAAATTGTTGCTAAAATGTATGAAATACGCAAATCTGATTTCTATCGAAAGGTCAAAGATGAATGTATTCTTGAATCAGAATTTATTTCCTTGTCAGACATTAAAGGTAAATTGAAAGTTCACTATGAAAATTCAGACATTGTACGTACTGCTAAAGAAAGGTTAGCTGAAAGAATATATAAAAGATATTCAAAGCAATACAATGTTAGTTGTAACAGGGATTCCAGCGATAATCAGAAAATAAATTGTCAAGTTGTACCACCAAAACGGGTTAGGTTTGCTGATCCTCTCGAAACTGCAACTTTTGCGCATCCTTCTGTGAAAATTAATGAGTTAAAAAATTTTCAAGATCATGAGAATAGTAAAAGTAAAACAATACCATTAAAAATAGAACTTGCTGAAAGTAATTTAGAATTGGTTGAACGTGAGTTTGAAGGTATTTTGTGGGACTTTGCCCCCGTAGCTCAGAAAGCATACGCACGAACAGTGAAAAATGAGTGTGTTGAAACTTGTACTATTTTGCCATGTGTTAGGTCTCAGTCACCACCTATTGTAGTAAATCAAGCCAATATTGAATTTTTTGACAATGAATTTGAACAGGTTGAAGAAATGTCTGAGAGTGAATTAAAGGTAGAAAATGAAAGCATTTCTGTTGTCAGTCACGTTAACATTGAGTTAGGCCAAGCCAAAGAGTTTGTTTTGTCTCTGTCAAATAGTTTTGTAGGAAGAAAAAAGAAGAACAACCCAGCTGTCTTGCAAACCCTACCAACCAAGTCGATCACGTTTAGCGTAGCTCTGTGTGTGAGCGAGCGAACAGCTGTTCCAGCTGTCATTTGTTTGTTTTGTAAAGGAACAAAAAAATGCATTCATGGATGCAATGCGTGCTTCACTACAGAAAGGTTTATTAGAGTTGTAATAAATTGTGTTGAGGATGAAGGCAAAAGCGGCCTGCCCACGCAGTCTTGTAGTGTATGTTTATTAGAGGAAAATCGCCTCTATGGCACCTTGCTAACCAGTAAATTAGAATGCGTTCCGTTTCTCAAAACTTGTTTATTTTTTGTGTTTGTTAGGGTTGTAGAGATTTGTCAAGAGAATAGTAGTTCTTTAAGCTGTGAGTTGAAAGTTAAAAGTATACAGATAGGACAAATGAATTATGTCACCTTTTGCATAGTTACTTGCACTTTAATTGTGTATTTAGAATATAGTAGAAACGGCTTTACGCCAGGTAGGCCTAATGGTAATGAACATAACTCAATAACGTGGGAAAAGAAACTAAAAACCTGTCAAGAATATTTTAGTAAATTACGAAATGTTGTTTGTCAAAGGGCAAGAAAATATAGTTTACAGGTTCAATGTGGCAAAAGGCACCGGCAACATAAAAAGAAAGTACGTAAAGTCAGACGGAAATTAAAAAGAGTTAAATGTATGCTGTATTGTTTTTCAAAATTTTCCAAGTATGTTCGTAAATGTTCTTCCAGAAATAAATGTAACAGTCGCGTTAATGTTCAGACAAGTAATCGTAAATGTCAAGTTGTGTTGTCGCAGCACGGGGATCAAAATTTTGAATCAAATCACACTAGTAATTTAGCGATCCATGGCGTAGTAAATAGGTCAGGTGCTGACCATTCATCACCTACAATCAAACATCACGAACCTTTTCAGGAAGAATGTGGTAATCGGGTGAATAAATTTTTTACGTCTAAGCGATCTGAAAGTGAACGTAACAGTAAAATTAAATGTCAATCACCAACTATTGTCAGTGATGTGCCATCAGCTGATCGCAATGTCATAACAATAGCTAAGCATACAGGTAAATGGAAAAACCTAGTGAATCAAAAAATGCAATTTAGGATATACTTTGAATACCGTAAAACTGGTGCACAGCGAAAATTATCACAAAAGAAAAGTAATTGCAACTCAAAAAGTGATAAATTAGTCAATTTCTTGTGCTATGCAGCAGTCATACATATTGAGAAACCATTCACGCTATTTGTTTATTGGCAAATGAAACCTTTGAAAATTGTTTTTGTGTTGAAAAAGCCTCGAGTAGGTGTAGGATAAACGAAACTTTGTTAAGCCGGACTGCTTGTACTGTATGAAACCGACACTTGCAATGGTTTTAATATTTCAACAAAAAAAAAAAAAAATCTTGATATTTGAAATATACGTAATACGAAATTACTTGTAATAGTATATTTTTTCGTTAACGTATTTACAACGAAGTTTAATTTTTTGAATCATAGAAAATATAGTGTTTCCTTTCGAAGTGCAAGAGTAAATTTGCGTAGTGAAAATTCTCAAATACAGTGAAAGGAAATAAGTTTAAATGGTGAAGACGTAGAAAATCTATACAAAATATTTTATTACAGTGTTGCAATTTTACAAAATTAAAATGTTTTGAACCACGAATTTAAATATTTTGGTAAGAAATCTTTTGGTAATAAAACCTGAATAAGCATGCTTTAAATTAACGAATTAAAGATTTCAATTTTAAACAACAACCTTGCGTCAATTAATAGTAATGTATACTTACGATGTGTTGTATCAATTTATTTGTTTTAACCAATCAGTATGCCTCTGGGATTAGTAATCAGCTGAGGATACTTGAATTTTGGTGTGGTGAGTTATTGTAGCAGTATGGTTTTACACTTGTACCCACCTTCAGGCGCGTTGTTAAGTTAAAAAGAATATATAATGAGACATCTTACTATAAATCAGTACCAAGTAAGTTGTGTACATGTTAATTGTTAGCAACTATTGTTGCATTCACTTTGTAGTAATTTTTTCGTTGAATACGAAAACATTTCAAGTAGTACTTGAAGACATTGAAGCAAAGGTTCCTCCAATATTATGGGTTACTCATATTATGTAATGCCCGGAGTAGGCAATTTTCTTATTAGTCCCTTCTATATTATTTTTGAACTTTACCCAAATATCCTATCTTTTCACTTTGCTTCGGGGATGGAAATAAATGATATTTTGTTGTGGGTAGGTATCTTCGAAATTTCGGAGGGCAGACACTTTGAAAAGTGTAATGGTTTGACAAACCATCCACTGCTCAGTCCATTCTTGGTTAATATTTAACCGGAATGTAATAAATGTAAATATTATGATATTGAGTGCTGTTGTAGATTTAAGTAAAAATTTTCATACTGTAACCAATATTTTAAAAATATTTACGTGTGCTGATACTTGAATTTAATTTGTGTGCTATATATTTGATTTATAGTAGCAATGAGAATTGAAATAAGAATACTACTAATAATAATATTGATAAATGAAAGCAGATATACAGTCATTGTATTAGCTTTCAAGAATATTAGAAGTTGTTTTCAATGAAAGTAAATATTGAAAATGAATGGTTTTCGATAATAGTTAGATAATTAATTCAAGGTACATTTAAGAGTATAAGGCACTACATTAGTAAATATTTTAGGTTACAATGATTATTTAATATACTTGTAACGTTTTGTGTTTAATGGTAAACAATGCCAGTGATTAATTACTCCAATTATTAAACATGTTATTTTAAAGGAAAATAACAATAATTTTGTTCATGTTTTGATGTGTTTGAAATTGTGGCACTTAAATATTTTGAAATAACAGATAATAAGATAATGAAAGACATTGATAAACTTTATTGAAATTATGGCCCAACCGTAATCCGAATTTCGTTTCGTATGGCCCACGTGTTCGTTACCGTATTTCCGAAAGGACTTTGAAAATTTTTCGTTATATCGTCACGAGAAGAGTTAAGTGATGTTGACCTTTGATGGATGAAATTTGGTGACACTAGTGAAGTGATCAGTGTTGCAGGGTTCTATTTGTTTTTTCTCTCTCCCTCAAAACAAATGTCCTGCCGAGCGCCAATGTAACTATACGGTTTGGCTCAGTCAATTTTTAAGAAGAAATTTTTAACTTTTTAAATGAATCTCGCATAAAAGTGCTCTCAAGAATTTTTCTCTCAGCCAACAAACGAATGTGCATATATGTTTGTGCGTCTCAATTGCCACGGAGATCGCAGACTTCCTCTCTCCTTCCCATATAAGGAGCTAAAATTCAGCACAATGGACAAACGTCGTCTCAAAACATTCCTGTCTATGGGCTGTCATGGCTATTTTTAGCTCTTGACATCACCAAACTGCGTAGCAAACTGATTCTTTTACCTAGCAACACGACGAGACGGAAAGAAAAGGTGCTTTAGTCTGACTTACGTACACGGGGAAGCAACCACGAATGAATTAGCTGGGACAAACATACGACAAAAATGAAGTATTTGTTACATACGTTTAGTAAACTCTTCATTAGTACCTAGAACAAACAATTACAGTGTACGAATAATGTCAAGTAATATTTGTAATGTGTGAATAAAATTGTTTTGGCGACATGGATCTGGAAAACGGCATACCATTCAATTCGCTACAAGGAGGATAAGAGGAGAGCAACCCGCAACCTACTGGATAACACCCCTGGATACCCAATACAGTCTCCCTTTCCAGTGTTAAAGTGAATAAAGTGTTAGTGAATTACGAAAATTTACCGAGTGACGAAATATAACGAACGATTCGTGTCTACCGCGACATCCGCGTCTTTCTTATTAAATGGGCCTACATTATTGGTTATTAAAAGTGAAGTGCCACTGTTTATGTATTATATGTTCATAAAGTTTTAGTGTTGTGAATTAAAAGTAAAGATAGAAATTCGAGTATCCTTTCAACATAATAATCATGGTTTAAATTTACATATGTTTATTTTAAGAAATAATCTAATTAATTTTTCTTTGCAGCACGAGTGATTAGCGCCTATGCAACTTAGTAATACATACATTAATAAATTGCATTAGCGCTATGGAATACAATTAGAGTTAACTTTGTGCCGGTTTCCCGTAACGTTCTGACCGAACTCTGAACCTGTTGTCCGACGGCTATATGGTCAGTTGCAATGGTCGATCAAACCCACTAGATAATGCTAAAGAAGACAGTCGAGCGGTGGAGAATCGAACCCCAGACCATAGTGAATGCGTAAGCCCATTTTGGGACCGTAGGACACGAACCACGTACAGTAACAAAAGGGTTTATCCCGATAGGGAGTGAGATGTACCTGGATCGAACCCAGTACTGTTATATATGAAAACAGACAGGGATAGACGAGAATCGAACCCAGGACTGTAATGTATGGCTTTCCTTTGTGGGAACGTACCAGGACTCGAACCCTGATACTGTCATAATATGGCTTTCCCGACCAGGGACGTTTAAGGTTCGAACCTGATACTGTCATAAATATGTTATATATGCGTGTGTGTGTGACTGTAATAAAATAATGTTATTTATACCTTTACACAGTGGCGTATTTACGATTTTGTTTCGGGGGTCTTTGCCTGGACATGTGAAAATTCTGCAAGATATTTCATATACTTTACTATAGTAACATTTTGGGGGGGGCTTAAGCCCGGAAGCCCCCCAAATACGCCACTGCCTTTACATGTACTTTTTTTTACGGATATGCGCTTATTTATTGTGTACGTTTTGGCACTACCATATTATATACTCACGAGCCGCCACTGCATATATATATATATATATATATATATATATATATATATATATATATATATAGTTATAGCTATCAGTGAAAGTTAGGAACGCGTCAAAAAGCCATTCAACATGAAAATGATTTTGTGTGTTTCTGTCTGTCTGTCCTATTTTAGTCAAATTTGTTCCTGCTGCCTTTTCTCTTTCCAAGATTTTAGATCATTTCTTGGGGTTGAAATCAGTCAAGAGTTAGAGATAAATTCATCCCGAACTTCGAACTTAACATATAATGTCATAAAAAATAATTCACGGTAGCTTTAAGTATTAGATAATTAGAACTAATTTATTATTATTCATCTATAACAACATTTTTTTAAAATTATAATTTGGATTTTAAGAATTTTTGCACCATGTGTTGCGAGTAACAAAGAGGAAAGTATTATCACGGTAGTGTGTGCATGGTCTTCAATTTCCAGATTAGAAGATTATGAATAGTATATACCAGGCCCGTAGCCAGGGAGGGGCTAGAGCGGGCAATGCCCGCTCTAAAATATGTTTTGCCCGCTCTAATATTTTTTCCGCTCTAAAAAGGAGGTTGTCCAGAAGTTTCAAATTGTTTCAGCAAATCCCAAATAGGAAAATCTTGTGATTTTATTTATTAAATAAAATTGAACTTAGCGTGCATTTACTACTACTAACAAATGAAATTGAACGTGGCGTATATTTCTACGAAAAACAACAGTTACTGTTATTGCTAGATATAGGAAAGGGGGGCAAGAGTACGCAAATTTTAATTAAACTTATATATTTTGGTAAAAAATAGTTACAACGGAAAACTTTTACATGGAACATAAAACTTGAACTCTCCTTTACGAAATGTGAACTCAACTTTTATATACCTTTATTCTTAGAGGAAGTAGAACTCATAAAATGAAAACATTCAAATTCGTACTCTTGCCCCTATATGTGGGGCAAGAGTACGAAATCAAAGGGGCAAGATTACGCACCCAAAAGAACATTAACAATTATCACAGATGAAGGTGCTACTCCTTTATACGATGTGCATTGTTCATGCCACCATTCATGGCATCTTGCGCACTTCATCTAGTCTTCTATTTGTGGGTCACTGTAAATGATGTTGCATAATGGACACTCGTACACTACTTCCTCACTGACCTGAGGAGTTGTAGCTACAACTTCGGTTGTAGCTTTCCTGGTGCAAGATGATGTTTGCCTTTGCTCTTTCGAGGGCGCCGTTTCGAAAGTAAGTTCTGCTTGAAAGGAGAGGATGTCAGATCTCTGATTGACTTCGAGAAGATCAAGATCTACTGGTTGAGTGCTTGGTAGCAGTTGAAGGAGGACTGACAACCACCAAAGGAGTGCTTGGTGTAAATGGTCCACATGGGCCCCTGCTTACCTCCAGTTAAGATCTAGTTTACTGGTTGAAAGTTTGGTAACCGATGAACGAGCAGTCAGCAGAGAAGTGTTTGAGGTGGGTAATCCGCATGAGCTCCTGCTTGCTTCTAGTGAGAATCCAGTGTTACTGGTTGAAGGTTAGGTAACAGATGAATGAGAACGAGCAACCGGCAGAAGAGTGTTTGAAGTGGACAGTCCGCATGAGCTCTTGCTTGTTTCTAGTGAGAATCTAGCGTTACTGGTTGAAGGTTTGGTAACAGATGAATGAGAACGAGCAACCGGCAGAAGAGTGTTTGAAGGGGACAGTCAGCATGAGCTCTTGCTTGCTTCTAGTGAGGATCTAGCGTTACTGTTTAAAGGTTTGGTAACAGATGGAGGAGGACGAGCAACTGGCAAAAGAGTGTTTGATCTGGATTCACCGCATGGGTCCCTTTTTACTTCCAGTGAATCATCCGATGAACGATTTTGGGCTCTATTCAGGTCTGATGCTTGATTTTTTGCTTCAGGAATGCTTTCGTCTTCAGACCTGGCTTCTACATTTAAGTCTATCACATCCACAATAGAAGGAAGAAAATCTTCTTCAGTGAACACATCTGGATTCAGTAGGACAACTACAGATTCTTGAAGGCTGGATACCAATGGTTGCAGCGTTGTAGTCATCATCATCATAGGTATTCTACCTTTATTGGCAGGTCACCTGCCACAGCTGAGAAGCTTCCATGCTCCACGGTCCTCCGCTAACTTCTTCGTCTTCGCGTATGATCTTTCTGTTTTAATATCATACATTAAATGTAGTCTCTTTCGCCCCCTCCCTCTCTTTCCCGCCACCATACCCTCTAGGACGTCCCTCATGATACAATATCTTCTTAGGCAATGTCCCAACCAGTTTCTCTTCCTCTTCCTAATAATATCTAAAAGTGATCTTTTTTCACCCACCATTTCTAACACTCTCTCATTCGTTTTCCGCTCGACCCAACTAATTCTTTCCATTCTTCACCACACCCGCATTTCGAAGGCTTCCAGTCGATTTTCATCACCTTTACGTAATGTCCACGTTTCCGCCCCATACAGTACAACACTCCACACGAAGCATTTTATGAGTCTTTTTTGTAGTAAGCCTCAGTAAACAAACTCGCAACTTGGAATTATGTGGGATGGATGATTCCTCATCCATTTATCACACACAGTTAAATACCAGGATTTCATAGGGTCAAAAAAAGGAGCGATCCAATAGTTTCAAATTATGACTGGGATTTGGTGGTAAACTCAACATCACTATCCTATTTTGCCTGCAGAAATCAATCGCTTCGATTGAAATGTGAGAGGTCTGATTGTCAACAAGTAAAAATACTTTTTTCGTAACCGAATTTGATCGCACATGTTGGTGTAAATAATATAACCATTCTACGAAAAGTTGTGAGTTGATGAACCAGAATTAGATATTCCCACAGAACTTGGCGGCGAGCCATCGAATTCTTGTTTCATTTGTTTTGTGGGAAATATCTGGGGAATAAAGGAACCAGATGTACTCACTATGAAACAGCTGTTATGTTAACTCCAAAATCACTAGAGACAGTTTTATTCACAACTGATTTTTAGTCGACTTTTGGAACTTTATGAGGAACCGTATTTATTCCAGTATCGTACATGTTGTAGATATCCCGTGGAGAAAAGCCGTTTTGTCTTACAAGATCTTTTAGACAATTAAAAAAACATTCAACTTGTGGCTTGCTAAAACCACGAGCTCTCCCAGACTAGTCTTTGAAGGCTGTTGCAAAGCAATTGTTAAATGTCTACGACGGAAAGACTCTTTCCAATCTCTTTCTGCCATTCGATTCACACGACTAAAGGATATGGGGCACCTTCAGTTACGTTCAGCAAAATTGTATGCCATTCTTCTTAGATCTTTTAAAGTTAATACATAGAATTGATCCACTAATGTGATATATTACACTAATTCGTTCTCCATTTCTTGGGTAAATAGGCCTACTGGCTTTATTGTACCTAAAGACGTTGCAGATTCTCATTCAAAAAAAGAAAAGAAAAATCCTTAATTCTCCTTATATCAGTAATGGGAATGCATAGGATACAAAAAAAAAAATCAGACCCTTTATAAAAATATATTTCCAGCTTATTCCATCAGTTACAGAATGCTTGTCACCTACAAGGGTAACTTGAAAACTTCCCGACCTATCCTTGATGAAGCTACATATTGTCAAATGTTAGGTTAGGTTAGCTTCATATATATTTATAGAATCCCATACCAATCATTGGACTGATATCGCCTTATGCAGAGTCGTTTTAACGTATGATTACTAAAGGACTGACCACTACAGGAAACATACGGTAGTCGAACTTTTTAGTATGGCACTAATCACGCGTCAGAACGACTCTGCATAAGGCCCATTGAAATTTATTACTGAAGACTACTGGCATTTAAGATAAAAGAGGACAAAGCGTAGTATTTCTGAAACCTGAATAAAATAAGCAAGCGTAACGTTATTCAATAACTGCAGATGTCACTATCTCACACGTTTATCTGTTTCGAAAACTCAAACACCACCTTAGATACTGTTATGTAAGGAATGGTATTTAGAATAAAAAAAATACCCCTCGTACATAAGAAAATATCAGGATTCTTCAGAATTCTTAACGTTAGAGGCTACATATGGGAACCAGTATTCGTAAAGTTTGCCGTCACTCTCTATTACAACGGAATCTACATTTTTTTATTGTTAGTTCTAAATCAAATTGGATTCTTTTTCATAGAACAGAAGGGGCAAGAGTACGCACGCGTACCCTTGCCCCATAGGTATCTGCGTACCCTTGCCCCCTCACTACACAATTGACTTTCCCGTGATGATGTACAGCCAACTGTTGGAAGAAAGTCAATTTACTCCATCCTGTAAAACAATGGATGTGTTAGAAACTAACGCTTTATAGTACTTTGAAATCGTTATAAAATTGTGTAAGTTATTCATTAACTACTTATGTCCCAATATTATATCAAACTATTAGAAAAACATAAATAATTACCTAGATAGCTTGTAGTTTGCCGCAGCACACTCAAACTTGTTTAGATTCTAGACGCCATTAACATCAAACTCCACGTAACGCATTATTGCCATACGCGAATATATTCACCTGATTTTAGGGAATCGTATCCTTACCCCCCACGTACTCTTGCCCCCCTCTACTCTATACTCAATAATCTCCCATGTATTACTTTTCCTCATTCCAAAAGTTTGAAGAATCACAACCACGACAAGCATTCAAGGCGTTGGACAAGATGCCCTTCCAAAGAATACCCATATGAAACTTGACCCGAAAACAGGCTATGTTACATGAATGTGAGTGCCTGGCTTGTGCATGTGTAACATTCCAGGTAAAAAACATTTGTTTTGCCGACTTGACAGTACATGTCCCACGTGTGCCTGACGTGTAAAACGTGTAAAACATGCAACATGTCCATGTTCCTTATAGTGCAAGGAAAACGCATGTCTCATATATGAAACTGGTACCGAAACTGTGATGTCTGGAGAAAACGTAGTACATGCGCCTCTAGAATAGTCAGATACAAAAAAATCAGTGGGGAATTTGGAAGTTTTGTTTATTGTAAAAGCGGAAACAATGCTGTTTTTCACGTAATTTGAGTCTTTGCGGGGAGCACTCACGAAAATAAATCAATGATTGTAAAATATTTCTAAATAGCAGTTTGCATCGGCTCACTTTGTGTTTTCTGAGTGACTCCGAACCATTTGTTTCACGATTTGTTTACAAATATACGAAATGAAGAGAACGTTAATTCCTTATATGCACTCAGAGAAAAAAAATCAAGACGGCAGCAGAACACCGAACCTATTATTTTAAACAGATTTTGTCACACACCATTTAATTGCGCGCAATAATAAGTAGCAGAGTGCTTAGCGAATTTCCAGAAGGAAACAAAAACAGTAGAAAATGAACTACAGGCAAATGTACCTCGCCAGACGTTTCCAATTACTCTACTGACTATTATAACGCCATAAATATGAAGCAGGCATCCATCAAGTCATTTTTTGGTGCAAAAGTTATCGAAAATGAAACTAATTCAGAAGCAGGGTCATCTGTATCAACATGTGTAGAAGGTCAAGAAGAAACTAAACGTCAAACATCTGATTTCCACCATGTTGGTGTTGATTTCCACCATGGATCAGACCTTGGCGATACAAAACCCGCACAGCCGTATCTTGCAAATTTTCCAGGTTTCAGCATTTCTGGTTCAATTCGACGATTTCGTCCAATATGGTACAAAACGTGGGATTGGCTCGAGTATTCTGTTATGGTAGATGTTGCCTTTTGCTTCCCATACCGGAAATATCCGTCAAGAAATACTGATCCCTCATTTGTGCAGAATGGTTTCAGAGACTGAAAGCATGCAACCGAGAGAAATAAGGGATTTTCTCGTCACGTCGATTCTGAAACTCAGAGGCACGCTGTGGCTTGCTACTTGGAGCAACGGAAACGTGAGGACTCGGCGAAATGGTCGTGAAGAAGGTGTGTAGTGATGTAATTATGAATAATATAGTTATTCAATTCTTGGCTGTGAATCAGTTGTCCTTTAGGGGAGATTCTGGGTGTGAGCAACTCGGAAAACAATCAAGTGGTTTGTTCTTAAATTTGTTTGAATTTAGTATTCGTAAAGATCCGAAATTAGCAGAAATCGTCAAAACTGTCCCTACCAATGCAACATAAACTACGCCGGATATTCAGAATGAGATAATTCATTTAATGGCAGAATCTGTTAAGAGAAAAATAGTAAATGAAGCAAACGAAAGCACATTTTGTTCATTACTTGCAGATGAAACCAGAGACAAGCAACAAATCGACGATTTGTCTGTCGCAATTAGGTACCTTGTGAATTTTAAAGTGCAAGAAAGATGCGTAGCTATATTGAAGTTGGACAAACAAGACGCTGCCAGCATTAAGAACGCCATTTTAGATTGTTTAAGAAAAGTAGAATTCAAAACCGACACGATAATAGCACAGTGTTACGATGGAGCACCTGTCATGAGTGGACAGAAAAATGGAGTGCAAGCTCTTTTGTCTGCGGATTTGAAGAGAAACATTTTGTTTGTTCACTGTTTCAATCACCAATTACATTTAGTTATTTGTAGAGCCATTGACACAATTCCTGAACTGAAAGAGTTCTTTGATATTTGTCAACAACTATATTACTTTTTCAGAAAATCATGCGTTGCAGCAGATTATGCAGGAAGGAGTTTAAAGGGATTGTTGGAACAACGTTGGACTGGACATCTTGACACAGTGACTGTAATTCATGACGACATGTTTCACACATTAAGCGCACTGATGGCAATTCAAACTTTTCGTGAAGAACACGCCTCAATGACAATTGAAGCTACCGGTTTACTACATCAGATCTCCACCAAGACTTTCTGCTTCCTTACTGAGCTCATGTTCAGGGTTCTTGGATATCTAAAACTGGGAAACGCACTGCTACAAAGAAGAGATTTGGACAGTGATGCCGCTGTGAAGTTAATAGGATTGGTAACGCAACAACTCAGGTCTTGCCGGCAAGACGAAGGAATATTTGAAAATATCCTTCACGATGCAATGAAGGCATATGCCTTAAACACTTCGATTCAGCAACCATTGAAACGCAAATGCACACTCCCCAGTCGCTTAGCTGATTCGGTTGTTGATTTGGAAGGCATAAATTTGGAGAAGGGAAAGGAAGACGAGAAGGAGCTGAAAAGATTATTCTGCGAAGTTCTCGATATCTCCGTCGAAGAAATTCGGAGCAGATTCAGTGAGACAGGGACAGCTGTGATTGGTGCCATTCACCACTTACTGAGCGAGAAAAGAAGTGAAGAAATTTTGAAACCTTTGTGTGATGTTGTAAAGTACAAAGACCTGCATTGCAAAGTGATTCAGAATTTGAAGCAGGAAATAGATCTAGCAAATCGACTGATCAACAAGACCATTTCTGGAAGAGCTCACAAAACAAATTGGAAAATATGGCGAGGCTTTCCCGGGCCTAAAGATGCTTACAGAAGCTGCTTTAATTATTCCGTCTTCTACGTCCACGGTCGAAAACTGCTTCTCACATGTGACAGCTCTCCTTCGACCTCAACGTCTGTCTATGGGACATGAAAGAAAATCAGACCTCGTTCTCCTGGCTTACAACAAAGATATTCTGCGTGCACTAGATCTAGACCAGCTTGTAATTGAATTTGCGAAGTGCTCACGTAAAATCCTTTTGATGTACCGTAATTACTTACATAAGGACTGTAAAAAATATTTATTTTACTTATGTCAGGGTTGTTTCTTAATTTTTATACATAAAAATATACCATAATCTACTTGTAATAAAAGTATTGTAGTTCCAAAATACTATAATTTAGATAACAGTTAACACTAGTAAAGAGCTAGAAGAAGTCTTTCTTCTGTAATTGCGGAGAAGGGAGGTTAGGAGTAAAAACAGACATCATTGGTGCATCAATTTATGTAGCAACCGAGCAAGGAGTATGGAGACAGCTCACAGTCCATAAGTTTATATAAGAAAAAACCGGCATGAATACTGTACCGTACGTCAAGACAGTGACATAACATGACAGGTTGGAGCCTTTGAAAGCAGAAGATTTAGTATTACCTGCCGAACGTCATGGGAACAAAGTACCGAAGAATAGATATTTACTGTTTCATTTGAAATTTTCATTATAACCGTTTTTTTAATAATCATTGTTATTTTACAATTCTTATGTAATTACTTATGGATGTATCTAATATACTGAAAATGAAGTTGTAGTGAAATAAACAGTTAACAAATGTTCCTAAAATAAATTATTATTTTTTTACTTTTAGTACTACTTAGTGTATTAAAATATATATTGAATTATATACCATCATTTTAACCAAAAAATGTTAACGATGATATTTGATAGTGGTGGATTAGGTACTGAATATTTATCAGCATAATAAAGTGTTTCAACTTTCTTATAGATTCCATAAATAATAAATAAATATCTAATTGAACATAGACATTGACAACAACAAGCGCCTCAAGGAACAAAAACTATATATATATTAGAGAGAGAAAGCGTTTTTGTGTTCCTTGAGGTCCCTGCCATTGCCCCCTCAGTATTCATCATTGCCCGCCCTAAGCAATCAGGCTAGCTACGGGCCTGGTATATACTAAGAATAAAAGAGGCTTGAACAAGGTATGATACATTCGCAAAGTGTCCCCTCGGGATTGGTCTAAAATTGGCCAAATGGAGGACTGGCCTCGTTTTTTTATTATTATTATTATTCTTTTGCTTGAGTACTACGTACAAACAAGAATAAAGGGTTTTCAGCAGCCATATTTGATCCATAGAGATAATTGAAACGTTTCCAGACGATAAAATGATATAAAAAATAAATGTTTGGGCAAATTATTACTACTTTTATTTATATTTTGCATTTCTTTTACTATTTTTCTAGTAAGGCTTTTTGGTCAGCCTACTTATAACAATCAGGCGTAGAGCTATATCAAAGTTGCTTCAGTACAATTTACATCATCGTCGAAATTTAATGAAAACCTAAAGAAAGTAGTTTGACAAATAAGCCCAGTCTCTGGAAAAACAAAAACACAATTAAGTAAAACAGAAGAGTCTAAATGATTTCTTTTGCCACCAATCTGTTAACTAGGTTACTACCGTACATATTTAACTATTTTAAGTAACTCTTTCCTAGACGACGGGCATAGTATATCAGTGATAGTATTCATCTCTGGTGCTAGAAGCCCTTGGTTTGACCCCAGGCCATGTGAGTTTGTGTTGAATAACATGTACTGTAATTCCTGGATTTTCTCCAGTGATTTAATTAGGATAAAATATTTACCGGAACTCACCTTACGAATTTAGCAGTCTCCAAATGGATTCATACTGGATTTTAACATTATCTTAGAAAGATTTTCCGGAATGACGTTTCGGTGTGTTCTGGTCCAATAAACCACTAGTTTTCTCACAATACTCCAGCTTCCTCGGACATTCTCATTCCACCATTATTTTATAATCATTCACTCTCAGTAACCACTCGTCTCCCATAGCCTAGTTCTATAAAATCCCGGTTCTGCACCACGTCCCCTTTCTAACCCTTTGGCTTAAAACCCATATATGTACCACATTTTAGACTATTCAGGTAGCTTATACTATTGTATTTGACTGTTTTGGCAAGTATGAATGAGTTGTGTAAGTAGGTATGAGTGAAAAGTCTCCTTGCTGGATGGATACATACACCCTGTGGAGGTGGGTTTTCCTCAGCCCGTGGCAATTCTTCCCCAGACTGGGCGTAGAGAGCCGCAACTATAGCCCAATACCTTGTAAACATATAATGGGTATTCCACGTGCTTATCGCCCGTGTGTGTATATTTTACAACGGGCTGGGATCGAATCAGGGACCTCAATGACCAGGCGCTCTTCCATTAAGTCACCGCACCATTTATTTTATATGTACAGTATGATACAATTAATTTTCAAGACTGGTGTTGATGTTTTATGTGTGTTGTTTATATAAATATTTCAGTTTCAAAACACTTATCTTACCTTGCGTACACAAATAAAAATGGCCCATATCTACAAACGGTTCAAGATAAAGCAAACATAACGTCAAAGCTTCGTCTCATGGACTGCCATCGCTCGCTGACCACACCAAGAACGCAATATTTTGATGATCTCTATATCGGATGTGAAGCGATGGCCTTTCCTTAAACTTTGGGAACAGCTGAAAGTCACAGGAGACTTGGTTTTAAGGTGGATGCGGAATAACGTCCCTGAATTGAAGCCTCTGCAGTGTGGCAGTAATCTTCAGTTTGCGTACAGCCTTGCGCTGTCGTGTTGAAGAATGATATTTTTGTGAGGACCAACTCTATATGGACGTGGATGTAACTTCGTTAGTGTCTGCATGTAACGCTTGGAGTTAACAATGCCGCAATGTTCCAAAAAATAAATTAACACCACACCTTTACTGTCCTAAAAGGTGGTGACATGACTTTGTCTGCTGATCGCTGCGCTTTGAAGTTTTTAAGATGAGAAGAAGAAGAATGTCTGTATACCATTGACTGGTGTTTAGTCTCGCAGTCAAAGTGATTAGCCCAGAACTCATCCAGTTAGAAGATGCATGAGAAAAGCATCTCTTTTGTTTTAAAATGAGTCAAGTTTTGCTTACATGCGTTTTTCGGGATTCTTGCATTTCCACTGTGAGCTGACGCGGAATTCACCTTAAACTCATTTTCATGAACTTAAGCTTGTACCGCATGATGTGACTAACTTCGAATCAATATGCTTGTTTGTCTGCAATCTCCCTCTACTTAATGCGTCGATCACTACAAACCAGTGCATTAACTTGTCCCACTTTCTCTCGAGTGGATCCAATCGTTGGCCGTCCATCGCGGTCTTTGGTATCCAGGTGCCATACGGCTGGATTCTATGTGTACACAGTCCGAATCCCTAATGTCCACACATAGTCCCCCATACACAGCACTCATACGACGATAGATGTTGGCGAGTGTCACGCATTGCACAGTCAGGAATTCGATGACAGCAAGCTGTTTTAAGTGGATGCTCATGTAGTACATCACTAGTCTTGCGACTGCGTCGTTGTCAGTAGAGTGACCTGACAAACAAACATACGTTTGTAAAGCTGAAAATTCAACTTTTCTTTTGAGGTGAGATGAGGTGAATTTGAGTTTAACGTCCCTTTCAGAAGCTAGGCTTTATGAGACGGGACCTACTGATTAACGTGGAATCCGAACCACATGAGCTTCCGCCGGAAATCGAACCGTAGTCTCCCACACCAACTTTTCTTTTGAGAGAACAATGATGCACTTACAATTAATTAATTAAAATATTTGAAGTATCATTTTTAAAAAAAACAAAGTAGAAACTTTAGACGAAGGGAACAAAATTTCTAGTGTTACCGTAAGGAATTATCACGAAACAAAACCATCAATAAAGAAACCTCCGAGAAGAATATAATGAAAAAAGATAAAAACGCATCCCCTATCGGTTAAAGACAAGAGATGTAATTCTTTGGAGATACTAGTCATATCTTTGAAATCTTTAAACTTCCATTCTAACCAGGTTATTCTGGAAAGACTCAATAGTATTCATAAAGTATGTGGTTTCATTGTTCTAAATCACCGTACTTTATTCCAAATGAGAACGCACATTACACATACACGTATTCAACTTCTTGCTACCAACTTTTCTTCTGGCTACATTTTCAGTTGAATATCCACTGCGGCCAGCACAAGGTTATCGTCAGACCTATATATAAACACTGGAAAGATCATCGCGTTCTTCAAGCTATTCCGAAACTTGTCCTGGGTCATAATATAGTCTATTTATATTTCTCCATCTTCTGAGGATTTCCATGTATATCGTCTTCTCTTATGCTGATTGAACTAAGTGTTCCCAATTACCAGTGAATTATGTCTACAGAAATTGACCAGACCCTCTCCCCTAAACCATATTTGCTTACGACACTACGTACGTTCCTGTTCATCTCCCACAACTGCATTGAAATCTCCCATTACAATTACACATGCTACCCTCTTTTCCCTGTGGGCCACAGTGGCTCAGTGGTAGAGCGTTCACCTCTGGTGCTTGGGGTCCCGGGTTAGATCCCAACCCCAGCTAAGTGAACTTTGTGGTAGACAAACATCGTGTGCGTGTTTTTTCTCGGGGTTCTCCCGTTTCCTTTCACTTTCTTCATTCCACCATTTCATTCATTACTCATAATCACCGTCTCCTTTAGCCTAACTGACATAACCGTGGGACGTAAAACTCAAAGATTTCATTTCATTTTTTTTCCTCTTTTCCCTGTCTATAATTTCTTCTATTTTCTAATAATTTTCCTCTACTCCTTCAGTTGTATGCGAAGTGGTCGGTTTAAATGTCTGTGTCACCTTTAGTTCCCTCTTTTTTCATTTAAATCTTAACATCATAACTCTACTATCAACAAATTATGCTTTCAGTGTCTTCTCTTTTAAGCGCTTGCCAAGAATTATTCATACATCATTATGACTGTCCTTTTCATTACCCCAGTAAAACATTCTGCGTGGGTCAGTCAGAAAGTTAGTTGCACTCCTTCATAAATGTTTTCGGTCAAAGGCTATTTTAACGAAACTGTGCGGAAACACTGCAGACATGTAGCTGTATCTTGTGAGTAACGGTTTTCACAGGGCAAGTGCAGGTGTTCTGGTAATCAATCATAAACATGTCTCCATTCGTTTTTGTGCACTGAGAAAAATGTAGGTGGCGTACTTAAAAAAATAGGTACATGAGTAATTCCTGTAGTTTTTGGACTTAACGTACAGAAGACGTATAACTGAACACGCATGTTTTATAATACTTTCTGTATAAGTGTTCCATCTATACGTACTTTCCGTGTGAAACAATATAGGCAGTCAGGATCTCACATACAAATGGACATATATATATATAACATATAGCTGAGGAACGTAACATAAGTATATGCATGTGATATACAGAAAACTGTTAGATGTCAGACATCCTGCAACGGTATGATGTAACATCTAAGGGCAGTGCCTATGTAGCATACGCATAACGTATGCTTCGTACTCAATTCTGTAGTAAGCAAGAGGATGCCGTATATTTGTACAATATACCGCTATTCGGAGAAAGCATTTTTCTCAGTGTGCACGAAAAAGTGCAACTGCACTGAACTTTATCGGCAGTTGCATGAAGCATATGGTGAAAATGCAATGTCACTTCAAGCTATCGCGAAGTGGTGCAACATGTTTGAAAACGGACGTACAGATATTGTCGATCCTGAGCGCGAGGGAAAACCATCAACTGCGACAAATCCGGAAATCGTTGCTCGCATAAATAAATGCATTCTTGAAGACAGACCCATAACAATAGATGGAATAAAAAATGAACTGGAATTTCTCATGGTAGTGTGAATAACATTATTGCGGATCAGCTGAAATTTCATAAAGTTTGTGCACGATGGGTACTTCGTCTATTGACGGCGGAATATAAAGCGTTTTGCAAGTGCGTTTAACTTTCTGCAACAGTACCAAAAGGAAGGAAATGAGTTTTGGGACAAAATTGTGACCGGGCATGAGACTTGGATTCAGAATTTCTCACCTAAAACAAAACGTAGCTCCCTCGAATGGAAACAGTTCACTTCCCCGACTCGAAAAAAGTGTCGAACTGTTCCATCTGCGGGAAAGGTGATTGTGACGCTGTTTTTCGACAGAGAAGGTTTGGTGCATACAGAGTTCATGACGAAGAGTGCCACAATTAATGCACTTCTTATTGTGAAACTCTAAAACGATTCCGCAAAGCGCTTAGAAATAGACTGCCAGGTAAACTGTCCAAAGGCAATGTGTTCCTGTCTGATAATGCAAGACAGCATGCAGCACAACAAACATGCGAACTTCTGACAAAATTTAGGTGGGAAGTATGGCATCACCCTCCGTATAGCACAGACCTTTCACCGTGTGACTTCCATGTGTTTGGTCCAACGAAAGACGAACTTTCAAGGCGACGATAACACTCGGATGACGAAGCGAAAGCTGCAGCCCAAAGATGGTTATCGGGCATTGGACGGGATTTCTTGGCAGAAGGCATAGAAAAAGTTGTATCATGCGTCGATAAATGCTTAACTAGCAGAGGTAATTACGTTGAAAAATAGATTGTGAATCGAACTTTGCGATGCAAATAAAGTTCTTGTACAATTTTTATCCTGTTTTATTTTCTTAAGCAGTGCAATTAACTTTCTAACTGACCCTCGTACAAAGGACACTAGGAAAATTTTGGAAATAGAACAGAAAGGATCATCACGAGTTTGCAACTTAATTGAAAGTAGATTGTGAATCGAACTTTACGATACAAATAAAGTTACTGTAAAATTTATATCCTGTTTTATTTGCTTAAGCAGAGCAACTAACATTTTAACTGGCCCTCGTATATCCTTCCCTTCTTAAAACTCGTCATTATCTTCCCATCTAACGTCCTATCCTATCCTATCCTATCCTATCCTTCCCATCTAACACTCTTATCAAATCTAGATTATTTTGTTGCATTTGTTCTTTAAGGTTTTCTAGATTTCCTTTCTGTTAGATGGTACAGTCCGCAGCAAAAAACCTGCAACAGGAGCATGCAAGTTTATTGTGAAACGACTAAGTCTTTTGCTCCAAAAGAACGTTATATTAATTCCCTGCGCTGTTAGGCGTAGTTTCACATAAACTTACATGCAGACCCCGCATTGCGGGGGACCTCAAGTGGGCCCCACATCATGGGGGCCCCAAATCATGTAGTGGGACGTAGAGATGGGACCCCACTCTACGCTGTTTGCGGGGAAGCCCTCAAGGTTTTAGTTACGGAACTAATATCCAAGTTGCCATTCGAATCACTATGATTTCTGCCAACTTGGCTACTGGAGAACTGTTCTTCCCCAAGAACAATTTTCGTCTGACTGTTCCATTTAGACCAATTCGGTAGGGGTTGCTCTTCTTCTAGTGAGCTACCGCCGATATAGCTCTAAATTTCACTATATCACGCAATCCTCTCCACCAACACAGAAATTTGTTTGTAAAGGTGGGTCGATTAAGCTCTTACTTTTCGGACGGAAATATCTAAAAGATTATTAAAATTCTAAAATCTTCAATGAGAACGTACTATTACAAAGAACAAAATCAGCGGCTACTTTAATTTCTGAACTTCAATAAACTTTGTAGTTGAACATCTTCGAGCATGAAGGATTCAAATTTGCCAATATACTTGTATTTTGGAAACCTAATAATACAACTTTAGAAAACCGTTGGAACATTTCAACTTTTGATCATGATGACAGGTTCGGTTTTAAAAGTTTGGTGCGTGCCAATGATCAACATGAGAAAGACTTGGGAGCCATGATACAGGTTGATGCTAAAAACGGAGATCAGCTGTGATCAGTGGCGTATTTACGATTTTGTTTCGGGGAGGGCTTTGCTAACTTTCGGGGGGGGGGCTTTGCCAGAAAATGTGAAAATTCTGCAAGATATTTCATATACTTTACTATAGTAAGTAAGATTTCGAGGGGGGCTTAAGCCCGGAAGCCCCCCCTAAATACGCCACTGGCTGTGATTATAAATGAAGAAGACAAAGTATTGGTAAGTGTCAAGGGCGCCGATTTCTCTGTAAATTTAGGGGGGGGGGCATCCAGGTGAAGAAGGCATATATGAGGATTTTAAGACAAATTCCATTCAAATTATGCCAAAATATTGTAAATTCATAAATACAATATTGGGGCCCACATGAGCATTGCCCCCCCCCCTTGGGCCTCTCAAGGACGGGCGCCGTTCGTAAAAGCTCATTTGAATTCTTCATTCAAAGTTAAAATAGCTAAATTTCTAAGTGATAGGTAAGATGCTCATTCATAGAAATTTTTTTTACGCCTAATACAGTCCTTCTTTAGGATGGACAAAATACCCCGGAGTCTTATCGAAAATTTACGAGTTAATAATATAACAAATTTACACTATTGAAAAGATCAATAATTCAGAAAGCAATTACCCTTGAATAACGCTAATAATAATAATAATACTAACAGTATTGGTTACCAACTCAAGAAAAGGGTAACAATCAGAGGCGCCCAAAGAAAATTCTCTAGGGAGGGGCCCATTCCATGTTTGCTATACGAGGCCTGTCTAAAAAGTATCCGACCTTAATTTTTTCCACGCAAAGTATTGATTCTCAGGCGGCGCCACCGTGCACGGTGGAAGGAGGAAGCTTAATGCGCATGCTTGAATTTTTTCACCGCGTTCGCGTGTGCCAGTCGTGAGCTGGTGGTCGCGAAGTGAGGTGCTGTTGGTAGTGTTCGTCGGATTTAGTGTTTCTCGCAAGATGACTGAACAAATTGAGCAAAGATACTGCATCAAATTCTGTCAAAAGCTGGGTGATTCTCAAAGCCAAACAATTCGTAAGATTCAGCAGGTGTTTGGAGAAGATGCGATGGGTGTAACACAAATTAAACAATGGTTCAACCGATTCAAAGATGGCCGCACATCAGTCGAGAGTGAGCAGCGTAGCGGCAGGCCCCAAACTGCTCGGAATGCAGCTGTTGTTGAGCGGGTGCGAAATTTGGTGATGGCAGATCGCCGTTTGACAGTGCGGGAGATTGCAGAAGATGTTGGAGTGAGTAAAGATTCTGCACATGCAATTTTGCGTGACGATTTGAACATGAAACGAGTGGCTGCTAAATTTGTACCCAAGTTGTTGTCTCAGGAACAAAAAGACACCTGTTTTGACGTTGCACAGGACCTTCTGGACACCACCAACACTAATCCTGGGTATTTGAATTCCGTGATAACTGGAGATGAGTCATGGGTGTACGGGTACGACCCAGAAACAAAACAACAATCGTCTCAATGGAAGCATCCCGATTCTCCAAGGCCGAAGAAAGCGCGGCAGGTGCGAAGCAAAATCAAGGTGTTGCTGACTGTTTTCTTCGATGCCCGTGGAATTGTGCATCACGAGTACGCACCGGAAGGACAAACAGTGACAAAGGAGTACTATCAAGATGTTCTCAGGCGACTCCGTGACGCAGTCCGGCGCAAAAGACCAGGCATGTGGACAGCGAAGAACTGGAACGTCCATCATGACAACGCCCCAGCACATTCATCCCAATTGATCCACACGTTCTTAGCCAAACATGGAATTACAACCGTTCGCCAACCTCCCAACTCTCCAGATCTGGCTCCTTGTGACTTCTGGTTGTTTCCAAAATTGAAGACGCCTCTGAAGGGATCCCGTTTTGAGAGTAGAGAAGACATAATGCGGAACACGACGACGGAGCTGAACAACATTCCAAAAGAAGACTTCCAGCGGTGTTTCCAGCAGTGGAAGGATCGATGGGCTAAGTGTGTGGAAGCACAAGGGGCCTACTTTGAAGGGGATTAGGGTCCCAAATCTGTCAGGTATTCGCAACTATTTTTCTGGCCAAAGGTCGGATACTTTTTAGACAGCCCTCGTATTCCGTCTAGTATTTAATATACGTGTTTTTCTATATTACGTATACATTTTCGTGAGCCAGAGAGGGGCCCGGGACCACCCGGCCCTCCCCTTTGGGCACTCATGGTAACAATAGAATAATGGTGCCCATAAAATAAGTAACTCTAGCTCTTTTCAGCAAGATGTCTTTCTACCGAGGATCTCTTAATTTTAGATTCTCTTTTGTCAATTTTGCACGTACTATGAGACTGAAAGAGTTAACACGCATCTCCTGTCTGCACTCGAAGAGGGATGACTAATGATTGGAAACAGCTTGCATGGCGAAGGAAGAATACAAGCAGTTATGTGTGGAATCTATCTGAAGGTCTCCGATGAGATAGCGTAACTTCTTGTTGACTCAGTTGAAAAGTTTATAAGATGACGTCATCGAACGATAGAGCCAGAAATACAAACTACGATTTTTCTCCAGAAGTAACCTCAGTTCCAAAGACAGACAAGCAGCTTCGTAGATGTTGCACTCAGTATTGGAATGACGGCTATGTATCTAGAAAATAAAAAAAAACACGTATTCGCTTCTTTTAGGGCCTTATGCAGAGTCGTTTTGAAGTGTGATTAGTGCCATACTAATGAGTTCGACTAACATATGTTTCCTGCAGTAGTCAGGCCTTTAGTGTGACGCTAATCATGCTTCAAAACGACTCTGCATAAGGCGGTACATCTTCCAACGCTGTTTCGTTACAATTCTGCATGTACTTTAGGACTTCTGAACTACCTTCATGACCAATTTTGGCATTTTTTGGCAATAAGTTTGCAGGGGCTTATGGCTCACCCAAATGCTTTTGAAGGAAGATATGAAACACGAATTTCCTTATTTTACGTGTAGTATGCCTATGTTCAATTTCATTCGCTTCGGTATACCTTTTACTGCGCTTTTAGCGTCGAGTAATAGATTTTTCGGGGGGGCTTATGCCTTCCAGAAACCATTTTTCTGCAGAAAAATAAAAAAGAACATGTATTATTTATTTAGCGTAGTATTTTCCTGCCAAATGAACGAAATCGACTTGGATCACAAAGTTGTTTCCTGCCAGTTTGTTTTTGCAACCTATGTAAATTGCCGTAGAAGTTGTTTTCAATTGTGTGGCAATGTCCAATTTAAACGGCAATTATTTAAAAAAAATGAAAAAGAAGATTGGCTGAGTTCGTAAGTGAAAACCTACGTGTACATGTCATGTCCCCGTGGTACTGCGTAGAGGAATGGTGTCAAGTGGGACTGTCTTCACATATATACTACCCTTACGTCTCTACCTTCTTTGTACATTTACTGGTTCATACATCCATTCTTTCCTTTACACGTTTTATTTTCATTATCCATTTCTCACTTTTCCTAATCTTTTTCACCTTATCCTTCACTGTATGAACTTCTCTCCTGATTTTCTTTCCTTTTTACAGTTTTGATGTTTTCTTTATCTGATTATGACCTCTATTTTTGAACACTTTGGGTGGTATTCAGAGAGGATTCGTTAATCGAAGTTTAGTCATAGACTAGTTAGTAAGAATACTAACTCTTTAGTAAGGAAGGCGCACTTTTTGGTATTCCGAGTCAACTTTGAGTACAACTAAAATGATGATTTGGGTATGATTAACTTATATAACCCTAATGCATCGGGTGAGAAAAATAAATGTGGCAACTACGGAAAAGTAGATCGGCGCATGCGTAGTCTGTAAAAATGAAAATATATGAAATACGAAATGTTGTATCGCACGTTAAACCGTGGGTTAAAGATTAGCCTCTGCTCTAGTTTAATTAGTCAAATGTGATTAACTTCGTCAAATACTACGTCCTAATCAGAGACTCTGAATACAATTTTGGTAACCATCTGTTAGTCAATCTCGTAGTATGGCTTTAATCAGACTTCTAAATGACCCTGCATAAGGCCCTTAATTAAAAAAAAAAAAAATTCCTTGTGTAGTAGTATACATAAGACAATTTTACAATTTTAGCTTACATGAATTATGTCCGAAGCATATATTTAACCGATAGTGGTCTTAGAGGAGAAGAAAAGAAGATAATTGGCTCTGGCAGCATTGTTTATGAGGCGATACGCTTTTGTTTATATTTGTACAAGGCGATTACGTGTGCTAGCTTAAGTTGTTATATTTTCTTACGTCTAAAAGTTTTGGTGATATGAGTCCAAAATTGTCGTATGATTGCCTTCTAAAGGCAAAGAAAAGTGGAATAGATTATCGTAATTTATGTAGGTTTTGTTTAGAAGTTACTTTGTCAAAAGTTAATATATTTAGTGATGAAGGCATTCGACAAGAAATCCAAGGAAAAATTGTGAAGTGCTTGTCACTTATTGTAAGTAAATAGTATATTGATTATTTTGAAGCGTTATCCATGAATAATAATAATAATTTTAATAATATGCCATTTATTGATTTGAGGGGTATGTTTTTATTAATTATATATTTCTAAAGTCTGGAAACATGCGAGTTCATTAAGGGTGGTTTCAGTAACAATACAGTGTAGTTATCACTTGAATCTAAAACGGTAATAGTATACATGAGAACCCCCTGATCTGCGTTTCTTCTGTGTTCTATTATCACTTCTACATGAAATACCATAAATTTTCTACGTAGTGCAATAGTAAGCAGTATCCATGTGCACAAGACATGCGATATGCGTTAAACGACCCCCCCCCCCCGCTGTTATATCCTTTCCACATTTTCTGCAATTTGTTATTAGATTCATTAATCCGTGCTCTTCACAAACTTTTAAGCGATTTGGCTCGTTATCAACGTATTGCTTTTCAAATGTTAAAACTGTTAGTTCATTGCTGTTGTACATTCGCCATGTTGATAACATAAATGCTCGTTTCTTTCCCACAATGGAACTGTTCGGTTGCCTTGCGCCAAGCAGTTCCCTCCGCTCGCCGTGTACAGGCCTATGTTTATAGCTGCTTATATATAACAAATAAACAGATTTTTCGAGACTTATATATTATCAAGCACACAAACGGTCAAATTATCCATATCTTTCCTGTAGATTTTAAAAATTTTGCTAGAAACGAACGCCCCAAGAGTCTCGAAAAATCTGTTTATTTGTTATATATAAGCGGCTATAAACATGGGACTGTACACGGTGAGCGGAGGGAACTGCTTGGCGCAAAGTAAACGAACAGTTCCATTGTGGGAAAGAAACGAGCATTTATGTTATAAACATGGCGAATGTACAAGGGCAATGAACTATCAGTTTTAACATTTGTGAAGCAATACGTTCATAACGAGCAAAATCTTTTAAAAGTTTGTGAAGAGCACGGATTAATGAACCTAATAGCAAATTGCACGAAGTATGGAAAGGAGATAACAACGAAATAACGTGGCGAAAGCGGATGCCCAACTTCGGAATAAATGCCCATAAATTCATTCTATGTATACTTCTTTTTTCAGTAAATCTAGCCTAGTCTCTGTACTTTAAACTATCATTTTTGTGCTAGACTTGCATTACTCGGTGCAGATTGAATTTTGTAGCTACAGTGTATATATGGCGTAAAAACTATAGTGGAAAAAGCAGTAACTAATTTGTGCTAGGTTGTGACTAATAAACATAAATGATATTTAACCTAGTCATGGCAGGAACGCAGTAGGAGGGCCCGCGCGAAATGCATCCATATGGATTAGACGCGTCAGCGATGGTAAGTTTTCACAAACAAGGATAGCGCACATGGCATAAACACACTTTACGGGTCATTCCACGTCAGTTCAACCAAGGCTTTTAATCCACTGTCTTAAATTGATGAAATTTGGTAGTGTTATAAAACTTTTTATGCTGATTACAAGTGTGTAGATTTTATTGAAATAGCATCAGTGATTCAGAAGTTATTGCATTTCAAAAATGAGAAGAAAATCTATTTTTAACAGTCGCGACACGATATCTCCCCGTTTTGGAAGAACACTAAAACAATCATATTTCGGTTCCTATTAATGTCAGAAACATGATTCTTTTTCTTATTCAGGTTGTCTTGAAGTTGTTTACCATTAAAAACATGGAAACTTTCCTTAGAGCTGATAGAAAATTTATGAAGTCATTTGAAAGGTAACATTTTGAGAAAAAACTAGAACGCCATTTTGTAAATTTCAATCCTTTATTTCTCAAAATCCCCATCATGGATTTCAATGAATCTATTTTTGTTCGAAAGCTTATTACATCTAGTTTCTCATATAGAAAAATTGTGATGGGCCATCCAAGCACTGAGGAAATATCCCAGTCAGTGCTGCCAACTGATTGAGAAAAAACTTTTTCCAATAACTTCCATACGATTTAACATACCCCGTCTCAAAAAAAAAAAAAAAAAAAAAATGGTATAAGCACTCTTCAGCATCCTGGAAATACGCCTGCAAGCATTACCACTCCCAAGCAACCCAGTTATCAGAGTTGCCTGTCAGAGCGTTAGACTTATCTGTGCCCACACTTTGCATTATTACGTGCGACATTACAAATATACGAAATCGTGTGGACGAAATGCCCCTAATTACTGAATAACCAATTTCGTAAAAACAATATATATATATATAACTCTATGGCCTATGGAACCCGCAGGTTCAATGCCGCGTTCACAAAAGCTCTCCACTGACTTCTATCCTTAGCTAACTGCATCCAGTATATATATATATATATATATATTCAATTAATACAGAACACTTTGTTCGACACCTACTAACCTGTACGTAGGGCTCAAAACCCGTATTCACTCTGCTCTCATTTTCAAACAATAGCGAAATTTGTCTTTTTCTTTCTTTCTTTGAAAATGTCCGGATGTCACTAAAAAAATAACTACTACATGGTTCAACGCTCTAAATCTTTCCGAAAGTCAGAGTTAGTGAATGTATTTGAAAATGTTCCAAATATTGCTTACCCCGCACAACGGAGGGCGTATCAGCTAGTATATCTATAACAAGTAAAGTCTTATGCTGCTGTTCTAATGTTGTATAGTTATTGTTAGAATTAAGGAAACTATTGTATTCCAGTGTGATTTCCCAACTAATTATGGCTATTCAACGCAAAGGTTACTGCTTTCTTTCAGATGATATGGAATATGATGTACAAACAGTCTTTCAAACACAGAAACTGGTAATGTCGGATTTAAAACAAAATATTGCTCGCGTAACAAAAGTAGAATATTTCACTGATGGGTGTGGAGCCCAATATAAAAACTGCAAAGCCTTCTTTCTTAAATCTTTACTTCCACGCAATCTGTTTCCACGGTGTGGTGGCATTTTTTTTTTTTTTCTACCAGCCTTAAAAGGTCCCCATGCGATGGAATTGGTTGGGCTTTTAACCAGGAGCGTCATTTCAGACCGCTTGAGGGGGGGCAAAAGCACCACAGACATAAGACTTTCCAGTTTTGTACTAGTATATTAGTAGACAATCGATTAAAGTATATGTATTTCTCAAACTCTTGGGGGGGGGCAATTGCCCCCTCCTGCCCTCCCTAAATGACGCCCCTGCTTTTAACCGGGTTGTGACAAAAGAAAGCCTTCAGAGTATAGATGCAAAAAAGCCGGCTTTTATGGGAAGAAAACGAGATTTTGGGAATTTTTCATTTTCATGATTTTTCTGTTTAAACAGCTTTCATACAGTATACTCTATAGTTAAATAAAATTCCATGACCTAAATGCCATATTTCGCTCTGGAATTCACTATCATGATGGATGGAGCACGTGGTTTATAAATTAAAGTAAACATAAAGTACGTAGTATTTGAGGACAATTTTAGAAGCTATTTAACTTTATTTTAACTTCTGAATTATCGACATTGTTTTTCTTCTCTAGATCATTTCTTTTTAGTCATCCGTGATTCATTTCTTAGTGCTTAGTACTCTAGCTTCTAGCACATAATTAAACTTATGTTTTTCAATATATCCCTCAGAGCGTACGTTTTTCAATATGTCTGTCAGGGCGTACTTCCACATTTCCGTTATACTGTAGCTGTACAATGATCTATATATATAAAAGAGAACGCACAAAATCCTTTGTCCGCTCATCACGCTAATACGGCTGAACCGATTTCTTTCATTTTTGGGGGGTTGTTAGGATTTGGACCCTAGATGGTTTTTATCATATCACTTTAATTTTCAATTACCAGTGTCTTGAGATAATTGACCAATCAGGTGTCCATACGTACAAAAAATCCTTTGTCCGCTCATCACGCTAATACGGCTGAACCGATTTCTTTCATTTTTGGGGGGTTGTTAGGATGTGGACCCTAGATGGTTTTTATCATATCACTTTAATTTTCAATTACCAGTGTCTTGAGATAATTGACCATTCAGGTGTCCATACGTACAAATCCTTTGTTATTAGTTCATCATAGGTATAAAAATAAACGTATTTATATGCAACCCGCATGACCCTGTGACTCGGCGGGTTAACATAACTGACAGGCGCTATAAATCACTTGAAAGCGAAAAAGTAAAAATTATCTAAGTAACAAAGTTTATTGCGTTCCGGGATGACCGCAGCGAAGCGGGGTGAACGCTGCTAGTTTAATAATAATCTTCCGGACACAACCTTGAATACCATTTCATAGAAATAATCAGTATCGGATTTAGAAAAATATTTGGTAGGGTTTTTTCTGAATAATGTTTGGTTTTTCTAAAAATGTCTAACTTTTATTTAAGATGGGCTTAAGTTTATGAGTACAGGCATAACAAATATTTCGTTTCGTTTGTATATTCAGTTATAATCTTCCACATACAACCTTGAAGATCATTTTATACTGAAATTCAGTAGCGGATTTAGAAAAGTATTATTAAACTAAATGTATTCTCTCTCTCTCTTTGTGGTCACAAAAGCTCTCCATTGACTTCTGTCCTCATCCAATTCAATCAAGTTTCTACTCTGTATTCCTATTTCTGCTAGGTCCATCTTAATATTGTCCTCCCATCTGGGCCTAGGTTTTCCTAATGGACGTTTCCTGATTGGATTTCCAGTTAAAACTTTGAAAGCATTCCTACTTTCTTCCATTCTGGCTACATGACCTGCCCACTTGAGCATCCTTGACTTGATGACTCTAACGATGTTTGGTAAACCGTATAAATTATGTAGTTCCTTCTTATGAAGTTTCCGCCTTTCCCCATTCCCGTTCCTCTTGGGTCCAAATATTCGTCTCAGAATTTTATTCTCTAATAATTTCAGTCTGCGTTCATCCTTCAGCATAAGCGACCATGTTTCACAACCATAAAGCATAACAGGCATGATTATCATTTTATATATTTTAAGCTTTAAATTCCTTGACCGAATTCGCGATGGCAAAATATTTTGAACTGAATAATAACACGAATTCCCTGCTTTTAGTCGACATTTAATTTCTTTGTGGGTATGATTTTGGTCTGATAATACTGATCCAAGATATTTGAAAGTATCCACTGTGTCAAAAGTATTAATTGATATTTTAACGCATTCATAATTTGCTGTATTACGATCCTTGTGAACTTCCTTGTATTTAGATTTCTCTGTATTTACTTTTGTCCCTGCAAGCGTTTAATAAGGCCTCTGCATTTCTTTCGATTGTTCTCCTATCAGATTTACATCATCACCATACACCATAACCTGGTGAATACCATTCAACTCTAGGCCCTGGTTCCTATCTTTGATTTTTCTTATAGCGTACTCCGGAACAAAGCTGAATAATAACGGTGATAACGCATATCCTTGTTTCAGGACAATCTCGACGTGGAAGCTCACATTCTACTTGGACTTCACTCTGGGATTCATTTAAACACTTAATAAATCTAGCTTTTTCGGTATTCCAAATTCTGTAAGAATGTTGTACAATGTTTCCCTTCTAACCGAGTTGTAAACCTTTCTAAAATCAATAAACAGTTGCTGTACTGGGTAATATATTCCCATTTCTTTTCGAGTATTTGTCGAATGGTAAATATCTGGTCGATTTCGACTAAATCCACACTGCTATCTCCAATAATTTAATCTGCGTATGCGGACAATCTTATTTTAATAGAATGTTAAGAGAGATGCCTCGATAATTATTACAATCAATTTTATCGTCTTCCTTGTGAATTGGAAGAGTGATTGATTCTTCCACTCTTTTCAAATGTATTCCATAGTTTTTCTTTTTTGTTTAAAAAAAAAAAACGTAATATGTTATGTTGAATTTTCTTGTTAAAAGTTCAGGACTGGGTAAACCATGATGGTGGTTATATATTCTACAGCCTAGGAAACCATACTCTCAGATGAACCGTCTATTACGTATATGATCCATGAGCAGAAAATTCGATACTTTCCCTATTCTGAACAAGCTTAAGGAACAGTCAGTGCATTACAGAATTTGGAGCTTTACCGATTTTGCAGATCCGAAGCACCTGATAGGTGGTAACATTATTACGTATGTGATCAATCAGTGAAAAATTTGTTCGAAATATTCATATAATGTATATGAAAGTTAAAACTTAACTGAAAAATTTCGAGAATGTACAGAACCACCCGAAATGAAGCTCTTGATGTGCAGATTTCTCTCATGTTTTTCTTTATTTTGCTTGAAAAAGGTGTGTGATATTTTGAAGTAAAAATACTACATACCATTTTGCTAGTTATTTGTGTATCATTTTTTTAAAGTACTTATTGTATATGGGTGATTCCACGAAAAAGGGAAATTTTCACTTGGAAAATTCTTGTTCCGTTGATGGTCGCCTATTTCGAAAAAAATATCAGATGCACTTACTACTACTAAGTACATGTTAATTAGGTATTCAGCAGAGCTGAATCGTTATTGGTCTAGTAAATAAAAAACAATAAACTTTTCAGCACCCACGGAGTTGAGACCATAGGCCACGGAGTTGAGATTAGTTAACACGGAGTTGAAAACTGCTGTGGAGTTGAGAAACGTGATACATCTGGGTGATAAGTTTTGGTTTATAAGTGATTAAGCTTATAATTTACATAAAAATTGAAATAATTTTCCAATAGTTTTTGTAAGTTAGAATTATTCTCCTTATGTTGAATAAAATTCTAACAAAGTAGATGACACGTAATTTGTTATACAAAAATACTCCAGAAAATACTGCAAACATATGAAAATATATCTAATGAAGGTTCAAAAATTGAATATATATATATATATATATATATATGTGTGTGTGTGTGTGTGTGTGTGTGTGACGCAAATAAGAAAAAAGAAATACACATACACTTATCGAATATTGAAAAATTATTGCGCTTTCAATATGTTGACTATCATATGGAGAGGATAAACTTTTCACATCAGCTTTCGAAACTGACGAAGTAGTCACTAAACCTGTCTATTGTCTACTTCATTTGTTTTCTGAGCTTATGTAAACCGTCCGTCTTCTCTGTGCGATCAAGTCAACACGTCGAAATTGCAATACTTTTTCAACATTTGGTAAGTGTATTTGTATATTTGGTATATATACAAGGTGTTTCAAAACAATTCACACTCGTTTGGGAGCTGATTCCTGACACCAAGATAAGACGAAAAGTATAGACAACTGGGTGCACAAATGCTTCCTTTCGGAGTTATAGGCTGCCGAGAACATGAAAAAATGAACTTTAAAGGTCCATAGCTCCAAAACTATGAGACCTGCCGTAGTCGGGTCACGACTTCACTTAGGAACTAATATGTGCACTATCCAAAAATATGTTTCAGAATCCTGAGGTACTCACGAAGCAATTTTGATAGAGGGAGTTTGGCTACGGGCGTATAATCTGAAGTACTCACCAACTACTTCTATAAAAGTTGTTGTGGAAGTACCGCAAGATTCTGAAACATGGATATTTGGATAGCGCACATACTAATTCCTAAGTGAAGTCTGACCCGACTACGGTAGGTCCCATAGTTTTATGCTATGGACCTTTAAAGTTCATTTTTTTCATATTTTCGGCAGCCTATAACTGCGAAAGGAAGCATTTGTGCACCCAGATTGGTCTATACTTTTTATCTTATCTTGGTGTTAGGAATCACCTCCTAAACATTGTCGGTATTGTTTTGAAACGCCCTGTATAATGCACACTAAATAACAGTGTAAGGCACTCATTTCTGTTTTCTTTGGATAATTCGATGTTATTTGTTAAGTAGCCCTCATTTTCCACTCCAATGAAGGAAATGTCTTGAGGAAACAGGGAAGGGCTGTTCTAGTCTACACAGAATGACAACTCCAACGCTTTTTAAACGTCAGGTTTAGTAGGCCAGGAGAAATTTCTCCCGATCCGCGCCATAAAATTGACTGTCCGTACATTGCCCTCAGACTCTTCGACAATCCCTAAAAAGAAAACAATTAGCTGATCATAAGATTGAGACGTCAATAGGTTAAAAACAGATACCATCCATCTTGACTTGACTGAAGTTTTACCTCCGGCTACCTGACAGCCCCAAATCTGAACTTCCGCGAAACACTCCTTAAATGGGCTAGGACCCACCAGCCGGCCTTTGAGTGTGAATGACACGTGGTCAGCGTGTTGGCTCCTACGACCGTTGTGATGGTATGCGCGATCAGGTTTCAGTACATCTCTACTCAAATGAGTTTTTCAATTGCCTCACTGTGCGAAGTAAACACCATTAATTTTTGAGCTTCCACCGGGAAACAAACCCAGAACCACGCACGAAAGGCGAGCATACTAGTCACTAGACCATAAACGAGCTTTATTTCTATCAATATTGAAAGAACAAATATCTGGAAGAGCATGAGCATAACAAACACTATAGGATTCTCAACTCCGTGAACTTGTCTCAACACCGTGGATTCCTTAGTTTTCAGATGGACATGGAGTTGAGAAAATCGAATATAATTTATCTTTACCGGCCCACTTTTTAACCAATACATGTGAGTAATTGTGTACGAATTTTCTACGTTAAGGTGTATGTTCCTCAAGGAAAAGAAGGTATATACCATACAAATACATTCAGTAATAAATGCCATGGTGTTGAGTATCAATTAATATACGCACCTGCTTTCCACACACAAAAATATTTTTCGTATAGCTTTTAACACATGCACACAACTTTTTCTGTTCTTCAGTCAAACATGTCTGCCTTGTCTTCTTGTGGGTGTTGCGAATGTGGACGACCATGCTATCTGTTGAGAGCAATGATCATTTTTTCTATTGCCATGGAGTTGAGACGAAATAGAGGTGACAGAAACGAAGCATAGTCAAGCTTTCGAAAATAATCGTTATAAAGGTTTACTTTCCACAAAACTGAAACATTGAAGTGTTCTCTTCCATTTAATTACCATTAAATGATGTTTGATTTGCGACTTCAGTTGTAATTTATTGATTAAAATCAGTCAACTGTAATCTGTGACAGCCCACGGTGTTGAGAAATTGGGTAATAATTAATTTTTTACGTATGTTTCGTGTTATATTTGCAAATTGTTATACATGGCATACCTACTTTGTGACGGTTACTACCAAACAAAATAAAAATGAGGTGATTCTTTCTAGTAGTATTTTGAAGAGATGCCCGTGACAGAAAATTTCCCTTTTTCGTGGAATCACCCATATAAGGGGTTAAAATATTATTATATATATTCGTTAATCCTTTGGAATTCGTAATGCAAATATGTTAAGAATTTTAAAAAATCTTTTTGAAATTCATGGTTTATTTTCGAGGTTTCATATTATTATGTGCATCAACCACTAATTATTTGTATGTGTGTGTGTGTGGAGAAGCGAAACAAGTGTTTTATCAGTTTAAAGCAAAATTTTGAAAAAAAGCCCAAAATTTCCCAAGCAAAAAAGCGAAGCGGAAGAAACCGAGTTTTTTTTTCTTCAAAAAAGCCGTTTTTTTTTTCGAGCCCTTGCATCTCTACTTCAGAGACCATTGTCTGATCAAATAAATATATGTGCCCTTATGTTTCATTTCTATGAAGAAAACATCATTAGCACCACGTTTTTCTTGGTGTACAAAGAAGAAATGGCGGTTGTTCATGCCACACTTCAACAAAGATTTCTGAGAGCAAAAACTATTCCGGAACACGTGTAATGCATTGTTTTGAAAAAACTGCCCCATTAAGATTGGAGCGAAGCGTACAGGTCTGGATGAAGATTTCAGTTAATGAATAGTGATGAAGGTGATGTATCAGTAAATTTCCTACATCCCCATGGTCCGTCTCCCTAATTTTATTGGACTGAAAATGATTCCTGTTGTATTCCATTAACTCACATCTTGTGTAAAGTTGATATAACAACTGCTACTGGCAGAATATACCAGTTATCTCCAAAGTCTCTGCAAGTAGTTACTTCAATGTGGGAAACGTTTACAAAAAGTACGTGATGTTAATATCTAATTACAGCAAAACCGAAGATTTATTTTTTATGTCCATAACATGTAGGCCTATAATACTATGAAGCTTTATTATATTTGCTTCTTTGGTAGTTATTCTGATTAACATTAAAAACGCTAATGCCCATTTAGAGTTCAGATTGTTGTATTTCTTCCCTTACCTATAAATTTTCGAAACTCCCTACTTCTCCTCCATGCTTGGATGGCCCATCACAATTTTTGTATAGTGAAAATAGATGTAATACGGTTACTGCAAAATGTGGCAGAGATACGTGTAACACGGACAGGCAACTCTGAAATTGGTTGGCAACCCTGACAACTGGGAGGAGTGGTAATGCTCACAGACGTGTTTCTAGGATACCGAAGAGTACTTATACCAATTTTGGGGTGGATATGTTGAATCATATGGAAGTTACTGGAAAATATTCATTTCGCAATCAGTTGGCAATACTGACTGAGATATCTCCTCAGTGCTTGGATGACCTATCACAAGTTTTGTATATGAGAAACTAGATGTAATAAGCTTTGAAACAAAACCAAATTCATTGAAACTCATGATGGATATTTTGAGAAATAAAGGTTTGAAGTTCACAAAATGGCGTTCGTTTTTTTTTTTTTTTTTTTTTTCCTCTCTTTCTTCAAAATGTTACCTTTCAAATGACTTCATAAATTTTCTATCAGCTTTACGAAAAGTTTTCATGTTTTTAATGGTAAACAACTTCAAGACAATCTGAATTTTAAAAAGTATCATGTTTCTGGCATTAATAGGAACCGAAATATGATTGTTTTAGTGTTCTTCCAAACCGAGAAAATATCATGTCGCGTGTTCTTCCAAACCGAGAAAATATCATGTCGCGACCGTTAAACATGGATTTTTTTCTCATTTTTGAAATGCAGTAACATCTAAACCGCTGATTCTATTTCAATAAAATTTACATACTTGCAATTAGCATAAAAAGTTTTATAACACTACCAAATTTCATCCAAATATCTGAGATAGTGGGTTAAATTTCCCCAAAATTTTTGTTCGAATTGACGTGGAATGACCCTTACCTGTTGCATTATGTAGTTGTACACTACAGGTAATATCCCGATATCTTTTCATTGCTTACACATCTGCGTACAGGTTTAGTTTTGGCGCATCACTAGGAAGAATTGTTGACAAATTACACTTCTTTCACAAATTCGCTTTTTGTCACCTAAAAGGTTTCCACCCCGCAACATGAAAATATCTTACTTGGCATAGGTAAAATTCAAGGAGGCAACTAGAAGTAATTGTTGAAAAATTACCATTTTTTTACAATGTGTGTATTAATACAGCTTTCGGATGTGTAGCATAAAAACAAGTGTAAAAGACACAAATCAAGTTGTGCTAGGTATCCACAAAGAAGTAAGTACCTATGCTATCTAATCGAGTTAGGATAGGGTGAAACTGGTGGGCCCACGCGGAGATGCGTCCGAAAGAAGCAGGCGTGTCAGCGATGGTAGGCATGAGTGCAAGCAAGGATAGTAGAAGGTTTTGTCATGGTTTCATACTAGTAACGCTCCACTTGTAAACAAAAGACATGTTCTATACATTATAAAGATATATGCCACCAGTGAAAAATAGCCTCTAATAGAGCCATCTTTCATACACACTGATGTATTTTATCCGTCGTAAATCACTTGTAACGATTTTAGACTAGTAACCGTATACTTGTAAACCGAACGTAAAGTACAGCTGTTTTACTTTGTATTTAATTCTTTCGCCTGCAAAAATTTGTTGCTTACAAACATGTCTCTCCATACAAAGTATTGAATTTTACCTGCAAGTCTTCCAAACTGTGGTGTCCACATTTACATACAGTGAGAGGGTTTACCAGAGTTTTTATACCAATCCTATGTACTCGATCAAGTTCGTCATCCAGTAATTCTATTTGAAACCTATCACGCAACGGGTCAATTCACTTTTTTCTCTGTATCACTCCAGTTTTCTCTCATCCACTTCTGAAATTGGGTAATTGAATTATACTCCGCTGTGCGTTAAACATAAGGTAGTTGCCATTAGATATAGGTAGAGGCACGAGTTTTTCGCAATGCGCGATAAAACGAAATGCGTCAAAATTAAGTAGTTTTCAGTTTCTTGACGTTTTACGATATTCTGTGTGTATTTTCATTGGTTTCCGTTGCGCGATAAAACGCGAAATTGACAATTTTGCGCGAAATTTCTAACAATACGCGATATAACGCGAAATTTTAAAAGTACGTTTTCATTACTTTAAAAACTAGTTTTCCGCTGACGGAACGGTAGAACGTGGCATGAATAGTACATTTTGGGTGATGAGGACACGACTATAGGGAATATGTTGCCTGTTAGCTATCACCATCGCACCTGGATGGGAAGTTCTAAAATTATGATTGTTTGAAGTTTATTGTAAATGCAGTTACATATATGTGGCTTCCAACAAGTAATGCCAATTGTGAGAGATTTTTTTCCAAGTATGGACTGATAATAAGTGACAAATGTACAACAATGAAGGAGGAAAATGTGGAAACATGTAACACGCTTATGTTTAATGCTTAAATGTAACTTATGCCAATGTGTTTTCAGAAGACAGCAAAACTTTCCTACTCATAGTAAGTTTAGTTACTGACTTCCCTCTGTTTGATTTGAAAAAAAAAAAACTGTTTTCTATAAATGAAATTGACATTGTCAAGTGAAATATTCAGTATATTTTGTTTTCAGGTAATTAATAGTTTAGTTTTATAGTTATCTATGAATAAAAGGAACAATTGTAAAAATGTCAGGGAATTCTTTTCCACAGAAACTACAAAATGCGAAGCTTTATTTGGAAAATACGACAAAACGCGAAATTTTCAAATTCTTAGTGCGAAAAACTCGTGCTTCTAGGTACTGGGGATACATATATATGACAGCTACACTATGTTCAGCTCAGTTATCTAATCTCAGAGGTGGATAGTCCTACCAATTATTAATTTTGCCTTTAATTGATATTTTTTTCCATGTACACAAAAAGCATTAAGCATGGAAATATGACAGCAGTTCAGAATATAATTGTGTTTGCCACAAATTCCACGGCATACCACACGGATAACAATTTTTAATCTTCAGTATAATGTAGTGCGTGAAGATCCATATGTTGATGCACAGGGTGTTGCAAAAAGAATGGCCTGACTTTAAAAGTCCATATGTATTGATAAAAACATACTACAAAAATGGGATAAATTGCAAAAAATTTTACAAAATCAAGTTTTAGCTATGCTATTACAAATGCTCTATGTTGTCCACCAGCAGCAGCACGAACAACATCTAGATGATAGCTAAATTCGTCACGGTCAACGAGGCCGAACTGGACTCTTATCTTTGCACAAGCATCGTATCTCTTCAAATTGGCGACACCAACGACGAATGTTTTTGGGTGCAGGCGGATCAATGCCAAAACGCTGACGTAAAGCACGCTGGACTGAAATCATTGACTCAGTTTTTGCAAACTGCAGCGCACAAAACGCCTTCCTTTGAACAGACGCCATCTTACTTTTCACGAACTGCAAACTGAGAAGATGCATTGACTGACATCTAACGGCGATTTTCTGAAACTAGGCCACGCTCATTCAAACAAACACTCATTTTCGTAATTATTACCCGTCCCAAATCAGGCCATTCTTTTTTAAACGTTGTATTATCAAATATGACATTTTTTGTGTTTTTTATATAATTATTATGCTTATTTATATAATTATTATGTTTACGTAAGATAAATATTATAGATATCAACTATCAATTATCTCGACATGTTGTTAAGTGTTGCTTATATTTAAATGTTTAATTATTTTCTATTTTAATTCTTAATAGGTTAATCAGGATGATGATCTGCCGAAATTTGTTTGTTGTACATGCATGACACAGCTGCAGAATTTTCATGATTTTCGTACCATGTGTCACGAAGCCGAAAACCTGTTGAACACATTTTTGACTTCTGTTGAAAAGGAAACTCAAATGGAGGTAGGCAAAGTATAACAATTTTTATACTTACGCAATTCTGTATGAATGCGTATGCTACGTCACTAGAAATAAGAACGCTTGAATTGTTATTTCCGAACTACCCTGATTGATGTTTAGAAGTAAGGGTGTCAAAAGCCATACCGAAAGAAAAACTGCTGCTATCATTATCATTAGTAATAATAATAATCGTCGTCGTTTCCAGTATTTTTGTATTGCATTATCTAGTACATTTTAAAGCTAACGTCAAAATTAATTTTCATTTAACTAATAGTTAACCTATAATTTGCTTGGACGTTCTGGAAGGATTATTATATTCACAGTGAGCTTTCGGAAACCAATCCCGTTGGCTTCGACAGATAGATAGAAATGAAAGCTTCAACTTCAGAAACTTTTTACATTTTATTCACCTTACTCCTTTTCTCACACAAATCTCCGAACAAAACGCTGGTATACATAGTTATACACTGCATAATGTTCGCTATAACAAAAATACAGGTGACTCGGTGATACAACAAACATTTGTGTCCATGAGTTTTCTCGGGGTTCTCTTGTTTCCTTCCACATTCTCATTTCATTAAATCATCATTCACTTGCCGTCTCCCTTAGCTTAAAAGCCATAATCGTGGGACGTTAAACTGAAGGATTTTATTTCAAAATATAACAAAAAAAAAAAAAAATACAAAGAGGTATCCGGAATTCAGTGACATTCAAAATCACACACACCCTTACTAAACGCTTCGTACGTTACTAATACTTCGTACGCTTCGTATTACGTTACTAATAAATCAATAAAAGAGTCACACTTCGATATTTAATACTAAATACTACAGTATTATACTGTACGAATGCATTTTATGCTGGGTTGGAAGAGGGAAGTTGAAAAAGGAATCTAAAGAGAAATCCGAACTATGCAGTGTGTTTAAAGTTGTGAATGGCCTAGCTGTAAAAGAATTTAGACGACCGATTACTTTGTTAGATAACATCACAATGATCTTAAAGGAGCAGGTTTTTTTCACTCGGAAAACACCCTCCTCTCTCTCTCTCTCTCTCTCTCTCTGTGTGTGTGTGTGTGTGTGTGTGTGTGTGTTTGTGTGTGTGTGTGTATATATATATATATATATATATATATATATAGGACAACAATTGGCTGTGTGTGTATGTTGATATAAGAAAAGACGCGTGCTGGGATATTATTTCTATGAGCGATAGGAACGAATATGGGTGAATCAAACTGCAGAGACTTATAGAACGTGTAACAGGATTTTTTTTTCTGGTTTTATAAACTGTTGACTACGTCCAAATGTAACACTTAACTATTATGTATCCTGAAAATCCCAAATGGAATTATATTCCCAGTATAGTTTAGGCAACCAATCCTGTTGCTTTTGACAGCTAGTCAGTAATGAGGAGCTTCGGCATTAGAAATATTTTAACATTTTATTCAACTTAGATTTTTTTTCTTTTTTTTTTCCACAAAGCACAAGAATTTTAACTGTAAACAAGAAGAAAAGGGAGGCAGTGTGTTTCAGTCGTAAAACTTTTTTTTTTTCTGTTGAAAGACGTGCATGATTGCCAATTCACTTTTCATATAAAGATTATGCGTAAGATTTTTTTTTTTTTTTTGTTTTAATTAAATTTAAAATTAAAACCATTAAAAATTGTAATCTGACGTCGTAGCCGAACAATGTGAATAAAAAAAGAAAATATATAATGCTTCTTTTACATACAAACATCCTTGGTTAAACCTAGCTCGCGCCAGGTGAGCTTTGTGGTGGACAAACACCGTGTGCGTCGGTTTTCTCGTGATTCTCCCGTTTGCTCCCACTTTTTTTATTCCTCCATTGCATTCATTTCTTATCGTCGTCTCCTTTAGCCTAGTCGGTGATAACTATCGGAGGTAAAACTTGAAGATTTAATTTCATTTTATATTCATATTTCTAGTATTTTCTATCTACTGTAGATTTGTAAAAAAATAATGTTTCACGATGCATCGGATGCGTTTCAACAATTCTGTGAAGGTTAAATAAGTTTCGTTTGACATTTTTTAAAAGATCTTTCCTAATTATATAAGAAACCATTTACATACCTGTCTTTTCCTGCTTTCAGTGTTCCAACTCCTCGTGTGTTCCAGAAGGATGCACTACAAACGCAGAACAAAATTGTAAGAAGAAACGAAATTGTAACAACGAGCCAGTGGAGGAAAATGTCACTCCTGTAAGTGTAGTTGTTAAAACAGAATACAGTGATGTCGAAAATTCGAACCCGAAAGAAGTGTTTCGAGAAAGTAGTGAAGTGCCTCGTTCTGAATCCCAAAGGACAGAGGAAGTGCGCGTTCAGACGGAAAGTGAAGGAAATGGTTATGAACCGTATGTCGACAACCGTATATTGCCGTTAGTGAAAATGGAAGCAGACGAGTGTGGAGTTGCTGAAAATGTACAAATCGAGACGACAAATGAATTAACAATGGGAAATTGCAACAATGTACAAATGAACTCTGAAGAAGGATTACATAGAACAAAAACCTTATTGCAGAGGTCAAGACGGCGGTCTTCGAATAGCAATAGGTAGGTTTGCTAGACAAATATCTGATATTTCATAAAATGCTTTGGAATTTGTATGCATATGAAAATTTATTTTGAAAACCTATGTAATAAGTAATAGACATAATTCGGTAGAAAACACATCACGTTTTATCTTATTTATCACTTATGTTCTATGTGATTGGATAAGCTTTCTCATGATTAGATGATTAGTGTACGTGTCTTTGGAGCAGAAAACCCAGATACGATTTCCGGTCCAGGAGTTCTTGTGGTTCACATCCCACGATAAGCTGGAGGTCAATGTCTCATATAACCGTGGTGTTGAACGGGACGATCATCTGTAATCAATCGACCAGTGTATATGATTGGCGTTAATAAATACATCAAATAAGCCACATGAAGTAAATTTCTTCCCAAATCGGTTTATACATTACAGAAAAGTCTACCCGCGGTATTGGCAGAAACACGAATTCTCATGTCTTGCGTACCAGGTGTTTTGCTGTTATTCCATTATTATTTTTTATGCTATTTGTACATAGTATGCACGAAATAATGTAAGTACTTGTGTGAAAGAACATACTAAGGTTATCTTAAACTGAAATAGCCACCGTTGTTTGATTGCCAGTAGAAGTTTCAGTTCCAAATCAGGAAAAAGAAAAAAAAAATGTTGCTAATAGCGTAGTTGGTAAAGAACTGCTCAACAGGCGAGAGATCAAAGTTTGGGTTCCTGCCAAGCCAGCGGCCTGATTTTTAATGTTAAATGTTATTCAGTCCTGATTGTGTGCCTGCTAGTAATTAATGGAATCTTAAAGTATATTGAGAAAGGTGGCATGAACTGTAGATTCTGCAACGAAGATGCTATACTGTACAGGGCGTTCACCGTAAAATACTAACATTCTGCATATTATTACTTATTTTATTTATTTATATGCACTAATAGATACAACTAATTTGTATGTACTAATAGCATGTTGGACATTCTACACTGAAACAGAATATTAACAAAACATTAACACATATTTACTTAACAGCATTTATATTTAACTTCTTGCAGGGGCGGATCCAGGACCGACTTCTGTGGGGGGGGGGGCGGTGCTTTGTCATACTGCTACTTTTAAGGGCTCCAAACTTTGGGATGGGTTTTATTTATATATATAAAATAAGAAAGTTTCCTTTTCTGGGGGGGGGGGGGCAATCGCCCTCCCCTGGATCCGCCCCTGACTTCTTGTGTAGAATAGGAATCAAAAAATTCTTTCAGGAGTAAAGATATCTGTGGTAGATGGAAATCTGTTGAATTTAGCAAGAAGACTGTACATGAGCGAATTCTAGACTATTACAAATCTAGGTTTTGGAATTTAGAATAGACTTGTATTAAAATAATAATAATCACTGACGTGACGGCTATTTGCGGGCCTGAGCTTGCTCCAGCGCCATCTGTTAGCGATAGGCATAACTACAAAGAGCCTAACGATGAACACGTGACCAGCACGTCACGTCACCTTCATTCTAAGAGACGTGTCAGGAGCTTTCTGGACCTGGTGGTCGTCACGTCTTTATTCACGTCGTCACTCCCTAGTTTGCCTCACAGCGCTGAGTGGACGCCGAAAATCGAGTGCACCGGCCAGAAATCGAAACCGGGACCACGCAGATGTTGCTACCGCCACCTTCTGCCTGGTCTCTAAGCCCGACTGTGAAGTATACAAGCTTTGCGAAAAGACAGGTTGTTGAATACCTGTATATCTATTATTGGTGAAAGTACAAAGTAGCTAGGAATTATGACTTCTCAGTGCAACTAGATATAGATTGTTGGCCAAAGTTGGCCAATTAAAAAAAATAAATGTTTTATTATAGGAAAACAGAATCGGAACGAACTGAATGTACCTGATGGGCTTTCTTGATAAACTTAAATGTAATCTGCATAAAGTAATTCCGGTATGTGGTAGATTATGTTTTGTTAATTTGATTATCAGATTAATGTTCTCCAAGCCACAAATTACCATGAATGTCACTGTTCAAAGAAAAAAAAAATATACTTAGCCATACACAAACACTAAATATCTGATCGTAATAAATCCAAAAGATAATCTTCAAAACACATTTTAGAGCATTTGACACCATAACCTTCTGGTTCGAAATTGCTATTGTTCACATTTTACTTTTTTTCTTTGTGTGATTCAAGTCGTAACAAGATCGATCCACATTCTAGATCGCTGTAGCTGTTTAACAAGGTGCGCTCCTAGCGAAAACCAGGAAAGTTAGAATAGCCTGAAAAAGAACAGGTTTACACGAAATATGCAATAATATACATTCGTTACAGCTTTCATACAGTGTCTTGATGAATGTGAGATAGTTCAGGTTGACATCTCATTGGATATGTACTTTGTAAAAAACAAGAACCTGTTAATTAGCAATAAATATACACAAAAAATATCAACGTTAAATAATGAAACCTCCAAAATATAGACTGGTGATGGGGTTAATTTACAATGGATTCCAAATTCTAAATCATATTTCAAAATGTTAAGTGAACAATGAGCTAAGATTTTTATACTTAAATAGTTTTTCAGGGAATGTGCTATATCTAAGTAAACAAAAGGCAATTATCAGTACAATTACGATTAGTATTCTCATAAACAGTGTAGTACGTAATTTCATTCTTCAAACTTAATGTACTTTTTCAATATTATTATTTTGAATTTTAGGCAAAAGAGCTACCTCACTATCTAACTTACTCTATGGCCTATGGAACCCGGAGGTTCACAAAAGCTCTCCACTGACTTCTATCCTTAGCCAATTGGATCCAGTTTCTACTTTGTATTCCTATCTCTGCGAGATCCATCTTAATATTGTCCTCCCATCTGCGCCTAAGTCTTCCTAATGGTCGTTTTCCGATTGGTCTTCCAGTCAAGACTTTGAAAGCGTTTCTACTTTTTTCCATTCTAGCTACATGACCTGCCCACCTAAGCCTCCTAGACTTGACGACCCTAACAATGTTGGGTAAACCGTATAAACTATGTAGTTCCTCGTTATGAAGCTTCCGCCATTCCCCATTCTCGTTCCTCTTGGGTCCGAATATTCTTCTCAGGATCCTGTTCTCAAATACTTTCAGTCTATGTTCTTGCCTCAGATCTACCTCACTCTCTAGAGAAACATTACAATAGGTACTTCTACAAATATAAGGCAAAGTGACTCACCTTATCAGGAAACAATGCTTTCCTCTCTTTCCATTTATTCGTATGGTTATTCATGACGGAATTGGTCTAAAGCCCCTGACTTTTGATATATCCGGTATATAATTTGAAGGCTAGTACTCAAAAGTACCTCTAAAACATCTCAAATTATCAAGATCATCATCGTCTTCAGCGACTATCGGTTTGTGACTTGTCAAAAACTAGCAACAATCCCCAGCATGTTAGTTAAAGATTCAAGATAACAGTTGGTAGTGTGTGATGCAAGCGATGTAGACTTGATAGAACATGGTATTAAATAAGTGCAAGGGAAGGCTAGTACGAGGGGGTATCAGAAAGTTCGTGCAATCACCTAGAAAGAAATCCATTCTGGAGAACTCTGACACCATGATGGTATTAGTCCTTCTCTACGTAATCACCGTGCCTAGCGACACATTTTTTGCCAGCCGTTCTTCACTTTCCATAAGCCTGTTTTGTAAAAGTCCGCAGTTTGGCTTTGAAACGACAGTTCAACCTCAGAAATAACGTCATCCCTACTGTCAAACGACGTCCACTGAGTGGACGCTTCATTTCTGGAAAGAGAAAGAAGTCAGTTGGTGCTAGGTCTGGTGAGGATGGGATGGAGCAATATTTCATATCCTAATTCCACTGCCTTCATCATGAATGCATGGGCAGAATGAGCTGATAGATTGTCTGCCACTTCTTTTGTGACCAATCCACGACGTTTCTTCGTTAGTTTCTCTTGTAACTTAGTCGGGAGATGGGAATAATAGGTACTAGTAATAGTTTGTCCCTGTAGTAGGTAACCTGTCATGATGACCCCTTCACAGTCCCAATAAATAGAAAGCATCACTTTAACGGCAGATTTCTGCATTCGTACGTTTTTAGGAATGGGGGTGGAGGGGTATTTCCATTGTTTGATCATTTCTTTTGTTTCTGGGTCATAAAGATAAAATCCAACTTTCATCCATTGTTACTAGCCTGTCGAAAATATTCTCTTCATCCACCTTACAGGGATGCAACATTTCTCTTGCATAGGGATGTACCGATATATTGGTATCGGTAATATCGGCCACTTTTGGGAGTATTATCGGTATCGGCAAATGAACACCGATGTCTTCCAAATTATTTTGAATTTGTTTAATATTAACAGTGACACTTATATTTCATCGGTTTCTTTTAGACTTAGTGTACGCCTTTGATTTGTACTACTCACACTCAACGGATATTTTTAATCCCTCGATGCCAAATGAGTGGTGGGGAAAAGCCAAAGGTCGTCAGTCAGGATCATAGGCGCCCGAAGAAAATTTTCTAGGGGTGGGGTGGGGGGCATTCCATGGTTGCTATATTACGTCTGGTATTTAAAATACGTGGTTTGCTATATTACGTATATTAAAGTCTGTGCGCGAGATTTCCACACTCCTAAACATCCCTAGGTCCACTGTGTCTGATGTGATAGTGAAGTGGAAACGTGAAGGAACACGTACAGCACAAAAGCGTACAGGCCAACCTCGTCTGTTGACTGACAGAGACCGCCGACAGTTCAAGAGGGTCGTAAAGTGTAGTAGGCAGACATCTATCCAGACCATCACACAGGAATTTCAAACTGCATCAGGATCCACTCCAAGTACTATGACAGTTAGGCGTGAGGTTAGAAAACTTGGATTTCATGGTCGAGCGGCTGCTTATAAGCCACACATCACGCAGGTAAATGCCAAACGATGCCTCGCTTGGTGTAAGGAGCGTAAACATTGGACGATTGAACAGTGGAAAAACGTTGTGTGGAGTGACGAATGACGGTACACAATGTGGCGATCCGATGGCAGGGTGTGGCTATGGCGAATGCCCGGTGAACTTCATCTTTCAGCGTGTGTAGTGCCAACAGTAAAATTCGGAGGGGGTGGTGTTATGGTGTGGTCGTGTTTTTGTTGGAGGGGGCTTGCACCCCTTGTTATTTTGCGTGGCTCTCACAGCGCAGGCCTACATTGATGTTTTAAGCACCTTCTTGCTTCCCAGTGGTGAAGAGCAATTCGGGGATAGCGATTGCATCTTTCAACACGATTGAGCATCTGTTCATACTGCACGGCCTGTGGCGGAGTGGTTACACGACCATAACATCCTTGTAATGGACTGTCTTGCATAGAGTCCTGACTTGAATCCTATAGAACAACTTTGGGATGTTTTGCAACGCCGACTTCGTGCCAGGCCTCACCGACCTACATCGATACCTCTCCTCAGTTCCCCAAGAAACCTTCCAGCACCTTATTGAAAGTATGCCTGCGAGAGTGGAAGCTGTCATCAAGGCTAAGGGTGGGCCAACACCAAATTGAATTCCAGCAGTACCGATGGAGGGCGCCACGAATTTGTAAGTCATTGTCAGCCAGGTGTCCGGATATTTTGATCACAGAGTGTATCTAGTAGGTTAAAATAGTATTGTATACTTAAGGATCAGCTAGTATGTATGAGAAGTATATATATTTCTACACTTCAAACCAAATACTATATTTTAGACAAATATAATGTGAGTATAATTCAAGTTTATTGACAATCAGGAAAAAGTACGATAGAAAGATCCGATATTTTTTCTCTTTTGCTTTAGAACTTAGAAGTTGGTTTTGAACAATAGTTGTCGTGCAGTTATGACATTTTATTGTTTGTTGTATTATTTCTTACATCAGTGTGTAAAAGCATTTAGCAATTTTATCAGTGATAGATATAATGTGTACAGTCTTAACCAAAACTGAATGCCCATTTTGATACATGTTTTTCTATCAGTAATTCCGGAACGAATGGACTGATTCATACGGATTTCTGTAGTATACTTATTGTGCACAACACAAAGTGTACAAGAGCATTTAGTGTTTCGGAAAATTATTAGAGGTTTTGAACAAAGCCTGTCAGAAAATTATTACGAGGTTGTAACAAAGCCTGTCGGAAAATAATTACAGGATTTGGAATGAAGCATGTCGGAAAATTATTACGGGGTTTGGAACCAGCCTGTCGGAAAATTATTATAAGGTTGTAACAGGGTCTGTCGGAAAATTAATACGAGATTGTAACAAAGCTTGTTGGAAAATTATTGCGGAGGTTAGAAACAAAGCTTGTGGAAAATTAGTACTATGGAATTTGGAACAACGCCTGTTGGGAAATTATTACGGGGTTTCAAACAAAATCTGAAGAAGACAGTTCATTTTAGTTGCGATGCAAGTTTTAGATCGAATTTTTTTTTCCAGTAAGTATTAAGAGAGTGTTTGTGTTACAGTCGGAACGGTTTTATCACCTTCACCTCAAGCAACATTGCATCACAGGGAAATGATAAGCTTTTCTGCACATTAAAATAGAAAACTCAGAAAAGAAAATTGCATACTTCTTTAATGTGCAGATTATCATAACTGATTTTTTTCGAGTTTCATAAGTAAAGAAGCAGAGTAGTTTTCCCGCTGATAGTTTATTTATTTATTTTACTTACTTATTTACTTACTACTTTTTCTTTCTTTTTCTTTCTTTTGAAAATGAAAACAGTTTAAGATACAGCTTTCTTTTTAGCAATAGGGAATAGTATCGCCGAAAACAGTCAACGAACCAGCAATATCAACTTTACAATACGTTTCTACAGCTGTTGTTGCAGGCAGAATTACATTCTGGAAGGCATATACTCATCCTTACAAAGGATAACGTGTCATTCCATTGGTTCATGCGTTCTGAATTTGAATTAGCTGTCGTTAGAACGTATGTAAGCGGATATTCGTTTTTTGTTGTTGTTTAGTGTTGTTAAGGGTAATTCATCTTGTTGACTGAAGTATATAAAACCTTCGCCTGTGGTTATTACGGAAGATTTTACCTTCTGATTCCAATTTAATGAGAAATGTGAAAGTAGCTTTTAACTTACTGATCATTTAATGCTTCTTACGAGAACATGCTATCTAGGGGCAAGGATTTAGAAAGTGTGGTTGACATGATTTTATTCGGACATGGAGTACGACTTACACTTCTTACTTGTCTAAAAGCTCAGTCTGTTTTTAATGTTTCGATTTTCGTGTAACTGTTTTCATCTCAGAAACTAAGAGTTTTTTCTTTCTTTTTGTGTTAAAGCTATTGTGATTAAAGGTTTGTGTAACTATGATGCAAAGTACGTGGGACAGTCAGAAAGTTAGTTGCACTCCTTCGTAAATATTTTCAGTCAAAGGCTATTTTGATAAACCTGTGTGACAACACTACAGACATGTAATTGTGTCGTGTGACGTAGCGGCTTTCACGAGGCAAGTGGAGGTGTTCTGATAATCAGTCGTAAATATGTATCGACAGCTGCAAGTGGCGTCCAAATTGGAAATGCGTGCAGTGACTCGTTTTTGTGTGGGCGAAAAGAAGTACCTGCACAGAAATTTATCGGTAGTTGTATGAAGTTTATGGGGAAAATGCAATGTTATGTCAATCTATCGCGACGTGATGCATCATGTTTGAGAACGGACGTTCAGATATTGACGATGCTGAGCGCGAGGGAAAACTATCACCCTCCTTATAGCCCAGACCTTTCACCATGTGACTTCCATTTGTTTGGTCCCATAAAAGACGAACTTTCAAAGCTACGATACCACTCGGATGACGAGATGAACGCTGTAGCCCAAAAATGGTTATTGGGCATTGCAGAAAGCATAGAAAAACTTGTACTATGCCTCAGCAGATGCTTAACTAACGGAGGTAATTACGTTGAAAAGTAGATTGTGTATGGAACTTTACGATACAAATGAAGTTATTGTATAATTTCTATCCTGTTTTATTTTCTTAAGTACTGCAATTAACTTTCTGAGTGGCCCTCGTACAAAGGACACTAGGAAAGTTTTGGAAATATAACAGAACGGATCATCAGAGGAGTTTGCAACTTAGTGCATGTTTAGACATGTCTAAACCTGCATTGTAGAAGCTCTAGTCATTGTCTCAGTGTCAGTTGATTTTTAGCTGTGTTAGTGAAATGAGATTGAGATGTCGCTATGGTCAAAAACTGAATACCGGGCAATTTTGCACGTGGTTTAAGTGTTAACCAGTGTTTAGAGGAAATGACTCTTGTCCTTGGAGAGGATTGTCTTCATCATACAACGATTTAGGTGGTACCGAGAGTTTCAAAAAGGAAATTTTAGCCTTGAGGACGCTCCAAGGTCAGGTTGGCGATCTTCATCTGAGACTGAACAAAACATTGCTGCAGTAAGGAAGATGTTTAAGACAGATAGATGGGTTACATACTATCAAATAGAGGTGTGCTTGGACATTAATGCATCAGCAGTTCGTGTTATTCTCCGCGATCACCTTCGAAAGCTTTGTACCCTTTGGGTACCACATCACTTCACCTACGAACAGATGGCACACCGTGTTTCACGGTGCCGTGAAATGTTGAAAAAATTTTAAAATGGCAAATCTGCCTCTGTGAACAGATGACGAAACTTGTGGAGGTGTGACCGGAAGACGATACTGAAACTTGGCTCTATTACTATGGCGTCTCGATCAAGGCTCAAAACAAAGTGTGGGTGTTTGAAGATGAGCAGATTCCCGTAACTATTCGAAAGTCCATATCAGTGAAGAAGAGAATGATTGTGGTATTTTTTAGTGTGGGAGGAATTGTCAAGCTAATTGTCTTAGAAACACAGAGGACAGTCACAGGAAAGTGGTATACCGAGGAATGTCTACTTAAAGTTCTTACAGCTCTCAAACTATTGTGCCCAGACTTAAGGATGGACAAATGGTTTCTTCACCACACCAGCGCTCCAGCGCACAGTTCAGTAGTTTGCTCAGAATATTTGACCAGCATCCTCCATTTAGTTAAAACTGTTAGAGCACCCTCCATTTAGTCCAGATCTCGCTCCCTGTGACTTCGCGCTGTTCTCCTATGTGAAGACCATACTGAAATGAAGGCATTTTACAAGCTATGACGCCCTATTGAGAGGCTTGGGACGATGAATGTGCCCAGATCTTTGCCGAAAGATGACAGAATGTCTTCGACGACTAGTTTCGGAGACTGGTAAAATGTGTAATGTGTGGCGGAAGTACTTTGAAAAGAAATAAGATCGTATTTATTGCATAACTTCCCTAGTGCCTTTTGTAGAATCTGTTTTATGTAATACTAATTGTATAAAATGGTATGTACATTATGTAGGTTGTGATTGATTGACAATGTTGCCATAGCGTATTTTTCACGAAATCCACTTAAGTTATTATCGTCTGTAACAAGTAGTGCATGAAGATTATGTGTTTACATATACATGTATACACTGTATCTGTACTCTTAATCTGTGTAGAACTTAATATGATACGTTCCTATACAAGACCAAAAGTCCATAAAGTATCTAAATAGTTTTTTGTGAAGTATTTGAAAGAGGATTCGTGGTTTCGGGAGAAAAATACGTGCTACAAGTGTTTCTATTTCAAAAACGTAAGCTGAAGAAAATTGACAAGTTCTGTACAGTGTTCGTCACCTTGAACGAGCAGGAAATTTATCTCGCATTTTGGTGGAAGAAGTTTCTTTACAAATCCGAGATTATGATTTTGGAACACAGCTTTTCGTTCACATATTACACTAAGCGACTTTTATTAGTGATAGACATTTCCTTATTGTTTTAATGTGAGGATATATGTACAAAAATTACCGATTTGCTCTCGAAATAATCTATATTGGGGCAGTAAGGATAATTATGAGACAATGCCTATGGAGGCTAATTATGAGGCACCCCTCATTGATCTTCAACCACTGTAGGTAAATACAAATTAAGAGCATAGGCATTTAGTAACATCCTTCACTAACTTTTATATCTACTCGTGCAGTTCACCTCCGGTGTTTGGGGTCCCTAGTTCGATCCCAGTTCGCGCCGTGTGAACTTTGTGGTGGACAAACACCGTGCTTGTGGGTTTTCTCAGGTTTCTCCCGTTTCCTCCCACTTTCTTCATTCCACCTCTGTTGTAAAACCAATAGGTGTTGGTGGAAGCCTGGTAGGCATTTACAGGTTAAGTTGAATTTGTCTCTTGGGTTTTTGTTTCAGAGTTATTTTTTTAAAATCTCATTTTGGTTATATGGAGGGTAATTATGAAACGGATGCTAGATTAATGTATTTGAGAAATAACTGTTGTCTGTCTTTGTATCCAAGTATGTTAAGTTTCAAGAGTTTAGTAGTCGTATCGTCTTGTTTCTTAGTTAACTTTCAAAGTTGTAGATGTACATTGTTTTGTTGAAAATAGCCTAGGCTGCATATCAATATACTAAAACATAAAGAAATAGAAGTAGCCTAAGTTGTTTTTTAGTGAACAGCCCAGTACTTGGTCTAAATTTGTTTCATAAACCTGTTTTATAACCTGGAACTATCTAATATAGGCTATTAGCCTATAGGCCTATTATAGTCAACTCACTGAAATGTTAGAATAACATCAGTAGCTATTTCCACTTTCTTAGTTAGTTTCTTGTAATTCAGAAGTCAAATATTTGTATATCTTTATGTAATAAACACAAAATACCGAAGACTTCTTTGTCTCACAATTGGATTCCTTCATACCTCAATATCACATACAGAAGCCTGAGGACAACAAGTGTCTCATAATTACCCTTTTGGAGGGAAGTTATAAGACAGCAAAAATGTAACATTTACTCATGAAGTTATGAGGGGACAGGAAATTTCTTGGCAGCGAATTGTTAGTCTATTGGTATCATAAACTGCTGTCTAGGTTAACTGCTTTCAAAACTAATGTAAGCTGAGTAACGTGGGAAAGTTGCGAAATCTGTCTCATAATTACCCTTACTGATCCTATGCGAAAGTTTGTTAATCATTTCAGATGCATAATAATACAGTACACTGAATTATTAGTTATAGACTTAAGATTATTGAGACATTAGTATAGAAGCATTCACAAAGAGCTCCTTCCATACGCCAGTTTTACACTGTACTTGTACTTCTCTTTCATTCTGCTAGTGTTAAAACGGTTGGAGTTGGCACTCGTGATATCTAAAATTATAAGTTGTTCGCATCAAGAGCTCTAACTAAACTGCATATAATGACCACAAAGTTGATTAGAATTTTGTTAGATCATTTATTGAGTACCACAAATGTGTCATAATTGATAAAATCTTGTATAAAAGTCTTTCAGGTTTTACTTAATAATTGCTTCTGATCTCTACTCAGTATTTGAAATGTATCCACTTATAAACTAAAAACTAGAGTAAATGAAACATCCATGTTTAAGAAGTTCTCGCTCTTTGATTAGCATGAAATTGATTATATTGTGAAATATAGTTGTACAAAACCGCTTCGAAATGTCAACGGAATCTTTTTTAAGTAAGCTCCGAGCGCCACATGGTTAAGTGATAAACTGGTAGCTTGTTATAGAAACTTAAAATTCAGAATGAGAAGAGTTTTACGTTTGTTTTCAGGCCTCTGAGGAGGAGTTTGAGGACAACGTCATCTACAAACAAGAACCTTAGTGAACTTACGGTGCCAGAAGAGAATAATGTAAAGAATAACAGTGATTCATCAGCGCCATTGCGTGTGAAATTGCCAGGAGAATTCGAAACAAAAGTGATCAGTAAACGAAGAGGGCGTGGGAAAACTAATACGTCATTAGGAACAACTTGTAAGCAAAAGTATGTGTGCGAAGTGTGTAAAAAGAAATTCATTAATCACTCGTCGTATCGGAGGCATGTACGTAACCACAGTGGCGAAAAGTGTTTCGAGTGTTCTGTTTGTGCGAAGCGATTTTTCCGATCCGATCACCTGACCACCCATCTTCGTATACATACTGGCGAGAAGCCATTTGTGTGTCATGTCTGCAACGAAGCATTCGCTCAACAAGCAACGCTTTCCGCTCACTTGCCGAAACACTCGACCGAGAGACCTTACGTGTGCCCCTTGTGCGGTAGATCATTTGTCAGGAAGGTTTACCTGGATGTCCATGTGGAAAGACATATGAAGAAGAGAAGTGATCCCTTGGGAAAGACCAAGTGTTCCAGATCCGTTAGTAGACAGTCAGATGACAGTGCATCTTTTGATGTAGAAGACCACTCGGATGGTCCAAGTTCAAAGGGTAGTGGTGTAAAATTCAGGAGCCATTCTTCTGATTTGGGGTCTGAAGTCAAGTCCTCGGATAAGATGAAAGAGCACATTTGTTCTATTTGTGGCAGAGAGTTTAGCGAGGAGAGAGATTTGAATATACATGTTGTAAACCACATTGTATAGGCCTTCAGTATAGGTATTCGTTATATATACAGGGTGTTTCAAAACAACACCGACAACGTTTGGGAGGTGATTCCCGACACCAAGATAAGACAAAAAGGATAGACCAACTTAGGTGCACACATTCTTCCTTTTGGAGTTATGGGCTGCCGAAAACGTGAAAAAATGAAATTTGAAGGCCCATCCATAGCTCTGAAACTATGGGACCTACCGTCATTGGGTCAAGATTTCACGTAGGAACTGATATGTGCTCTATCCAAGTATCCGTGTTTCAGAACCCTGTGGTACTTTCGCAACAATTTTTATAGAGGTGGTTGGTGAGTACTTAAAATTATATGCCCGCAGCCAAACTCTCTCTATAAAAATGTTTGCATGAGTACCTTAAGATTCTAAAACATGGATTTTTGGATATGGCACATATCAGTTCTTAAGTGAAGTCTTGGCCCGATTACGATAGGTCCCATAGTTTTGGAGCTATTTATCTTTAAAGTTTATTTTTTTTATGCCTTCAGCAGCCTATAACTCCGAAAGGAAGCATTTGTGCACACAGGTTGATCTATACTGTCTGCCTTATCTTGGTGTTAGGAATCACCTTCCAAACGTTGTCGGTGTTGTTTTGAAACACCCTGTGTATATATTATGTAAATGAATGAATGCATTGGAGTAACTTGTAAGTCATTCTTTTCTTTTCTTTTTTTTTTTTTTACATGGTAATTATTTGGTGCCTATTGAAAAAAAAAACAATGTACAAGGCGTATCCGGAAAATTAAGTACCGTTTAAAAAAATTTAAAAAAAACTATTAAAAAGGTTTGTTCAAGCCAACTTTATTTTAACATGAAAGAGCACACCTTAAACTATTTTTCGATATAGTTACCACCAATGTTCAAACGCTTGTCAGCGGGTGACCACCTTATCGAAACCTTCCTCAACGAAACATCCTGCCAGTGAAGACAGCCATAATTGCACAGCATGTTTTCCACTTCACACAAAATAACCATAGCTCAACCGTATTGGCGTCAGTGAAGAGGCAATAAACCAGAGAAAGTAGCGCGCATGCACGGAGCGCCGATACTAATATTACTATGGCGTTCAAATGAAACGGTGCGTATTTGTCGGACACTGGCGGATTTTTTTTTTTTTTTTTTTTTTCAAAACGGTATTTACTTTCAGAACACGCTTCCTATCTGGTAAAGATCTTGTATTTACCAATAGATACTATAAGATACATTATTTAACAGGTTGACTGCCATGAGCATCGTATGTGGTGCTCACCCTATTTTTCTCTGAGGCCATGAGCACCATATATGATGCTCATGCTTGATATCACCAATTACTAACTTATTCAGGTTCTTGAGCATCATATATGATGCTCATGCTCATATATGATGCTCAATTACTGTGAGACAATGAGAATCACATAAGGTGCTCGGTCCCATTGGTACATTTTCGCGAGAAACAAAATATCGCGACAAAAATGTGATATAACTATCCATAATCGAGCCAAAGGTAAGATTAAATTTTTGGCCTCCTGGGACCAGTACCCTCAAATCACCTTGGCAGTCAACCTGTTAAATATACAGTGTTTTTTACCTTGTATCCCCAAGTTAAGTGATTTACTTCGACTGTTTCAGTGTGTTGTGCTAGTTTTTTTCAGTAACTTAGTAAAATTGCTAAGCTGGACACATTGTTAGATTTTGTCATCTCTATAGAACTATCCTAGAAGAAGTAGTTCCAAATTTTAAAAACTTTATTTCTTATTAGAAACTTGTGTATTGTGTTAATAAAGGTTATTCCTAGTGTTGGTTCTCAAAACGTCATGTGAATACGTTAACAGCTTTATATGAAAAAGTAGGACAGAGCCCATATTCATTAAAAATTTGGTTAACGTTGAACGGTTGTAAAATCAATATGGAAATGTAGCCGTACTTAAAAGACAGTAATGTAATGATTAAAAAGAAACCTTCTCTGACAAAAAAAGAAGGAGAAAATCAAGAAAGGAAGGAATATTATCAACAGTAATAGAAAATAACAGTACAAATGAAAAAAATACAGTAAAATCAGGGAAAGCTAAAAGTAAAAATAACAGGAAAACTAAAGAAGTACAATAATAATGGCAATGACGACACGAAACGGTGTTTCATGGGCAGGGTGGCTCAATGGTGGAACGCTTACCTCTGAATCATGGGGATCCTGGTTCGAAACCCAGCCAAGTAAGTTTGTGGTAGACAACATCATGGTCTATGGATTTTGTCCGGGTATTTACTTTTCCTTCCGCATTCTTATTCCAGCGATTCTTCCATCACCATTCATTTGTCTTAATCATCCGTGTCCCTTGTCTAAAGGGCATAATCGTGGGACGTTAAACCGAAAGATTTCATTACGAAACCATGTTTCGCGCCAACAGAGAATTGGAAACTTTCGTGCGAGTGAAGAAAATGAAGGTGGGTGTGGGTTTTACGGTTGAAATTCCGTAAAACCCAAGGATCTTATAAAATAGAGGATATGCCCGTATGTATCTTCATCCTATTAAATCAATGAAGCCAAAAAACAACCGAGAATCGGCGCGTCTGATTGGCTACTCTCGTTTATGCCATCGTCTGATTGGCTACTTTCGTTTCCGCCATGATTGTTGGCTCAAAACATTGGGCGGAGTGGGCAGAGTAGGGGTGGCGAAACTGTGACGTATGGCTTCAAGATTTTATTGTAAGGGCAGATCCTCTATTTTATAAGATCCTTGGTAAAACCATTGATCACTTATTACTCTTCAACCCAGCTTCTTAGCAAGGAAAAAAAAAAGATACCAATTAACACTGAATTTGTAAAACTTCCTGTGAGTACAGAGAAAGATATAATGTCAGTAAATCAGTTAACTTAAAAGATACAAGGTGAAAACGTTATGGGAGCCATAGACGCGCACACTTCATGACCAAGATGCATGAAAGGTTTCTTTCATCATGCATGTTGGAAGAATTTTTTGCCCACACATCTAACAATTTGCTGTCCAACTTACTAGCAGAATGAATCGGAGGAAAGAGTCGTGTGATTTCTTCCGCTGTCGTGATGGGCAGACCTACATATAAAACAACCAACTTGCATGAACGAACACATAGACTGTAAACATGCATGAAGAACGGCAAAACCATCATGCATGTTTACAGAAGATTTTGAAAACTTTCAACATGAATGAACGATCTACTTGCCAGTGGTTTTATCATTTTTCATGCATGTTGGAAGGTTTCTTTATGCATGTGTCTGCGTGTATGGGGCCCTTTACATGTAAACAACTTCTTTGTAGTCTTTTCTCAAAAGTGTTCAGAACAGTTGCAATTCTAATTCGAATTTCTATAAAATCAAACCAGTCGTTAAGAAAATGTGATACATAGCTACATAAGAGAAATGAGAATATGTGGTTATTGTGTAATCGCATTCAAAAGTTGATTTCCTCTTTCAGAAAGTATTTTATCAGTAATTTCTGAATGATCTGGTCAATGGGAATAAATTCTTTGTTAATTTTTCTTGGAAACTTGCCGACAAAAGGAAAGTTTATCTTAGGTGAATCTTCTTTTTGAACGTTAGTGTATAATTACAGTGTAAAAAGATGCACACTCATGTCCATAATGATTTTGCAGGGTACTTTTAATACTGATATTATGTGTTTAATCGGAAAAAATATATTTATGATAAGTTTCATAGGAAAAGAATTATAAATACAAAAATTGAATGAGTCAAACAAAATGTTGCTAAATGCACAATAATGTTTTATTTTGGTTTTATTGTTCTTATTTGCTGCTTTTTTGACATGAAATTTGCCACATACATGTCTTTGCTGATTATACACATACTAACATTGTAAGAAATACCGGGCGAATTCGCTATCAAATTATATTCCTACAACATGTTTATAGATATGCGACAATCATTTTGGACATAAGTGTACATATAGTTATGGTTAAGAAATCCGGACCAACTTTTCTTTTCAACCTTTGGTTCGACCGGTCCCGGATTCGATTCCCAGTGGGGACACTCGGTCGAAAACGTGTAAAAGCTTTTCCAGGCTTTTACGGAAAAGTGAGGTTTTCCTGGAGTTTTTCTTATTCCCACCAGGCAAATGCCGGGATGGAACCTAACATAATGGTCCCAGACCGCTTCCTTCCTTCCCTGTCCTCGGATCGCCGAGGAACGTTATCCCTTATACGTAACGAACTAACATAGCCATAGATGCCGAAAGCCCATAACCCTTATTCCTAATTCCTAATCATTTTCTTTTCAAGATGTTATTGTTAATTTGTGTATTTGTAATGTATTTTAAGTTTATTTCTGTACTTTGTACCAATGAATTTTAATTGCTAATAGAAAGTTTGTAAAATGGCACAGCATTAGGAGTTTGATTTATAGTACTTATCTGAAAAATGGTGAAGACTGTCATTTCTTTAAAGTGTCCGTTTTGAAACATAATTAAGGTAATGGGTTGCCTGGAATGAAATGAAAATGGCAGCTGGTTTGAGTGGGTATACTAGCAAATTACTAGCAAATGCAGATATTCTCTTTAAAAAAAAAATATTTTGTTAATAATTGCATTTGTAATGCATAAACAGATTTGGTATTACCAGAAGACTGTTCAGATCGTTATATCTACCTCAGACATATTGATCTCCCAAACAAAGAGACAAATCTTGCTGTTCTTATGCAACAGCGAAGTTATTAAGCACAAGAAACGTACAGAAGGTTGGTCGATTCATATCCGACCAGTTTTAAGAGATACCGCAGCGCAACACTGATCATGTTCTGTTGCATCCTCAGTATTGTGGACTGTCACACGGCATTAGAGTTTCCACTGTAGCAAGCTCCGGTGCAGGACAGGTGTGGGAATTCTGTCCCACTCCTCCCTGCAAGCTTTCCATAGACCATCATCCAGGGTGCGCGGGCGGCAATATTGAAGACGACGTTTCAACAATCAAAATGCGCAAAAATCCACTGGATTGACTTCGAGGCTTGTCACAGGAATGTCTTCAAACTGAATGACACGGAATCCTACTTCCTCTGGCATTTTCTGATAAAAACGTAGTGATGTTCTAGCGGTAAGACTCGAAGTATTGTCCATATCGATCATCGCCTAGTTTGCGTCCATTCCAGACGATTGTGGGATGTCTCTCCGATAAATGTGTGCCAGAATGTATTCTTGAAAGTATCTTGCATTCACCTTCACATTTTTGTCTACCATGCGTATCAGCAACTTACCCTCATATCCGAATTCCGTAACAACCATAAAGCCACGAGGGAAAGTTTCCCTGAACTGACGAACAAAGTTGCTGCCCTCCTTGCCGTCAGTGTCACGGTATGTGATCGCCCGAATGTAACCACCAGCACTGAGATGGAGATATGATTCATCCATTGAAACAACTTTCTTCCAATTGGAGCCGGCCATATACTTTTCATACAGTTTTCTACAGTTCGGTGATGTGATACGGGAGCAGTTGGTGTACACGGGCCTTCTGCATACACTTCAACCTGAGGCGCTTGCGAATTGTTTTGTTCATAGTCTGAGGTGCAATCTGTAGCTTGTATCACGTTACATCGGGAGATTTTCTTGGCACAGCAATCGCCAGATTCCCCTTAGTACTACGTGTGTCACTTTGCTTGCAGCCCTTTTCCTGGTGGTTTTCATGGGTGAATGTTTTGCAAGGGAAGCATGTTGTGTGTAACGGGCCATAATAGCTCTCACAGTAGTAACTCCAAGTGTTAACCCATTCTCCCGACACTGTCTCACAACGTACGAAAAGTTAGCTGGAAAAGGGTCATTATATAACTCTGCCAATACTGGTTGATTTTCGGCACCATGTGATAATACTTGCATACTTACAATGTCAGACATAACACAGCTCCCGCCAGCAAATCCATAGTTCCAGCATGATACGCCAGGTGGCAGCACAGACTCGAAAATGGTCGAGTATACAGCGAACAACCTTGTGTATTAAAGTGCGATCGACGCATTATTTGGGTTTGAATTTGCAGCGGGTACGTAGCAACTTGCATACCGAAAGAAAACCCGGTAGTCGAGAGGTTACTTTAGCCGTAAAAGATCCTATGTAAAGAGTATCTATGTATCCGTAATCAGTAGAGTATAAATGTTAAATTAAGTGAATATAAGAGTCTTCGGTACGTATACCCCCTGTTTTTTTCTTTCTTCAATTTTAGTGGATAACTTAAACACAGTGATAAATATCAAAAATGTAGAAAGTAAGCCAGGTAGTCTCTGCAAAATGTTATTAAATAAACTATAGATATACCACATTGACTTGACACCTAATCTTCCGTTCCGAGCGCTGCTATCGGCTGAAGGAATTCCACTCCCTTTGGCTCAACCGCGAGTGTGTCGAGGGTGTGAGCTTTAGTTCGCATATTTGCCACGGCTCAAGACATTTTGGCAGCACTATACTAACAATCAAGAGCACTCTCTTTACGAAAGGCCTTGAAAACAGCTATTCAATTCATTTATTATTATTTTGCGGTTACTGTCTGACCCTGTTATATATTTTTTGTATTATTAATTGTCTGTTATTTACCAAAGTTTCTAAAATCGTAGCAAACACATTTAATTTAAATAACTTGACTTCTAGTGTTATTGATGAGGTATTATATGTTCAAATCATAATCTATTTACCATCTCATTTGTTGGAAGGCTTTAACAGCTTGTAATGTATGGGTTACTCGAAAACTTTTTGGCTCATTGGTGGAGCGTTCACCTCTGGTGCATGGGGTCCTCGGTTCGATCCCAGCTCGAGTCAAGTGAGCTTTTATAGTGTACAAACACCGCGTGTGTGGATTTTCTTGGGGTTCTCCCGTTTCCTCCTATCTATCTACGCTATATAACGCAACCTCGTGAACACATTAACTTCCGTAACTGGGATTGGATTTCAGTGACACGTTGCTGATACATTGAATGCCTTAATACCGCATTCCAGTTCGACAATGGGTGTCGTGGGTGCAAAGGGGAACTAACCCCCTCTCCCATGTAGACGTGACAATGACCATAGAGCTAGATAGACGGAACAAACGTCACTGGCAAGCTTTTGCACAGATGAACACGAACGGGCATGAAACATATTCAAACATTAAAAATTTTCCGGGTTACGACCATCGTCACGCACGTGCTTTCTTCGCACTTCTAGCATGTCCTCACTTTTTTCCCCATGTAATATCAGTCACTTTTTTGTAATAGTTTGTTCACATACAGAATTACTTTGTGGCTTAAGCAGCAGTTTTCGTCATTTTGCCTTCCTCAGATATTACACCCCAAAAATGTCATAAAAATTACGAACTTCAACTTTCGGATCCCCATAAATCTATCTGCCAGTAGTATCATAGGTGTGGATATTTCTGAAGACTCTTTACATGCAGTAGTATTCAGCACAAAATTTATAAACACCTCCGTTTTATGCCATTCCAACATACAACCCCTTTAAAATGTAATTTTCTGTACTGTTTCTGGTGATTTCGTATATTGGTTTGCAACCCTGCATATTTATTTAGAAGCAAGAGTATATATTCTCCGTGTGGCTTAGTCTCTCCTCTAAACATTCGTGTTTGTTTGGTGTTCGTCTGATTCGTACGTCCTGAGCAACTGTGGTTTTCGTACACGTTTGCAAATGCAAAAGATGGCATTCCCACCGACAGTAAAGATGACCGCCATTCAGGAACTCTTGTATATACGACAACGTGAATAGTGTTATTGGCCTTCTCATACACAAGGTTCATCACACTCCAAGTTTTATCATTTTCGGAGATGGTCGAGCAACTATTTTTACCATCTTTGGACCACTTCAGATGGATTGACCCAGTAATAAGCTTACATGGAAGTTGATTTAATCTCCCTCAAAGTACTGTCCTTAGCTAGCAGTGCATTTATCCCAACGTTGAATCCATGACTGGAAGCATTTCCGGAAGGCGTTCAGTCGCTCTGTCGTGGCGCTCACAATGTCAGGAATGGTGTCCAAACGTTTTCCTTTAACCCTTTCGGCATCCGGGGTTTTTGGGGTATTTTTTAGACTTTCAGTCAAGCAGCTACTGCATCGTCACTATTTATCCTAGGATCCTGGTTCATACCTTATTCTATTCAGAACGGAGCTGGCTTTCAAATGGTACCACTTGCATGTTCATACAATATAGGCCTACCAGGAGAGGGAAAACTGATGTCAGAGGGAAAATTTCGGGGGGAATTTTTTTTCACACTTTGGGCCCCTCTGGAACGGCCCTGTGTGAACGTAGAGATATCAAAAAATCTGATAAATAGTACTTGGTAGACTGAATGTGTGTGCCAAATTTCAAGTTTCTATCTTGAATACTAAGGGCGGGAGAAATTTTATCAAGAATTCCCACAATGCCCCAAATTACCGCAAAACACCATGATCTCAGGTAAAAAATTTCCTGAGACATCTCTATTTACCCTATGACTATAATCCGCCAATCATTCTCTTCAGAATAGAACTGCCTTTCAGGCGGTACCATTCACATGTCTCCATCATGTATCTAAGGCGGGAAAATCCCGGAAAAAGGGATTTTTTGGTAAAAAATATCCCTTTTTTCAACTTTTTGCCCCTCTGGATCCCCCCCTGTTTTAACGCAGAAATATTAAAAAAAAATCTGGTAAATACTACTCGGTGGAGTGAATGTTTGTGCAAAATTTCAATCTTCTACGTGCAAAAATAAGTCTGCCAAAAAATAATGAACATAGGCTTAATAAAAGAAAATATATATTTTAGAATTATGACGTCATCACCTCCTATGTCTCGACGCAGGAAGGTGTGAAACCATACGTAATGTCCTCTACAATGCCTCTGGACTCGAAAAACAAAAAAAAAAAAAAAAAAAAAAAAAAAACGGACGAAAAAGCTCAAATAGGAGAGTTATAATGCAATGTACCATGAAACACCCGTATGGTACAAATTGTACCATGGATGCCGAAAGGGTTAAGCACAGTTTTAATTTTTAGGAAGAGCTGAAAATCGCGTCATGTTATATCTGAAGAGTACAGTGGACAGACAGGAATATTTTTTCGGCCGAAAATTCCTATTCGTCAGTCCAGCTCGGGGAATGTCGCACTGACTCTTCTCATTTCCAAATCGATGGTTAAAATGTTTTGTACGAACCCGTACGAGATGTTTAGTTCTTTGGAAAGCCCCTGAATAGTTATTCGTCTGTTTGAACGAAATATTTTTGTCACTTTTTGCATGTTTTCTTCTGTTTTTGAGATTAATGGACGACCCGAATGTTGCTCGTCTTCTGCCGACTCATTTCCGCTTTTAAATCTCTCATACCATTTGTAAACAGTCTTCATATTTTACAGCATTATCACCGTACACCAATTTCAATGTTTCATGAGTTTCTTTGGCACTTTTATGCAACTTGAAACATAACTTAATGTTCACACATTGTTCGAAATCCATGATGTGTGACAGACACGGTAAACACAACCTTACTCTAGTGGCTCTGGACGCTGAGTGACTAGTCAGAACATGTTCTAACTTGACGCTGCCTGTCTCAAGGAATCAGACTATCGGACAAATTACATCAAATGGTGTTAGCTTCAGCATTTCCTGCTTAAAAAAACAAAATCATTCACAGTATTTTTAGTCACACCTTGAATCTCTCTAAACACCTTAATGAGTGTCAAGAGGTGAAAACAAAAGATCATTACACAGAAATACAGGGTGACAAGAAATAACCCGTACAAAGTTTGCCATATCCTGTCAGGAATGTAGTGTCCTGTAGCAAGATAAGTGTTGTTTTGTGTACTTTTACAATTTTTTTCGGCTTCCGCACGAGAAAATTATTTTTTGTTTCAAAATAGCAGCCAAACGCAGAACAATGTTGGAACTGTTACGTTAATTAAAGTGTCAATGAAAAATTGTACGTTTGCTTATGTTCCAAAAACGACAGTCTCAGACGCAGTTCGCGATTTCAGGAGCTCGGCTATGAAGGTGACCGTCCTAGAAGAGGAAGAAAGCGCACAATCAACACGTCCAAGAACCGCAAGATCATCAAAAAGCGAGTATAACGAAATTCAAGGGTCTCCGTGAGAAAAATCCTCGGATCAACCGCGAATTGGTGCGGCAAATAAAGAAAACAGCTCAATCTCAAGCCTGCAAGCTCTAAGAATTTCAGTTGCTCACGGACAAAAACAAACGCGTGCGACTCGAACGATGCCGCCTTCTCAAGCGCCGGACCGTAGGTCAGCGATAGGAGCGCATTCTCGTAACCCTTCGAGAAGCTGTTCACCGTGGAGCAGGCGCAGAAGCACCAAAAAGACAGGACCTGGGGCCCGTTCCACCATTTAACTTTGCAACTTTTCACTTTTCACTTTGCAGTAAGTTTTCTGTTCCACGAAAATTTAGTTCTGCAAAGTGCAAGTGCAAAGTGAAAAGTGATAAGTTACGAAGACTTTGCAGAATTTTTGAGGTTATGTTCCACCATCTTATTGAAATTGAAAAGTGCAAAGCGAAATGTTGCAAAGTTTTGCCGTTTTCTGCAAGGTGAAATTTGACTTTGCATAAACGGTGTAGTTGTCTTTTAGTGTTAAAAAATGATTCGGTTTGAACGGTTGTATTCGTCTAGTGATGAAAGTAGCGATGAGGATATGCCGCACAAAACGTATAAAGATAGAATTAACTTTTGTGGTATGAACTTGTTCCAATTTAAAGAATGTTTTCGTTTAACAAGTGAGCAAGTGGAATTTGTTTTGCAATACATTGGACCGGCTTTAGATAAAGGGACGATGAAAAGTAAAGCACTTACACCGCGACAGCAAGTCCTTCTCTGTCTTCACTGGCTTGGTAATGGTGCCCAAATGCATGGTGTAGGACAAATGCATAATGTGGGAAAAGCTACTGTTAGTAGAACTGTAGATAGCGTAGTGAATACCATTATTGACATTATGTTCCCAAATATTGTGAAGTGGCCAGAGGATACAGGGGATATAGCAAGGGAGTTTCTGAGAAGTGGTGGCTTTCCATCAGTTTGTGGCTGCGTGGATGGAACTCTAATTAATATAGACGCTCCTCCTCAGCGTGAAGAAATATATGTGGACAGGCACGGGAAGCACTCAATAAATGTTATGATGATATGTGGTCCAAATTTTGTGTTTTATAGTGCAAGTGCAAATTGGCCAGGGAGTGTGCACGATTCCCGAGTGCTGCGTAACTCTGCGATAAGTCGTCTTTTTGAAGAAGGTTGGAGGCCATTTCCTGGAGCGGTGTTACTTGGCGATAGTGCATATGGATTGAAAAAATGGCTTATTCCTCCCTTACACAGAAATCCAGACAATTTGATTGAACAGCGTTTTAACAGGGCCCACAAAAGAACACGGCGCATTATTGAGAATAGTTATGGGATTTTGAAGGAACGGTTCCCTTGTCTAAATCATTTGAGAATGACACCACAAAAGGCTGCCAAAGTGGTTCTGGCGTGTGCAACATTTCATAATATTGCTTGTACCATTGGAAGAAAAGATGTATTGATTGAAGACAACGTGCAAGAGAATGACGATGAAATTGCCGAGGTCGAGGAGGAGGATTTACCCCAACAAGCAGCAATTGATCGTTTGAATAGCCTACTGCGCTATTTTTCCTGAACTGTGACTACAAAAAATTCTTCATTTTAAGCTAGGTTTGGTTTCAGGAGAAGATACGAGAACTTTTTGCTTATTAGTTTTTTGTTTGGGGGGGGGATACTTTTGAGACAAACCTGGCGGTTCTGTGATGAAGCTGAGATTTGGTAAACACGTTGGTATATCGTTAAAAATTTTGTAACAATTATAAATAGTTATTAAACACGAAGTATTTATGCTGTAATTATATTTTCGTTTCATTTCAATGTTTATTTTACTGGTACATAATTGACGCTCAGGTAGCTTCGGGTTAAGTATGGAATCTGGGAGTCCTAATTTGCATTGTTTACAAGGAATGAAGGGTTTGAAATTTTCTTTTTAAGAAAACGCAATAAAGGTTAATGTAGTTAATGAAAGCACGTTAGAATGAGGTTCTAGAAGAATCTCTGTAAGCATATTTCGTTATAAAGGGGCTTTCGCTGTGGTTAGTTATAGGGTATTAAATATTTAATAAAAGCAAGAAATTAAATTTCAATAATATCAACAAAAGTGTTTGGCAGCAATTGGATTGTTTAAGGATGAAAGACGCAGACCTACACTGCCATAATTTTGTTACTTTCAGTTTCAGTAAGCAAACATACAAAGCTATTCCTAAATGAAACTGGAGAAATATAATTGGGATATGCAGTGGGAATTTTCCAGTCAACATACTGGAGTACCGTGTATACAAGATGTGAATAAGTACCCTACAATACAAATCCAGGACAATTAAAAAAAAACTGCAATACCCAACATGTGAATGCAGATTAATAAGTTTCTTTACATCACAACTGAACACTATTTTTTACAACCTCGTTTGACTTTCAGTAATTCTGGATCGATGTTGCGGAACAAATTTACGTCAATGAAAATATATATGTAGAGCAAGCGTAATAATTCTTTGTAGGCATTTGAGTAGAAACTAAAATGCGAACGATGCAAAGAAAGCTAGCATCACATTTACTTCTTCCTCATTTACATGTATTAATAAAATGTTGTTTAGATTGTTAAAATGCGGATCTATTTAAACCAAGAGCACTGGTTTGAACCGTAAAATTCAGTTTTTTTTTGTTTATTTTCAATAAAAAACATGGTTTTTGCCAACTCTGTTCACACCTGGCAACAGAACACCACTTTTTTCTTTATGGCTTTTAGTCAGGGTTTGAAAAAACCCGTTTTTTTTAAAAAAAAAAAAAAAAAAGCCCAACCGACCTGAGCCCATGTGGGTTTTTTCGGGTATTTTCGGGTTTAATTGGTTTTTTCGGGTTTAATTGGGTTTTTTCGAAATATTTCAATGTTTTTGGGGTAAAAGTGTTAAAATGTGATTTATATTTCAAGATTATCATTGTCACAACTTATCACAAAAATTTTCTATTCACTGCAGTTTTGAAAAAACGGCCGCCATTTTGAAATTTTACGTTGGATCGCTGCCAAAGTATATACAGCTAATTTAGAGTGTCTCGTGCTTCTACTCTGAACATGTCAACTTAAAAGACCAAAAATTGCACTTTATAGCGTGGATATCCGCTATTTTGAAAAAAGAATGGCCGCCATTTTGACATTTTACGTTGGTATGCCGCCAAAATCTATACAGGAAATTTAGTGTGTCTCGTGCTTGTACCCTGAAAATTTAAACTTTAAAGTGGTACCCTGTAGTATTGTAGTATATGTGGTACAGGCAGACGAACGAACAAATGTAGATCGAATCATCCCAGGAGTCTCAGTGACGTTCGCCAAATATATTAATTTAAAACAAAGATATATAATTCGTGTTTTATAAAATGAATGTTTCAAAATGTCTTACACGACATGAATATTTTCTAATGTAAAATAAATAGTTTTATTGTTGGAGTCATGGGCGGTGATTAGGGGGTGGGCAAAAGGGGCAGTTGGCCCCCCACTTTTTTGAAATTACCCATTAATGTATATAGTTTCATCTGGAAATATAAAGTTTTGTAGGTATTATTGGTTCATAGAATAAAAATAGTGCCATAAAATATTTGTCGTTCCATGAGTACATATTGGTTGTCTTCCCGTGGAATTGCGTTTACAGAAAGCTACAGGAATTGCGTTTAAACTGCCACTAAAAATGGCCCAAAAATTAACCTATTGGAGTGCCACAATTCGAGCGTACTTTAATTTCTTCTTACAAGGGCTCGATATGTTAATCAGCCGCTCTGGAACTAATTGAGATAACATTTCGCAAGAAAAGAAGTCCTTCACAAGTTATTCTTTAATTGCACAAAATTCAACAGTTCCTAATATGTATTTTCTTCTTTCTAATAATACGGAACAGGGTGGGGAAAAATCATAATTTAAAAAAAATGTTGATTTTTTGGATTTAAATTGATTTTTTTATTTAAATCAAATACTTTGTGCGTTCAATTAGAGGAAATTTCCTGAGCACTTGTTGCAAGACGGCTTTCCAGAAAATTAATTTTAAAAAAATTAAAACAGACATAATTCATATTTTATAAAATAAATGTTTCAAAATGGCTTAAATGAAATTCAATATCTTCCAGCGTAAAATAAATAGTGTTATTGTTTAATTATTCAGTTGCGACGCTTTGTGCGTTGAATTGCGGGAATTTCCCGAGCATTTCTTTCGTGACTTATTTTTTTCTTTCTTTCTTCGAAAATGCAGCTTTTTCTTGGTGTACATCGAAACTTCCACTAGTAAGGAAGTTTGAATTCAGCATTTGAAATAGTAAGAGTTACTACGTAATCTTCGGAACTCCGAGCACTGCATATTTTCTGGTAGTACCAGCACCTATGGCCTTAAACCCGATGAGGGACAACGTCCCTCGGCGTCACCGAGTCAGAGAGCACACTTTTCACGAAAAGTATTTTCTAAAATATAAAATTGCATATCTTACTTCAAACAAGCTATAAGCATAATCTATACATTAATTTGTTCTATAAGTACCTCAAGCTAAGGTTTCTTCTTTTAAAATTATTTTTTTAATTAATTCAGGGCATTCAGAAGTTTATAAAAGTCTTATGTTGTTGTATACCTTAACGTGAAAGCATCTAATTCGCCCAGGAAAGGCCAAAATCTGATAAAAAATCACTTTCAATGTAATTATTTTAGTTGTACCAACAATATATTAACAAAAAGCTCAAAAACCCAGGTGGTTTTTTTCAGGTGGGTCCAACCCGAAAAAACCGGTGGGTTTTTTGGGCTGGGCCCACTTGGGCAAACCCTGCTTTTAGTACCTAACATGTGTGCGAATTGGGAGGGAGATTGGATACATCTTTGATGTATTTTGCCCGTAACAGTGTACCTGAATGCGATATTATCCTTCACAAAGTCTTTTTGTCTTGAACCAATAAGGAGCAATTGTGCAAAGTTTCTTCTACTTCTGGCAACTTGAGTGGTACCATAAAAAAAAAAAAACATATTTTCAAAATAGTGACCCGTAGAGATGACAAGTCATTTTTTTTACAGGCATGGTACCTTCTTTGACCGAATTAGCCTGCAGTATGACTTGCATTTACGAGCAAGCACGATTAAATTCTACCGTGACCTATATCAACTTACCTATCTACCTACGAGCTTTGACACCAAATCCAGAAGCAATGGATTTGGTATAAAAAAGTCAGAAACCATATTCAAAAAAAGTTTTAGTTTACAAAAAGAGGGGGCCGATAAATGAAATGCTGTGGAAATCAGTTATTAAATACTTGAAGAAAAGCATACAAAATGTTCCATAGCTTCGTCCGCGATTCGAACCACGGATCTGCTAATTACGTGTCAAGCGCTCTAGCAACTCGGTTAGCTAGACCGTACGTATTTCTATGCTTATTTGGTGATTCCTCTTGACTCAATCTAACCAACTCTTTTGTATTGAAAATTCAAGATAACCTTTTTAACTGCATGAATTTGCAGCTAGAAACACTTGATATTGTTGATTAATTACTTGATTGATCCTAAAAGAAAAATCACTACATCAGCATAGAAATGCTCATGCTCTCGACAGCTCAATTGGTAGAGCGTCTGGCGTGTATTAAGAGGTCCGTGAATTCTGACCAAGGTTGTGAGAGTTTTCTATGCTTTTTAAAACTTTTTCAGCCTTCAGAGAGCTTTTATCTGAAAAACTACGAAGATTTTTTCTGGTTTTTGTATCGCACTTTTACTGGTAAAAACGCAAAATATGGTGGCCAAAATTGAAGGGGTGTAACAATTCATGACTGTGATCGGTAAGGCGAAGTGGCCAAAATTAACTATTAAATTTTAATGGATATTAAGATCCAAGTATAAAGATATGCTTATAAATAACAACGGTATTTCATCTCCTGTGTACCTTGGAGAATCTTACCCACATATCAGTGGTATTATTCTAACCTTTGAACAGCCAATTTTCATTTAAATAAATCTGAATTTCCATTATTTTTACCCAAGCTGCACCTAAACTGGAATTTATGTATTTTGTAACTGTTTTTTCAGCACCTTATTGACGTGCCAGCTGGACATATCTTCTGCGTAATCTCTTCTATTTGAACTTTTTATTCTACGTCCTGAAGAAGCTCCAGTAGCGAAAACTTGAAAATATATACATGTCCAAGTGTACGTAAATGTATCTTTTTTTTAAAAAAAGAAAAACAAGACCGATCCATAGAAACAGAAACTTACGGAAAGCTACCAAAAAAAAAAAATCCTTCTGTGCCTATAGTTACACAAAACTGATAATTTCTAATTGATTTGCATTCTTTAGTATGTCTATTACAATATTATTACCAGTTGTGTAATTATAAGTACAAAAAAGGTATTGTTGCTTCCCTAAAGGTCCTGTTTCTGCGGATCGCCCTTTCTACAAAATCCGGTTCAATTATATTACACCCTCGATTGTGGGAATGCAGCATGACCATTAGCCGAAAGACCAATGTTTGCCTAATCCTACTGGTAACATTTGGAAATGGTATGCACTGTTTGAGTCTGCTACAAAAATCTATTATGGCTATGCCAAGCTCGTACAACCTAACTATTACTCATCATCATCAAAATAACAACAATAACAAATTCTGAAAGTTGTTTTTAATAGTATCCTTAACTACATTCCAGTTGAAATTTCCGGTATGTTAAGTTCTATAGAACAATAACTACTTTGATCAGCAAGATCTTTCGTAAATTCAGAGGGTGGTATACCCAATTCCTTCTCCTGTCTTAAGGCTTTTAATTTTTGGTTATAAATTTCCAGTCTGAGAAGTTCACAATTTAAACGTTCCTTTTCCGACGCAGAACTTTCTGTTGTTCTAACAAAACTTCTCTTCCTTTTTAACACGTTCTTGCGAGTAGCCGAACGCGAAACGCTGGGTTCCGCTTCAGAGACAAGGGATTCGCTCTGAACGCTTTCCCCAGTGTCGGCGTTAGCCGTTGCCTCAATTTCCAGCAGACTTTGAGGTTCAGTTGACTGAAGTTCCGCATACGATTCGGGTACCCCCAGACCATCGATTAGTTCATTGTCTTTCTCCAAGATGTGGAAGATATATTCATCCACAGGATCTAATTTGGCACCTCCTCCCCCTTGCTGGCCAGTTGTCCTTGCGTTGTCCCGTTTTGCCTGGAAAAGAAGTTATGAAATATAGATATCTAGTATGTCAATACACTGCAAAACAATTTAATACAAAATGTTGATGAATTTGTGAGAAAGACTTACTAGTGTCCACAGAAGAACTTATAAAGAGGAAATAAAAATGAATACTAATTTAAGAAAAAGGAATACTAATACATCCAACCAAAGGGTTAACCATTCGTTTCACAACCTTAGGCATTTATAAATCTCGATTTTAATATATTTTTTTTATATTTGAAATTTGATTAACAGTTCTATAAAAACATCTCTTTATGTGCACTAGACAACAATATTCTACATTCCTTTTTTTTTTTTTTTTTTTTTTTTTTTTTTTTTTTTTTTTTTTTTAAATCCGAGAGTATTGAATGCCGTGGTAATAGCCTTTTTTGTAGTTTTGTCTCAACTCACTTAGCCTCCTACAGCTGAAATTTGACAAGTATCATATAGATTATTAGGTCGGTATTTTTTTTATTTTACAAATAGTTATAAATAGTTAATTACAAATATATTCAAACATGCACTGCATAGGTGGCGCCATCTTTTAAAGGATACGATAATCATGCCCGCCCTGTTAATTAATGTTCTACTTTTTAAAAAAGGAGATAAGTAAATTTTGACTTAACAGGGTTTCTGTATGAAAGAGAAAAGCCTCATCAATTGATTTAGGAAACTAAATTATATCAGTATCTATACGTCAAATGACCCCCTTTCATATTAATGCCATTAAAAATGTTGGTTTTCGAGATAACGAATATTAATATCAAGCAGCTTCAGCTTGATCCAGTTTTGAACTCAATTTGTGAGCGTGAAATTGAGTAAGGTCTACGGGAAATAAACATCTTTGTTGTTCTAGAATAAAACTTTGAACTATCTCACAAAAAAATGTAGTTTCAGTTCTATACATAGTATAACTAATGCAGAAGTCTCGCTCCTACATACAGGATAGGCTAGCAGTTACAAATGTCTATTAGAGATTAAATTTGATCGGTAGAATGGCAAGATTGAGTATAGCTACTTAAAATATACAGGAATACACATTGTTTGAAACTTGGATCTAACACTTACACCTGACAATGAATTATTTAGAAAGGGCCAAGTTCCGAAGTTGGTGGGCGAAAAGGTTGATACGAAAATCTAACTGAATCTAACCTTAAACTATCTTAATCTAACTTTACCTAAAGTAAACGCTTTACATTATCTAACGTTTTACATTATTTAATCTAAGATTTTCATTTTTTTAACTTTTTAAGTATATATTTTTCGTGCAAAACAAGGCAACCCACCAACATGGGAATAAATGCCTTTAGCAACGTAAATAATAGCAGGTTGTAATCATAATATTACAACTTAGTTAGCTTCAAGATAATTTTAGAAATTAGTTAGCTTCAGGATAAAATTAGTGCTTCTACTCTAATTAGGCATAGAAATAGAATACTTCAATCTCGTCATCGTGAGAAAATGTTTACTTAAAATAAATAAATATATCTGGACAACGCAATTTAATCAGAACTAAAACTATAGAATAGTGGGACAATTTCGCCAGACTAACTTCTGACTTCTTCAGACGCACACCCTAATTCATTATTACTAAAGCAAAGAACCCAAGTTCCATCCGACCTAAACTATATTGAAAAGTTCTGCTCAAAGTAAAGACTTGCCATGAAAATAGAACACCAATAATATAAAGGTACAGATAACTGGCCCACTTTACATCTAGCCCCAAATAAAATTGTTCTGAAACACAAAGACAAAGTCAAAAAGATTTGGGTCATCGTTTTTCATGAAATTTATCTAGAAAACACAGATATCTCCATAGAACCCACGCTTGTTAGAATTTTGTGCTGAAATGAATAGGGGTTGAGTTAGGATCCATGAAAATTGCAGAGAGTCACGTTACTGTAAATCACGTAGTCCTTGAGCCCCTTTTTAAAGTACAAGGGCCAGAACTATTTTGTGGCATTAGAAAAATGTACGATTAAAAGGATTACAAGTTTATTTTCTTTCTCAGAGTTTAAAAACAACAGTGTTCCTGTTCTGCGGTATGCTGTGTCCAATGGCATCAAATAGAACTAATATTCGACACATTGTATGTAACTTTGGAGCAATAGTTATAATGTACGCTAACCAAACTTTACTCTAAAGTCCAATGTGGTGGACCAGTTACGGGTACCTTTATAAAATTAATTTATCTGTATTAAAACTATAGATACTCACCAGAGCACGACTTTTCCACAGTCCAAACAAATTGTCCCTGGCGTATGTCCAATCTCTATTCTCCCCTGCAAGTTGAAGAGATTTGGCCTTCTCCAAAATCTCTTTCCAGGCTTCCTGTTTCATTTGCTTGGTCAATTTATTGTCTTTAAATGACCCGAAAAGAACACTTCTTTTTTCTCTTACAAGATGTAACAATGCTAGTTTTTTCTCGAGAAGTTCTTTTTTCCCCATTATTTTTGTTTGAAACTGATAATTTAACAAATACAATTAACAGTACAACAGCTTTCTAACAACAACAACAACTAAAAGAGTGCTCTCGCTTTCCAGCATTCAATTGTCCCCACTTTGCAAAGACTTTGCAATTTTGGACTTCCGGTTCATCAAACTGCAAAGTATTCACAGAAAAATGGTGGAACGCGAAAACTTTGCACTTTGCAATCTTTGCAAAGTGCAAAGTGAAAAGTGAAAAGTTGCAAAGTTAAATGGTGGAACGGGCCCCTGGTCTGCAGAGGCTCCCGGCACCTCAGGCATCGTCAAACACCGCCAAAATCCGCAGTCGGTCATGGTTCGGGGTGCAATTTGCGCAAGCGACAAGACTCCTATGGTGTTCGTGAGTCAAGGGTCAAGATCAACCATGAGGTGTGCCGACGCGACATTCTCGAGACGGTGGTACTTCCATGTGCCAAGCGGCACTTCGGTGATACGGAATGGACTTTCCAACAGGACTTTGCTCCGCCCCACAGGGCGAAACGGACAAAAGACTGGTGCAGAACCCATTTTCCAGATTTCATTTGGTCTTCGGAATGGCCGCCGTACTCGCCGGATCTCAATCCCATGGACTACAATGTATGATCGATTTTGGTGGCCAGGGCATGCACTACATACACGCCACAAAAGATTGGAGTGGCTGAAGCAATCCCTGCGTCGTGAGTGAAACCGATTATCACCCTAGGACCTGCGGCCAATCGCCGAACATTTGAAAGCACGTTTGGACCTCTCTGGCCACTTCAAAACCGGTTGAACATGCTGTTCCTAAATACCCATCATCTTGGTATTGCGTCTTATTTTGCTAAATGTATGGTAACAAACATTTGTCCGGGTTATTTCTTGTCACCCTGTAAAGTATTTTCAAAGAAATTTAAAACACTCATATAAGTACCTCCTATAATATTGTTTATATTTCAAAAAGTTTAATTAATATTGCTCTTAAGGTGATCTTGTAAGTATTCGGTAAATTATGAGCCTATATCTGTAACTTGAAAGTTCTACTCGCTAGGATGTGAAAATGTTAGGTGTGTATCGACGTGTTTGTAAATATTAACATTTTAATATTCTGTTCTTGTGTTTGCGTTCGGCGGTGTATTTTTTTCTTTTTTAAATTCAACTTGGCTGTTTGTTCTCTTTAGCTTCATAAAAGAAATTATTTTTTCTTCATGTAGCAACTAAATTAATTTTATTATTTTCATACTGAAAGTTTTTTTTTTTTTTACGTGTAGTCTGAATGCGAATATTAAAAGAAACTTCTTTGAAGTAATATATATACGATATATATATATATATATATATACGAGATATATTCAAAAAGTATTGAACCTTATTTTTTCCCCGCATAAACCAATGAAACGTGGAAAACTTTCTTCAGTGTAGATGTAGAGCGGACACTCATGCGCAATCGTGATTTTTTCCCGCCCGCAAAAAGCGTGTCAGTCTTTCGTTGGCAGTCGGCCAGCGAATGAAGACGTGTAGTAAGTGGTCGTTGGATTTCAGTTTTTGTAAAATGACAGAAAAACTTGAGCAGCAATATTGCATCAAATTTTGCCAAAAACTTGACAATACCTAAGCGGAAATGATTCAGTCAGATCGAACGAGAATTTGGGCATGATGAGAGTGTTTGTGAAATTTGATTCAGGCTTTCATCCCCAAACATAACATTCCTGTGTGTCATAAGGCTCCCTACTCACCCAACATGGCTTCGTGTGACTTTTGTTTATTTCCCAAACTGAAAATACTAGTAAAAGGGACACAATTTGAGTCCAGAGAAGACCATCATGCGGCAAACGACGATATGATTGCTCACCATTCCAGAAATGTTCCCAACAATGGCGGGAGTGCTGGTAGCTACTTTGAGAGGGATTAGTGTTTCGGATTTTCAAATCAATAAATGTATTTTTGCCAATCAAAGATTCGTTACTTTTTTAACACACCTCGTAAAGAAAAGATATTGCTTCTCCTATTGGATGCAGACATGCTTAGTAGCTTTTAAATACTTGATGCTTTATGTATTGAAACTAACGTAGTGTAATTATGCATGACATTAATTTCAATAAGTTATTTTCTTACTTCAGTTCGACATACAGAGCTCGTTAAAAAAAAAAAAAAAAGTGTACACATTTTAATAAATGAAAAGTTTGTATTGTATGTTAATACTAAATGTATTAATACATCTTAAGTTGAATGCTAGTTACGCTCAGCATCTATGACTACGAAGTAACCATGATAGCTGCTGTACAGAACGTTTTGATTTCTTCTGTGATTCTGCGGCATTCTTTAGCGTCCCTCATAAGTAATACTTCACGGGTTTAAATCAGATTCACTTGTTCGTCCTATTCCAGTATCTTTGCAAATGTGCTTACCCTTTAAACGCACTTTGAGTTGCTGTATTATGTCACGTTCGTTTTGCACTCATGTAAAGAACGCCATCTGTTGAGAGGAAACCATACTACGCACTGCAGCTTCGATAGAAGTCCACAAATATAGTCTTTTAAAGTGTGTGTACATTTTCTTTTGACGGAGTCTTTATGTATTTATAATAGAAATGAAACGTAGTTTGGTAAGTGAAAACTTGAACTTTGTTATAGAAACTTACATTCTCAATTATTATGTTCATTTGTAGGCTTCCAAGAAGAAGCTTGAGGAAGACGGCAGCAAACGAAAATTTTAGTAAACTCTTGGAGCAGGCAGAAGAGAGCGAGACAGAGGATTTGTCTGGCAACAGTAGTAATATGTCAACGCCACTGCATGTAAGGATTCCCGGGGTTGGTGGAATAAAAGTCAAAAGTGAACGAAGACGACGTCGGAAAGCTAATAAGTTGTTAAGAATTGCTCCCAAGACGCCAGGTGGTATCTATATGTGTGATGAATGTAACAAGGAATTTGTGTGCCACGCTTCGTACCGGAGACATGTACAGAACCATAGTGGTGAGAAATGTTTCAAGTGCTCTATCTGTCGGAAGGGTTTCTTTCGATCCGATCATCTAAAGAACCATCTTCGTACCCACACCGGCGAGAAGCCTTTCGTATGTCATGTCTGTAATGAAACGTTTGCTCAGCGGGCAACACTTTCCAATCATTTGGCAAAACATTCAACCGAGAGAGCTTATGTCTGCCCTTTGTGCAACAGATCGTTTGTAAGAAAAATCTACCTCGATAAACATGTGCCAACACATATGAAAAACAAAAACGGGCCCTCAAGAACGGCCATGCATGGTATGAAAGCTAAGAAGCGGTCACGTGATGGTGTATATGCAAGTCTTGGCGCAGAAGACACTTTGGATAGTCCAGATGAAGTGAATAATGGAGTAAGATTTAGAAATCATCCTTCTGCTGATTCGGGACTTGAAGCCGAAATCTCGAGTGCGGAAAGAAACCATGTTTGTTCTATTTGTGGTGAGGGATTTTCAGACGAAAGGGATCTTCATATGCATATAATGAATCATATTGTATAGATATCCAGGTTCATATTTTGTGAGCGAATGAATGAATGATGATTGCAAGTGACGTATGTTTTCACTTTGTGATGTTTCGGTGCCTATACCAAAGAAATATATTGTTACACACAGTGCCGTGCCGTGGGGAAGGCGGGCGAGGCAATGGCCCCGGCCGCCAAAATAAGGGGGATGCAGAATTCGGGAGGGAAAAAGAGAGAGGAAAAATTATTTGGAATATTTTAGAACAACAGGAGGAATTTCGAATCTAATATTTAATTTTCCAGGGTCAGATTTATACTTTTTGCGTCTCTAGACACTTGCTAAAACCGCCCCACCCGTCTATTTATACCCAAATCACTAAGGGCGCCGTCGTATACTCTCGCCCTGGGCTCTGATTTTCCACGGCACGACACGGGTTACACAATCGGTAAGATGCGTCAAGGTAGATTTGATGTGGAACTGTATAAACAGGTGCAATCTTATTTTGAATTCCAAAATACGTAGTCAAGAAGGAAAGCAAGTATGTTCTATTATTCAATTAGTTCAGTCTTGGTTAAAGAAGTGATCGGTCAAATCCTGCTCTCTTAGCCCAATTGGAAGTTGTACAATCGTAACAAAGCATTCTTTTGTCTGTTTAACCCTTTTAAATTATAGCTTTTTTTTAAAGGTAAATTATAGACTTTCAGTCAAGCGGCTACAGCATCATTTCTATTTATCCTAGGATCATGGTTCGTACGTCATTCTCTTCAGAATAGAAAAACACGGTACCATTCACATCATCATGTATCTGGGGTGGGAAAATCGCGAAAAAAGGGATTTTTGGTTTTAAAAATTCCTTTTTTTAAACCTTTTTACCGCCTCTGGACCCCCTGTGTTAACGCAGAGATCTGAAAAATACTAATCGGTGCACTGAATGTCTGTAAAATTTCAATCTTCGAGGTGCAAAAGTAAGCCTACCAAAATATAATAAAAATAGGCCTAACCAAAAAATACTTTTAAAGTTATGATGTCGTCAACCCGTCAGTAAAGTAATGTCTCGACGCAGAAGAGCAAAAACCGTACGTAATGTGTTCTACAATTCCTTTATGCTTGAAAAAAAAAAAAGGAAGTAAAACGCTATTGGATTTTTTTTTAATCGAATAATTAACCCTTTGGGGATCCTATGGTACAATTTTGTACCCTACGCGTTTTTCATGGTACATTGCGTTATTTCTCTTCTATTTGAGCTTTTTCGTCCGTTTTTTTTTTTTTTTTTTTCAAGTCCAGAGGCATTGTAGAAGACATTACGTATGGTTTCAGGCCTTCCTGCGTCCAGACATAGGAGGTGATGACGTCATAAGTCAAAAATTTATTTTTCCATTTACCAAGCCTATATTCAATATTTTTTGGCGGGCTTATTTTTCCACGTAGAAGATTGAAATTTTGCACAAACATTCAGTCCACCGAGTAGTATTTACCAGATTTTTTTTTTCATATTTGTGAGTTGAAACAGGGGGGCAAAGGGTTGAAAAAAGGGATATTTTAACCCCAAAATCCCGTTTTTCAGGATTTTCCCGCCTCACATACATGATGGGGACACGTGAGTCATACCGTCTGAAAGGCAGTTCCATTCTGAAGAGAATGACGGTCGAATCATTATCCTAGAGTAATTAGGGACGTCTCAGGGATTTTTTGAAAAATATACTTCTATATAAAGAAAGTGGGACATGGTCGGTATATTTTTTTGTCGGGCTTACTTTTGCACCTAGAAGATTGAAATTGTGCACAAACATTCAGCCCACCTAGTAGTATTTATCAGATTTTTTTCAGATCTCTGCATTAAAACAGGGGGGTCCAGAGGGGGGAAAAATTGAAAAAAGGGATTTTTAGACAAAAAAATCCCGTTTTTCACGATTTTCCCGCCAAACATACATGATGGAGACACGTGAGTCATACCGTCTGAAAGGCACTTCCATTCTGAAGAGATTGACGGTCGAATTATTATTCTAGGGTAATTAGGGACGTCTCAGTGATTTTTTTCAAAATATACTTCTGTATAGGGTAACATGGGGTATTTTCTGACTTTTTTGGCAGGCTTATTTTTGCACCTAGAAGATTGAAATTGTGCATAAACATTCAGTCCACCGAGTAGTATTTAACAGATTTTTTTCAGATTTCTGCGTTAAAACAGGGGGGTCCAGAGGGGCTAAAAGTTTAAAAAAGGGAAATTTAGACCCAAAAAATTCTTTTTTCGGGAATTTCCCGCCTTAGATACATGATGGAGACATGTGAATGGTACCGCCTGAAAGGCAGTTCTATTCAGAAGAGAATATGGGCGATACATGACCCTAGGGTAATTAGGGATGTCTCAGAAGTTTTTTCCCTGAGATCATATTGTTTTGTGGTAATTTGAGGCATTGTGGGAATTCTTGATAAAATTTATCCCGCCCTTACTATTCAAGATAGAAACTTGAAATTTGGCACACACATTCAGTATACCAAGTACTATTTATCAGATTTTTTTTTTGATGGCTACGTTCACACAGGGGGGGGTCCAGGGGGGGCAAAGTTCGAGAAAAAATTTCCCTCCGAAATTTTCACTTTGACATTTTTTCCCGCTTCTGATATATGGTATGAGCATGCAAGTGGTACCATTTGAAAGCCAGCTCTGTTCTGAAGAGAATGAGGTATGAACCATGATCCTAGGATAAATAGTGACGATGCAGTAGCTGCTTGACTGAAAGTCTAAAAAATAGCCCAAAAAGCCGGTATCCGGAAATTGTTAAAGACACTACTTTAGCACCTACAAATAAGCACTATAACTTAAAAGGGTTAAAGTTTTTGTGTAAGTCCTACTTTTGTTATGCTACTTAACGTAGAAAACTTAAAACATGGGAATCCTTTTGAGAATATGTACGTCTTCGTGTGTACATGAGAGTACATTAATTTTCTTACAACATAGTTGCATATATGAATAAGGTTTCTAATATTAATTAACAGTTGTTTTGGATGTGGCTATGGATGGCTCATGGTAGAGAGAGAGAGAGTTTAAAGGACAAGCTACAGAAATATTTTTACAAGTGTGCTTCAATACTTTTTTTTTTTTTTATACATACGTTTATCAATTCATACACTACGACATATGATTTGAAAAGCTGTAAGAAGATGAGTTTTCATTTTGTTCAATGGTTCTCACATTTGAGATTAAGTATTAGGGAAATACTTAACTATGGAAGAAAGTGATTGAATCCAGTGGTGGTGTTAGTTACAGTAGAGTCTCGATTATCCGAGCTAATGTGGACCGGATAAACAAAAATTATGTTCACACGGATGGATACATAGAAAATTTTGTACATTATTTTTGATTATTGTTTATTGATTATTTCTCTTTATTAGATTATTTATTATTACTGTATATATTCTTTTTATTGGGCATACAGTACAGTATAAAGTACACATACATACATAAGGAATTAGCCATAAAACACTAAATAAAAATGCAGTTTGATATTGATACGTACATAAGTAAAACAAAATATAAATAAGGTACTGTTGAGTATACACATTAAAAAAAAAAAAGTATTTCAAAGTCTTTTGCTTCATTAAGCTGTCTCGGGGCCGCGATGGCTCAGTGGTAGAGCGTTCACTTCTAGCGCCTGGGGCCCTTGGTTCGATCTCAGCTCGCGCCAAGTGAACTTTGTGGTGAACAAACACCGTAAGGCCCGTGGTTTTTCTCGGAGTTCTCCCGTTTCCCCCACTTTCTTCATTTTTCATCATCGTCTCCTTTATCCTAGCCGGCATAATCGTGGGATATAAAACTTAGTTTTCATTTCATTTCATTAAGCTGTCTCATTTTTTGCCGCTATATTGCACAAACATAGTAACATCATATTGTCAGATGGTGCCTTGTCGTCTTGCTGTTCGACGTAGAACACTGCCTTCTCAAACTGAAACTTAAGACGTACAACGATTAACTTGTGGCAACCGTTGTCTTTACTTTGATTCATTTTGCTTTCTTGCTGAAACAAAAGCCTCCGGACTGATTACTGTTGCAACTAGATTAGTTTTTAAATTTTTGTTTGTTTGTTTGGATTAAGCTCGGATAACACGGAACCTCGGATAATCGGTATTCTACTGTACTTTGTAAATTGTCAGCTGTGACGTCAAGGATGCAGGAGATCAAAAGAAAGAAAAAAAAAAGAAAAAGATTGAATGGCAACATCTCGGACATAACCTATCGTTTCATCTTCTAGTATTACTTACTAGAACACTACTAAACAACAGATCGCAAAAGTGTCGTTGCTTGTGTAAGTGGTATTCAAGAACACCAACGTTTTTCATCCTTCTGAAATAGATCCATGTTGAAATTGTTAGACTTGTTTGTAAAATTGGTAAACCTCGTTAGGAACGATAGAGTATAGAAATTTTCTCAGAGGAAATAGGTAAGAATAAGGAGCTATTATCAGAAAATTTAGAAAAGAAAAATGTTGTTACACTGGTGATTCGTTTGTGTTGAGTTAAAAATGGTTCTGGATTGGTATTATTACAAGTCTCTTAGATAATTATCTCGTGAACAAGAACTTATCAGCATTTCTTCGCGGTATTATCTCACGAACTGCAAAGTTTCTGTTTCGCACAAAAATAAGTGTCGCTGAGTGAGAGAAAGCACGGAATGTGAAGTCTTCTCAACGTTGGAATTCCTTTAGAACTTTGATCCAAAAACTGCAATCGACAACTGGTACTTCAGTGCAGAGAGAGAGCGTTACACAAACGAAGTCTTAAGGTAAGATATTTTTTCAACATGTATATGAATTGCACAATTCAAAATTGATTATCCTGAATCTGATTGTCTGGTTTTGAAATGTTATGCCCTGATGTAATCTCTTTCTCTGCCAAACCAAAGGCCGTGGAGAAGTGGGAGGGAGGACCTCTCATAATTTGTACGTGAGAAGTACTAGCTACCATCATTTTTTGGATTAGCGAGTGCGTCTGACTGAAATTTTGCGCCCTGCATCAAGGTCTGTGACAATAACACGGTAAAGTAGATAGTATGGTTTAGAAGATAATGGTCCCAAATTACCATTAACTGTCTGAACAGAATGACGTACTTGGAGTTAAATTCCCATGCAGAACTTTTTTGGAAGAAGAAAAAAAAAAGCTAAAAATTTTTCATTCATTGTTAGTAATAATTTGCAAATTTTATCCTACTGAAAAGATCGTTCATTTTATGTAATGTATATACAGGGTGTCTCACTAGTCCCGTGAAAGGGTAACTCTGTTATTATCAGAATTACAACAAAATGTAAGAGGAAACACCGTCTCCAAATATGATGTTTTCAATCTATAGTGAAGGAATTTTTTAAATCGGACGAGCCATTTGGGCTGTACACTCTGTATTCGCCCAATGTTAAATGAAAATGCAACGTTGCCATTTACCTGGACCCACAACATAAGTGAATGAAGTTACTGTCTTTTACACTAACTTGTCGATGGCCAGCCCCTACTTCAAACATGTCCCCATTCACTTTATGTTGTGGATCCAGGTAAATGATAAAATTGCATTTTCATTTAACATTGGGCGAATAAAGAGTACAGTCCAAATGGCTTGTCCGATTTAAAAAAATTCCTTCATTTTAGATTGAAAACATCATATTTGAAGACGGTGTTTCCTGTTACATTTTGTTGTAACTCTCATAATAAGTTACCCTTGTCAGGGAACTTTTGAGACACCCTGTATAAAAAAAATAGCGCTCTTAACAATCAGATCGCATTCATTGTTGTTTATGTTGTAGTAATGACGCATCTATTACTTGTAAAAGTTTGCTAAAATGAATGATTTTTTTTTTTCGCAAACGGCAAATGTACTACTTTATGTATTTAGTTTTCAATTTTAAATTGCTGTCGATACACCATTCAGTTATTTCTTGGAACTTACTAGAGCGAAAAGACTTCATCTGCGTAGTGTACACTTATTCTATGACACACTATCATTTCTTTTTAAAGTTACTTTAGTTTTCTGTTGAGCGTTCATTTGCAACGACAACTGTAAGGAACAAAAGTTAACGCATAAGAATTGTTTAAAAGTCTACAAAGGAGCTGGTGGACGTCCCTCTCTATATGTAAATATAGAATGAAAGCGGTGTTTGTCGCCTTTCTTTTACGACAAAACGGCGAAACGGTTGGAAATGAATGTTTGAACATGCTTAGCACTTGCGTTGCGGTGAGATCTTTATCATTTTATTTTGATAATCAGCTACCCACAATTTCAGATAATTCATCTTCGAAGTGTCCATTCTACTGTGATGGAGCCAATTTATTACTGTTGATCTGATCAGCATATCTCCGAAATGGTTGGGTCTAGGAACTTCAAATTGTACACCAATATTTTCCTCGTTGAACTCAAGGTATTCGATATAATGGAACGGGTGTTTCCATAAACTTTATTTTTTCCAGCCGAAGAAGTGCACTGTTGCAATCTATAAGCTTCAGCTGTGTTAGAAGTTGCTCACTGAGATCGGACATTAGGACAGTTGTGCTTTTTGAAGCATAACTTGTTGATTTAAATTGAAACTACTTAATTAATATAAGTAAATAAAACTTCCTGTTAACGCTTATATACTAAGAGTCTTTGTTATATGTTAAGAGTCTCTTCAATTAGTTACGGTGATGGTAAGACCTGTGAAGCAACCGTTGGGATAAAAATAATTATATAAACATGGCGTCAAAACGATGATTGATTATAGTTATAATGAAATTTCAAAAATGTTTAAAATTACATTTTTCTCACTTCTCAGGTGAAGAAGCATTTAAATCAAAATTATTAAACGTTTCATTGTAAATAATTCTCAAAACTTCATACTATAATCATTAACCAGGATATCCTACCTTGCAAGTTGAAGTTATGGATGGTTTCGTAAGTTCAATATTATTAACGTTCGGAAAAAAAAAAAAAAAATCGATAGAATTTGATTCAGGTGAACAGAATGATAAACGTGAGTGTAAGAAAGTTCATGTGTTGTTTACGAGAAAATGGAGGCCAAATGAATTTGTTTGTAAACGTAAATATTGATCCTGTACAAGAACCGTGACGCTTACTAAAGTAAAAACTCCCCTCCCCTCATTCAGCTCTTCATTACGACGCTAGCACGATGATGGACTTTACATAACCCGAAATTATTATTACGATTTTTTTTAACCTATAATATTGTCAAAGGATAAAATATACAGGTTGCACAAATGCTTCCTTTCGAAGTAATAGGCTGCCCAAAACATGAAAAAATAAATAAATAAATAAATAATAAAGTTTCATAGCTCCAAAACTATGAGACCTACCGTTTTACTATCATACGGGTCAAGACTTCGCTTAGGAACTAGTATGTGCCGTGTCCAAATGTCCAAGTTTCACAATCCTATAGTGCCCACGCAACAATATTTTCATGGAGGAAGTTTGGCTACGGGCATATAATTTGAAGTACTCACCGCAGGGTTTCGGAACATGGATATTTGGATAGGGCACATACTAGTTCTTAAGTGAAGACTTGACCAGACTACGGTAGGTCCCATAGCTTTGGAGCTATGGACCTTTAAATTTATTTTTTCATGTTTTCGGCAGCCTATAAATCCGAAAGGAAACATTTGTACGCCCAGGCGGGTCTATACTTTTTGCCTTATCTTGGTGTCAGGAATTACCTCCAAAACGTTGTCAATGTTGTTTTGAAACACTATATATATATATATATATATATATATATATATATATATATATATATATATATATATATATATATATATATATATATATATATATATATATATATAAATCGATAGATCGCATCAACCTAAACAAAATGAGATACATGGAATGAATTCTGATGCGTAGGCTTTGAGAAAATCGAAAAAAACTAACTAAGGTACGACGCAGTAATATATGCCATTCGTTCCCAATAATAATGGATACTTTTTATGTAGTTGTAAGGAATTGTTATTTATATACTGTGTATATGGTAATTCCCACTGTTAACTAACAGATTTGTATCTAACATTATTCGTCTTTTCCTACCGATAACACTATACTACTTGTGAGTTTGTGATTGAAAGAAGCTACGATCTATTACTTTTTTAAAGTTATAAATATACAAGTGTTGTAATGTGTTTAAGTGTATAATCCCAGAGAATATTTTTATGAAAATGAATGATGTACAATTATTTTTGCTTGTGCAGACTATACTCCTCGTATGAGAAGCAAATGAACGTAACTCCAAGAATGGGATTTTTGTTTTCTTGGATTATGTACGAAATAATGAAAACCCCACTTGGTGTCTGTCATTTGAGTGTTATTGAACCTTACGTTGCCATGCCTTCTCTAGCTTTCAATAATGTTTTTACAGTCTTGTTAAAACAACATTATTATTCTTTCTCTCCTCAACCATAGGTTGGTGAGAAATTTTAGAACTTTTCTATTTCTTGGGAGAGCTATTCTATACTTTGATAAGGTCTCTTCTTCGTAACTGCATCTAGATATTCTTCCTTGGTTTTCCTCTTCCTGGTTTTCCTTCTTCCTTTCCCTCTATCAGCACAGTAATCCAGTTGGAGTGCCTAATAAGATTTGCCAAGCATCCTTTTTCTTCTTTTTTCTTTTATCTTCATGATCTGTCATTCTTCATTAGCTTTCTGTAGTACGTCTTCATTCCTTTTTCTTTCGGTCCATGATATGCGCAGCATTCTGCGCCAACACCACATTTCAAATGCTTCCAGCTTAGATATATTAGCTTTTCTTAACAGAGGTCCTACAGACAGCTTTTCTTAACAGACACATTTCTTGATGTTAGCAGTCCTGTTTTCCTGTCGAATGCGTGTTTAGTCTGCGATATTTTTGAACTAACATCTTGTTCATTCCTTCCGTCGGAGGATATTAAGCTTCCTTAATGGGGGGATAATATTGCGTTAGATACATTCTGTAAACCTACGAAAATGGAGTCACATTTAGTCTGGTTTTCATGGCATTTATATATATTTACATATTTCGTATTGTGCGAAAGACATTTGTTGATACTGTGTATCAGTAATTCCAGATTATGAGACACGAACGATTAAATGTTAGTAGTGTAAAAGTAATAATTTCATTGGCAACAAATGAAGTATGATGCACATTAGATCATCATGCCGACTAAGAATCACAATAAAGCTTTTTTTTTCTGTTTCGTTTTGTAATTTTCTCTAAATAAGTAATTTATTAATATGCTAATAGTGCAACGATATATTGTTGGAAAAACAAATTGTAAATATTTTTATTGTATGTTGTGTGTCAGATCTCTTTACTAATGAGAAATTTATTAATTTATTACGGACTGTTGTTGACTGATCAGTTTACTTCCTTTTTCAGCTCTCTACGAAGCCTTTATTATTTTTTTATATTGTTATGGGTTCATTGCAGTGGCATATTTAGGGGGGTGGCTTCCAAGCTTAACCCCCCCCCCCCCCCGAAATCTTACTTGCTATAGTAAAGTATATGAAATATCTTGCAGAATTTTCACATTTTCAGGCAAATTCCCCCCGAAAGTTAGCAAAGCCCCTCCCGAAATAAAATCGTAAATACGCCACTGGTTCATTGTGTAACATTTTATGAGCTTGCCATGAATTGCTACATCGTAATATTTGACGAATTTTACTTCCATTTTTAATTTATATCAAATTCATTTTGGATCACAAGAATTGAGCAGGAAATGACCTTTTTAAAACGTGTACTACAGAAAAACGCAATACGGTAAATGATTACAGCTTAGGAGTTCGAACAGAGTTGTAGAACATACGTTATATCCTGTACCATTCGTTCTCATTGTTTCTTCTAGTTCCATTAATCAATTGTTAAATTGTAGCTATTTACGTTCATTTCGAATTTCTTAATATAAACTACAGTCTGTCCGTAAAGTTGCGCAACCCAAAGTTTGATTGCATATATCTTTTGAATCACGAACGATAAAGATCTGAAACTTGAAACAAATTGTAAGCGTGTTCTATGTAGAAGTTACAGTGTTGCCAGAAAAATAACGCCCCTAAAATCTAGGTTAAGGCAGCGAGTAGAGGAACGAATTGAACTGCATTTGATTACGTATCATGTCTTGTTATCCTTTGAACTACTTTTTTAATAATAGTTGTATTTAGTATGTAATAAACCAAACAGTTATTAAAATTAAATAATAATGTTATTTAGAAAGTAGTTCACAGGATTCCAAAACATGATACGTAATCAAATGCAGTTGAGTTTGTTCCTCTAGTTGTTGAGATTTCGGGGGAATTGTTATTCTGGCAAAATTGAAAATTCAGGTTCATATTTTCTGTTGTTAGAATAACATTATCTATGATTATGGTAAGTTGCATTTCACTATCTCCTTTCACTTATGAATAACCAAGCAAAAGAAAAATGGTAAATTTTGTATTATTTTTTAGAAAGTCAGACTCTTAACGCACGTTTTTATTTAAAGCAATATAGTGGGAGTAATTAGTGTTATTTAGAAAACAGTTGTAGGCTACTTTGTCAAATGGATTGCCATTTATAATAATAAAGATAATATTAACAGTTGATTGTTCTAAGGTCCCAGTGTAAACTAGCTTTACATTTCTTTTTTCTAAAACTATGAACAAGGTTTTATTTGCTAAGAGCAAGTTACTTGAATGTAAAATTAAGCTTAACGTTTACGGTAATGGTCTTAATGATTGAGGTGATGGAGCTGGTGATCTTGATATGTTCTTTCTATGTGCTTCTTTTTGTAAGTAAAATGTCGTATTTCAACAGACTCGGCTAATATTGTTAATAAGTGTGTTTGTATATAGATCACACATTTTCTATTTATGTAATTTGACGTACTTTGTGCAATATATAATTTAATGTGTAAAAAAAGATTGTATTTGGATGCTGGAATAAGAATAACGTATTAAAATTTATTTTTATTTCATATTTTTCGTGTGTTGTTTGTATAGTATTTACTAAAACACATGGACTCTAATTCTCTTTAGATGGTGGGGCCGCGGTGGCTCAGTGGTAGAGCGTTCACCTCTAATGCTTGGGATCCCGGGTTCGATCCCAGCCCCCGCCAAGTGAACTTTGTGGTGGGCAAACACCGTGTGCGTGGGTTTCCTCATGGCTCTCCCACTTTCTTCATTCCACCATTTCATTCATTACTCATCTTCACCGTCTCCTTTAGCCTAACCGGCATAACCGTGGGACGTAAAACTCAAAGATTTCATTTTTTCTCCTTAGATTGTATTTTCTTAAATTGTTGCATTAAATGTACTTTCTGTGTATTTTACAGGTGTCCTTTAGCTTTTGTATTACTACCGTATTTTACGGACTATAACACGCACTTTTTTCTTCAAAAAATTGTCTCCAAAATTCAGGTGCGTCTTACATTCGAAATTAATATAAAAGTGTCCAGTGTTTGATTTAAAATTCTCACCAGTCTTAAAAATGACCATATATATTCTATGCCGCGGGAAACTATCTCTATTTGGCAACATTGGTTTCAATTGGCAGCAGCAGTGCACCGATGCGACGAACATGAGTTGCGAGGATTCACAAGTTTGTTAACACTGTCTCTCTGCCGCCCCACCTTCATAAACCCAGAACCACAGACTAGAATATACAGAAAAACTGAAAACAAGGCGAACCGTAGCGCCTCTAACATGCGACGACGGAACTAACTAGTCGATCTGTTAGTCGACAACACATGACAGCGCCAACTGATGGCAGCACCAACCCACTTATAATGAAGTATCGTTCTCCACCGAACATTGATTGGCTCTTTCGCTGTACAGACCATACAAACAAATTTCAATAGTGCAAACTAAGAATTTTATTTTTAGTCTGGCTTTTCAATCTCATAATAAAAATGGTAAAAAATGTTACGGTATTTTAAAAAAATGCTTAAAAATTAAGTTTCATATAGTCCGTATAGTTTCATATGGTGCTTTTTACACAGTAGCATTTTGATAAGCAACTTGTCGTGACGTAGCAAATAAATCACTGGAGAAGAGCGCAATTATGACTCCAAAACTAAAAACAGAGATTTCAGCCCTTTGTCGCATATGCTTATTATGATACAAAGAACTTTTAACTTTGTACAGATAAGGATGCTCCTCATATTTTTTCAATTAGCATGATAATAGGTAGTATCCCTACTCCAACTCATTTTTCCTTTACTACAATTCAATTTCCCACAAAACAAAGAACATGTATATTTGGCACAAAATTTTTCGCTTAATTTTAACACACCACGGCGCTGCAATCAAACCAGAAATGCTACGAAATAGAGCAGGTTCTATCGACAAGAAATGCCAGACGATATGCCATGGCATGTACATTTCTCTATAGCATTTGCTACTTTACACGGTAGGATATCGATGCTACCATTTTTGCTACGAGAAATGCTTCCGTCTGAAACTAGCCATAGATGCTAGAAATCTCTGCCAAAATAAAACTGCCTGTGTATGAAAGAGATCTGAAACATAAGTTTGAAGTTTAGAGTGAACGTAAAATAATAATGAGATTGTTTTGAATAAGTATTGAGAATTACGGCTAAAATAGATCTTATCCAATTGAGATGTAATTTAACAAATGATGTACGATGTTTATGTATGGTGGTATCAAATAAATAGTTGTATTGTGATCGGAATTGAGAGTGATTATATCATAGTTCACTTGGAAGTAAATAGGATATCTAAGTTGTAAAGATGAGAATACTTGGCACAATGTATTTATTATCTCTAGTCTACGTTCCCAAATCGAAATGTCAAAGTTATCGATATTTTCTCACTAGATGGGAAAACAAGTAATTATACCTGGAAAGATTTGATCAACTTTGTCTTGCTACCTTGATTCCAGCAGAGCGAAAAGTTGCGTCCTTTTGGCAGTGATTGGGGAGGGAATATATGATAAAGAGGCTAGATTTTCCAGCAAGAAAATCGTTGGCTATTTACCTTCTGAGAATAAAAATGGAGGGTACGGAAGGTCTAGGTTACCTTTGATATCGATAGCATATAAATTGGGAAGAAAGGAAGCTCGAACATTTGCAATTCATTTGTGTTATTTGTGTGTTCAAATTTGTTAAACAAACACGTTTTTGTGAAAAGAGAATTTCTCTTCCTTAGCCTTGGAACATAATCGTGGGACTTAAAACTAAACGACGAAGAAGTCATACCACACCCAGTTGCGATTTGCGGCATGGAAGAAAAGAATATTAGAAATAATTCCTCTGAAGCCAGCTTGAAGTTCTTAATATTGTAGATTGTTAGTTTGAAGGTATTATCATCCAAACTTAGATATCTACGTCTGCCAAGAGGACTAACAAATTAATATCTATGCTCTCCCGTAAAAATTGACAACACACGTGTTCTCGCTGGAATTATTGATGTTAAAAACCTCGAGAAGGATGTACCGGCAGAAACTTAAAATACATATTAACACGCGCTGATTGAAGATAATAAGAGAAAAGTCTATAAATCTCTTGCTGGAGACATTTGCCAAAAACAGTCCTTGAGATACAATTGAGGTTTGAGATAGTCGATTATCGTCTCTGCCGTTGACTCTTTGCATCTTCACGTCTTATTCTTGGACCTGAGTAACCATATAAAATGGCAGTGTCCGTAATGTTGCTGAATGTAGTATTTCACAAGCCAGAAACATATCTTACGAAAGTTATCCGAGCGTATCCACATTATACGACGCAATAGGAAACCTACCGATACGTTGATTGTATTTACGTGATCCAAAGATAATATGTACTGTGTCATGCGAAAACGAACTAAGCGCCACTTTCATACTTTTAAGAAAATTACGTATAAAGGTTGATGTCCAACATAAATGTAGCCGTAATCAAAAGTGAAATTATGTTTTTTTATAGAAAGGTGTTGGTTTTCCTCTCTTTTCGATTGTGCAAAGCGTTCTAATGCGTATCAGGAACCAATCGTTGCATTTACGTGGATTTTCAAAGTTTGGCGCTTAGTTCATTTTTGCATAACACAGTACATATGTTCTCTAAAGGTGCAATTTCTTCGGAAACAGCGACAAATACTGATTTTTGCCTTTCCACATTAAAATACCGGTACTATCGAAAAGCGTAGTTGGTGTTCTCTGGTCAATTCGTACTTCAAGTATTAGTTCAATTTTTCCTCGTTTCGCACGACACACAGGATACGATGGAAATTGGATTTGGGCTAGTAACATTTCTTTCTTTAAATCCTATAGTTTCAGCTACACTTTCAAATGAAATAACTTTGTCTCGTGCTTAATATGGACGTCACTGAAGCGTTAACTCGCAAGTGATTTGTTCGACGCTCACCTTGATCTTGGACTTTATCACAGACCACACTGTCATCACCCACTAAGCCCTTACCAATGAACGTCAGGAGATTTGAAGAGGATTGTGTAAACGCAGGGAGATCACCATCCTCTGAAGATCCTTATTGTCTCTGACTTTCCGATATTCTCTCACAAGGAATGGACATGAACGTGCCATCTGGACAACCGAATCAAACCTAGTCCATTCGATAAATATAACAAAGATATGTTCATGTATAAAGAACCCATAGGTCCCATGGACAACGGAGTAAGTTCCTCGGGCCTATTGACCTCTTACGAGGAAACCTTTTCTGGTGTCACACGAAATGTGAAACGAGACTATGGTCAATCGATTTGTGTTAGTGAACACGAAACTCCATAGGCGAGAAAAACCCTCGATCGCAACCGTTCCGTACTTATGGGGGAAGACTAGGGGCACTACCAACACAATACGTTGTCGATAATGAGAAGAAATATGGCGCGAGTACGATGAAATATGCATAGAAGCGCAGTTAAACATATACTACAATGTGACATTACATTCGACAATACTCTTACAAGTGAGGGCAGTGGCTGAGGAAAACGAAGCAGCAAGACGTTAGGGGAATTGTATAGTAAAAATACATGATCAGGTAATCAATCACAAATTATAGGCAGCCTGTAGACGTCAACGTAAGGCAGAAAATGGAAGAAAGAGAGGTATGGAGGGGATTAACCGTAGAGTCCGGACTCCCTCTGCCGTCACTTCAGAGGACGGCACAACTCTACAATAAAGCTATTTTGGAAAACATTTTTGCAACTTATCCCCAATTTCCCTCTCCATATGCCACGGAACAATATGCGTGATAACTATTGTGACGTTTGCTTCATTCTACAGAGAATGTGGTACAATCTTTGATATCAGGATAAATAGTACTGAGTTTATATTTTTCATATTATGTTCTCTTTATAGCTCAGGTCGTAAGTTCGGTTTTATATGTACAGAGCTATAACTTTCCCCTCATACCTATTCCGTCTATCAAAACAAAACTTGGTATACTAATTTCTTATCCTCTGTAGTATTTTTCGAGATACATTTGGATTGTGAGCTTTTACCTGGGGCCACGCCAGAGGAGGCCAAAGTTAATAGGAAGGATTTCTGGAGGAAATTTTCCCGACATTTTCCCAGTTTTCTCTTTTCAAGTACGTTATGGGCCCCAATACATAGCACCTCTGAAAAACTTGTTTCATGCTGAAGAGAATGAACTATAAATCATGACTTTCCAATGAACAATGTTGATGCAATAGCTATTTCACTGCAAGTCTACGATTTTCTTTATACTAAAAGGGTTAATGGGCCCCAGGGACTTACTTCTTTGTCCATGGCACCTAATTTTTTATGCATGAACATATCTGTGTTATGTTTATCGAATGGATTAGGTTTGATTCGGATAACACGTTCATATCCGTTCCTTGTCAGTTTGATGTGTTTCTGGCGTGGTAATACAAACACTGCTGAAGTTTTTGACAGCGAATATAACATGTACTAATGCAGGCATTGCACATACTCAGAGCGCATACATTTTCGGCCATTCATCATCTTTGTATCAATCCACTTGCAGTCTTCGTCGTACACATGCACATCGTCGTAGCACCTTGATTGTCATATTCTGCATTCTTTACCTTTTTTTTTTTTTTTTTTGGCTGTTCTAATTGTAAAATAACTGTAATTCAAATTCTTTAAGTCATAATTGTTTCTAGTTTTAGCAGTTGTTGCAAGTAAATGTGGGCGACTTGGCATAATTGTAGTAACCCAAGCATTCAAGAAAGGAATAAAGATGGAGGTTCGTTCTAAAGATGACTGGACGTTGTAAAGATAAAGGCTGTAATGAAGATACGTACAATGTTCACTATTTCGAAGTATTAAACTTGCACACACAGTTTGCGGGTTCGATTTGAGAGAGACACATTATGTAATGCTTCTTGTAGCATATTGTGAATGTCCAGTAGACATTGAGATGGGTCTATGTTTTCTTATGTTATTATGTTTGATTATCTTATTCATTCATTGAGTAAATAATAATTGAACAAACATTATTATGAGTGGGGCATTTATCTAATTAGTAATTAGATATCAACAAGAATTATAAGCCCTTATGCAGAGTCGCTTTACGTATGATTAGCGTAATACTAAAAGCCTGACTACTGCAGGAAAACTGTTAATCGAACTCTTTAGTATGGTGCTAATTACACGTCACAACGACTCTGCACAAGACCCATGGGGCCTTATGCAGAGTCCCTTTGACGTCTGATTAACGCCATACTACGATATTGACTAATGAATGGGTATCAAAATTGTATTCAGAGACTCTGATTAGGACGTAGTATTTGACGAAGTTAATCACATTTGACTAATTAATGTGGAGCAGAGGTTAATCATTTACCCACCCACGGTTTAGCATGAGACACAACAGTTCGTATTTCATGTATTTTCATTTTTACAGACTACGCATGCGCTCATCTAATTTTCCGTAGTTGCCACATTCATTTTTCTCAACCGATGCATTGGGTTTATATTGGTTAATCATACCCAAATCAACGTTTTAATTGTACTCAAATTAGACTCTGAATACCAAAAAGTGCACCTTACTTAGTAAGGAGCTAGTATGACACTAACTAGTCTGTGACTAAACACCGATTAACGAATTCTCTCTGAATACCGCCCATGGTGTCTGATAAACCCAAGTGAATAGTTCGCAAAACTCTCACCTCCATTTCCAGTTTGATTTATCATGGCGCACCATGTAACGTTAATTAAATCATGTACTTGTTCACTCAACATGGATTTATATCCGCGACTTTAAATAACGAACTTGAAATTTGTATTTCTGGCATGGTATCGGAAATTCACAAAACAGTTTCCAATACCGATTATCGTAAACTGAAACGCAAACCAGTTTGCAGTCGAACACCTGACAATAGTCTTGCTTAGGCTGTAGCACTAGAGTTTCACTTTTTGTTTTATCTTTTCAAAATACATATATTTGTAGATATGCAGTCTGCATTTTTGCCGATCCCAAACGTTTCAGCATTCTTGCCAATTTGATGTCGAGAACAGAATCCAAACAACCCCTGCGGGGCTTCTAACCCGTTCCTACTACTACTACTATATTTGCTGTGGATCTATATAGTACAAGAGCAAACTTATTTTAATGAAAGAAGTTTAATGAAATTTTTTAAAAAATGATCTTTAAATCACTTTTTGAATATTATTTTTAATCTTATTTTAACGAAAGAAGTGTTATAAAATTTTTTAAAAGTAGTAAAAAAAATATCCGTAGGCAGGATTCGAACCCACGCCAAAAACACTTTCTTTACTAGCATGTTACGCTAGACCACTTGGCTACCACAGCCAACAACATTTGCCGTTTACTTTGTTCTATATGTAGATCATGTCTTGTGATATCGCATCTGTATCGAGCAATCAGATCAAAGGATATCTGAAACGTTTGGGATCCGCAAATATGCATGCAGTCTACATAAAAGTCGGATAAAATGTTGCTTATACAATACAGGGTGGCCCAAAAGTAGGTATACAGTCCCATACTTATCAGCTCACTGTATTTTGTATCATTTCTTATTGTTATCAAACAGGTAGACCTAGTTTCTTTTTGTGCTTAACGTCTTTTTACTTATAACGTAAGAGCGGAAAAGTTGAAGTCAACAAATTCATAAACTAGAATGTTATACTTGATCAATACAGGGGTACCTACTTTTGGTCACCCTGTATATAAACAAGTCTATAGTGACTCTGTAGAAGGGAATCGAGGTTTATCCGTCATCTTTAATTTTCATCATTATTTACATTAAAATTAGAAAGTAATTTATTACAAAACTTAATGTAAAACTTAATGTGATAGGTAACTGGGATCTATTTGCACCTAAAGATATAAAAATCAAAAAGGAGGAAAATGTGATTTTTGAGCACATTATTGTAAATTAATTAGTAAATCTCTGAAGAATGGCTCAAGCAAAATATTGCTCTGTTATGACGTCGAATCTATTATATGAAAGGTTTTTCACTTCCCAGGTGTGTGGTGAAAATTTCCATAACTTATGTCGATTTTGCTTGCATAATACAAGCATGAAAATCCATATCTTTGGTTCCGAAGGATTGAATCGAGAAATAGCAAGAAAAGCTTTGCATTGCTTATCTCTGGTTGTAAGTAATCATTTAATTACGTTTTACTTACATTCGACGGGTTAACTGTATGAATTAAATATATGTCAACTTAATATGTTTTAATTATATTATTATTGTCTAACATGTTCTATACGAAGGTGAAATTGGCACGCGTATTTGGTACACTGAACGCAATAAATACAATACAATACGCTTACTCTCCCAGCGGAAGCTCGTCGTTCTTAATATCGTGTTAAGCTGTAGGTTCATATCTTACATAGTCTCGCGGCTAAAAGGGACGCTAAAAACAAATTCAAATGTAAATATAATATCTAGGTATAATTATAACAATAGTGTGACTATTTTAGCATATGTGGAGATCTTATATCTTTGTGTATCTTTATGTATCCTACGTATTATCAATACTTTGTTATGTGAGGGTCGTAACATGATATAGCCTATTGGTAACTAACAAAATATTACATTATTCCTCCTACCATATAACAAGGAACCAGGAATACATGTAACGCAAAGATCTGGAAAAACTGCTGAAATTGAGACAAAAACATTAATTAATACGTAGTATACATGAGAACGCCGTGATCTGCGTTTCTTCTGTGTTCTATTACCACTTCTACATGAAATACCATAAATTTTCTACGTAGTGCAATAGTAAGAAATAGCCATGTGCACAAGACATGCGATATGCGTTAAATTCCCCCCCCACACACACACATAGTCATAGATAAAGTACAAGGGCACTACACATGCAGATATAAAGTACAGGTACGTTCTTTTTAATTTTCGTATCAGTCGATAAGTAAATCAAAGTCGCTTTGTTACCCCCTTGGTAAGTTTGTAGATACTCAATGAATAATCCCTAAAAGTATGAGCGTCCAGCTTCTTCGGGAACTGACGCGGCTTTACGTATACTATATCCCTTCGTTTATGCGCGTTCCCACAGAAGCTAAGTCCCCTGCACTATACTGACCCGCTGAAGCTCACGCCCCACCTCCGCCCTGCTCTGAACCATCATAGATGCAAAACTAGTTTGTAATGACCAACTCGTACAAGTTGACCAAACGTGGTTATTGTAAAACTGTTCCAGGCACTGAAACAGTCGGCGCTGGTAAAGAATGTGTCAGTCAATTTAAAGGTGAAATATATTGCTTCATAAAGAAAGTAGAGCAATATCTAAAAAAAAAAAAAAAAAAAAATAATGTATGCTGACGACTGCGACATGCTTTAGAGTAGACTACTAACGCAAAGCAATCCCAACCTAACTTAATCTAATCGATAGTAATCTATTATACTCTATCTATTCTGACCTAAGGTACCGGTAAGATACTTTAGCCTATTCTAAGCTAATCTATACTACATTTTTTTGCTATTCTACCCTATTCTACGCAATAATTTACTACGCTACTCTACTATACTCGGTTACTTTATCCTACACCGGTGTACTCTACTATACTCTACCTTATTCTACGCTGTGCTTCTCTAATCAACGCTACACTACTGTACTACTCTACTCCTTTCTGCGCTATCTTACTCTAACTATGCGTAGATGCTACCCTACTGTACGCTAATATTTTTAGTTAATGCACTATGCCTTACTTTACTTACATCTGTCCTACGTTACTCTACGCTATCCTACACAGCCAAAAATGATGGCGTTAGAACAATCAATTTTAACTTAGCTCAGTGGTTCCAGCATGACTTCCACTTCAACATGTTATTTCAAGACCAAAGGTCTGGTGTTGTAGTTAACACACGCTAATAGTTCCAGCATAACTACCGCTTCAACGTATTTCAAAACGAAGGGTCCGATGTTATAGTTAACACAGGCCCGTAGTTCCAGCATGACTACTACTTCAAAGTGTTATTTCAACGCCAAGGGTCTAGTGTTATAGCCTACAGTAGTCTGCAAATGACCTGTTAACACAGCCCAATAGTTCCAACATGACTATCATTTCAACGTGTTATTTCAACAACAAGGATCCAATGTTGTGGTTAACACAGGCCAATAGTTCCAGCATGACTACCATTTCAACGTGTTGTTTCAACAACAAGAGTCCAATGTTGTGGTTAACACAGGCCAATAGTTCCAGCATAACTACCACTTCAACGTGCTATTTCAAAACGAAGGGTCTGATGTTATAGTTAACACAGGCCCGTAGTTCCAGCATGACTACTGCTTCAACGTGTTATTTCAACGCCAAGGGTCTAGTGTTATAGCCTACAGTAGTCTGCAAGTGACCTGTTAACACAGCCCAATAGTTCCAGCATGACTACCACTTCAACGTGTTATTTTAACAACAAGAGTCTAATGTTGTGGTTAACACAGGCCAATAGTTCCAGCATGACTACCATTTCAACGTATTATTTCAACAACAAGAGTCCAATGTTGTGGTTAACACAGGGTAATAGTTCCAGCATACTACCGCTTCAACGTGTTATTTCAAAACGAAAAGTCCGATGTTATAGTTAACACAGGCCCGTAGTTCCAGCATGACTACTACTTCAACGTGTTATTTCAACGCCAAGGGTCTAGTGTTATAGCCTACAGTAGTCTGCAAATGACCTGTTAACACAGCCCAATAGTTCCAGCATAACTACCACTTCAACGTGTTATTTCAACAACAAGGGTCCAATGTTGTGGTTAACACAGGCCAATAGTTCCAGCATGACTACCACTTCAACGTGTTATTTCAACAAGGGTCCAATGTTGTAGTCAACACAGGCCATAGTTTCAGCATGACTACCACTTTATCGTGTTATTTCAACACCAAAGATCTAGTGTTGCAGCTAACATAGACCTTCTGTTACCGATTTGACACAAACGGTGTTGAACGGCGTGAAAATAAGACCGCGGCTATTTACAAAAGTAAGTAATTGAACGAAGGAACGTGGAAATTGGAACAGCGTCACGGTAATCTTTCTATATATACCATGTGTTGATTGTAACACTCAAGCTCAATGCAAGCGAGTCATTTAGATAATAATATTACCGTAATAATTCTGTATGCGTTGTAAGAACTAACTTTCAAACATTCGCCGTAGACTCAGACATAGGCCTATCTGATTGTAAACAAAAGGTAATGTGGAACAGGAAGATCATTCTACAGAAATGTCGAAAGCAGTGAGTGGTTTAAGAAGAATGTACAGAAGGGGTTACTGCCAATCAGAAACATAAAAAAAAAAAAAAAAAGTTAAGGGTAGAGATAGGAATGGGCCTCCTAGCGACGATATGATTTGTTTCAATCATTTAAAAGGATAAACGAATATAAAAATGTATAGATTGATATGCGTTCTACATAATCTATGTCATGAAGAAAAAAAATGAAATGAAATCTTTAAGTTTTACGTCTCAGGGTTATGCCAGCTAAGCTAAAGAAGACGGTAATGATGGGAAATGAATGAAATGGAGGAGTGAAAAAATGGGAAGAAACGAGAGAACCCCGAGAAACTCACGCACACGGTGTTTGTCCACCACAAAGCTCACTTGGCGCGACCTGGGATCGAACCAAGGACCCCATGCACCAGAGCTGAACGTTCTACTACAGAGCTACCGCAGCCCGTATTTGTTATGAAGGAGTGGTGCCTAAGTGGTTAGATGTAACTCAACAAAATTTACTTCTTTCCCCTCCTAAAAAAAGAAAGAATACTAGAGGAAACCGAAGTTGGTTGTGATGAAACTAAGATAACTGTGTACACTAAAATTTATCCAACTTCCGAACGTCATGCCCTTCTTAAATGCCCCGTAATGGTATAATACTGGTGTCATCTTCAATGAAAAATTATGTCCCACCCTTTTAAAAAATTCCCATGGGTGTAAGCTGCGCCCTAAAACTCGCATGCGGTCATCCCTGGTATGAAGTATGTCCTAATCAGAATTAAGACTATCAACTTAGATTTTCTTATACCACATAAAAGTCATGTTGATACATTTTAACTAATATGGATGTTTCGGTTGCTTTGCAGGTGAATCAGGATGATAATTTCCCTAAATTCGTGTGTTATCAGTGTGTTGACAAATTAGAGATGTTTAATGAGTTCAAAAATACTTGTGACAATGCAGAATCTATTTTCAGTGAACATGTGGCATCTTTAAGACAAACTTTTACACCGCAGGTAGGTTGACAATTCGAAAAATAGTCCTAGATCAAATTCGTGCAAAATAAGTATTATTTTTCAGATTTAAAGCTATAAGTAGATATTAGCTTAAAATAATGGCAATTAATTTGAAATAAAAACCATATATATGCCAACAACAAGGGAAGTCCTATCTGTCGCCAACTGAGTGAAATCTAGTTTATTTCTTACTCAAATAGCATTGTCAGACCGGTTACTTCGATGACAACTGAAGCCGTCCCTACAAAGTGACAAAATTGGCAACAACGCATGAGGCCAAAATACGAGCTAATGTAGTAAAACGGCTATCAATTTCGAATTCAGCATCCTGAAATTAGTCAGAATCAGAGGGTTTCCTTTCTGTAACTAAACTGACGTCGGCTAGTGTAAAAATAAAATTAAATTCCAGAGTTTATGCACTCAGAATACTAAAAGAAACGTTAAACGTTTCTTTTACAATAGATAGTTTACAATTCTTTTAAACCCTGATTCTCGTTAACTATTAAAGAACCTGGCTTTAATAATGATACACAAAGACTTCTCTTTTACAAATTATTAATTTTTATATCTCTATTTTATTCTTCCATATAAAGATCTCTTGGAACGAGTCCATTTTTCAAGAGGTAACAGGAAAGTCCAAAGACCACTCGTTACAGTCGGTAAGGCGCGTCTGCTTACTAACAGGACATCCTGATTTCGATCCTCAATGGAGCGGGGATTTATTCTCTCGTTTTTCCCTAGTCCAAATGTGACAACAGGTCACCCGATCTCTGTGAATCGGATACTTGCGGAAGCCTGGTGGTATAGGCAGCCGTAATGTGGTGTAAACCTCATCAGCTCCTGTCAATACCGAGGTCATGAAAATATAAAATGAAGAGCGTACCTGTATCTTCTACTTTCATTGAAGTAAGTTTTTCATCGTGTATCTGTTCTGAATTACAGCTACTGAATTAAAGATAGACATTAAAGTTATTTTAAGTAACAGAGTGAACATCAGGAATACTTTTCCTTATTACATAAAAATCACTTGGAGCAACAGTCCATTTGAGGGCTTGAGCCGCTCCAACGCCATCTGTCAGCGATCGGCTGAACTACGTCCAAGCTAGCGACGAGCACGTGGTCAACGCTCTGCGTCACTAACCGGCGTTTTCTAGACTTAGTGACCGTCACGTCTTTTATTTACGTGACTCCCCAGTTTGCCTCACGACATTGAGTAGACGCCGAAAATTGGGAAGCACCGGCCGGGAATCGAACCTGATACTACGTGGATGTGAGTCCAACACTAGCCACTAAACGACGGTATCCCACGTTTCCTTATTTCGTGGATGTAGAAAAATCTGTTTAACAATGAAGTAATACTAATTTAACTTTTTCCTATGTTTAATTTGGCAGAAATGGAGTTCTACTTTAAAATTCTACAACCTTGAAAGTACATTTAAATTATAGGGAAAATTTGGCGCCCAACTTGAAAGTGTTGTGATACAGGGCTGCTGGGAAACAGACTCCCGATATTTTTGCATACGATGTTTCAAATTTAAAAGTAGTCAAAATTTAGAGAAACTAAGAAAAAAGAAGGTAAGAATCTCAAGATCCCCTGGCTACTAACCTGAGACTAGGGTTTGGACAAGTACTCGTATGTTTGGACAAGTGCATCATTACAATCTTGAAAAATTTCACTGAATGAAAATTGGCACTCTTCTTTGTTAGCTTCAAAGTAGTTGAAAACATAACCCATGGCATTTGAATCAACATTATCTTTCGGAGACCATGTTTCATTCCAGAAGAAATCTTGTAGAACTTTTTCATGCATAAGGAATAGCATCTGGCTTCAGCAGCAACTAAATCATAAACACTGCCAATTCTAATACTAACTTCTTTGACCCAGTCGTCATTTCTTCTGTCGGCTGCTTCCATAATAGAATCTTTAACTTGAATGGTTTCGATGCGATGTACACTCTCACGCTCACTCATAAGTTTTTTTATTCCGTCTCTTTAAAAATTCATCTGATGTACACTCATGTCCAGAATTATTATCGCATGTCTATAAATATGTTGTTGTACGAATATAATTTGATAACGAATTTGTCCGGTATTTCTTATAATGTTAGTATGTGTATAATCGGCAAAGAAGACATGTATGTGGCAAATTTCATATCAAAAGAGCAATAAATAAGAACAATAAAACTTTCTTGTCAATTTAGCAGCATTTTGTTTTACTCATTCTAATTTTCGTATTTATAATTCTTTTCCTATGAAATTTACCACAAATATACATTTCCCGATTATACACATAGTATCAGTATTAAAAGTACCCTGCAAAATCATTATCGAATTATATTCTTACAAGAAGACAGTTATAGATATCCGACAATCATTTTGGACATGAGTGTACATTGTCTACAAAACAGCCAGGGCTTCTTGAAAATTAAATTTTAGTACTTCTGACCTAAGGGTTATCGGTGTAGGTGACGAAGTACCTTGTAATAGCAACGCTTTGCTACTTTTTTGTTTTTGTGAAAACTTTCTACATTTTTCATGAAGTGTAACACTTCTCAGTCTCTTAAGTTGACATTCATTTCCATCTTTCACTTTAATACTGCAATCTACTAATGTTTTCAGTCCCTTTTCTTTTACTATACATGTAACACCATCACCGAGAAGTTTCTCACAGATAAAACATTTTTCAGCTGACATCTTGAACATAGATGATCTAATAGATCTGATTACTTATCCTTAGTCACACCTGCAATGAATGAAAGATATATATTAATTTATATTTTATATAAAAAATCACTAAAACAAAATAGTATCGGATTTTTTCGTTAAGGTTCTGCTACATAGCGATGCTGAAAGAAAAATGTGTACTTTGGCACTCCTGTAACATCTAAACGGTGCATCCTAGAGAAAAAAATGAAGAGAACATTTCTTATAGAGAATTTAATGTAGATTTAATTTTTGTAATAACATGTTTTGCTCTAAAACGCTAAAGATATTTACAAAAACTAATTTTTGGCGCCATTTTTCTAATATGGCGGCCAAATCCGAGATGGTGGAGTGGTGCAAAATTAGTATGTTGTTACGGACACTTATATAAAGAAAATAAAAATTTGTTCCAGCTTTCCACCATTTTTCCTTATTCGACCCTAAATCATCCCTTATTGACGGGTCTATGTGGTATAATTAAAGTGCTTTTGTTCTATTTTGAATGAAAAATTACGCTTCATCCTCCCAAAAAATCTTGGGTTCAACTACGCCCTAAAGCCCCCCTGTAAACACCTCTGGTTTGACAGTTGATGTAACAAGGACACAGACAAATTTACTGTATATTGTTTTTGTGACAGCATGTCACAATAGCGGGGATTTCTGAAAAATTTAATTTTGCAAAGTGAAAGATACTGTACGTTCTAATTGGAATATAGTTAAAATCTACATATATCTTGATTGAGTTGCAGTTAAGCGAGGTTTCTTTTAATGCATGTTAAGCTTGACAGAACGTCCAAAAACGAAGAAATACAGGGATATTTTGAAACATTTTCTGAAATTCCCACATTCATAATTTATTCGGTTATTATTACTTGGCAACTCTGTCTGTGAGACACATAAAAAAATTAGTATACCCCTTTTATGACCTATTCGTATCCTGTAACTTTCGTGTGGATAGCTCTAAGAGCATCTACCTGAGAATAAATTTAGATTATTCGGATTACATTGTCTATTTTCATGCAAAGTACCCGGGTAGAGTAGAGGAAAGGCAGTGGCTGAGAGTAGGATTTAACTTATTGCATAAGTATATTTTAAATGTCTGTTATTAGAATTAGGACGATTTTTGATATAATAAAAGTTACTAATTGCTCGTATATTTTTCCATGTCTTCTAGTACCCAGAAACTCCAGAGATCACGATTACACGCATCACGAAACCAGACTTAGGAAAGGGGAAGGAGAATGTCCCTTCTGGATGCTTGAGTACTCCAAGTAGCAATCAATCGACTGTTAACTTGGAATCTAGAACAGTGGTCTTGAATCGAAGTACCACTAGAAGCATTCTAAAAGAACTTGTTCCTATACGAGTAATCCCAAAAAGTGAGAAAAATGAAACATTGGCCAGTGATGCTCGATCAAATAATACCTTTATTGAGGGAAGTAAACAAAATCCAAGAAGTATAGATGAGAATAAACAGAGTAACATAACTCTCCAAGGAAAGGTTACAGAGAAGAGTGTTCATTTAGCTGTTAAATTGCATACGGAAGGGAAACGTTTAGGCAGTAGCAACAATAGCAAAAGCAACGGAAAAGAAGTAGTTTGTAAAAAGAGCAAAGTGATGAATAGCCAAAACAATGTAGCACAAAAGCAAGCGACCGCAGTGGAATGTGGTGTTAATTCAAACAAAAGAAATGAAGCAGATATGTTGAATGATCGTATTTTAAGAAATACAACAAAAACAGCAACTGAAGGAAATATAGAGAACAGAAACGAGGAATACTGTATGAGAACACGAATTTCTGCTGGATTCAAAGGTTTTCAAGGCGAAATGTTGGAACACAAAGGTCGTTCTGGAGATACAAAGGCAAAAAAGGCGAAGAAAGTAAGCAACAGAACATTACATGGAAACGTCAGAGATGAGGTACAAAAAACAGTGAAGAATCATCAGTGTCTGAAGAAGGTTGGAAATTCAGTATCGTCAGCTAAGAGAAAGGTAGAAGCAGACAAAATGGAAAATATTACCAAAGAGAAACGATTAAAAGCTGCTGCTGATTTTGAGCAGAATAATCTCGAAACAAATACAAGGAAAGAAACCATTGTTAGGAAACAATCTAACAGCAACGCGGTGAGTAAAATTGTGAAAGATTTTGAAGAAATAAATAGAGGAGGCGTTGTTACAAGATCTGAAACCCAAGTACAAGCAGAAAGAATAAAACTTTATTCGTTTTCAGTAAGCACTAAATGTCCAAAGCAGACACTCATTTCAGTAGATTCAGGAAAGAAATCATGTACAACGATTATACGGGAGAAGAAAGTGTCAGATAATAAATGCACAAGGAAAGCAGTGGTACTGGTTGAAAATATTTCCGGAAAATATCGGTCGAAAAGGAACTGTTTAGAAGCTTACAACAGCAAAAGGTCAAACATTACACCTTCACGAGGGGTTGTTGTAGTAACACATACAAAGACGAAGAAGACACTCAGCAATGTTTTGTCGTCCGACCAAAAGGAGAATGGTTCTGTTTCCGAACTAAAGAAAGATTCAAAGATGTATCAGAAAACGAAGAAACAGGCTGATAATCTCGAAACAAAAGTAGGAATAGATACCAATGTTAGCAAACAATCAAGCAGCAAAGTGGTAAGTAAAATTGTAAATGATTTTGAACGAAACAATAAGGCATGTGTTGTTCGAGCGTCTGAAAAGAAAGTGGAAAACAGAAGAGTGAAAGAGAAGAGAAGAAGAATGAGTCCGCGCTTAAGAAGAATACCTGGTGGTCTCCGAAGAAAGATATATATCTAAAATTGCATTGAATTTTAATACTGAAAGTTGATACAACAACTAATTCGAGAAGTTTCGCAGCCAAGTGAAAGATTTAGTAAGTTTCCTTGAAGTGTTTTTCGATTTTCATATTTGTTAGGTTAAGCTCTTATTTGCCGAATGCTTGCCATGAAGCAATCTTATTAGAAATGACATCATAAACGACGTACAACACAGTTAAAAAAATCATTGTTTATTGCAAATGAATTGTATAATGTAAAGTCTCACAGTATATTCCATAATTTTGTCAGAGATTTCGAAATATTCAGACATAAGTTAAGCGTTCGGTTATTGTAATTGAATTCTATCTTTGTTATATCGCTTAGTTTTATTGTTGATTTATAATATGATTGCGATTGCAGAAGTTGTTTATCTTGTTCTTGTAATAAATGGATTATTTCTTGAGTTGTGCATACGTATAATTGTGCTTTCACTTATTTTGTTTGTGTCTGTTATGCTTCGAAATAAAAAAAAATCTCTCAAATACTTTATTTCTGATTATTATTTTGATATTATGCTCTAAATACTACTTAACGAATGAGTGTATACTATTTAAAGTTCAAAGAAAGATTCAAAGACAGAAGGTAATACATAAGAAAACACGAATTTTAGAAATTATCAAAAAAAAAAAAAAAAAATGGATGAAAAGATTGCTACTTTGCCAAATAGTTAGTTTTTGGATCAGGGGCCTCAAAATTTTTGAATGTCCCCCAAATCGAGCTTTCGTATTATTTTAAGGAATAAGGACATCATACTGAATTAAGTGATAGTTTGGGTTTGGCTACACTACAGGGTGGTCCGGAAGTGGCGTACTACCCCTTTAGTTTCAACAGTATAGTGTTAGTTATGGTAGAATGTCTATACACAGTTACCTTGAAGTATTAAGAATCTTAAACATCGGTATGATCACCATCCATGTCGTAACACACAGTGACTTTAATCACATATTCTTGATTACTCCAACTTCATTGCGAATAACTGTTATCAAGCAGAAAATAAATGTACATGGATAGAAATGTTGCCAGACAATGCCAAGCAATGTTACGAAACAAATGTGGGTAAAACCTAAAACCGTCAGAAAGCACCAATTAGGGGTACGCCCACTTCCGGACCACGCTGTATATGAAGTTCTCCAGATATAAGGCCTACAAGAAAATTTTTGATTAAAATATATTGGATCTTTTTATGTATTTTTGGATCAGGGGCCACAAAATTTTTGAACGGCCCCTAAATCGAGTTTCCGTTTTTTTTTTTTTTTTTTTTTTTTGCGAAATAAGTACATCATACTGAGTTAAGTGATAATTTGAGTTTGGCTACACTATATGTAGTTCTCCAGGTATAAGAAATACAAAAAGATTTTTGTCTGAAATATATTGGATTTTTTTAACCAAAAAGTGATGACAGATCTGGAGCTGTACCATATTATCGCAGAAAAGAATGTGTGAGCGGATAACAAATGACGCAATTGTAATGAAGGTGAATATATTTGTTATTTTCCTTGCTCTTTCTCTTCAATTATTTTTTTAAAAAAAGAATTTAAAGGTAATTAAATAATAAAACAATATTGAAAAGAACTTGATAAATTAAAATTTTATGTTCGACAAATGCTTGATATTTGCAGTCTCTGAACAAAATACATGAAGGGAACAAAGAATAACACCACCATTTTATCATTGCTTCTATTCACACTACAAATGGAAGCTTTCGAAATGTGGGTGTGGAGAAAAATGGAGAGAATTAGCTGGGTCGAGCGGATGAGAGAGTGTTAGAAATGGTGGGGGGAGAAAAGAACAATTTTAGATATTATTAAGAAGAGCAAGAGAAACTAGTTGAGACATTGGCTTAGAGGGAACTGAGTCATGAGTGACGTGCTAGAGGGTATGGTGGCAGGAAAGAGAGGGAGGGGATGAAGGAAACTACAATTAACGGACGATATAAAAAAATCGTACATGAAGACGAAGAGGTTAGTGGAAGATCGTGGAGCATGGAAGCTCTCAATTTCGGCAAATGACCTGCGAATAAAGGGAGAATACCTATAATGTCGATGATCTATTCAGACTAGAAACAATGAGCAAAATTTGAGTTGATAAAGAAATGTACTATATACTGTATATCAAGGATGATAACCAGCAACAAACACCATCTTGCCGCTATGAGCCCGAATCTATTGATGGAATGAGAATGTGAGGAACCAGGAGAACCCCGAAGAAGCCGACGAAGACGATGTTGTCCACCACAAATTTTCTTGACCGAGAATCGAATCAGGAACCCCAAGCACCGGGGTGTAAGCGCTTTGCCATTGAGCCACCGTATCTCCAATTAGTCGTTTGAGAAGCCAGACTTGTCCATAAAACTCTATTTTTGGTACACTAAAAAAATATCACGTCCATTGCTTCATATTTTTCTCTTGGTTTTTGACATTTCAGTGTCTATTATAGACACTTTCTATACACCGCACAATTTGGATTTCTCTTCATAACGCTTGATTTATTCTTGCACATCCTATTTAAACCATAAAAAAAAGAAAATAAGATTTTCTGAACAATAGGGATGCGCTGTCTCGTCTCGAAAATGTGCTGTAAAAGTGATGTCTCGACTCGAAAAACGTATATTTTTCTATTGGAAGAGCTGTGTCTCGACTCGAATTTTCTGAGAAAAATTCTGTCTCGACTCGACTCGTGCGCATCCCTACTGAACAAGTTGGGTTTCTCAAATAACAGTTTCAATTATAAGATATGTTTTTTTTTTTTTTTCCGGAAAATAACATCCGTAGAAATCTCACTCCAAGAGTAAGACATCTTTTGTGGATATCCTCATGAGAAATTGCCTTTGTCATACTGTACGATTGTTAACGAAATTCGAACAAAAGTGTGTGTCGATTTTTCTTATTTTCTTTATCTTTTTTCTTTCTCTTTTCTTTCTTTCTTTTCTTTTTTTTTTGGGGGGGGAGAAATCGTCCTAAAAGAACTTCTCTTTAAGAGGAAAATTACTCTTTGTGGATGTTTTCATGACTAATAGATTTTGCCTATTGTAGTTTTGTTAATGAAACGTTTATTTATTAAATACAAACAACAATCACCTGAATTGTTATTGACAAAATCGTTCAAAATACTCTCTCCATTTCTGAACTTTTCGCTGAAAATGGCTTGCTTATAATATATTATAGGGTTCTCAGTAGAATGTTGATTTACTAAATATATAAAAAAAAAGAAAATTGTTAGAGCTGTTGCGAGAAAAAATAGCACTTTTAAAATTATTTTATTTAACAACTAGCAGCGTTCACCCCGCTTCGCTGCGGTCACCCCGGAACGCAATAAACTTTGTTACTTAGATAATTTTTACTTTTTCGCTTTCAAGTGATATGATAAAAACCATAGAAGATTGCAGTAAATCTTAACATTATATCGCCTGTCATTTATGTTAACCCGCCCCGCTTCGCTGCGGTCATCCCGGAAGTTTTCGCTTTCAAGTGATATGATAAAAATCATAGTAGATTGCAGTAAATGTTAACATTATATCGCCTGTCATTTATGTTAACCCGCCGAGTGACACGGTCATGCGGGTTGCATATAAATACGTTTATTTTTACCTATGATGAACTAACAAAGGATTTGTACGTTATGGACACTTGAATGGTCAATTATCTCAAGACACTGGTAATTAAAAATTAAAGTGATATGATAAAAACCATCTAGGGTCCAAATCCTAATAACCCCCCAAAAATAAAAGAAATTGGTTCAGCCGTATTAGCGTGATGAGGGAACAAAGGATTTGTGCGTTCTCTTTTATATATATAGATTTGCTTATTTATTTAACACTCATCAGACACAGCTCAGAGGCCATTTTATACTGGGTTTTTAACAACAACAATTGCAAGGGAAAGAATTTGGGAAAGTATCGTCCAGAGTCTGTTTAGTAGGTATCATCCCGGCATTTACCTGGTAGGACTAAGGAAAACCCTGGAAAACCATCCGCAGTCAGGATGGTCGGCAGCGGGAATCGAACTCACTATCTCCCGAATACGAACCCAAAACGCTCTACCATTTGAACTTCATCTTGCAGTAAACTACTTTTATTTGGGGAGGTGGTCGGGGTAGGAACAAAAACAGAAGAATCTTATGAAAACCTTTAGTTTCAAATTTAGTCTGGACACTTGGAACGGTATGGTATCTAGGCCAGGCCCGTAGCCAGCCCGAAAATGTAGGGAGGGCGGTGAAAGTTAGGGGGCCCGATCAAAAAATATAGTTCATCACCATATTATGGTTCATTTGCAAGCCTACTGTGAAAATTTTATGGGGACCAGTAAAAATTTAGGGGAGGCCCCCTAGACCCCCCCTGGATACGGGCCTGATCTAGGCGGGACGAACGGACGGTCGAACAAACAAACTGACATCCAGGAATCATTTCTTCGATATATATAGGCTAGGAACCATGAAACGTATACATCCATTGAAACCTCAAAACTTGATATTTCCTTATCAGTTGATTACCTTACTTTTCTCCCCATCCTATCATCTCTCGAAATGAAAATAAAATGAAATCTTCGTGTTTCACGTCCCATAGTTACGCCAACGAGGCTAAAGTAGACGGTGATGATGAGAAATGACTGAAATGTTGGAATGAAGAACATAGGAGGGAACGGGTGACTCTACGCACATGGTGTTTGCCCAGTACAAAGACCATTGATGCGGGCTGGGTTCGAACCAGGAACCCTAAGCACCAGAGGTGAACGCTGTACCACTGAGCCACTGCTGCCCCCTATCGTTTCTTGAAAGTACAAATAAAAGTAAATAGTATTACTGTTATGTTTTCTTCTTTTTCCTGGAAAATACTTTTACAAAATGTTAACAACTCTCACCCACATATACAGATGTCCCATACATGTGATGAAATCGTACCCGTTCCTGAAACTGAATTATTGTTAACGTCAAATGTTTCACACTCTGTTTCAATACCGTACGAAATCTTTATTCTTGGTTCTGCATGTAAAAATTATCATTTCCTTTAACAACTTCTCGCAGAATTCTAGCCAACTTAACAATATCTCACAGTCAAAAAGGGGAGAAAAATTTAAAAACTGTACTATAACGGAATCATTCACAAAACGAAGTGCGGTATATTCTTAGCGTTCTTTGTGAACAAGAATTCTTATGTAAAACATAAAGAAATATACATTTTAAACAGAAAAGAGTAAAAACGAAAAATTAACGTTGCATCTAAATGTTTTGAATACATTAACCTTTTCTGCCCATTGTATCTGTAAGGAAGGATTCACGACAGAGACCATTGAGAAATGTAAAATATGGAAACTGAAAACTTCATAAAACTTCTTTTTTTTTTTTTTTTTTAATCTGTTTTTATGTTTTTCTGTAAGCGTGAAGTAAGGAAGACGCCGTACAGGTGCTCTGGATCATTTATACATTTCGATTCGTTTCACCTCTTTCAGAAGATACTCAGGTTAGTAATTTCCTTTTGAAATTTTGTTTTTACGATAATTACAAATAGTATATCTGTGTCACAGTTCAACAATACATACAAAATGCTAGTTAATAACGCATATTGTGAACGTAGCCAATGAAAATGAAAATCAATATTATAATATTATCGAAATCTTTTGTTTATTTCACGCACGTGGAATTTTTTTCTTTTCTATCCAGTTAATAAATTATCCAGACAAGCCAGAAAAGAATAGCTTCATGTCTAGATATATGAATTGTGTTGTTTGTCTTCATTGTGTAACTTTCATGTCACGTAAAACTTTCTATGTAACAAATTGTAACAAACTGTAACAACTTCCTACGGATTTATGCTAACAACCGTACGAGGTGTGATCAAAAAATACAGCGAATAATTTTACTAGAAACAAAGTAATAAGCTTACGTCAAGGTGACCAGACGTCCCGTTTTAGCCGGGACACTCCCTTTTTTTCAACCGTTGTCCCGTTTTTTTCTGATACTCAAACGGGACGCCTAAATGTCCCGTTTTTAAGCAAAAATGACCCAGGTGTCCCGTAATTATTATTCAAAATATAAATGGTCAATGCAAATTCTACACTTTTCCGTACCAACACTCATTGGGAAGATTCAGTCGTGTATGGAACTTCTGAATGTTCGAATGGGAATTCAGTGTTCTGTGGTTTAAGTGGGAATTGAATGGGAATTCTGAGTGTTCAAGTGGTTAGAAGCATTGTTGGGTAGTGCTTAAATTAGAAACAATGTGTTATCTCTTTTACTTGTGTATTTTGTAAATTGAAAACACTACTGAGTTCCAAAATGCAATCTGAAAGTCAGATATTTACTCCCCCCCCCCTTGTCGATTCGTATGCATCCCATTTTTGCAAGTAAAAATTCTGGTCACCTTGGCTTACATGGAATTTGATTTAATCTCTTTCAAAGAACTGTCCTTGGCTAGCAATGCACTTACCCCAACGTTGAATCCATGACTGGAAGAATTTCTGGAAGACTTCTTTTGGAAGGGCATTCAGCTGCTCTGTCTTGACCCTCTTAATGTCAGAAATGGTGTCCAAACGTTTTTCTTTAAGCTTTGTTTTAATTTTGTTGGCAAGAGCTAGAAATCGCGTTATGTTATATCTGGAGAATACGATGGATGTGGACAAACAGGAATATTTTTTTTTTCGGACAAAAACTTCTATTCGTCAGTCAAAAGTCGGGGAATGAATTTTGCACTCACTCTTCTCATTTCCAAATTGGTAGTAGAACTCGCACTTTTATGTAACTTGAGACAGAACTTAATGTTCACGCGTTGTTCCAAATTCATGATGCGCGACAGACGGTAAACATAACTTGAGCGTGTTTGCACACGATACCGACAATGTCGGCAGAAGCCCCAACAATGCCGGTGTCGGTGCCGGCGTACTTTGAATACGTCGCCGACAATGTCGGTGGAAGCCCCGGCAATATTGGTGCCGGCAATTGGTTTGCATACGTGGCCGACAACGCCCGACGCTGCGATGTAGCTTAGGACGTGAAAGAGAACATGAATCTAGCTATCAACAAGAGCAGTGTTTCTCAACCACTGTGTGTCGTGAATACATGTCACGTATGTCACGAGATTTTCTGATAGTTCTGATGATAATATTTCTTTCCCATATTCCTGCTTAAGAGTTGTAAGTTTCTTTTTATGTTATTATGTTCCTGCTCAAGCATTTTAAGTAATTTGTTTTTGAGATTTGTGTCTCATACTCGTCCCATAATATATAAAACAAAGTATTGTATGTATTTTTCTTCTTTGTATCTAGGAAAAAAATCCCATGCAAGGACTTGCTTTAGTGTGCTACAAAAGGGGGGGGGGATATTGAGAAACGCTGAACAAGACATAATTCCTTGCCTTGTTGTTCTCAGTACCGGATTTACGTTTAAGCTAAACAAGCTATAACTTAGGGCCCCACGCTCTTGGGGGCCCCAAAAATTAAAGAAAGTAATTCCAAAATACAAGAAAAACAATAAATAGAGCAAAATCTGCATATAGCTACATTGCTTCATTTGTGTAAACCCCTATGATGTAAGTAATGGGGCCCTTTTAGGCCGGTAGCCAGCCCAAAAATGTAGGAGAGGCGGTAGAAGTTAGAGGGGCCCTATCCAACCATATTATAGTTCATCACCATATTATAATTCATTTGCAAGCCCACCGTGAAAACTTTAGGGGGGAAGCAGTAAAAATTTATTGGAGCCCGGCCCCCTAGACTCCCCGTAGATACGAGCCTGGGCCTCTTCTGCTAGCCTGGTTCCTAAAATATCACTGAAATATATAAAATATCGGATTTTAAAACAGTTGTAACAAAAGTTGTTAAGTTTTGAAGAGGGACATCCAACAATACCACACTCGACCTCCTGCCCCACCCCGCGGGGGAGGGTAAGGAGGGTCAAGTTTGAAATCTTTAATAGGAAACCACCATTTTTCATTAGAGATTCGGATTCTCCGGGAAAAGCTACATAATGTTTGTAGTGAAAATTTTGTTCGTTGCGTGATCAGATGGCGCTATAATCGATAAAAATGAAAATGAGTAAACACCGCTGACAAATTATAAGAAAATGTTCGAAATTGTGACTATTTTCTGCGATACATTTTTTTTACCATTCAAATTACCGTCTATGAAGGAAGAATGCTATCATGCATCGCAGTCCGTGGTTAGACTCTCGTTGTAGGTGTAACACTTACAATGTGCATTGTAGAAAATGGGCGCCACTTCGAACATTCGTTTCATTAAACAATGGAGATGTGTGAGAGGCAAACGGACTCACCTAAAACAAGCACCTAATGATGAGGGGCAAGGCCGTCTAGCCTATTTTCTTCAGAGGTTGTTGGCAACACTGATCAGGCTGTTGGACAAATTACATCAAATGGTTGTAGCATTACCAGTTGCTGCTAAAAAAAATCATTTTGATCATATCTTGTATTTCTCTCAAACTCTGGACACTGACATTTTCCTGTACACTTCGAGATTTTGTATTTGAGACACCACAGGTAGTACTTTTCCACGTTTCAGTACTATCTTTATCGTGGTATATTAAACCGAGGAGATCCTAGTTTTATTAAGTTCGGTCTCTAGTATAGTCACCCACCCGTAACTAGCAGACCAACACCTTAACCTTTCAGAAATAAATAGCCAAGTCCGCAACGCTATCTCTGAACTCAACCTATCCTCTGAGAAGAAGTAATATTCTCAATTACCATCTATACTAATTCTCTGTTGCACTGGATAAGTAGTGAATCCACTGGACTTCGCGTCTAGTACCATTCATCGATCTACAAGTAGGGATGCGTACTAGACAAGATTTGTGGCTGTCTCGTCTCGAAAATGTGCTGTAAAAGTGATGTCCCGACTCGAAAAATGTATATTTTTCTATTGGAAGAGCCATGTCTCGACTCGAATGTTGTCAGAAAAATCCTGTCTCGACTCGTCTCGTGCGCATCCCTATCTACAAGGACGAACCGTTTCCAGGTTTATAAGAAGGAAGCCATTTTACATAATCAACAGCTGATTAATGAGAGAGAAACATGTTTTCTGCCAGGACCGGATCCAGGATTATCTGAGGGGGGGTGCACCAAATAACTGCAAGTACATTTGAATTAAATTTGAGTTTTTTAAATGCCTTTAGGCATCTGTGGTATGAATGAAGAAATGTCCTGGAAATGCTAAGTCTCTGCTCTTTGATGAATTCTTTTCCTTCAACCTTCAGAAAATTGACTGAAACTATTGATTTCGGAAAACTAGCTGCTAGGCTCTCACTTTAGATAGTGTATATTTACAACGAAGTGGGGGGAAGGAGCGCACGTGCACCTTTGCACCCCCCTAAATCCGGCCCTGTTTTCTGCATACACGAATTCACTACACTATTTTAAACACGCTACATTCCTTAAATGTTCACGGAAAGACTATTCAACTCAAATTTAAAACATGCTTGTGTGTCAACCAATTCATTCCTGCGAAAAGATTAACATTACTAGTACGAGATTGTTACGTCTTTGTGGCACTGAATATTGTAATATTTCAGCTGTACCTTCATTGCTATAACAGTGGCATTAAGGCATGTCGTCAATATTTTTAATATTCAGAACACAAATAAATAAGCTATTACAGCATAATAATAATAATAATAATAATAATAATAATAATAATAATAATAATAATAATAATAATAATAATAATAATAATAATAATAATAAACACTCCATTACATTGACAACGAATGGCATACATTTTAGTGCCCTTTTCTCCGATTCTACTTCAAGATACTTTATCCTCAAGCATCTCATTATTTGTTCAGCTCAATGGGAAATGTTGGAATAACAGGAGGCGTATCTCAGAATTTGAGTTGAGACGGTAACTGGTGCTTTATTCGATTTTATGAGATCTCACCAATCCCTTTAAGAATCTGTAAGTCATAGGCGGAGTGATTGGTAAAATTCGTAAAATTATATAAAGTACCAGTATTAGGTCAAAATCCTAAATTTTGAGATACGCCTACTGGTTATTTCAACGACGATATCGCTGATATACACGAGGAAGGATCAAAAACTAAGGTTACAATCCCAATATTTCTGGAGTTTCATTTGATATAGAGAATTGAGGAAATCTGAGGTAATTTTAATACATGGAGTTGGCAACTCTGCAGAATTTCAGCTACCCACCACATATGGCGCTAGTTGTAGGTAAATAGAAATGTCGACTCGTTTGGAAAACTGGTCTCGCGAAGAAGTCCGCTCAATGATTTGATTTCTGTGGGCGAAACATGTAACCGCGACTGAAATTCACAGGTAGCTGGTTGAGGTTTACGGAGAGACTATAATGTCTCGTTATCATGTCGCAGAATGGTGTCGAAAGTTTACGAGCCCGCATATAGCTTAGACCAGCATATTGTTGAAGCAGTTTCTCTAGGACATCATCAACCACCCTCCCTACAGCCCAGACTTCGATCCAATCGACTTTCATCTGTTTCCGCACCTGAAGAAGCACCTCGGAAGCCGCCGCTTCTTCACACGAGGATGTGAAACACTTCGTGACAACGTAGCTGAACACGTAAGGACAGGATTTTATTAGAAGGGAATCTCCAAAGAAGTGTCTCGACCGATATGAAGACTATGTCGAATAATAACCGAATGTAGTGTATATATGAAGTAATATATACACCTTTCACTGCAGGCTTTGTAACCTTATTTTCCGATCATCCCTCGTATATACCATCTTTACAAAATTTTATTTCAACAGAAATTAAAGTTTAACAGTTAATGATGATTCTGGCTACATTTTATTAAGATTACTGTGTACTGGCGTCTTGTTTTTAACACAGTGAAAAGCTTCATGGGAATACATTTCACGATTACTTTCACTTTTATAGGAGGCGTGCCTCTTGTATTTTATAAAGAATGGTTCTAAAATTTATCCCTGACAAAACATCTCTGTTGAATGTGCTAGACGGTGTGTTGTTGGTTGTAGCGAAACGCAATTTTAAATGAGACACAGCCAACAATGGGTGAAAAGAAGGCTGCCGTGTGGCCAGCGCCGTAACTTAGATTTTTTTCTGGGGGGCAAGCATTAATACGCTTATTTGGGTCCTCTAGAAAAAGTAGTTTTTCTAATTCTTGGGCTCCCCCTTTCCATCTTTCTCTTACTCTTTATGGGCCTTCCGTAACCTGTGGGCCTTCCCACACGACAAGGTATGCGGGGCCGTTAGTTACACCTCTGGGCCCGTTCCATACGTGACAAATTAATTAAAGGGGACAATATTGAATCTCAAAGTCATACAGATAAATATTATTTCTAGAGCCCCTAATAGTAGACATTTTTTTTTTTTTTTTACTAAAATGGATCAGCGACACATTTTTGTTTTATTTACCTTTTGTGTCCTGTTTCGTTTATGTAATGTGGTGAACCTGTTTGATGCTTCATTTTTAATTTCATGTTCATATCGTATATGGAGTAAGAAATTTTTGTCTTAAAGTGGGCCCCTTTCGAACGGCAGGAAGCTTCCCTAGGGGGGGCAGTTGCCCATTGCTCTCCCACAAGTTACGACCATGCCTGTGCATAAGCAAACGCACTAGAGCACAATTAGGTGAGCAGGTGACAAATATAGGATTATTATGAATGATTGAAGCGATTTCATAAATTCACTGTAGTTTTAGTATTTGAGATATTGGAACAAAACTCAACAGTAACGTAGAAAAACTCAAAAAGTCTTGTTTGTTGCATGTGTACTTCAGAATTTTTCCACGAGAGCGCAGCAGTATGCAGTGAGGCAAGATGGCGACAGGGGCCGACAAAGCATTTCATGTCATGGCCACCACGCTCTCCTGGCCTAACCCCATGCATAGATATTTGTGTGGGAGGGGGTTATATGAAAAATTCAGTGTTCAAACCTTCTCTATCAGCAAACCTACTAGAACTGCGAGCCCGCATCAACAATGCTTTTGAACTCATTGATAGGGTCATACTGCGCCGTGTGTGGGAAGAACTTGATTTTCGGCTTGATGACTGTCGAATCAGTAAGGAAGCACATATCGAACATTTGTAATTATTGACAAAAGCTTTTTGAGTTTTTTTTTTATGTGTGTGAAAAAAGTTATCGCAATATATACAATAATACAGTTATTATAGAACTGTGAAATCGCTCCAATTATTTGTAATAACCCTGTATATTCCATGAATGTATACAAAGACGTGGCAACACCGCGTTTCTCTCATTTACTAACAGCGTTTAAAGTAAACTCAGAGCAGGGGGCTTGAAACGGGTCTAGGTCAAAACCCCCACAGCCAAAACCCCCACACTCAAGAAATGTCAAAACGCCCACACAAACGGTCATAACCCCCACACAAATGGACAAATCTCCCAAATACACGAACGGTCATAACCCCCACAGCCAAAACCCCCACACTCAAGAAATGTCAAAATGCCCACACGATCGGTCATAACTCCCACACAAATGGACAAATCTCCCAAACGCACGAACGGTCAAAACCCCCACAGCCAAAACCCCCACACTCAAGAAATGTCAAAACGCCCACAAAATCGGTCAAAACTCCCACACAAATGGACAAAACAGCCACACATAACAACGGTCATAATCGCCACATAAATGGACAAAAACCCCACACAAATGTTCAAAACTCTCACATGCAGAAATTGTCACAACTGCCACACAAATGGACAAAACCCCCACACAATCGGACAAATCCCCCACACTCTGAAATGATCGTGATTGCACGTCTTTGTTGCGGCTCTTTATGACGCCCACTTTAGTGTTTCTGTCATAAGAAAACAGTGCAAGAAGAATAGTTGTAACATCAGTTTAAGTGGAATAAAAATGTTATTAAAAAGTACAAGGGCAAGACATGCAACCAGGATCATTTCAGAGTGTGGGAGATTTGTCCGATTGTGTGGGGGTTTTGTCCATTTGTGTGGCAGTTGTGACAATTTCTGCATGTGAGAGTTTTGAACATTTGTGTGGGGTTTTTGTCCATTTATGTGGGGATTATGACCGTTATTATGTGTGGCTGTTTTGTCCATTTGTGTGGGGATTGTGACCGATCGTGTGGGCGTTTTGTAGGGATGGTATCGAGACGAGACGAGACGAGACTTTGTACAGTCTCGGTCTCGTCTCGGTTGATAAATAACCGTCTCGGTCTCGGTCTCGTCTCGAGTAAAAAATCACCGTCTCGGTCTCGTCTCGGTCAACAGATGCTTGTCTCGATCTCGGTCTCGGTCTCGAGTACCAAATCTCGGTCTCGTCTCGAAAGTCTCGAAAGTCTCGAAATAAATACTGTGAAATTAAAATAGTGAAAGTATTATTCTCGTACAGTCTTTCGTTTCCGCTTATTTTTTCCATTCATTTTGACATAGCATTATGATATGGTGTACCTCTTCGTAGCTAATTTGCTAGTGCTAATGCTTTCCATGCGCATATTCCAGGTTCAATGATCAGTGGGTATATCACGCTAAAACTCTAATAGAACCCATATTTCACTTTTTTCAGCAATAGACTTTGTCTCATATAGCCTCAGAACTGCGTATACAATTAAACTCTATTAAATTAACTTCAGTACTATACAATAGTTTATTTCCTTCCTTTGAATCAGAATTGTTCAATACCTCCTAACGGATAACGCAACACATAGCAGCACGAATGTATTCAATTGATGAAATACTATATTACCGTTTCACACCTCTGTGTTTAATTGAAACTTTATAACACGAACGTTGTGAACCTTGTGGTGGTAGCTACTACACTCATCTTTGCTATGTTAGGTCTCGAGTTGGATCACAAAACAAGTTAGATTCAAAGTCCGATGTTTCGCATAGTTCGCGTCTCATTTTAAATGCATTCTGTTTCTTATACAAGTTCATAAGGTCGTAATGCATTACGTAAGCACATATCCAGTGCCGTAACATAGATTAATCTTATTTCTGAGTTTTCAACGGTGCATGCAATCTTTATTTGAGAAAACTAATCTTGCGTTCATTACGTTGAAATTTTATAATGATTAAAAATTACTTGCGAAACATGGACATACATATTATACAAGTATATAGGTAATTCGAGTTATCTGTATCTATTTTTTCTCACTCGCCAAAACAAGTGATTCTTAAATTTCTATTTTTCTTTTGTATTAATTTTCGTAGTTTTGCTGCAACATAATGGATTGAATAGTCAAAAATATGTTTTTCGCTCTATGATTTTCATTAAATTTTGGATCCATTTTTACCCTACCTTACCTAGTAAAAGTTATGTATTTAGTCTTAGATGAGGAACTGGTTTTTCGCTTCTGTAAAATTACGAAATTATGACTTGGTTTAGTTTACCTCCAAGGTCCAGATTTAATAAAATCATCACCATCATCATAATCAACCATTATCAATCCATTGCTAAATGAAGGTCTTTCCAAGTCTTCTCCACAACTATCTAACTTGGGCAATTTTTTTCCAGGTTACTCCTCAGTGGTTCTTGATTTAGTCACACCTTCTTGTATGCGGAGGTTTCCTAGGCTGTTTTTGTCTCGTGGTATCCAGGCTAGAATTGTTTTCGTCCGTCGATCATAATTTCTTCTTGCAATACGTCCAGCACACTTTCCAGTTCATATTAAATTATTTCATTAGCACCATCAGTATTCATTTCTATATATTTGGGCTGCAAATAGTTCGAATTCGCCACTTTCGGAGTACAGACACGCTACTTTTTAATCTTCAGATCTGGCAACACTGACTAAATGATTTAAATCAACACAATGTGAGGACCCCATTTGATCTAGCGGGTAGCACTCTTGATTTCGGTTCGCGTGGCCCCGAGTTCGATTTCCGGTAGGGATAAAGTTGAACGACTGAAGTGGTTCGGATTCCACTATAATCATTAGCTCCACGTCTCGTTTAGCCGCCCTAGCATAACTGTGGGACATTAAACTAAAACAAAACAAAACAAAAGTGAACACTGTGTATTACTAACTGTAAGTCCTTGAATAATTGCATATAGCTATATGGTATGGATCGAGTTTGAGGTGGTCGGTGGTCAAACTAAAGCAAGTGAAATGTAATTAGGGTGTGATTAGAACTTTTAATAAGCACGGTCTTAATTTAAAGTGTACACCAGGCCTCCTCTAAGGCTTAGGGGGAACAACTAGAGTTACTGAAAATGTATCAGTTACATTTAATTTCAGTTACAATTTGCATTTACATGTATTGCTGGAACGAAGACTTAAACATTAACATTATAAGTAGCCCAAAGACTATGAAAAGCGTCATCTCTTGAAAGCATTCTTGCACCATGAAACAAATTACGAGTAATTTTAAAATATTTTGAAGTTTATCTACGTTATTTGCACATATTTAGAATAATATTTTGCAATTTATTTAAGTGGGCAACACTGCTTAAAATAATGTAACTGCGACTTATTGTAATTAAAACCACCAGAAACTATTGTTGTAATGTTATAGAAGCAAAGGAAAGCAATAATCATTATAAAAATTTAATACAAATACGTCATTTTAAGCCGTATAACAATCACTACCAATGTGTTTGGTATCTCTGAAACGCTTTGAAATAACAATTGTTGTAAATGGCGTTATAAGTCTTTTGGAAGCATCTGCATGAGACGTAATATGTCAACGCGTTTTCGAAGTAAAGTCTTTAGAAACATTTAAATTTTCCATCTATATATATAAAAGAGAACGCACAAATCCTTTGTTCCCTCATCACGCTAATACGGCTGAACCAATTTCTTTTATTTTGGGGGGGTTATTAGGATTTGGACCCTAGATGGTTTTTATCATATCACTTTAATTTTTAATTACCAGTGTCTTGAGATAATTGACCATTCAAGTGTCCATAACGTACAAATCCTTTGTTAGTTCATCATAGGTAAAAATAAACGTATTTATATGCAACCCGCATGACCGTGTCACTCGGCGGGTTAACATAAATGACAGGCGATATAATGTTAACATTTACTGCAATCTACTATGGTTTTTATCATATCACTTGAAAGCGAAAACTTCCGGGATGACCGCAGCGAAGCGGGGCGGGTTAACATAAATGACAGGCGATATAATGTTAAGATTTACTGCAATCTTCTATGGTTTTTATCATATCACTTGAAAGCGAAAAAGTAAAAATTATCTAAGTAACAAAGTTTATTGCGTTCCGGGGTGACCGCAGCGAAGCGGGGTGAACGCTGCTAGTTTCTTATAAATTTGTTCCTTCATTCATTCGAAATATACTATTCCATGATCATAGTATTTGACGCTAAGATACAGTTGATGCGCATTGCACCGTCCATGCCATTTGAGTTATTAGAGATCACCAAAATGTTGATGTTAGTGATACTGTGTTGTCCTTTGTTACGCTAAATAATGTACGGGCTATTGTGGTTTTGTTAAATAACTAAATTAGAAATATGTAATATTTTACGTAGCGCAATTTGAGAAAATACAACTTTATTTTGCTTTAGCAACATTGCCTGTTTATCTAGTGATATTACAGAGTATCAAGAATTTCCCAACTTGGTACAAAATTTCAGCATATATATATATATCGCAGATCCTAGGGGAGGGCTATAGAGACTATAGCCCCCCTTAACGCTCAGGTATGCACTGGATAAAATGGGCTTCAATCCTACTTTCTTTACACTGGATAAGGCGGTAAACCATGATTTAGCCCCTCCCTTGATTATATACTGGTCCGTGACTATATATATATATCCAGGATGGCCCATTTTAATCTTTCCACGGAGATATCTCGAAAACGGTTGAACATAAATGAACCGAACAAAAACTCAAATAGGAAATGCCATGGGGCACTGGGGCACGTTGTCTCTGCGCCTCCCGGGGCCGCCTTTCATGGAGTACCAGGTACTTTAAAATTTTAAGTGGAAACATGGGTACGTCGTTGGATAAATCTTGAAACACTAAACAGTGTTGTAGCAAAAGATTTTTCATATTTGTCACCGTTTTCAAAATGGCCGCCAAGACATGGTGCCTGTATCAGATAAAACGTCCAGTACAACTAGATCCCTAATATGAAAATAGTTGGAGATAAATGAACAGAATAAAACTCCTATAGGAAAGCACAGAGGGTATTTATCATTCCACGGCTCGAGTATAATGCAACGGAGAAAAAGATTATTGAAGTATAATTGACATGATGCAAAAGAGGAAATGATAGGAAATTATCTTCCCGATCTCTGTCCGTAAGTAGGTGAAGCTGGAATGAATGGTAAAATCTCAAATGAGAACCTCACTTTTATTTGCAATAAAGCGATAATTTTCTAGGAGTTAGATTTCTTCCTCTCCATTATGGCACTTTCAGTCTAATCATCTTTTCGACTGTTGTAACATTCCAGAGCTATAGAATGATAAATATCCTCTGTGATTTCCTATTCGAATACAGGTTCTCGTGTTTTCATATTAGTGATAGTGGAAGTTTTACCTGATGCAGGTGCCATGTCTTGGTGGTCATTTTGAAAACGGTGACCCATATGAACAATCTTTTGCAACAACACTAGTTTTTTAAGATATGTTGAACGAGGTATCACTCACCCTATGTTTCCATTTACAATTTTGAAGTTACGCCCTGGGCCCCTATGAAGGGTGGCTCTGGGAGTCTCCGCGACAATATCAATAGGTGTGCCACATGACATTTTCTATTTGAGTTTTTGTTCGATTCATTTATATTCAACCGTTTTCATATTAGTGGTATTGCACGTTTTACTGTATCTGATAGAGGCAACATGTCTTGGCGGCCATTTTGAATACAGTGCCCGATATGAAAGATCTTTTGCAACAACGCTTTTTAGTTTTTCAAGATCTTTCGAACGAGGTACCACTCACCCATTGCTTCCATTTAAAATTAAAGTTGGACTCCGGGAACCCATACAGGGCGGACCTGGATGGCACCGCGACCAGATATATATATATATATATATATATATATATATATATATATATATATATATATAGAGAGAGAGAGAGAGAGAGAGAGAGAGAGAGTTCTATTTGCATCAGCAGTGGATTTTGTTTCGGGCGAGGCTTGAGGAACGAGTAAGAAACATTTGCGTTGTAGGTGCAATGCAAAAAAAAATATCACAAACTTATTTCGGGAGGGGTTTGAGCCCGATAACCACTTCCTAAATACGCCACTGTACATCAGTCAACTGTTCTCATATTATCTAACACAGCAACGAAACAAATTTTGAGTGAAGGCAATTTTAGTATCTATCAATATCAATATTCGAGACGAGACCGAGACTTTCGAGACTGACCTAAGAGGTCTGTCTCGGTCTCGGTCTCGTCTCGGTATTTAAAAGTCCGTCTCGCTCTCGGTCTCGTCTCGGTATATAAAAGTCCGTCTCGGTCTCGTCTCGATAATTCGAGACGAGACCGAGACGAGACCGAGACTAGTCTCGGTCTCGGTACCATCCCTAGCGTTTTGACATTTCTTGAGTGTGGGGGTTTTGGCTGTGGGGGTTATGACCGTTCGTGTATTTGGGAGATTTGTCCATTTGTGTGGGGGTTATGACCGTTTGTGTGGGCGTTTTGACATTTCTTGAATGTGGGTGTTTTGGCTGTGGGGTTTTTGACCGGTTCCCCTTGAACGCCATAAACGTTGTCCCTTAGGATAGTTTTACTTTCCAATGTATTGACGAGACTAGGGTACAAAACAAATCATAATTCCCTTCTGAGATTTTCCCGAGCAAAAGCAATCAGAGCAGATATAGCAGGACGAACCATTTCATTCTCCAAGTTTTTCTAGTCATTGTCGTGGCTGTTGTTGAGTGGTGAAGTGACGGGTTTGAGCCCTTGCCTTCCATGTGTATTGCAGCGTGGCTTGTTTTGAGTGGCGTAACTGTTCTTCGGGGCCGTAATTGTCGCTGGCTCCGTGCTGGTCATCTGGGGTGTTCAGGGCAAGGCATCCTGTACAAATGTCTTCTGGGTTCTTTTGTGGCGATGTTCTCAATGTGTGGGTAAGCAGAACTTCTGACCTGGCGCCAGAAGGAAGCTGATTGTTGTTGTCTGACCTCATTCAGCGTCGCCAAGTTGAGGTCTTCATGAAGTTGAGCCACCCTGGTGTCTTGTGATTGCTCTCGCAGTTTTGTTCTGAACCACTTGCAGAGGAAAAATCTCAGAGCGACCTAATATCATTTTTCCCTCTAGAATAATAATAATAATAATAATAATAATAATAATAATAATAATAATAATAATAATAATAATAATAATTCTACAAAGATAGTCTATTAGAGTATGATAATTAAAAAACGATCGTCCAAAGATGAGACATTTATGTCAATCGATCCACGCCGTTGTCATTGAGGTAAAGAAAGTGACATGCGTGAAGATAAAGCTTTTCGTGTAGTTTTCGTGAAAATCAATATAAACTAAATTTTATGGCGCACTAAAAAAAAAAAAAAAAAAAAAAAAAGTTTGTCAATGTGGCCAAGCAAGAGGACAGTGCATGCTATAGTTGATCAAATGTAATGACCTAAAATAACCATTAAGAGGGCTCATCCCAGTGAAATTAAAATACCGCTAATTTTACAGTAATTAAGTGATATCTTGAAATAGATAAAAGATAATCGAAATGTGTAACAAGAGCGCCCTAGACAATATTATTTTACATGGCATACCGTTATCATAACTCACTTATCTGCTTTCGATTTCGGGCCATTTTGAAAATCGGCATTTATTTTCGCGTTTCTAAACGGCTGAAAACGGAAAGCCACTAGGTGACTTGTGATAACGGTATCTCACGCAAAATAATATTGTCTAGGGCGCTCTTGTTCCACATTTCAATTATCTTTTATCTATTTGAAGATATCACATAATTACTGTAAAATTAGCGGTATTTTAATTTCGAAGGGATGAGGCCTCTTAACTTTCACATTTCAATAAAAAAAAAAAACATATTTCATTAGCCTAATTGTCCGTTTTGGCAGACACAGGCTATGTGATTTGTCAGGAGCGCACACACGCTCCGAACCACCGCCAAATTTTTCTAGATTTTCCCACTGGGCATGGAATCCAGGGATCGTATGCAGCAAAGGCGGGCGCACTGAGAATTTTACATATTTGTACTACTACTACTGCTGCTACTAAATAATAATAATAACAATAAATTTCCTTGCTAATAAACCTTCCACTTCTCTTTCGGGATTAGAAATTGGGTTTCTGGACTTTTTTTTTCGCATTTGTAGCCATATTCTCCCGTCACATATGAGTGATGACGTCCTCGTAGATCACACTGTACGGGGAATTAAGAAGAAAGGAATCGGTCTGTGACCTGTATGTTAGGTATTATCCCGGCATTTGCGTTTCTTACTCTATGCTCAGACGAGTCTGTTTCGGTACTCACGTTACTGTAGATGACGTCTTCTTTCTTCGTTGACATGTGGCACCAAGTAAAGCGTAGTCTGCTTTTTTCACATGTAAGACGTGGCTGGTAGGCGTCACATGGCTAGGCAGGGGCGGATCCAGAACGGACTTCTGGGGGCGGTGGGTTGTAATACTGCTACTTAGAGCTACTTTTAAGAGCTCCTAACTCTGGGATGGGTTTTATTTATATATAAAATTAAAAACTTTCCTCTTCTGGGGGCATCGCCCCGATCGCCCCCCCCCCTCCCTTAGATCCGCCACTGTGGCTAGGCACATTATAATATACATACATAAGTTCCTGAAATTATGAACTTGGACCTTGAACCTCCCCTTGACGAACTTCTGCGTACACCACTGTATTTTAGTACCAGCTTCACCTCAATGAATAGCATGCTTCTCGTGTGACGCTAGAGGGGAAAGGGGTGGTTACCCCTCGCTGACATGTTTCTCCTTAAGACTTCACCTATCCCTTTTCCGGACATGTGTTGTAATGTAGGTAAAATAATATAGAACTATTGTTTTCGATATACAAAAAAAAAAAAAATAGCTACCCCCTCCGCTTGCCCTCCCCCTAGAAATTAAGGCTTGCGTCCTCACTGCTCACGAATATCATTTTGTTGACTTGAATAAGAACTATCGAATTTCTACGTGTCTGATCTTCGGACATTATGGGCCTTATGCAGAGTCGTTTTGACGTATGATTAGCGTCGTACTAAAGGTCTGACTACTGCAGGAAACATTATGTTAATCGAACATTTTAGTATGACACTAATCACGCGTCAGGACGACTGCATAAGGCCCTATCTTTTTTTTCTTTCAGTTAAACGTGTAATTTTCAAGCACTATACTGCATGAAATACGAACCAAATAATTGATTCGACTATCAGTCGATAGGAGTCGTATGTGTCACGCAATCTGTTCTTTGCGATGCCTATCAAAGTAATATGGCTATTAACGTTAAAATTTAGGTGAAGCACTTAGGTATGTTATTAATACAACAGAACTTCTCTGAAGAAGTACATAGAATAGAACATGGGACTAAAGATAAAGTTGTTTTGGTTTGATTACACCAGAAAAATCTATTTTTTATCCTCGACTGCATCATATTTCGTGAATTAGAGTCAATTATGAAAACATATAACATAATTGAAATCAGAAATATAGAGAGTGGCCTCGCGTAGCGTAGTCGCCTTTGGTGGGGGTGGTTCCGAGGTCCATTTCTGGTGGGGACATTCGATCAAAAAGCTGTAATAGCTTTTCCAGGGCAGCCCCCCTAAGTGAGTTTTTCCCTGGGTTTTCTTCATTCACACCAGGCAAATGCCGGGATGGTACCTAACGTAATGGTCCCACGCCACCTCCTTCCTCCCCTTTAATCGGATAGTGTGATAGCCCAGGGAGTCATCCCTCATATAGTCTACATGAGGGGCTAAATGACCTTAGATGCCGACAACCCAGAAATCTAATTCCTAATCCTAATCCTAAGAAATGAAGAGACCGACCAATGGGGAAATGGGTGTATTACTCTTCTGATTCTCTTGTTCAACCATTACAAGATAACTGGAGAAAATTAAAACAAACAGGAGCCAGTTATTATTATTATTATTATTATTATTATTATTATTATTATTATTATTATTATTATTATTATTATTATTATTATTATTATTAAAGTGCTTCACTAATATTTCTGGCTATTGACTAATAGATTTCAGTAGTTATGCTATTTGAACATGGCGGAAGTGACACTATGAATAGACTGTAATATCGGTCTGTGACCTTAGATTGGATTCAAAAGAACATGATCATTTCTTGCCTTGGAAATATCGAGTTTTATACCTCTCCCCCCCCCAAAAAAAACGTGTGAGAAGTATTACTTTCCTGCTTTCCACCCGGGGGCCGCGGTAGCTCAGAGGTAGAGCGTTCAACTCTGGTGCATGAGGTCCCTTGTTTAAACCCTGCTCCCGCCAAGTGAACTTTGTGGTGGACAAACACCGTGTGCGTGGGTTTCCTCGGGTTTCTTCCGTTTCCTCCCACTTTCTTTATTCCATCATTTCACTCATTTTTCATCCTCATCGCAAGGGCGCCGATCCTGGGGGGCCGGGCTCGCCCAAAGCTCATATGGGCCCCCTATTATATTTATGAATATACAATATTTGGCATAATTTGAATGCAATTGGTCTTAAAATCCTCATATATATACCTTCTGCATCTGAATGCCCCCCCTTCAAATATACAGAGAAATCGGCGCCCTTGCCTCACCGTCTCCTTAAGACTAGCAGGCATAACCGTGGAGGTAAAACTCAAATTTTTCATTTCATTTCCTGCTTTCGCCTGAGTCCGCTACATTTGTTGTTAGTGATAAAAATGTAAGAGGTAGCTTTATAATTTGTATTAAAATATCAAACTTAAAGGAATGATTTTTCCTTGATGCACCAAAATATAACACATACGTGGGTAATCCTATGTTTATCTATATAACACTATATTCTGAATATTATGTTCTCTACAGATTCTCAAAATAGAGGTAAAACTGAATGTTGAATATTATTTTTGCAGAACAGAAAATGAATATAAGATTCGAAACGATCGTGTTCCTGATGTTTCTAATTATAATACAAAGAAGCCTTGAATCAACCAATAGCAGCACACAAAAGAAAATGCTACAAGAAACAGAGAAGAAGGAGGACAGAATATTACACAGGAGAAAACGACATTTGGTATTTCCAACTGGAGCACAAGTAAAGGTAATCAATAATTTTAGTAGTTTCGTTCTAAATATAACAGTTTTCAATTATTAGTTGAGACAAAGAACTTTTAATTAGAGAGTAGTTTATGTTCACAATTCATAGAAGTGCCACTAATTTAATATATCACAGTATACTTTTCTTTACACATGTAACGCAAATATTACTCCAGCAATACTTACTCTTTCGCAAAGTGAGGCCGTGGTGGCTCAGTGGTAGAGTGTTCACCTTGGTTCGATCCCAGCTCGAGCCAAGTAAACTTTGTGGTGGACAAACACTGTGTGCGTGGGTTCTCTCGTTTCCTGCCACTTTCTTCATCCCACCATTTCATTCATTTCTCATCATCACCGTCTCCTTTAGAATAGCTCGTGTAACTGTGGGACGTAAAACTTAAAGAGTTCATTTCATTTCTTTCGCGAAGTAAAGTATTTATTAAGAAAATGACACTAAATGCATCGAAACAAGAAAGAAATTGAATATACGAAGTGCTACACAAAATTTCCGAGAACTTCTCCATAAAAATAAATAAAATTCCCTTAAATTTGAGTTTTCAAGCCACTCTAAAAATAGTCACTTATAGCTTGTATTCAAAGATTCCAGCGAATATCGCAATATTTGAAGCATTGCTGGAAGTTTGTTAGATGTAGCGTGTTCCAGAATTGTACAGACTTTACTTGAGTCTCCTCGCTGAAATTAAAACGCTATCCTTTCAACTCAAATTTTATTTTAGGGAAAAAGATAGACATCGCACGGAGCTAGATCGGGTGTGTAGGATGAGTATTAAACAGTGGTCATTTTCATCTTTCACCTGAACCGATGGTCTTGTTGATCCTTATTCAACCGACATGGAAGATACTTCGCCGCACTTCGTCTCATTTTCAGTTCATCCACTAGAATGCTTTGGCGTATTCCGTATGAGTCTAACTCTACTACGAAATATAAAGGATCTGTACTCAAAGATCACTTTACATACTTCTGCGATCGTTCTACGATTTGTGCGCGATGACGGTCGACCCAAATGTTTCTGAACCCGCACAGCCTTCCGGCCAACTTTCAAACTCTTAATCCACTCAAATGTTGTTGCTTGGCTTAAAGTCTGCTCCCCATGAAAAGCCTCTTTCAACCTTCGGTAGTTTTCAGCTGCAGTTTTCTTCAGCTTGAAAGAAAATTTAATGCCGAAATTCGTAGATACAGCATAGAACATGGTGTAACGACACGAACAAAAACTAAGAAATGGATCCTCTCGCAACAATGTGGCTTGACAAACTACTAAACGGCGTAACAAAGATCTTGGCATTTGAAGGCGGTGCTCCAAGTTCCCTTTAAATGCTGCTAGCAAATGAGAGGCCTGCGGTATTGCCACGTTTATGTTGTACACATTCACTTCAGTCTATTCCCTACCACCTGATCGCGCTGTAGTGCGTCTCCTTAGCCAAGTCATATCCGCATTCCTTTACCACTTGGCAACGTCGCGTCAGAGCTTGCGTTTCATTCGTTTAGCTAAAATGCCAAGATGTTTGTCACAGGCTTTAGTTAAAGCACACACCAATAGGCAACCTTCGCATCGGAAGTTCGTACTGTTGCTGGTTCGGGCGGAATATTAAATTTCTAGGAAATTTTAGTTAGCACTTCGTATACAATATGACAAGACATTGTAGAAATAGATGTATTTTTAATTTATGCTTATTTTATAAACTAATACTTCTTGTAGGTTCTGTACTTTTTCGTTTTGTTTACGTACTCATTTCCTCTATTTATCTTATATTTACTGTTGCTGCTACTACTGCGTGTAAAGTGATAAGTAAAATACGCATAAATAAAAAGTCTTTCATTTGATATTTTTATTTTGTATTTTATTTTATTTCATATGTTAATTGTTTTTCCAAGACAGACCTTAATTGCTCTTTAAATTGTATTAACTATGTTTTTATTATGATAAGCCTGCCATATTTTTTTCATGAGTATACGGGACACCTTCGATCTCCCCACCGCCACCCGCTACAAACATTCCAACACAGTATACTTTTGGGAAACATTTTCACTGCATTCTCTGAAATGGATACAAAAAAAGTAACGAACAATCTGTAGTACAATCCGTTCTTGGGAAACATGCTTCTGGAGAATCCTTATTAGCGTTTTGCATTTACGTGGGAATTTTTTTCATCTGAACAAGCTTCAAATTGGAAGAAAAAGTGCACTTCATTTCAGACATTCTTGTCGATATAAAATTGGAACACTTCATTTGTAATGTATTATCAAAAACAGCTCAGCTCGTGCACTTAAACAAAGATTTCAGATCACCTTGACTGCCAACAAACAACTGCAACTCTGCGCTGTGAGTGTCTCCTGTAGCCTAACCGGCATAATCGTGGGACGTAAAACTTAAAGATTTCATTTTTCTGCGCTGTGAGTATAGTCTATTGGTTTGCTCGCTATGAAATCGATGAGAGTGGTGTAGTGATAACCTGCTCCAAGCTGTTTCATGTTCCAACTTACTGTTCTTTCACTAATAACAGGTTTTCCAGTCGATAAGCTGATATTGACAGCAGAAATAGGATGGGACTAAAATACGGGACATTTGCTTGTCCCGACTAAATTTATGGAGACGCGGGACACTCGAATCCAAAATCGGGAACTGTCCCGTTTTTTTACGGAACGTATGGCAGGCTTATATTATGACCAATGAATTAATTTAGAACTTAGCAACAAGGAGCTTTGGAACCAGAAGCCTGCACATCATATGAGCCATCTCCATCCTTAATTCTCTACTAAACCCAGAACTCATAGAAATCCACTAAACCTTCTGGTTGCTGTATTCATCCACATAGAGCAAATCGGCAATAGATAGCGAAAAGCGGTTTTCTGGAATATATATAATTGTAGACCTTTTGGGTTCTCGTCTGGAGACGCGAATTACACTATATGGTAACACTATATATAACGTATAAAGAACCACACACAAGATTTATTAATCTATCAAGTAGTTACATCCATTTTTTCCAGATGGAAGTTAAAAAGTCGATATACATTGACATTAGCATCACTTATTGGCATAACAATCGATGTAATTGCTTGATGGATTCGAGGAGCAATGCTAACGGTTACAAGTTCATCTGCGACTTTGCCACATAAGGAAATTTTGATTCCCTATAGCGGCAGACGGAAGCCCCAGTGGATATACCATTAGGCCTATATAAGATTGTCGATTTATTTTGACCTGGAGACTACCACTCTGTTGTTGTTCGTCGAAGCCATTTTTAGAACGCTCCGTGGCTCATGCTAAATCGAAGATGTTAATCTACACTTGCTGACGAGTGTGAACTTAGCAGGACCACTTTTGAAAATTATAAATGTTTGCACACCATACGTTTGTACTGCGTTTGTACCGGTTTGTACCGTAAACATTTTCGTTTGTACCGGTCTCAAATTCGAAAAAATCGAAAAATAAAGTGGTCCTGCTAAGTTCACGTGAACTTAGCAGGACCACTGATAAATTTCCACAAATTTGATGATTTTTCTGTACGATTCGTTTGTACTGCGTTTGTACCGGATTGTACCGTAAAAATTTTCGTTTGTACCGGCCTCAAATTCGAAAAAATCGAAAAATAAAGTGGTCCTGCTAAGTTCACGTGAACTTAGCAGGACCACTGATAAATTTCTACAAATTTGATGATTTTTCTGTACGATTCGTTTGTACTGCGTTTGTACCGGATTGTACCGTAAACATTTTCGTTTGTACCGGTCTCAAATTCGAAAAAATCGAAATATAAAGTGGTCCTGCTAAGTTCACGTGAACATAGCAGGACCAGAATACAAATTTCTGCAATTCTTAAGATTTCTCTGTTTGAATCGTTTGTTCTACGTTTGTACCGGATTGTACCGTAAAAATTTTCGTTTGTACCGGTACAAACGATAATTTTTACGGTACAATCTGGTACAAACGTAGAACAAACGAATCGTACAGAAAAATCATCAAATTTGTAGAAATTTATCAGTGGTCCTGCTAAGTTCACGTGAACTAAGCAAGACCACATTATTTTTCGATTTTTTCGAATTTGAGAAAGGTACAAACGAAAATTTTTACGGTACAATCCAGTACAAACGCAGTACAAACGAATCGTACAGAAAAATCATCAAATTTGTGGAAATTTATCAGTGGTCCTGCTAAGTTCACGTGAACTTAGCAGGACCACTTTATTTTTCGATTTTTTCGAATTTGAGACCGGTACAAACGAAAATTTTTACGGTACAATCCGGTACAAACGTAGAACAAACGATTCAAACAGAGAAATCTTAAGAATTGCAGAAATTTGTATTCTGGTCCTGCTACGTTCACGTGAACTTAGCAGGACCACTTTATTTTTCGATTTTTTCGAATTTGGGACCGGTACAAACGAAAATTTTTACGGTACAATCCGGTACAAACGTAGAACAAACGATTCAAACAGAGAAATCTTAAGAATTGCAGAAATTTTTATTCTGGTCCTGCTATGTTCACGTGAACTTAGCAGGACCACTTTATTTTTCGATTTTTTCGAATTTGGACCGGTACAAACGAAAATTTTTACGGTACAATCCGGTACAAACGTAGAACAAACGATTCAAACAGAGAAATCTTAATAATTGCAGAAATTTGTATTCTGGTCCTGCTATGTTCACGTGAACTTAGCAGGACCACTTTATTTTTCGATTTTTTCGAATTTGAGACCGGTACAAACGGAAATTTTTACGGTACAAACCGGTACAAACGCAGTACAAACGTATGGTGTGCAAACATTTATAATTTTCAAAAGTGGTCCTGCTAAGTTCACACTCGTCACTTGCTGTCCATTCTCGCCTCTATTTGATTTAAACAGTTCCAAAGCAGAGTTATTTGAGTTTCGGCTTTGATCGTTACCCCCTAACCCCAAGAACTCTTTTATTTTATTAACCCAAAATAACGTTTCTTTGTTTTCAGTTGACCTTGAGGATCAAGGGAAATAGTATCAATTTAGCTGACAGTTTGAAATGGATTTTCGGATTAACTACGTCATACGACGTCCCTTACAACAATTCAGATATTGTTTACATTGGGCCCAGAAGGCGGAGGAGAGATGTTTATGGACAACTGGAAGATTTCATGACGTTGTAAGTGATAATATTTCTAGCTCTTAATGGTAGTGTAAAACCTCAAGTCAATACTCAATGCATACGGGGTACCCGAGAAGTCTTCATTTGTAGGAAGGAGCACCTGAAGTCAAATGAAGTGTTTATAATATCAAAGACGATATCGTAAGTCAGTGGAATCACAGCTGTTTTACATGATCACCCTCCATATCGAAGCAGAGTTGCCATCTCTCCGCGGTGCACCTGAACACACATTGCTACATTGCAGGAGTAATTGATAGACTTGTATGAACGAATTTCGGTATCGATGCGTACAATTACGCCAGCAATGTGTGTTCAGATGCATCGTGGAAAGATGGCAACTTTGCTTCGATATGCAGTGCGGCCATGTAAAACTGCTGTGATTTCACTGACTTATGGTGTCTTCTTTGATATTATAAGTACTTCATTTGAATTCAAGCGCTCCTTCCTAGAAATGGTTAGGGACTCCTCGGTCATCCCGTATATTAGGTTTTAATTAATACATAATCTATGTAAACTTTAAAAAAGGACAGAAATATGCAGTAGCACAGAGATGAGTGTTTACTAACCCTTGCTTCTACTCAAGATAATATAATTTTATGTACCCACATTTATTTGCCCTTACACTTAAGTAATACTCATGACATTAGCCCATATGAACGATTCTATGAGATTTCTCTTGTTTAGAGCACACTCTATTTCGGAAAGAAAATTCGTAAGACATCGATTTAAGCGACATCAAGTGAGAGAAAGTGAAAACAAAGTTTCCTCCCCGTCAGCAAAGATGCTATAGTGCATACGAGAAGCATACATTTTTATATAATACGAAGTCAATGTTCTATCATAACTGACATGCAAGACAGAAGACACTGAGAAACATTGCTGGCCGAGTACGCGTTGTGAGACCTGGCATCTCTTCGGAGTATGTGAAACAGGAAAAATCTTCAAGTGTATGGCACAAAAGGGCAGGATTTCCTACCAGATGTCGTAACATTTTTCGTAAGATAAATCCTCAGATTACTAGGACTTATTTCATAGTGTATAGCAGTGTTGGGCAAATTTCAATTGAATTAACAATTAACAATTAATTTGTAAATTTAATTGTTAATTGCAATTAACAATTGAAATGACTATGGTTAATTGTTAATTGCAGTTGGCCATTACTAATGGAAAATCAATTGCAATTAGTCAATCGATTGAAGGTAATTGAACTGAAAAGTAATTGCAATTGAATTCAGTCATTCAGCTGCAATTGAAATTAATTGGCAATTAATTCAATTGCAATTGATTTCCACAGCAATTACTTTCAATTGATTGATCAATTGCAATTGATTTCAATTGAATTTGCCCAACACTGGTGTATAGTAGGCCTTACTCTCACCTTCACTCGCCCTCACTCTCAAATGATATGAATGCCCTCACTCAATCCCCTCACGGTCACTCGCCCTCACTCAATTTCCCCACTGAACGAGTATTGACTTCCTCACCCTCATTCAAACTCGCCCTCAAATAATCTTCAGGTTCCAGCCATACTCAGAGCTCCATTCTGGCCATGTGAATAGTGTACTCTCTTTGGCGCAGGACACACGGATTCGATTCCCGACGGAAGCTTATGTGGTTCGGATCCCACGTTAAGTTGTCGGTCCACGTTTTGTATAGCCTCGCTGCTGAAAGGGACACTGAATTCAAATCCAAATTCACTCACACTTCTTCCTCATTTATCTGCCTCGTACTTACTCGCCCTCAAATAATGTTCTAACCCTTACTTACTCAAATCCCTCACTCACTCGCTGTCAGGCTCGAATAATATTGATGCTCTCATCCTTACTCCACTCACCTCACCCGCTTACAAATTATGCTATGCTACTGTCCTCACCCTCACTGTTACACTCTCCCCAACACTCAAATAATATTATCTTTTTAAAAAAAACGTAAGAAAGGGCTGTGAAGAATATGGGATGAAAATAAATGTTAGAAAGACAAAAGCTATGGTGTTGGAACGAAGCTGCCAGTGTCAAATATAGAAGTAGGAGGGGAGAAAGTAAAACAAGTGACTTCGATACCTGGGAAGTACTACTAGTGGGTAGTAGATGATAAGTGTGAATGTGAAATAAAAGCAAGGATTGGAATGGTGAAAGAAGCTTTTAGGAGGAAGAAAAGTCTGTTTTGTGGGTCTGTGAATAAAGAATTGAGAAAAAGATTTGTGTGGAGTATTGTACTGTATGGGGAAGAAACATGAACATTTCGCAAAAATGATTAAAAACCAGTGGAAGCTTTCGAAATGTGAGTGGAGAAGAATGGAAAGAATTAGTTGGATCAAGCGGAAAAAGAATAAGGATGTTAGATATAGTGGGGAAGAAAAGAACAGTTTTAGATATTGCTGAGAAAAGGAAGAGAAACTTGGTGGGATAACTGTTAAGAAGGAACTGTATCATGTGGGACATAGTAGAGGATATGATGGCAGGAAAGACATGGAGGGGGTGAAGAAGACTACAATGGACGATATCAAAACAGATATCGTACGTGGAAACGAAGAGGTTAACTGAAGACTGTGGGGCATGGAAGTTTCTTAGTTGCAACAAATGACCTGCCAATAATGGCAGAATACCTATGATGATGATGATGGCCCCATTTGACCTGACCCTCAAATAAAATTGCTCACTTAACTCTGTTACACTTACTCGCCCTAAATCACATAATATTCATGCCCTCACCCTCAAATAAGGTTACTTCCCTCACCTCTACTCATTTTAATCGCACTACGCACCCTAAATTTTGCTAGAAACTTTAAGCAACACTGTACGTATTGCATACAGTGAATGATTTGATTAGATTTGATTTAATGTTGAGTTTAGCGTCCTTTTTTTTTTTTTTGTTCGCTACAGCTTAATGTGAGATCTAAATTATATGAGCATCCGCCAGGAATCAAACCCGGATCTCTTGCACCAAAGACACGTATGCTAACCGCTAAACCACGACAGAGTTCTCGTACGGTGAATGAATCGGACCATATACCTTGTATGAAGGCTGAAGTCAGGACCGGCCGTAGGTAATTTGCCGCACCGTGCGATTGCATCATTTGCTGGCCCTCTTTCTCCAGAAAAATAAATCTTAAAAGCCATGATTTTAAGTACCCTATCCCATCATGAACAACGAAAGTGACGGAAAGTGCACTCGCATTGAGAAGGTCTAAACACTACAAATACAATCTCGTTGTGTCTGTTTCTTTTTCTTTAAATAATAATCTATTTGAAAGATAAAGCAAATACACCTGCAGAGGAAATAGGGTAATCCTTTTTATAGAATTCAATACCGAGCTCCAATCTCAATATATCAGTTTGCAATTCCAGTGCAACCAGGTTTTTTATCTTTATTTCTTGATTTTCCTTCTACATCTGTTAATTTTTTAAAACTTGTTTCCACTTTCAATTATAAGGAACTTATTTGTGACAGAGATAAGACTAGTTTTCATATCAAAGCTGTGATAACTAACTAAATGGAACAGGTGTTCGCTACTGTTCGACAATTGAGTGCTTGTATTAGACAACAAAAAAGTAATTCATGCTGGGATTTGTTTGACCATTTGCTTTAGCACTGTCCGTGTGACCTTGAACTAATGCGACTTAAACATGATTTGTGAATGTAGTATTCAAATAGAAAATCAGATTAGTAAATTTAACTACCATCATTATGAAGTCCGTTTCCAACAAAAATACTTATTTTAAATAATATAGTGGCAACCAGACTTCTTATTATGTTGGAGGTGAAACTTGATTAAATTCTATATAAAGCGTTCTTAACAATATAATTTATTTATATATTAGGTATTGCTCTATTCGGTTCATTCCAGCCCCAACTTTCACATAATAATATGACCTAATTTCTTCTAATAAAAAATATTGACAAATTATGTAGCGTTTCATTGTTATTAACCTTGACACGCACAAACAGATAAGAGTTTCATTGTCAAAGCCAAAAGCGATTGAGTTGGAAAAATTATCTGTTATGGAAATCCTACGTGTAAGAAGCACATTGAACTTCGTAATTATTTCTTTTATCCATTATATTGATCATATATCATTCTTGATTTATGATGCTAAAATTGTTTACTGGGCCCATATGTAGTTATATATATATATATACACACACACGAAAATATTAATATTTGATTGGAATTGATTATAATAATTCGCCCACAGATTTGGTGGAATAGCTTACTACAGAACTACAATTGTGTTTAGCCTTTTCTCCCTGTAGTGGAAATAGCAAACGTAAAGTTATATTTTGCCATGAAGTTTCACAGATTTCAATGTTCTGAGTTACTCATGTATTCAAAAGCCCTGATTCAGATGCATTTGAATTTTTAAATAAAATACAAAACACCGGAAATTCATTTGCAGCAAATATCAATACTCATCCTTGCCCCGAAAGTATAACCATAATAGGTTTGTTTTACTCTACCGTCTAATGTCAGAGTGCCAAAACTAATTCTTTATGATCTTTTATATACGAATACAGGCCCAAGGTACTGCGTTTTTTTTTTTTTGAGGACTCGGTGGATATGTCAAATGAAATGAAATCTTTGAGTTTGACGCCCCACGGTTATGCCGGTTAGGCTAAAGGAGTCGGTGATTATGAGAAATGAATGAAATGGTGGAATGAAGAAAGTGGGAGGAAACGGGAGAGCCCCGTGAAAACCCACGCATACGGTGTTTGTCCACCACAAGGTTCACTTGGCGGGAGCAGGGTTTGATCCCGGGACCCCATGCGCCAGAGGTGAACACTCTACCACTGAGCCACCGCGCCCCCATGTCAAAATATAGAGTAACACTTTCGACAAAGTAGATACTTTCAAATATGGCAGATCAGTGGGCAGATCATGTAGCCAGAATGAAAGAAAGTAGGAACGCTTTCAAAGTCTTAACTGGAAGACCCATCGGAAAACGACCAATAGGAAGACCTAGACACAGATGGGAGAACAATATTAAGATGGATCTCACAGAAATAGGAATACAAAATAGAAACTGGATCCAGTTGGCTAAGGACAAAAGTCAATAGAGAGCTTCTGTGAACGCGGCATATTTTATATCTATATATCTATATATCTATATATATCTATATCTATATCTATCTATATATATATATATATATATATATATATATATATATATATATATATATATATATATATATATATATATATCTGTCTGTCCCCCTGCTGGAAAATAGGGGGAATATGAGCATTTTTTGAAATAAAGCTCTGTATTTTAGCAATTTATTAAACAATTGAATCAACATTCGGTAATAACAAAGCTTGTGTATTACGCCATAGAAATATTAGCAAATATTAGTACATTATGCTTACTGTTTAGTACTAACGCATAGTTGCGACACATGTAAAATAACCCAGCCATATTACCCCAAAATTACGGGTAATATGGGTTAGTGTGTAGGGAATATGAGCAATAGAAATACATTAACTAACCATCTCACAGTACACATAAATTCTACAATAATAAGCTTTAGAACAAAAGGTAGTGACAAACATACTCTTATAGACAATGTTAAAAACTCAATAGTACGAAAAAGGAACTTATAAATGAAAAATATTACATGGAACTCAGTGAAGTTAAGAATTCTGAATAAGGACACTGAGGACAGATAAACTTCTTCTTGGTTTCAAAATCAACACACGCAAAATGATACCACATCAAACGTCGTGTACACTTGACCCACTCTTCTCCATTATGATCAACATGGAACCACCCTCGGCACACTTAACATTGTGAGTCAGTGTTATTCTCTGAATTCATCGTCGTCTTATCTTTCTTTGTTCTTCTCTTTTTCAGCATCAGAAGATTTTCGTCTGCTGTCAATTCTTTGGAACTGCCTACTATACCTAAAATTTACGTGAAATATTATATTTGTTTTACTGTATAATAGGAATTTTCCCAACTTTGAATGTGTTTGTTTCCGATTTTTTTTTTTTCATTTATTATTTTTCACGCGATGGGACAGGACTCATATTTGCGAGGCTTACCCACTGTTCAACCTATTGAGCCATGTATTTGAAATGTACCCTGTATCGCTTTCACGAGGCCTTTTGTCTCTTAACCATATTACCCACGTACCTATAATTACCCCATGTAAATCCACGTATCCATATTTACCTTAAGTAAATCCATGTACCCATATTACCCCGAATGCCTCATCTCATATTACCCCATCTTGCTATATTTTATTTAGGTTTGAAACACTGTTCGTACACGATTCTGCGGCACGCGCCATGCCTTGCCAACAAGGGGAAACACCTTGGACTCTACACATCAGTAACCAAATTTTCGTAATTGTTTTATATACCCGGACAATATCTTAAGTTTTACAGGTGCAGAATAACAACAGGGGCAAGAAAATTGTACATCACTTATCTTCAAACCATTAATATTCTCTTAAATTTCTGCTTCCATGTTTAATAAAACTTACAGTCGCAACCAACAGTGCTTCCAACCCACGCAACAAGAAAGTTCATCTTATATATATGTGTGTGTGGCGGGGGGGGGGGTGTTTAACATCCTACGTTTAAGTTCCGAGGCTATAGGAGACGGTGATTATAATAATTAGAGATCGGATGTTAGGCAAAATGCAAAAAAAATTGGACTGTTATGTGTAGTGATAAAGTGTTGTATAGAATGTATTTACTAAATACATGGAGTACATGTCAAGGTTTGTTTTTATATATACAGTAAAATAAGATATTTACAAACAAGTATGTTTCTATATTCTTTGAACATATTCTATGACGAATTTCTTTTTTAATTGTATTGAGTATTTATCTTCATTATTTCGAATTATATTTTAGTGTCTATTTTACTGCCTATTTTTTTTAAATTTTAAGTGCCTATTTTCCAGGTTTTTAATGCCTAAACATCCGGTCTTTAATAATAATAAACGAAATTGTGGAAAGAAGAAAGTGGGAAGACACGGAAAAATCCCGAGAAAACTCACTTATATGCGTCTGTCCACCAGAAACCTCACTTGACGTGAGCTGGGATCGAACCAAGGACCTCTCGCACCGGAGATACCGTAAGCTCTCTACCACTGAGAACTGCAGTCCATCTGTGTGTTCATATCCTCGTCGAGTCTAGTAGTTACAGAAAAGTGTAGATGAAGGAAAAATTAAGTTTTTTTTTTTTTTTTTTTTTTTAAGAATGTGGTACAGCGCTTAAGGTGGTGCAAGGCTCTTTGGTTTGTTTCCTTGCCATATGACTTTGTGTTAAACTAGGTTTGTCATATTACCCGATTTTAGCGGGTACCACCGGATTTTCAGGTCCTATATTCGTCCCCTGTGTAATCATCTCTTAATCACGAAAAATCACCCACTTTTTGGGATTGGAGAAAAATCTAAGACGAAAGTTACATTTAGTGTTTCTGAGAGGTGGGTCAATTACATGAACAATTATTCTGCTGACGACTGCACAGAACTGGTAAGAATAGTGTAATACCTGCTCACAACGTAGTTGTAAAAATAATTTTCTTGCTAAATGTCCAGTGGACAGATGACAGAAAAAAGATGAACGTATAAACTTTCAAATTATTAGTACTGGATTTGTAGAATATGAAAGACGTATCATGCGTAGAATATTATGATAAGATTTTATGCAATCAAGATTTTTTCAAAGAAAGTTAAAGGGGGTGAAAAATATGTAAAAAAAAAAAATGTGGGATAATCATACACATTTTAGTTCAATTCATGAATACTAATGCATGATCTCATGGGTGTGTATTTCTTTGATGACTATTCTGTCCAGTTCAGCTGAACCAGTCTATGTTGTTACCTACTCTATGTGTTCACTTAGTCTTCATACAGGCTTTGTCCAAGAACTAATGAGACTGAGACTATAAACAGGAATTTATTCATCCGATTTTAACAACTCCTCGCAATTCTTGAAAGTAGTCCCCTTGAGCATCGAGCACCGCTGCCAGCGCGATTTCCATGATTCATGCGTTCCCTGGAAGTCAGCTTCCGAAATGTATTTTAAAGATTTGGTTACGGCCTTCTGGATGGCGGCAACATCATCAGAACGGTGACTTTTCAGGGCGGTTTTCACATTGGGGAACAGGAAAAAGTCTGCTTTACCTTCCACAATTTCCACCGTTTCACGGCACACGTCAACTCGTCGTTTTTGTTCGTCTCTCAACACTTTTGGTACCAATTTTGCACAAACTTTTCTCATGTTCAAATTCTCGGTTACAACGTTGTGTACCGTTGACTTGCACACGTTAAGTTCTTCCGCTCTTAATCGCAGACTCAACCGACGGTCAGAGTCCAAGAGCTCTTTTTACGTTTGTCACGTTTTCATCCGAAGAACTCATCGAAGGATGTCCAGAACGATTTTTGTCCTTAACTGTCTCCCGCCCGTCTTTCAAGTCCTTATGCCAGTGAAAAACGTGGGTTTTCTACATTGCATTGTCTCCGCAGGCCTGCTTCATCAAGGCAAGAGTCTCTGAAGCAGTTTTGCCCAAGCGAAATCAGAATTTGGTGGCGTATCGCTGCTCTATCGTCAGCTCCATTTTTCGCTTTTTATCCCGTGACCAAAATGAAACAACACTTTTGCGGAACGATCGCTCCTCATTCTCTCATTGCTCAGAAGCGACTGCCGCACTTTGCGATGCATAAGTAAGACCTCCACCACCGACACCACCCATTAAGAGCGCTCTGGTGGCGACTGGAGCGCTGCGCAGCGGCCAGTCTCAACACTTCATGGACAAATCCTGTATATTCAGAAACGATTGCAAATTGAATTACGATATCCTTAGCATTTTGTTTAGATTAGATTCATTATTAATGTTTTTTTTTTCTTTTAAAATGTTCATGCTGTATTTCATACATTGTGAAACCGTGGTAATTTTGTTAAGTACGATTTCAAGTAGTAATCTTTAAAAATGATTAGAAATTTTGTAAGAGATGGCCCAAGACTTCTACATATGTTTTACCTTTCTTACGATAAAAAATTTAGAAATTATTTGTATTTCTTACAGAGAAATCCGTATAAATAATATCTGCACTATATCGCTTGCTTTTTGTGTGTGTGGAAAACTTGCTTTGCAATTGTTCTTACAATTACATATATCTTACTGTAACACTTTACAATTCGAAACTCACACTTGTTGAACTTAATAAAGCATTAAAGGCAAAAACTAAATTTGCTTTACTTTGGTTTCGTTAGAAAAGTACATTGGAAGTCTCATTTAACAAAGAAATCACTAAAAAGAAAAAAAATGTAAGAAGGATCCCAGATCAGTATTTGTAACACCCAAGTTCACATCAGTGCTTACGGTTTTGAACCCCCAGCTATTCTAATTTTAAAATATGGCACCCCTATGTTGAACAAAATCTACCAATTCTTCCATAATGTTTTACTTTCATTAATGATGTGTTTTGTTTAACGTACAGCCATAATCATGGGACGTAAAACTCATTTCATATCCTTAAAACTTTTAACAGTGCTAGTAGAGGCGTTCCGTTATTGACAAAATTCTACTTTCTTTTATTTGCAGGTTTCCTCTTAAAAGGCGTTCCGTTATTAGTATTTACATTTCTACTTTTTTTTCTTTGCAGGCTTGGCGTAGATGGCAGAGCGTGTGTGTTGAGAAATATCTGTGAAGCATCGAAAATAAATACTCCTCGAAGAGGAATCCTTCATGACGTAATACACCGAATATTTTCGTAAGTTTCTTGGCACGCATTCTATAGTATTGAAGTATTATACACTATAGTACAGGGTATTCAGAATGGTCTTCCCGATTACAAATTTTAATAACTCGTCTTTCTACGAAACATGTACATTCATGAAAGTTATATCAAATGAAAGTTTTAGCATCTGGCAAAGCTGATGCATTGGTTGCGCGGCTCGCCGCTAGAGCGAGAGTAACACAAGGTGGGAGCAATTGAGACAGGAAAGTACTTTCTCTCCCTCCTACCTCCATTTCCTGCTCCGTAACAGACTTTACATTCTGTATACTTCCCAATACGGAATGGGGAAGATGGGAAGATTCCCAACGCTTATATCTTCTCCGAAAACGCACTACTCCACTTTGTAACTGTGGTCTCGATACAGGCTCCATCAATCATCTCATTTTCTCTTGTCCTCTACTCCAACAATATCGCGAGCCATTTCTCTGTATTCTTCATAAATTTCACGGTTCTGGTCTATTTAATGTAGATCCGTTAATTTTCACCCTATCCCCACCTGTTCTTACTGCCTATATTATCTTTATTTACAAAGATCTACGTTATTTAGCATCTTATAAGCATCTCTAAAG